>NC_060141.1:615833316-616494380 GCF_021461385.2 Schistocerca piceifrons | reverse complement strand
CGGCCTTGGAAAATGTGCATAAAGTTCACTTACTGTAATCACCCTGTAGAAAATATAAACCGTCCCAGATGTAGATATTCAAGTGGGTGTTGGCTTCATGTTTAGGTTGACTACAATAATGCATTTAGTATGCTGTTTGTAGTAACTTACTCGCATTCCTATTTTCTTGTTCAGTATTCAACCTACCCCTGAATCACCCCTATCTGGTTTCATATTTTTAACATTGCATTCACCTGACCTCTTTGTTCAATAGCAAAAAAAAAAAAAAAAATATGTTAATTTTACCACTGCCTGTGTTCAATGTCAGTGTGCAATAACCACTCATATGTGACGGGCAGCACTAACAGTGGAGGGTATATAAATTGTGTCAGTGGGATGCAAAAAAAAAAACTGTGCAGTCATAATATTGAAACAGAGCGATTTGTCTGATGTCTAAAAGGGTATGATCATATGCTTTCAGGCACGTGTCAGAAGTATTCCAGAAACGACTGAGTTTGTAAACCATTTGCATGCCACTGTGGTTAAAGTATATAGTGCTTGGCAAAATGTCACTATCCAAAACGAGTACCAAGGCAGTTGTGGTGCACAAGGGCCATAGATGACAGGGCTGAAGAGCAACTGCGGAGATATGTACCCATGAAAAGACATGCAACTGTTTATCACTGACCACCCAGAAGAAACAAGGAGCTATCATTAGTGTGTCCTCAATGACTGTTCAGTGAATGTTGCTGTGTATGGGCCTCCCTAGCAGGCGCCTGACTCTTGCATCCATACTGACTGTTGTTCATTAGTCATGAACGCTGGAATTTGCAAGCCAGTACAACTGGACGTCCACTGAGGCTCGACAGGCAGCTTTTTCGATGAATCATGTTTATGCTCCATTGGACTGATAGCTGTTTCTGTGTATGGGGGTAAAATTTCTTAAAGCAGACACCTTACACCAATCATCAAATCATCAGAAGGGTCCAGGCTAGAGGAGGGAATGTTATGGTCCTGGGAATGTTTTCATGGCATTCCCTGGTTGATCTTGTTTTCCTGGATGGCACAGTGGATCAACACAAGCATGCATCTATCATTGGAGACCATGTCCATCCACCTCTACACACAGTCTCTCTTCCCCCCCCCCCCCCCCCCCCCCCCAATCACAACGGCATCTGCCAGCAGGGCATGGCAACATGTCATAAAGCTCGCAGTGTACATGTTTGGTTCTAAGAGCACCAGGATGAGTTTTCCATACTCTGCTGGACATTGAGCTTCCCAGATTTAAACCCAATTGAAAATCTTCTTGTCCAGCAAGACCACACTGCGTACGTCGTGCATCCTCAGCCGAGAAACCTAGCGTAACTAGCCATGGCACTGGAGTCAACGTGGTTCCATACCCCTATGGGTGCTGTCCAGACCCTCACTGACACTCTTCCTGCACATCCTGCAGCAGTCTGCACTACTAAATGTGGTTATGCAGGCTTTTGACAGGTGGTCACATTTATGAGCTAGAACAGTGTATATGTTTTGTATCATCTATTACTGTATGGCATGATTTTTCATTTGTTCTCAGACTTGGTTACACAATATAATGTCTCATGAAATGCTGTCATGAGAGATCCATCTGGGGACTTCAGACAAGAGACTGCCTAAAATATACATCCAAGATTGATATTCTCTTCTTCAGCATTGTTCATTTAGGGTTTGTGGATTCATCCTTCTGGCACATTCCTAGGAGCTGTGGTTGACAGTAGATCTCCCTGCTCTTGTTCTGAAGTCATAACATCAGCTGTGGCACCTCAGCACCACCTGTAGTCCAACAAATGCCTGAAACAGAAGGTGCAAAAAGCAAGCCGACACGTTTGTTGTGTTCAGCACATAGGAAATTGTTTTACTAAGCGACATCTGCCCAAAATTAATCACTATAAGGGCAACACTGTAACCCAGATCATTTACTCATTCATACCCAACATCGAAGGAGCAGCAATTTTATAGTGGTAACTCCTGCACATATTTTAAAGTTTCAGTAATATTAAAATTTTCGCACTCTTCCATCAGATGACAGCCTTAAAACGGATGACACTTTGTAATGAGAGGAGTGCAAAGAAATTCCTGTATTAACAGAAAATGAAGCGAATAGGCATCACAGTGCAATGGGGATGGCATCTACTAATAATATTATTTACATAACAACAGTTACAGTATTGGAATAAATTTACACACAGTCAGTTTGAAAGCCTGGTTTTCTTTTCATTTCTCTTAGTTCCATTTCCTTAATTTCTTTACCTGCTTTCAGTGTTCCCATTCTTATTTCATATTCTTCAAGTAGCGCTGGTGTGTGTTCCATTCACACTCAAAGTACTGTAATCTTCATCTGTAAAATTGCAATCTCACATCGAGAACATTTTCTGTTCTTATTGTTTTTGGGCTGCGATTCTGACACTAGATTCTATAATAGAATTTTGGTTTCTGTGTTGCACATCCAGCTTTAGATAGAGGTAATTTTTCATGTAAAATATGCAATGTATTGTATCTTCATTGTCATCAGGGAGGAGAAGAATATAATAATTTGAAGTTAACAGTCATCCTATCATTTAGTGATATGAATGAACTGCAACCTTCAGTGTTGTTTAAAATTGTATTAGAATAAGAAATGAACTTGAATGTAATGAATAATATTATAAACCACCTTCTAAACAGTATATATGATTCAAAAAATTTTCCCGGGCGCATTAAAATGTATTCAAACCACCACATACAACTTAGCGATGAAAATCTACATTGCCATTGTAGGGATTGTAAATAAGTTGAATTGTGGCTTGTGGATTGCAGTTAGCTTCTACCCGTTTTGTGTAACAGTGGGTCTTATGAAATCAACTTTTCCAGAAAAGTTTAGAAAGTGTTTTGTTCCAGTTTACATAGCACATGTAATTACATAGAGATGAAATGTAATAATTGCAAAGTGTGTGTTAAAAAGTATTCCCTGTCGCGTGGATGGTTTCTTGGTCCTTTCCTTAATATTGTCATAACACATTTCCTATCACTTTATCAGCTCCTCCTCCTCCTCCTCCTCCTCCTCCTCCTCTTAGTCTTCTACTGACCCAATATAATTTTCAGGGATGGGAGCACACCTTTTCAGCTCTAGAGAAGTTTGAAGATCACTCCTCTTTCTGGAGTCTTTCTTCCACCTTTATGGTGCGACACCTTTGATGTACGATTAGTATCTGCAGTTGAAGTCAGTAATCATGTTGATATTTGATTTTTAGCGGTGTTGCCAAATATGTTTTTTGCTAATTTAGATCAACACTGAACCACCACCTTCAGTGGATCCAAGTTTACTGTTGTACGATAGAACTCAGTCTTGAACGGAGTTCAATTTCTAAACTAAGGTCAAAATTGACCTCCAGTCAGTGATGTTTATACCATCAGCTCCTAATGAAACAGCATCCATGGAGGAAAGGAATGATGCACTTGACATAAAATGATAATGCGAAAAATTGGCTTCCAAACAGTGTTTACAAACATAACACAAGCAACTTCTCGAGCCTTGGACTCCCTGGATGTGAAGTAATAGATGTTGTTAAAAGGTGGAACTATGCCTGTTCCTGCAAGTGTTTTGTCTTTTAATATTGTCAACTTACCAACTACATTGTGTGTAGCGTTTGTCATACTTAAGTTGTTGAACCAAGTGTTGGGATAAACTTCAGTATTAGTTTATGCAGATGGAAAGTTGACAACAATAAACACGAACTATGGGAGTGCCTCTTTCTGGATAATATATGAACAAGTTTCAAACTATTGAGATGTGATATCTGTTGAGAGACATGTATGAAACTACATAGAACTGTTGTGACACCTTTTGTGAAACATGATTGAACTACATGGAAACTGTTGGCATACTGTTTTTTTTTTTTAATGCAGCAATTTGATTACTGGGACATTAAGTTGGTTTCCCCCTCCCCAAATATTCCATTGCAATGATTAGCATAGCCAAAATTTAACTTCACAATCCACTTTATGTGTACCCCTATTGAAATATATTTCATTACGTAACCAATTATCTGTATCGTGATGATGATTATGGAATGCAGTTCTTTCATTGGGATGATCGTCTTCCTTTAATCAGTCAGCATCACCAATTACTAACTGCTATCCCATATTTAGAAGTTACTGTGCAAGATGGCACACAGTTTTAGCACACTGGTCTCACATTCAGGACGACTAGAATTGAAACTTGTGTCGGACCATCCAGATTTAAGTTTCCTAAATCGTTTCAGGCAGATGCCGGGATGGTTCCTTGGAAATGGCATGACCCATTCCCTTGCCCGTCTTTCCCTTATCTGAGCTTGCGCTCTGTCTGTGATGACTTTGTCGTTGATGGGATGTTTAATACCAAACAGCTGTTCCACATTTAGCACATAGCAAATTTTATGATCTGATGTTATCTATACTTACCTGATGTCTACAGTTTGTGAGCTATATACGCATGTAACAAACGTTCAGATCTTGTAATCGCTTTTGGGCTTCTGCTAAATTTTAAATTGTTTATAAACTACAAAACCAGATAGAACCGGAAGTAGTTAGACCATTATACTTGGCTTTTAGGAAAAAATGCATTTTGGACCAAGAGTTTCAATATGCTAATGAAATATAAAACTTATGTAAGACCAAGCATTTCAAATTAAAGGTCAGTATTTGTATTATAGAAAGTGTGTGCTTAAAAAGTAATTCCCCACAGTTTACATTTACCGTAATTTACAGTTTTTTTTTTTTTTTTTTTTTTTTTTTAAAGTCACGTCAAAAGTGTTACAGGGCCAATTTGACTATAAACAAAGGACGATAGCATGAATGGTCACATTTGACACATTGGGAAACGTCACAGAAATGTTGAGCAGCCACGGCAGACACTTGAAGCTAAAGTCAACTATTTCGAGAATATCTACAAAAGTTTTTTTTTTTTAAACAACTTCAAATGAAGAATGTCGGAATATACTACAATATTATGAAAATGGAAGTTGCTGCTCATCGTATAGCAGAGATGCCGAGTCTGAGATAGGCACAACAAAAAGACTGTCACAACATAAGCTTTTTTTTAAGTGTGGCTTCAGCTGCCAGAGGCTGCAGTCGTGTGTGAGAGTTGTGTTTGAACTTGTGTGTGTTGTCTATTTTCACAGTCCTTTTGTTGTGCCTATCTGCGACTCAGTATCTCCGCTATATGGTGAATAGCAACTTTCCATTTCATAATATTGCCTCATTCCATTTCCATTGTTAGAATATACTACAGCATACATATCACTCCCATAGGGACTGTAAAGACAAAATTAGACTTACTGGAGTGCACACAGAGGCATCTAAGCAATCATTCTTCCTTCAGATCATTAGTGAGTGGAATGAAAAGCAGCTCTAATAATTGGTATGATGGGAACTGCCTTTACCACGCCCCTTCGAAATGGATTGCAGGGTATAGATGTAAATCAATACTATCCGTTTTCATGTTGTGACATCTTTGAATTAAAGAAAGACACAAAGGGATTAAGTGACATTTGCTGCTGTGGACATTGATTTGAATCAGTGGGGAAAGCTGAAAATTTGTGCCGTACTTAATTACACTCTACTGATATAGTGTCCCTTGCTGATTTTTCCTCATTACTTGCAGCATTTCACCGATATCCATAAGAGCTCAAGCATGTTCGAATGTGTCCGAAAGAACAGACACCACATACATAATTAAGGCAACAACAGCCAATGATCGCATCGTTGTGGGTGCACACCACAGTCGAACTCTTTCGGGTATGATGTTGGGTAAGGGGCACTATATCAGTAGTATGTGGATAAGTTGAGAATTTGGGTCTGAAGGGAGGCACGCTAGGGTAGTCCGTGCAGCGTTGATGACCACTGTGTCTGGATGGTGCAGTGGTCAGTGCCTGCGCCTAGTAAACCGGAGACCCGGGTTCGAATCCCAGTCCGGCACAAATTTTCAACTTTCCCCATTGATTTAATCAGTTTTCACAGCAACTGATGTCATTAATCCCGTTTTGTCTTGATTGATAGTGGCTGCAGGATTAAAATGGTGCCTGTTCTTTCAAACCTATCTGAAAGAACAGACACCCACATATGTAAAACAAATAAATTCGTCCAGCTTTTCTTCAGTAAAATCTAATGTGTAGCATAATATCTCAATTTGTGGAAGAAAGCAGTTTTGGTCATTCCTCCTGAAATCAGGAAAGAACAGAACATGTCCCAATAGTTAGTAAAGGATTGTCTTGACCAGCTTTATAGGAGAGACTTGTGAAGTAAATTCCACAGTTACACATAATCAAGAACCAGGAAATCAGGAATAATGTTAGTATTTTTCAGTGTGCATTATGGTGGTATTGATCTACCTTGTAGATGGTTGAAAGTGGAACCGTCTCTGCTGTTGTCCTCAGCAGTCTGTGTTATCATTGAAGGTAGATGTTGTATATCACCACAATGTGTTATTAAGAAACACATGCTTCATTTGTAAAATACATTGCAGAGTGTCATGCCAATATAAAAAGCTGTGCAGTGGTTTTCCACCAAACGGACAGTACATGAATGGGCATTAAGAATCAACCATATCGGGCCACCATTTATCCTGTTGTGGACTGTGCTTTGCAACAGGACTCAAGGAATATTGAATGTCTGCTATTTCACCTGGGCCATTTGGATCCCTCCTTCGGATACTAATTTTCCTGAACTCAGAAGATGGAAACTTGCTGTTCCACATAGCCTCACAGCCCTTCTGGATTTAACCAATATCAAAATACACCCCCCCCCCCCCACAGCTTAGTTTATTATTATTTTATATATTTATTCACTAATATTGTCTTTTTTTGTATAGAATCTTTCTCACCTTCACACCCCTCCCCACTCCCACCCCCTCTCCCTCACACCCCTTCCCTTACCCTCCCCTCACACACCACCACTACCTCACAACCCTCCTCTCCCCCCTCACAACCCTCCTCCCCCCCCTCGCAACCCTCCTCTCCCCCCTCGCAACCCTCCTCTCCCCCCTCGCAACCCTCCTCTCCCCCCTCGCAACCCTCCTCTCCCCCCTCGCAACCCTCCTCTCCCCCCTCGCAACCCTCCTCTCCCCCCTCGCAACCCTCCTCTCCCCCCTCGCAACCCTCCTCTCCCCCCTCGCAACCCTCCTCTCCCCCCTCGCAACCCTCCTCTCCCCCCTCGCAACCCTCCTCTCCCCCCTCGCAACCCTCCTCTCCCCCCCTCGCAACCCTCCCTCCTCTCCCCCCCTCGCAACCCTCCCTCCTCTCCCCCCCTCGCAACCCTCCCTCCTCTCCCCCCCTCGCAACCCTCCCTCCTCTCCCCCCCTCGCAACCCTCCCTCCTCTCCCCCCCTCGCAACCCTCCCTCCTCTCCCCCCCTCGCAACCCTCCCTCCTCTCCCCCCCTCGCAACCCTCCCTCCTCTTCCCCCCTCGCAACCCTCCCTCCTCTTCCCCCCTCGCAACCCTCCCTCCTCTTCCCCCCTCGCAACCCTCCCTCCTCTTCCCCCCTCGCAACCCTCCCTCCTCTTCCCCCCTCGCAACCCTCCCTCCTCTTCCCCCCCTCGCAACCCTCCCTCCTCGTCCCCCCCTCGCAACCCTCCCTCCTCTTCCCCCCTCGCAACCCTCCCTCCTCTTCCCCCCTCGCAACCCTCCCTCCTCTTCCCCCCATCACAACCCTCCCTCCTCTTCCCCCCATCACAACCCTCCCTCCTCTTCCCCCCTCACAACCCTCCCTCCTCTTCCCCCCTCACAACCCTCCACCCTCACTCACCTCCTGTCCACCTCCCCCTCACTCCCCCTCCACTTCACACCCCTTCCCTCCCCATTTCCCTCACACCAATCCCATCCCCTTCCCTCCCCATTTCCCTCACACCAATCCCATCCCCTTCCCTCCCCATTTCCCTCACACCAATCCCATCCCCTTCTCCTTCACACCCCTCCCCTACCCATTTCCCTGACTCCCTCCCTCTCCCTCACTCCCTCTCTTCCTCTCCCACCCTCTTCCTCTCCCACCCTCTTCCTCTCCCACCCTCTTCCCCTCCCACGCTCTTCCCCTCCCACGCTCTTCCCCTCCCACGCTCTTCCCCTCCCACGCTCTTCCCCTCCACGCTCTTCCCCTCCCACGCTCTTCCCCTCCCACGCTCTTCCCCTCCCACGCTCTTCCCCTCCCACGCTCTTCCCCTCCCACGCTCTTCCCCTCCCACGCTCTTCCCTCCCACGCTCTTCCCCTCCCACGCTCTTCCCCTCCCACGCTCTTCCCCTCCCACGCTCTTCCCCCCCCCCCGCGCTCTTCCCCCCCCCCCCCCCGCGCTCTTCCCCCCCCCCCCCCCCCGCGCTCTTCCCCCCCCCCCCCCCCGCGCTCTTCCCCTCCCACTCTCTTCCTCTCCCACCCTCTTCCTCTCCCACTCTCTCCCAGTCCCCCCCCCCCCCCAAACTTCTGGTTTGCCCTCCACTTCCAGTTTGCCCCCCCCCCTTCTCATGGATTGCCACCCCACCCCTATCCAGGAGAGAAAAGTTCTTGCTATTGAAGTTAGGTAAACACATTAAGCAAATCAAATCATAAGAATATTCTAAGTTTAATGTACTCCAAAACAGAACTCTGTAAGAGTTTCATAATATCATATGATGTTATTTAAATATGACACACAATGGCCCCCAAGTGTGGCAAGTACTAGGAAATGGATTGGTAGCGTGTTGTTAAGTTTTCGTATCAATCTATTTGTTTGTAACATAACAAAATATAATATTTATGCTTGTCTAATATGCTGAGAGAACATATCTCAAGTAGTTCAGCCAGTCAGTATCGGGAGGAAGAACAAAAGCTGTACAAAAATATTACTTCTGTATAGCAACAATCGTATTGTAAACAGTAATATTTTGTTTGTGTGATGTGGGTTGCATTCTTGGGGCAAACTTCGCTTTGGAAGCAGTCGCCGATAAGGCCTACTTATTACAATGTCAAACCTTACAAAAACATTTTTCTGATATGTAGCTATTTACCATTGCACAGTGTGCATTTCAAACATGCTGGTGGATCGATGTTATTCGAGTTTCATTTTATTTCTTGATCATTTCTTTGCCAGTCTACACAACTGTGTTTTTATTTGTGTTCAGAGCTGCACAGTTCTATCGATTAAATATTTGACGGAGAGCAGCTGTCCACCTTTGAGGTTTTCAGTTTCAATGTAGGCATGTAACATGCATACCATTTATTTCAACAGAACTTGCATGCCAGTCCCCTGACCGAGAGAACAATTTGGAAGTTTTCTACTCATGACCTTCGATGAACTACCTTTGACATTGTTCAATATCACACAACAAATAAAAGTATCAACATATAACACTTTTAGCAATAAAAGAGATGACAAAAAAAAAACACAGGGTCCAATGATCAAACAGGATAGCCAGCTGCCTGTAACTTGAAAGTACAAGCAGCAAGTGTTCAGGTTGTGGACTCAAAGTTTGGCAATTTCAGGTGGTTACTGCAGCAACAGGCATCATGAGATTGGAGGAATGCTGTCTGGGCCTACCATGTGGCCTCGTCCCTGCTATTTCCATCATAGCTGTCAATCCTAAACAGACGGTAATGGTAGCAGGAGAAGGGTGCCAGGCACAGCATCTGGAGGCTATTGGGGGGTGGTGGGGGGGGGGGGGGGGGGGGGGGGGGAGCGAGAAAGGAGAGGATCAGAGAAGGGGAAAAGGTCAGTTGCTATTTTCAGTGTATGTCCCCCATGAGGGTGAGGGGTCTGATTTTGGAGGAGGTGATAGGTTTGGTGTAAGTTGGTAGTCACAACCATATAAAAAGCTGTACAATAATTGCAGTAGAGGTGTTGTATGATGTGGCTGCTTTCACAAGTGGTCTGGCCTATGTTGTTTTAGGATATTTCTGTGACAAGACTAGAGTAGGAAGTGCTGAGTGGGTGGATAGGGCAGGTCCATGGATCTTCCATAGTGATATGGTTCAGGATGTAGTTCAGTTTCGCCAGTTTGGGGTGGTGTTTTGTGGTGATTGGGGTGCTGTGTAGCTGCTTCTTGGGGGTGGGGGGTATGACACGGGAAATACGTTAGCAGACAAGGTCTGGGTAATAGCTTCTTTCTGCCAATGCATTTGTGAAACCTTCAGCATACTGGGCACAGTCTTGTCACTGCAGATAAGCCATTCCCAGGAAGCCGGCCTGCATGGGATAATTTTTTTGTGTGGAAGGGATGCCAGCTGTCGAAATGTGGTACTGTTTGTGGTTCGTGGATTTAATGTGGACAGAGGTGCAAATGGAGCCATCAGGTAGAGGAGGCAGCCAACATCCAGGAAGATGGCACGCTGGGTTGAGTATAAGGTTTGGTAGATGGGGAGAAGGTGTTGAGGTTTGAAGGAATGAGGACTGGTTGTTTTGGCCCTGAATCCAGATCGTGAAGGTAGACGAAAGCTTTTTGTTGTGCCCATCTGCAAATTGACATGTCATTTTTATGGTGAGTAGCAATCCATCCTTTTCATAATATTGTTGTTATTCCGCCAAGGACTTTCCAGTATTTAATTTTTACCTTAATGGTCTTATTGTGAGATATAAGTAGGAAGAAGCAATATATTGAGTCAGGTGAAAAGAAACTGAGATAAAACACAAATTGTGATTGTGTGTGTGTGTGTGTGTGTGTGTGTGTGTGTGTGTGTGTGTGTGTGTGTGTTATAATCTTGTAATGTTTGAAATTGATTGAAAAATTTCGCAAGCAGGAGACTAAAAAGCATAAAATAATTACAATAGTAAGGAGTTTAACTATTCACGCATCATTTATATCTTGCATGCGCCCCAAGCTTTTTGTATTAAATCTTTTCATTAACAATCACAAGTTCTCATAATACCTCTGTGGTGTTAGGAATATGTATGGGGTTAGAAGATATTATTTTATACTTTTTAGTCAGATTAAAACATGTGGTAAGGTAAAAATTTATTTTTATTTATATTATTATTTTTCAGTCTCACCTTATATTATCGCCGTAGTGAAATTGGCACGTAATACTATATTTCACCCCCTACTCTCTCAGAAGTGTTCGCCCTCTGTCTTCTTTCATTGTGTCCACACAACGGGACAGCCCCCCCCCCCCCCCCCCAAATCCCATCCCAGCATCTGAGTGACCTGTTACGTATAGGTCCTGTCTATACTTCCTCTGCCTGTCCCTCTTTTTTCCCATTCCTAATAGTTTCAGAAGCTAGCTTTAATGTTTTTACTTTTAACTGTTAATGTTGGCAATAGAAATGTTACCTTCTGAAGGCAAATATTGGCCTACCATTGTAACTTTATATATTTTTTTTCTCTCTAGTAAATTCTCCTTTTTATGCAATACTACATATTTAAACAACTTTTTATTTTTACAGGAAAAAGTTAAAATGTTGGAGAAAAAGATTGAATCCTTAGAAATAAAACTGAAAGAAAAGGATGAAAAAGAAAGCAAACTAAACAAGAAAATTGCTGAAATGACTGAAGGACAGGAACAAATAAGGTACCTATTCTGTGGATTGTGGTTGCTTATTTATTGCAGTCAAGCTGTAAGAATCGTGTCTCTCTCTTGGTGGATTATCAGTTTTTGAATAGTGGTACTCCAAACTGGATCACAATAGTGTATAAAAAATCTTTGGTGATTGGATTATTACATTAATTCATGAATAACATCATAATATTCCTATAAATTTTTTATTTGACTTATAGGCTAACATAATTATGCTTTGCCTTGGGCTTATTCCATTTCAAATGGCCAAAATTTAAACAAGATCCCCACTTCATCCTCACCATTTTGAAGAAATTGTCAACTGGGTGTCTGTACGGGTCCTACATGAAACAGTACCAAATTGTAGCTTGATAAATATTACGATGAGGCCGCTAGCAATGCTTTTGTGAAGGGCAGTTTTCCCGTATTGCGACAGATATTAGTAAATCACCAGAGTTATTTACTGTAGCTCTAAGGTGCCTCCCATGCTAAAAATTGGCAAGTCTGCTCAACTTTTTGGTACAACAGCTTAGTTATGGAAAAAATTCATAGTGTACAGCAGATCACAGTTTGCTGGACAGTATCTCATAAATCTTGTCATGACAAATTCTGATTGATCATATTTTTGCAGCTTCTATCGTCTCAGAGTGACAGAGAGAGATCCCTCTTTTGGGTCAAAATCACCATCAGAAGCAATGTTAGGTGTAATTGCTTCTTGAATTTCACTTATCTTTCTTTTTGCGTAACCTCTGCCATCCATCATAAACACCCTGTTGAAATTTCAGTGGATAGATCCCAATAGCAATTAAGCTTGCGTTGAAGGATTCTGATGGATAATTTCCTCTGTTACAACCTCTGACTGTGATGAAGCTGAATTGCGTTTTTTTGTTGCAAATTGTTTTCAACACTTTGGGAAAATTTTCTGATCAGCTATTCCCAAAGTGACAATCCCTAACCCATTTTCACAGAATGGTTCTTTAATTCAAGTCCACACGTTCTTTACTTGTAATAGCTGCCTTGTCATGACAATATTTATGAGCTACTTTGACAACAAACTGTGAGAAATATGCTGTATGCTAAGCACTTGTTCAGCAACAAGGCTGTTGTACCTAAAATATTGAGCAGAATCACAAAATTTCAGTATGAAAGACTCCTTATATCAGGGTCAGTCAAGATTTCAGCTCGCAGGCTGTGCCTGGGCATGAATACCAAGTGCTCAGTCTTGCTTCACATTGCACCACTACCATGCCATACCCTCTGAGCACAAGAAGGGGGAAGAGGGGAGAACTGTGAACGTGCCACATACAACTTGGTTATATGCTTCACATTTCTCAACAATATAGGTCACAAACTAAGCAAATTTTCAGTATTATTAAGTTATTTTTGGCACGCTGAAGGCATAATTTTTAATGTGGTATAGACTGCCAGCTTACGGGCAGAGCACAGACAGTGTCAGAGTGTGTCGCACTCAATTTGCCAAGTAATTGTGACTTATTTGGTTTCATAATCCAAAAAGGACTTTCACACAAATATGTCTATCAAAATCTTGTAGCACTTTTGTAACCTCATTATGAATACATGGAAAAACTGTCTGAGGAGAGCATTGTAGACATCGTGGACAGTTTTAACGTAAAAAAAATTTGTCATAAATGGAATTACCTCACAAGCCAATCAGTTAAATCTGCACATACCCAGGGTTGCTTTCAACTCAAATGGCATAGTCTTGAAAACAGCTCGGAAACAGATGTAAGATCATTATAAAACTATCCTTTTAATTCTTTCTAAGCCACAATAAATTCTTCAAACCTCGCATTTCTTAGCGTTAAACACCAGTGAGCTTAGGAAACTGCACTGTATTTTCCCTTCTGCAACATGATTTCAGAATGTGCTCCTTCTACAATGTGATTTTCTTTTTAAATGCGTTCCCACCATATCAGAAGTAGTTACCTTCAGTGTCTTATTCTGGGCAATTTGCAGTAAAGTCCACTTAAAATGTGAATTCTGCACTACATTCCGGGTGTTGTAATTTTTGCTCCTGCATTCCTTTCTTCTTCAAAAAATTAAACAGTAGCAATTTCAACGAAATCTTTAATTCTTCCTGCATGATATTGCAATGTTGTTTCATAGCAGATATGCACTACCTGTCACTTACATGAATTGAGAATTCTCATCACTCTCTTCTCTCATTCCCATTTATTTTAAATGATTGTGACGATAGATCACTGGACTGCCTCCTTTGTGCAAACAGCTACTGAACCAGTAAACATTCTTCATACCACGAACAAATAAAGCTAAACAGCACTGACAGCATTATTCTGTCAGTCAGAGAGTTGTGTGAACTAAAAAATGCCACACCACAGTGCTAAATGGAATGTCACTCTGTTCTGAGTACTTCTGAGAAGAACCAAGCAAAGTTAAGTGACACACCAGGCTTGCCCTGCCCGTGGTCTGTACATGCTGCACGTGTGACGTTCGACATGCCATGGCCGGCCCTGCCTTAGATAATGAGTATAGACCTGAAAATGTAGCATTTATTTTTAGTTAAATTCACACAAATTGAAAGGGTTGTACGCGATGTGTCTGAAAATGAGTCCTTAGTACTTTGAAATTGACTGTTTAAAAGAAGTGGTGATTGGGAAGAGTTTTGCCTGGAATGTTTGCTCTTGCAGAAAATGGACAGTCTTTTTCCAAATTGGTCTTTGCTTGTTTTCTCCTTTTGTTTGTGTTTCAGCTTTCATAAAGTGATTTCTGTTGAGAAACAGCAACATTATCTGGACTGTGAGCTGATATAACGTGTTTTCCAATTTTTTTCCCCCACCCTACTCTATAATAACAAAATTCTGCAGAATATGAAATCCAACCTTTTGTTAGTGTCGATAGATGTGGGACTCTTACTTGGCAACAATACCGACAGAACAGACGGCCCATGCAAATGCACTTGCACCACCTGCTTCTCGCTGGCAGCCAGCTTTCACTCATGTTGTGTGTTTCTGCTCATGCAGAGTGGACATAGTCAAAGGGATCACCAATCCCATCTGACATTAAGAGGGTTTTAATCAAACTCTGTGATGGACTAGTATTTCAGTATTAGTCTCTTCACTCATTTGAAAATAGGAAAAGAAAACAGTGTACAACACAAAGCACTAACTAATGCTTGCAGTAGCAGGCAATTGCTTGCTGAGCTTGGCAGTGCCGTAAACGAGAAAGTCCTGGCCAAGTCTCTACTAGTAGTTGACGCAACGACAGATCAAAACACCCGCCACCTAAAACAGTCACATTAAAATGTCTGCATTTTACTAACTTTAAGGTACTAGGTCTCATGGCTCACACCTACTTTGTATTGCTATGTGTGTGTCTTATGAAGGGTATAAATACAAAGTCAAATGGGGGGGGGGGGGGGATGCAGGAGTAGGTCTAATAATGAACAAGATCATAGGAATGCTGATAAGATACTACGAACAGCATAGTGAACACGATATATTGAGAGAAGGAAGAGAAGGAAAAATTTTAGGTGAATATGGACAGAGGTAAGGAATGAAAGAGGAAGCTGCCTGGTAGAATTTTGCACAGAGCATGTATAATCGTTGCAGAGACCTGGTTTAAGAATCATGAGAGAATGTTGCCTATGTGGAAGAGACCTGGAGACACTGGAAGGTTTCAGCTTGATTGCATCATGGGTAAGATAGATTTTGGAACCAGATTTTAAACTTTGACATTTTCAGAGGCTGATGGCCATACATAGTTTTGTGGTTGTGAACTGTAGATTAAAACTGAAAATTTTGCAAAAAGGTAGGAAATTCAAGAGACAGGACCTGGATACGTTGAAAGAACCAGAGATTGGTAGAGTTTTCAGAGGGAGCATTAAGTAACGATTGACTGAAACACAGAAACGGAATACAGTACAAGACAAATCAGTGTCTTTGAGAGCTGAACTAGTGAGGGCAACAGAGGATCAAGTAGGTATAAAGGCATTGCCTAGTAGAAATCTGTGGATCACACAGTAGATATTGAATTGAGGAAAGGAGAAAATACAAAACCACAGCAAATGAAGCAAGCAAAATGGAATAAAAACATCTAAAAAACGAGATCAACAGGGAATGCAAAATGTCTGAAGTAGGAATGGCTAGAGGACATACAAATGTAAGGATATCGAAGCATACATCTTGATGGAAAAGGTAGGTACCACCTGTAGGAAAAGTAAAGAGGCCTACGGAGAAGAGAAAAGCAGCTGTATGAATATCAAGAACTCGGGTGGAAAACCAGTACTAAGCAAAGAAGGGAAAGTTCAAAGTTGGAAAAAGAATGTAGAGGGCTATTCAAGGCAATATTATTGAAAGATTAAAAGGCATAGATGAATATGAGGTAGGAGATATGATACTATGAGAATAATTTAACTGAACACTGAAAGACTGAGGTCTGATTTGGGAGGACAACAGTTCAAACCCCCGTCCAGCCATCCTGATTTAGGTTTTCTGTGATTTCCCTAAACCGGTTCAGTCAAATGCCGGGATGGTTCCTTTGAAAGGGCAAGACCGACTTCCTTCTGTAATCCAATGGGACCAACCAACCATCAAGGTCATAACAAGGCCCCAGGAGTAGACGCATTCCATCAGAACTACTGATAACCATGGGAGAACCAGCCATGACAAAACCGTGCTATCTGCTGTGCAAGAAGTATGAGATCAGAGGAATACCCCCAGACTGGATAAAAGATCTAACAATTCCAACCCTAAAGAAAGCAGGTGCTGACAAGTGTTAACATTGCCAAATTATCACTTTAATAAGGCATGGTTGCAAAATACTAAAACACATTCCTTACAGAAGAATAGAGAAACAGAAGATGATCAAATTCCTGAGAAATGTAAGGACATGCAAGGCAGTACTGACCCTATAATTTCTCTTAGGAGATAAGGAATGACAACTTTATGTTTATTGCATTTGTAAGACTGACTTTGACAACATTGACTGGAATACACTCTTTGAATTTCTGACAGTAGTAAGAGTAAAATACTAGAAGCGTAAAGCTATTTACAACTGGAAGGCAGGAGGGCATGGAGGGTGAGCAGTAGTTGAGAAGGGAATCAGGCTGATTTGTAGCCTTTCCTTGATACTATTCAATCCGTCCATTGAGCAAGCAGTAAAGAAATATTTGGAGTAGTTAGGGTTTAGGAAACAGAAATAACAACTTTGAAGTTTGACGATGACTTGTAATCCTCTGAGACAGCAAAGAACTTGGAAGAGCAGTTGACTGGACTGCAAAGTGTCCTGAAAGGAGGATGTAAGATGAACATCAACAAATTCAAAACAAGGATACTGGAGCATGATAGAATTAAATCAGGTGATTCTTGGGAATTAGGTTAGGAAACAAGGCGGTAAACATAGTAGAGGGGTTTTGCTCTTTGTGCAGCAAAATAACTGATGCTCAGCAAAGTAGAGAGGATATAAAATGTGGAATGACAGTGGCAAGAAGAGACTGTGGAGAAAATGAGCTTGTCAACATCAAATATGATTTGTGTATTAGCAGATCTTTTCTGTAAGTATTGGTCTGGAGTATGGCATTGTGTGGAAGCCAAACATGACCGATAAACAGTTCAAACTAGAAGACAATAGAAGTTTTTGAAGTGTGGTGCTAAAGAAGAATGCTTAAGATTAGATGGTAGATCATGTAAGTAATGAGGTGGTACTGAATAGAACTAAGCAGAAGAGAAATTTGTGCCACAACTTGACTAAAAGAAGGGATTGGTTGATAAGGACACATTCTGAGACATGAAGGAATCACCAATTTAGTATTGGAGAGAAGTGTTGGAGGGGGGTTTTAAAAATTGTAGACAGTAAGCATGCTTAAAAGCAGTAGGTTGCTGTCATTATTCCGAAATGAAGAGGCTTGCACAGGGTACAGTAGCATGGAGAGCTGCATCACAGAAAACAAAATGCCGTGATCATCAGCTCCTCTTCTTCTTGTATAGACCATTCAGCCACCCGTACTTGTCATAGCACCAAAGCATCTAGATCCCTGATACATTGTTGCGTTCATGCACTTCCTATTTTGCGAACATGTTCTTATGCATAATGCACATCCTCTTTCCAAATTGTGCTTAAGATTATGTGCAACAGTGAAAATTGGTTAAGTTTTCAATATTTGTATGCAGAAAATAAAGACATTTCAAACTATCTCTGATAAAATAGTTCATCTGAATAGAATTCAGCACGAAATAACATTTACTACATGATTTCGTGTTCTCCCATTTTGAGGCAAAGTTCGCTTGTTCTAAGGTTTTTGACGGCGATTTAAAGTGTGGAGTAGACGTACAAACTTTCCACTTCTTTTATATGAGGTGACTTACTTGAGATTCACAGCCAATCTTGTTTGCTGGAAAACTCTCGACTTCATCTCCGTAGAATGATGCTACGAGGGTAATCCCAAAAGTAAGGTCTCCTATTTTTTTTATAAGTACAGAACTCTGTTTGTGTGGCAGTTGGTCACACTGTTATGTAGAGTGCTTCACGCACTGTGTGTAAACATGCGCACGCCGCGCTGAGGCGCTCAGTCTTGGCATGGCAGCCGTTGAGAATGGAGCTCCCATTAGATGTTACCGCCAAGTGCGAATTGTGCGCAGTTATTCGGTTTTTGAACGCAAAGGGCACTGCGCTGATTGAAATCCATCGCCAATTGACGGAAGTGTATGGTGAGTCGTGCATGGGTGTCAAAAATGTTCGTAAGTGGTGTAGAGAGTTTGGAGCTGGTCTGACCGAAATTCACAACGAACAAAGGAGCGGGAGACCGTCAGTTTCTGAGGAGACAGTGTTGAAGGTTGAGCAACGCATGCGTGAAGATCAGCGGATCACCCTGGATGATCTCTCCATGTTGGTTCCTGAGGTTTCCCGAAGCACCGCTCACAGAATTTTAACAGAAACATTGAACTACTGGAAGGTGTGTGCAAGATGGGTGCCACGCATGCTGACTGAGGACCACATGCGGCAACAAGTTCATGCTTCCCGCACATTTCTTCACCGCCTTGCAGCCGAACAGGACAACTTTCTGGACTCAGTTGTCATGGGTGTCAAAACCTGGGCATACCACTTTACACCTGAGACCAAGCAACAAGCACACCAGTGGCGGCATCCTTGGCCAAAGCCGCGGAAATTCAAACAAACACAGTCTGCTGGTAAAGTCATGTCAACCATTCTTTGGGATCGGAAAAGGGTATTGTTGGTCGACTTTATGCCCACTGGGACCACAATTAATGCCGACAGGTACTGTGAGACTGAAACAACTCAAACGGGCAATTCAGAACCGGAGAAGAGGAATGTTGACCAAGGGCGTACACATTCTCCATGACAACGCTCACCCACACATTGCTTGGCAAACTGTTGCTCTCCTACAACAGTTTCAGTGGAACATAATCACCCACCCACCCTATAGTCCTGACTTGGCACCCAGTGACTATCACTTGTTCCCTAGATTAAAAGAACGTTTGGCCGGAAAGCGATTCAGCTCCGATGACCATGTGAAAGAAGAGGTTCATAACTTTCTGAACAGCATGGCAGTGAGCTAGTGTGACATGGGCATACAAAAACTGCTACAGCGTTTAAAAAAATGCATGGACAGAAATGGTGACTGTCGAAAAATAGCTAAATGTTCAAGCTGTAAACTGACGTAAACTATTGTAGAAATAAAAAGGTCTGTGTACTTATTAAAAAAAATAAGAGACCTTACTTTTGGGATTACCCTCGTAGGTACGGGAATATTTAAGGATCTGTCTACTCTGTGAAATAAGTATACGTGCGAACTTTACATTTCGTTAACCAACGGTATATTTTAACTCACTTTCCACATACATACATGACTTCTAGCAAGTCACTCTTCCATCAGATACAAATTTAATTAGATTTATAAATGAGGTGGCTTAATAACCATGACTCTATTTCACTTGAATCATAAAATATGTCTTGCCTCTACCAAGGCTGGATTAAGAGTTTTCAAGATTACTTTTTCAACTGTTCTTCTTTCACATGACAATAATCAGTGACACAGTAAGCACAGAGCTGCATAAAATCTCCATGGTTCTTCCTCTAAAACATCTATGGAATTGCCGACAAGTACCTGTCAGAGCCATTCGACCACTGCGTCTACTATCTTCCCGTGACTGATTTTAAACATGCACACACAGACGTGACGCGCAGTAGGTAGGATTTTAGCATCCCACACTCGTATCTAGAATATCGTGTGTTCAAGACAGTACAAGGCTGAGTGGTTGTAGAATTTACACAAAAATTCTCGTATCACTACAATGTATATTGACACTTGTCACAAAACATGAATTTTTCGAATCCATAATCAAGAGCAACAGTAAAGCAAACTTGGTAGTTCATTCATATCTGTCGCAATGTGTAACAGCTGGACTTGGCAAAAGCCTGGCTGGTGGCCCTAAATTACTACTCATCAAGCTGTAATTTGGCATGGCTTCATACAAGACTATAGAAATACCAACAAAATTGGAGAGTGTGGAATGGGGCCCCTTAAGCTATTTGACATGAAATGACCCTTTCCTAAATTCTTAGAAAATAGTTCCTTAACATCACAGTTTACTTGAGGAGTTTTGTATGAATAGTGTCTGGAACTGCTAACTGTACTCTTAAATACTGTTGAGTAAACAGATTAATATTTCATTGTGTTGCTTCAAAACACCATGTGCTTTATCCCATTTATGTTCACGGAATATTCAACTTGCTGTCAGTGAGATAATTTCTGTGAGGTGTGGAAGGCAGAGATAGCTCAGCCAAAAGATCGTTTGCCTGCCAAAGGTCCAGGTATGAGTCGCCTGTGCTTGTGAAAATGGATAAACAATTTACATTCCACCAATACTTTTCATTACCCTAGGTAACAAATTGTGGGTAGTGAAGCCAACCACCCAACCAAGGTGGAGTTCCTTTCAGCATCCATATTGGACACAATCTGCTAATGCAAGGGTTTCTCCTCCAGTGAGAGGATCGACCTGTGTGCAATACTTGTCGTGTGCCACTGACAGTATGACATTTTAGTAGTTAGTATTGCACTTCCTGACAAGTGGGCAGCTCAGCAATTGCCTGTGAACTTGAACTCTGCTTTAGATGACAGTTGTAAAAGTGTAGCATGAACTATAATTTTGTGAGGTAACTGGACCAAATGTATTAATTGGCCTACGGGTGCCGAGCAATTTTAGTAGATGTGACAAGCCAGCCGTAAGTGTTTTCAAAAACTTTGTGTTTTTCATTCCATTAGTTCATTTTTAATATTCTTTATTTTTATTCATACAGAAGCTTTAAATTTTGTAGTTGTGTGCTTGTGTATATGCTGTCAATAGCAAATCTATCTACAGATTTTAAAGTTTTTCGGATAGGCTGATTACTTCCCCTTTTTTATTTATGGTCATCAAGGCCCAATTTGAAGACATCTGTTTTATTACGTCTTTCACGGAAAATTATTTTATTCTAGTCTAATTAGTTGTGGTTCAGCTAATAGAAAAGTAAGATTTTTAAGCTATATAACTCTTGGTTAGAGCACGCAGAGCAACAATAGGCCTTGTATCTTCTCTTTTTTGGTTTACTTCGTTGTATTACACGTCACCATTTTGCTTCCGGTATTGTTATAATATTCATATGCTTACTGCACATCATAGGTGCTATCTACAGTGTTTTCACTTCAAGAACCCAAACACTCTTAACAGCTAGAAAATTCAGGCATCAGGATGTATTTAGCTGTCCTTTCACTCAACGCATTGTTTGTTTCGCTTGCGGGTGGCAAAAAGAGTAGGTAATTTTCCGATAAAATTATTGAAAGATTCACCAGAAATGTCATTTGACAACTTCTCAGCCTGAGCAACTTATCCAAACAGCAAATTTTGTGTGGGCATGGCTGATGCAGAGTTGAAAAACCGAATACGAAAGGATTTAATTTTGGGCAGGGGTCGGAAGAAAAATGAATGAAATGTGTAAGAAGAAATGTCTTTATGTCCAGTGCAATATATTTGAAAATTTATTTTTACTGAACCCTTAACCATAGTAATAATGAGTTGGATGGTGTTGTTATTGTGAACAGTGATTGATATTTGGCCCATTGAAGTAATCAATGAATCTGCTCCTCACAGAGAATCCCTTAGCTTTAGCTTTCAACCACTAAGGCCTACTAGGGGTATCATGTTGTACTTGGCAGTTCATTAATTTCTTATCTGTGTTGTAAGGCAGTGGGAACTGGTGTTCCTCTGCATCGTCAAACAACTGTTTTGTTTCTGAAATGTTGTATGCTCGTTCTTCTTCATGACTAAGAAGATTTGTATTACTGCTTTGCACTTCCTTGGTGCTCTTGCCAATAATGTAGTCTTCCTCCTCTTCCCTAATTTCCATGTGATTTTGTAGTGACAAAATCAACAGCTTTTTGGTCTATCACTGTGCTGCTTGTTTTGCTTCTGCTACTACTGCCACGCTGCATTGCACTGCGCCTGCAAACTCATAATGTTCTTTGCAGCGCACTGGACCTGTGCCAGTGAACCACACAAAACTGCTCCAGTCTTGGAGAAACTGTAGCGCCCATCGATTTCCAACGAACTAAGAGAATAAGTTCAAACCTTTCTGAAACTTTTTCTCACATTGACCCCCCCCCATAAAAAGTTGAAAGGGAAAAATGTTGTCACTTACTACGTTTTGGATGTTGATTTGCTAAAAATTCCGTGTTACTTACTCTGTTGGGCAGAGAAAAGTTTGTACATGTTATCGACATGTACTACTGAAGCCAACTATAAAATCATGTTGTTGTACAATACATAGTTTAGCAGATATGGCGTGATAAGTATTGAGTAACATGAAAAACCATTTTTTCTCAAAATCTTAGATATTTCTCTGTTTCAATAGCACAAAATTTTCATTGGATTAAGAAAAGTGTCGGAAGGTAGTTTTCATATCACTCTATCATGTACAGTTGTCAAATTATATAGAACTCCATTTTAATTTTTTTCGTTCTGTCATGCGCCATCTCACACCTAGGAAAACATTGCATCCTACGGCTGCATCAGACAGCAAAAAATTCAAGTATATTCAGCAGCAGGCTGCGATAAATTTCCGCACTGAGGGAAGCATAGTTTTAGTAGGTTAACAACAGATTTTACTGTACTTACTAGTAGCTTTGGTCTTAGAATCTTATACAAGGCTGCACTACTTTCTCTTGATTTGAATCAGTTATATTGTGTTAATATTTTTACTTACTGGTATTTCTTAGTACTTGTATTTCATTTCAGTATTATTATGGAAGAATACGAGAGGACAATTGCTGGACTCGTTTATGAGAAAGAGCAAGAAAAACAACGCTTTGAACATGAGAAAGAGAACCTTATAAAGGAGAAAGATACTGTGTCTGGCCATCTTGAAAATATTGAAATTGCCTTTTCAGATGTTCACAGGTATGTTGTCCTTGCAAATCCGAGGTCTTGTAACAAGTATTACAGATAATCAACTTTTTTTAAAAACAAGCTGTTAACCTGTGTTGCAGTATTACGTACGGTGGTGATTTGTAAACATGTCTTCAGACTGATTTTGTGGATATTATGGTTATTTCTGCTTCATAACGAGACTGACACTAAATCTCTTTTGGTTTTGAGTATCACCGAAAAAATATGAGCATCACTAAATACACATTTTAACCTGGGCACCAGTTTGTGTTATCAGTCTGGTAGAACTAAATACTTTGTGCATATTTCATCAGCTGATAGGGTCTGATGCTCTTATCTCAAAGCAAGTTGCTTAACTTCACATCTAAGCAAGCAATCATACAAAAGTAAAGTTAAAAACGCATAGCTCGTATGTACAAGGTTGAGAAATGGTTTGTTGGGGGTCAAGACACTAAACAGCAAGGTCATCAGCCCCCTTGGTCAAGATGTAACGCATCTGGAGTTTGTGATGTCAGCCAGAGATTTGATTGGATCATGAAAGTACGTAACAGTGGTAAAATGGATGCCAGAGCTGAGCAACAATTTGAAGTGTAGTAAAACAATTGCAGAGTACAGAATGCCTTCTAGTGGGGGGATTTGTAACAACAAAAGTGAGAAAGTTAATAACATAATGGTTCTCAGTTGGACTGCCCCAATAAAATAAAGTGGCAGATATAATCAGTTGATTAGAAGTGTGACACCAAGTGATTGTTCCCCAGGGCCCTGCGTGTGACAGTCATCCCACTGCTGATCTGTTAAAGTGTTAAGAGGGAGAAGCACCCACTGTTTGGTTGAATGCTACCCGTAAAATTGGAGGTAGGGTGCATCACAAAAAATGGACTAATCACATCTAGAAACATTTAAAACAGAGTAAAAGAGGGATGGCAAAGGCAGCAGGATGACAAGGGAAGCTAGCAAAGAAGTTATGGCCAGTCCTCCCCCACCCCCAGCAAACAACAGGAGATATCCAAACCCTAACCACTTTGCCCCACCCTGAAAGTAGATTAAAATGTTGTATCTGAGAATAAATGCCACTTTCATGGAGAAATGCAACTGTCCACAATTCATCTGCCAGTATTAGAGGCAACAATGTAGGAAAAAACCTATTGCTACTTACTGTGAAGAAGACACATCAAGGAACAGACAGTCACAGTTGAAAGACACTCTCATATGGCTTTTGGCCACAGCCTTCATCAGTAACACACACACACACACACACACACAAAAAACTGCTAACTCCGTAACTCCGGCATCTCAGTCGAAGATACTGGAGTTGGCGGTCGTCTGTGCGTGAGGTGTGTGTGTGTGTGTGTGTGTGTGTGTGTGTGTGTGTGTGTGTGTGTGTTACTGATGGAAGGCTGTGGATGAAACCTATATGTTAGTATCTTTTAATTGTGCCTCACTGCAGCTTGACGTGTCTTCTTTATTGTAATTGGCAATCTATCTTTTCCCTACATAGTTGATATCCCTACCTCGAGTTTCCATTGTGTAATATTACAGGCAAAGAATCTGAAATACCATACTTAGCACGGAGAGGCAGAACGATGGGTCAGCCCTGCAGGATGTGAGCTGCTGTCTTTATGGCCCCACCGCGATTTAGACACAAGTAACATTTATTGCCTCTACCAGTGGCAACACTGATTTGCGTGAAGGGTTTGTGGGGACAGGAGCTAGGTGTAAGGCCACCCGGCTGTAGTGCCAGTTAGGTATGAGCTACTGCCAACTCTTAAATGACAAGGAATACAGGATATGTCAAATATTAAGCTGATAAAGAACAGTAAACTGCAGTCATATAATGACACCAGTTTTGGGACAGGGTGTTCATATGATAAACAGAAGTGACACTGTTATCCAGTCCACTTCTCAGCAGAGAAGAAAGTCACCAGAAACTGTCAGCGCACCAACTACACATATAAACAGAAGTGAAAGCGTTATCCGGTCCACTTCCCAGCAAAGAAGAAAGTCTCCAGGAACTGTCAGCACATCATCTACATATATAAATGTCATGTTGTCATCTCCAGATCAAGTGGGTCAGTTAAAAGGAAGTTTTCAGTCAGTGAATAAGAACATTCAAAGAGCAGATGATTTAAATGTAAGTGTTCAGCCAGTGAGTGTAAGCAATCAAGCTGTAAAAGTGAGAAAAGCAAGTACGCAAGACATGAGTAAAAATAAACAAGCTACTGTACTTGCATCTTCTAGAGTGAGAAAAGTTCCACAGAGGAGCAGTGATTTTTTTATGGATGGCACCATGGAAATCATCTCGTCATCATCTGGATCCAACATGATCAAGAACCTAGCCAGAGATGTAAGTACACAATCAACAAGTGACAGAAGAATGTACAAGCAAAGTGAACAAACTGATATACTACTACAGAGGAATCCAGACCTACCCCTTTGTGAGGATGACTCATTATTATTTGTACATATAAATATCAGGTCATTAAGAAACAAAACTGATGACTTGAGTTTGTTGTTAGGAGTGAAAAGGAATATTATATTATGTATCAATGAACACTGGTTAAGTGAAGACCAATACACAACTATGGGGGAGCCTCTATATATGTTAGTAGCGGTATAGACTTGGATTACAGTGCCCTTAGTGTTAATGATTACTGTATAGAAAATGTACTGGAAATAGCAGCAATGTTACTGCCCATGTTAAAACTCTTAATTGTGTCTGTACACCACACACCTGATAATGATGTTGAAGTATTTGCACAGGCCTTACAGAAACTGATACTACACCTCGATAAGTGGCTTAAATATAGGATTTTAATTTTTGGTGGCATAAATATTGATATAAGGCAGAACACACCTAAACAACTTAATCTTCTGAATATGCTAAGATCACATGACCTGCACTGAATTAATGAAAACCCAAAAAGACGGTCTACCTTGCCTTGATAATGTAATCACAAATGTTGAGACAAATCGGTATGAACTAGGGCTATTCAATACTCATTTTTTATCAGACCATAAAGGTATTTGGTTAAAATTGATAACAAAAGAGCCAGCATCTGTCGCCAATAAAATTAAGTACATTAGGCTTTTGAATGAAGAGAACATTGATAACTACAGAACACAAATAAAGATAACAAATTGGAATTACATTTTGCTGGAAAGTGATCATATTGAAAAAGTTGTCACATGCATTTAAAACTTGCAGCCCTAAAGTAATGAGAAAAAATAAGGGAACTATGCGGAAACATGGTCTCCCATCAGTGCATAACTGGTTCGCACCCGACCTACAAAGGCTCAGAACTCTGTTAATGATTTCCTATGACAAATCAAAAAATAGTGAAGCTGAAAAAGCAAACTACGTAAGTTTGAGGAACAAATACAAGGCAGATATTGGGTTAAGCAAGTGCAAGGCAAATGATGATTATATTAATAAGTCCCAAAATAAATGCAATGCAGCCTGGACTGTTATCAAGACTCATCTGGGCAGAAATAAAGATGTTAACAAAAATAATTCATGTGATGCTTGTATCACACCGGATGATTTCAACACCTCCTTCATTAATACTGCCAGTATGAATAACAGTGCTGCAAATGAACATATCCATAAATGTGACAGCAACCATATCTCAAATAATAGAAATTCATTTCTACAAAATTTTGAGGATATGGTTCCTGTGTTTAAATGGAAAGAAGTAAAAGTAACAGATATTAAAACTGCAATAGCAAAATTAAGTTACTCAAAATCAGAAGACATTTATGGCCTCTCCAATTTTGTAATAAAAAAATAGCACATGTAATAGCACATCCACTCTGTTCTCTTATGAACTGGATGTTTGTCAGTGGCTGTTTCCCTTCATCCTTAAAAATGGCAGTCGTTACTCCACTGCACAAGCAAGGTGACAAGTCTGGTCCTAATAATTGCCGTCCAATCTCCCTTGTACCCATCATATCAAAAGTAGTGGAATATTGCATACAGCTCCAAATTAGTCAACATCTGTGCGTGAATAATATTCTTAGTGACTCTCAGTATGGCTTCAGATCCGGCCTGTCAACGGCAAAAGCAGTTGAAGATGTTGTTTCATATATATTGTCATCATTCGAATCAGGATTATCAGTTAATGCCACTCTTGTGGACCTCAGCAAGGCATTTGACTCTGTCAGTCACAGGATACTACCAGAAAAACTGCACTGCTATGGTATTAGAGGCTCAGAACTATCTCTTATCAGATCCTATCTGAGCGACAGAAAACAAATTGTGCATTTTAACAATATGAGGTCAAATGTCTTTGATATCATGCAGGGTGTACCACAAGGCTCTGTGTTTGGACCTTTACTTTTTATAATATATGTAAATGACTTGCCCAGCACCATGTTATGTAAATCCACAGTCTATGCAGATGATACAACTTTTGTTACAGCAGGGAAAGACTTAGGAAAATTAAACGAGGAAAGTGAGGCTCATCTCAGAGCAGCCATCAAGTGGTTCCAACTCAATGACTTGCATATAAATCATGATAAAACTGTAAATATTCTCTTTAGCTTGTGTGTTAAGAGCGATAAGATTGATTGTGTCTCAGCTTAACTACTTGGGATCCATCTTGACTCAAAATTAACGTGGAAGAGTCATACCGATTATATTTGTACTAAGTTAGCACTTGTGACATATTTGTTAGGTAAACTAAGGTCATGTGTTAGTGGTAAGCATACTATGCCTTTTTCCACACCCATTTAACATATGCCACTTTGTTGTGGGGAAACTCACCCGGAGCAAAACAAGTTTTCATTTGGCAAAAGAAGGCAGTCAGATGCATCCATGGAGTCAGAAATAACGAGTCTTGTAGACCATACTTCAAAAATCTAAAAATACTAACAGTTGCAGCCCTCTTTATACTAAGTTGTCTGACACACACAAAAGAAAACCAACACAGTCACAAACTACAACAATCTATCCATCACCATGACACATGTATAAAACAGCAAATTGACATTCCAGTTGCTAGACTAAAGAAAACTCAAGATAGTTACAGGTACATGGGAGTAAAACTATTTAACATGTTGCCAATAGAGGCACATAATGTGTCACTGAATGAGTTTAAAAGTGTCACAAAGAAATGGCTTACAGAAAAAGCTTTTTATACAATAGAAGAGTTTATAATGTTCACTAAAGATGATCTTAAGTACCGGTACTAATATAGTTTCACTTAGATTAAGCTTATACATGTAAATATAATGCAAATATCTTGTGCAGCATCAAGGACAAATTTTTGTATCTTATTAGACAATAATGATCTACAATATATTACACCATTTCTGTTAGTTATGTAAACTGTATATGTACACAAATGGCGACATCAATTGCATTTTTTAATGCCTAAAGATGGATAATAAAATAAATAAAAAAAGATTTTTGGTTATACAGTTAATATTCAAGGGGAGTGAAGGGAAATGTGGGGAACAGTTGCACAGAAAAGTAGCTTCTTCTGGGCTTGCGCTGGAATTGTGTGGTTGGCAATTGGCCGTAGCTCATGCCAGACCGTTATGGTCAGGTGAACATGCCTTGCTGTCACTGCACTCAGGTGGCTGGCAGTTGCTCATAGCCCCTGACAAGTTTGTCACTACAGTCAGGCAGACCGATAGCTCACAGCTCCCGTCACTGCCATAACATGTCAATCCAAACACTAGCTAAAATGGAATAGATGTTTGAGCCTCCTGTGAACTTTACTGGCAGGTGCTGCTTAAATTGTTTGTTATAGAGAAATGATTTTCGGCAACTTAACAGTGACTCTAGGATAGAGAGGAAATCATTTATTTTATTTATGAGAATTATTGTTTCTGTGATCAAGTGGCATCAAAAGTATGTTTATTGTAATTGATTTCACTGTAGTCTCTAAAGTGCTCTCCCCCATTCTTTTTACAGAAAGTATGAAAGAAGTAAAGATATTATCCAGGGAATAAAGAATAATGAGGAGACATTGAGAGCGAGTTTAGCAGAATATGAAGCAACAATCAAGCAACAGGAGCAGAAATATGACTTTCTGAAATCATATGCCACAAGCCAGCTGGAAAGGTAACATTTGATTTACTTATGTTGGCAGCAGTCAGACATTTATGTACTTAACACTGATTCATAATATGATATCCATTGTATAAGGTCATGATGCTAGTCACCTGTCAGAAATGATTTTGTGAGACACAGTGCTTTTTCTTCATCTCTTAAGTTTCAAAAGCCATTGTCAAGATAGTATCACATTTAAGTTTTGTGTAGAAATTAATTACATTACAACATAATCATTAACAATGGTTCTTCATTCACATTAGTTTAAGTTTAGATATGTCATATGTTCTCAGCCTGATAGCTGTCCAGTGCAGTTGTTGAATTTGACGAAGGGTACTTATACTTTGGCTGGCCCATTCACAAGACTTGATCACCATATATATTTTTATTTATTATTATTATTATTAGTAGTAGTAGTAGTAGTAGTAGTACTACTACTACTACTACTACTACTGCTACTACTACTACTACTACTACTACTTTTTCTACATGGAAAGCTAAAAGATACTGTTTACAAAGACATGCATACTACACCAGATGACAGGAACTGACATATCACTGCTGCCTGTATGGAAATTTATGATGAAATTCTAGAACATGTGCTTCACTGTTTACTTGGTAGACTGGAAGCATATATTGAAGCTGGTGGTCTACATTTTGAACAATACCGATGAAGGCCAATTCTTTCTTCTTTAGGATCTAAAGCTCCCCTCCCAGTTGGAGTATGCAAATGAGGCTGGTATTTACAATTTTGAAACTCTCGATTGTTTGTGGACCTTTAATACTGGAATACTGAAATAACTCTATTGACGTTCTAATTTACTCTTATTTCATCTTGTTAATGCCAGTTGGTACTGCCACGTTTTAAAAAATGTGGCTTTCTAAAATATGTATACTTTATAATTATTATTTAAAGCTTATGTATGCCGCAATTGTAGGCCCTAGGTTGCACTTCATTTTTCTGAAAACAGCACATCAAAAAATCTTAAACATATGAATTATTTGGGGAACAAGACTTATGCGATTTCAGGCTGATACCTACCTGTAGCATGGTGCTTCAGCCGCCCTCCTACACCATCACAGGGGCCCCGTCCCATGACTACCGTAGTAGCTACACAAGTGACTTACTCAATTCAAACAGCTGGTAACGATTTTGAGATGATCTCTGCCCTGTTTGCAGTTGAAGAATTTTGCAGATTGCTAGCAAAACATGTGCTGAGTCATGTCCTGGTCATCACTTACAACTGCAACACTTGTGGTCTTGTTTTGAAAAATGTCACTTTTGTAAAAATTGAAACCTTGTCATTAGTCCAGTGATACCCTTGTACTTCTTATGGGAGAATTACAAACCAGTTCTCAGCAAAATCACAGTGAACCACTAAATATAGTTCTTCAGATTCTGGTGTGTTAACTGCTTCACTGACCATTTACCAAGTTCATCAATGAACCTGTCAAAGGCAACAGTTTTCTTAATTAGTTTATTTTCTACCCATGTCGCATATGTAATTTCTGCCACATCTTCCCGGCCAAGACCTCACATTTCTTGATTTGTCTACCATGTGCTTTGATACTGATTGAACGTGGTTCAAAATTGTTTTCTTTGAAAATGTTTCTAGAATAATAGTTAAAACTTGTACCTTTTCACTGTACGATGCACAGTATTCAGAAGTGTGTGTTCAGTTTTGCTGTAGTGAATTCATCCATAGCTTTAGTAATTTCTCTGCGCTTTCTTGATGCATCTGGGCTTATGACTCGACTTCACTGACCACGGCTTCTTAACAGGAGTAACACCTACTTCTGTAGTTGACAGATTCAGAGTATTTAATTCTTCCTCTATTCATGCAAAATCTGCATCATCTGCACCATAGGAGGTTTCATCTTGTTCAGATACTATCATTGTTGTTATTCTGTCAAAACATTTAGAACACAAAAATTCATCACTTTTGGAGTTCTTTTATATCTTCCTTAATTTCTGTGATCCATTTAATGTCGCTCTTGCTATTCCACAACTTTTGTATTATTTTTTTACTAATTCTGTTTTCTGCAGTTCTCATCAGATGTCCAGCAAATGAGATTCGTTTCTTCGTGATCGTGCTCATCCCTGGTTCTATTTTCTTATATACTGTTTCATTTGATGCTATTCTCCAATGTCCATTTATTTTATAGTTTATTTGTACATGTCCTAATTATTCTTCTTTCTATTTTTAGTATTTTGTCAATTTCTGCTGTATTAGTTGTTTTGAAGATAGTTTCAGCTGCATACATTATTTCTGGTTGTGCAACTGTTTTATAGTGTTTTAATTTTGCATCTATAGATAGGCTTTTTTTGTTGTATGTAGTCTTGGTAATTTAATTTGCATAATTCAGTTTTTTTATTCTGTTCTGCCGTGATGGCTTCTCATTTAGATTGTATGTTTTTATTTCTCCTAAATATTTAAATTTATCACCAGTTTCGATTTCCTGTTCTCCTATTGTAATTTTGTTTGCAAGTGGTGGGTCAGTTAGCATAATCTCCGCTTTTTCAAATGATATTCTAAGGCCTATTTCCTCTGCCATTTCTTTTAGTGATTTCACTTGTTGCCTGGCTTCTTGAATGGTGTTGGCTAGGAGAGCAAGATCATCAGCAAATACCAAGCAGTTTAAGCTAATACCATCTTTTGCACTTCCAATTCTTATCATCTTTGGCTTGTCCTTGTACCATTCTCTCATTATGTATTCCAGAGCACAGTTGAACAGTAATGGTGATGGGCAGTCACCTTGTCTTAAGCCTGTTTTTATGAGGAATGGTTCCGAAATTTCTCCGCTAAACTTCACTTTTGATTTGGTGTTGGTTAGAGTGAGTTGTGTTATTTTAATTAGTGTCTGATGGAGTCCTAGATTTCTTAAAATTTTTAATACTGAAGGTCTGTGGTGACAGTCATATGCCTTCTTAAAATTTACAAATGTTATTGCCAGAGGTTTGTTCCATTTCTTGTAGTATGCCATAATCAATTTTAAACTAATTATCTGTTCTGCACAGCTTCTGCATGGTCTGAAACCTCCCTGATATTCCCCTAACTCCTGTTCTAACTGCTCCTTGATTCATCCATATAGGATCTTGGATAGAATTTTGTATGTGCAGTATAGGAGAGAGATTCCTCTGTAGTTGTCTGGGTTGCTCTTATCTCCCTTTTTTGTGTAGTGGGTGGATGATAGCTGTGGTCCAATGTTCGGGGAATCGTTCTGTTACCCAAAGTTTTGTTAGAGCCATGTGTAAGGAGGTCTTGACTGTGTCACTTGCATATTTCCACATTTCAACAAAAACCTGATCTTCTCCACATGCCTTATAATTTTTTTGTTCTTTAAGAATTATTTATACTTTTTGGAAAGTTGGAGAGTCTAGTTTGTTAGGTTTGCTTTTTATTGGGGTATTTATGTTGATTTGTAAGGGTTCTTTGGGTTCCTCGCAATTCAGAAGTTTGTTAAATGCTTTTGCCATGATTTCTGCATTTTCCTTGTTACTGTGTGTCATTCTTCCATCTTCATCTGTCAGTATTAGTGTAGGGGCCTCATACTGGTGTAGTTGTTTCCCAAAGATTTTATAGTAGTTCCTGGAGTTGGTTTTATGATAATTACCTTCTATAGAGGTTATAATATCTTTATGGAATCCTCTCTTGATTCTCCTAATATTTTGTGTGAATTTTTTTCTTCTATTTTTTAGGTTGATGGCATTTTCTTCAGTTTTGTGTGTTCGAAACTTTAACCGTGCTTGGTGTCTATCTTCATGGAATTTGTCACATTCTGATGTCCACCATGCATGTTTCGTTCATGGGTTCAAGGGAGCTAGATTCTCTGCTTCTTTTTTAAGATTAGGCACTAGTTGTCCTAGATCATCTGATAATTTGATGGTTTGTGTTATTTGTTGGTATTTATTATTTTTAATTAGCTGATGCGGGTGAAACCTCCTTTTTATTTTATTAGTTTTCCGATTCTCTCCTTTAACGGAGTGAATTTGATTTTAATTTTAACTATATAATGGTCCGAGCCTGTGTCTACTCCTCTCAGTACTTTAACATTGTGGATCACCTTATGAAAATTTTTGTCCATACAGACATGGTCTAGCTGCCACTCCCCCTTCCTCCAATCTGGATGTTTCCATGTTTTAAGTTTACTTGGCTTCCTCCTTAAGTATGTTGATTTAGATATAAGGTTGTGTTCTCTGCAGAGTTCTACAAGTCTTTGACCGTTTTTGTTCGTAAATTTATGTGGACTCTCCATTTTCCAATTAAATCTTTATATTTCCTTTCTTTTTATTTTCTCTGTTCACAGTTTGTTCTAGAAGTTCCCAAAATTTATCTACCTCTTCCTTTGTTTTTGTTAGACAATTTTTTTCATTTGTTGAGGCATGAGCATTTATTATTGTATAGGTTTTATTCATTGTTTTAAAGCTGAGAGTCGCAATTCTTGGTGATACTGCTTGGAAATCCGTTACTGAATCTATTATTTTTATGTTTACTAAAAACCGTGTTCCAAACTGGGGACATTGTTTCATTGCCCTCGGTCCTGGTTTCCCATTATAAATTCTGTATCCTTGTGATTAAAATGGGTCCTCTGTGGTGCTTCTTATTTCTTGGATCCCTGTTATTAATATTTTTGTTTATTTAGTTCATCTGCGAGCTCCTTGAGTTTTCCGGTCTGAAATAGTGAGTTTATGTTGTGTGTTGCTATATAATTTATCTGCTCATGTTTAATCTTCATTTTGTGTTTTAGTGTGCATTTTGATGGTTGCAAACGCTCTGATTCGTTGCTGTCTTCTAGTTGACTACCCACTGAATTCGATGTAGCCTTTTCTTGTCTTTTTGAGCAGGACAGTTGAATTTTTTTCCTAAAAGATCTTTCCATTTTTGACTTTCGGTTTGCTGGTGGACTTCAGTGAAATAAAATAGCTCTCGTGTACCAAACACACCCTCTGCGATTAACAACCGTAGTTGTAAATCGGAGCTTGCTCCAGCTAAGGTTGACAACCTTCGAAAGTCAAAAATTATGCCTTTATACAAATACAAGAAAACTTCCACATTCTGAAAGCAAATGGTTTGAGAAGTGAGCAAACACACATCAATATAGACTCTTACATTTAACAGGTCTCTCTCTCTCTCTCTCTCTCTCTCTCTCTCTCTCTCTCTCTCTCTCTCTCTCTCTCTCCCCCCCCACCCCCCCACCCCCCACCCCCCACCCCCACCCCCACCCCACACACACACACACACACACACACACACACACACACACACACACACACACACACACACACAGAGAGAGAGAGAGAGAGAGAGAGAGAGAGAGAGAGAGAGAGAGAGAGAGAATGGATCACAAAATTGCACTCAGTAGTTGGCAATAACGTCTGACATTTGGTAACACCATCCAAAACATAGCATCAGAACAAATGTTCAGTTCCCTGGTGCTGTGAAGTCTGAAAATCAAAATTACAGGCAGCAGCAGTAGAAGAAAAAAAGAACACAAACACATGTAGAAAAACATCCACACAACCTTTAAGTAGAATTTTAAATTATTACATCATCGCAGAAAAGCCAAACACCGGAACTGTTTATAATCTGTATATACATTGTCTCGAAGTGTAAAGTAAATAATATAAACAAAAATATGTACATATTCCAGGCCACTGAAGATGCATTGCAAAGAATAAAGGCAAAACACGTATGGCACAAAAATTGTGGTTTTTGTCCCATAGTAATTATAATTAGACTGTCCAAAAGTCAAAATTATCAATATACTGTAATATTACACACAACTGACAACAGGACTACAGAAGTGGAAGATATTTAATATCTACTGATTGCAGATCTTTGTACGAAACATTTGTTGGAATTGTACTTGAGAGGAATGGATCTCAAATCCTTGGGAACAAATTACACATGAAAAATAATTGTAGATCAACTCTGCTGGTCCTCTAGTATCACATAGTCCAATTATTCTTGAGCAATGACTGTAAAGTGTGGCTGGTGAACATCTCATGTTTAGGAGAGCAGATATCTCGACTTAGTCCCCTATATACTGATGGCTATTCGTATATTTTAAAAATAAAAAGTAACAAAAGCCCATGGTACATTATACATCAGATTGATGGATGTCGAGGCAAAACATTTGTTGCTGGGTATCCTATGGGTTACCTGCCACACCCCAGTTCCATTGAGCGTGTCTAAAATGAACTGGACTCTTTATCAACTACCACCTCCGTAGCTCCTAATGAGGAAAAGATGAAAACTACAACCTCAACAACTACAAAAACTTGCAGCAGAGTGGCTGTAACAGTGATGGCTATTGACGCCCATCCAAACGGGGGAGTTCAGAACCTCCTCTCCTCTTTGCTGTGTTGCAAAGATTGATTTCAGTTCGTGGTAATTTTGTGTGTTGCAAACATTCAATTTATTTCTTTGGAAAAATGTCACCAGTGAGTCGTGGATATATTGGTTGGCATACACACAACATAAGCTGACTATATGATGTCGAGTCAGTGAGACTGGCGAAGAGCGTAGACAACAACAATTTCTCAAGTGTGATCCATTATGACTCTGAAACGACATTCACAGTCGAGTTCGACTTGCTCAGTTGGAGCTTAAATGCAAAACATTGAGAAAACAGACAGGCAAACATGACAATTGGAACCAAACATTTGGCGTTCAGATTCAGTCCAACAGCCAATTGTGCCATGGATGTATTGGTTAACTTCAGAACAAGGTAAAATGTTTGTCAACATTGCTTTGATTTGATATTTTGACACAAACTGCCAGTTGTGCAAGTGGAAAGATCGAATTACTGCAATTGACACTGCCAATAGAACCAGTGGCATCATTGCTCTTTGGCCAAGAACCTGGGTCGAAGCATTTCTAACTGAATATACAAAAGTACAACAGTTCCTTCCAAATGACATCATTTGGGGTGAATATTGTCGAAGAACAAGGACTTTAACACTACTTTTAAGGTAAATTCTTTTTGAAATGCATGCCAATCGCATACACAAATGTATCACACAAACCAACCTCAAAAATTCACAAAGTCTCTCCATTCGAGTTTGGTTGAACAAATTAGCTATTTGACAGACCCCCCCCCCCCCCCCCCCCCCCAAAAAAAAAAAAAAAAAAAAAAAAAAAAAAAAAAAAAAAAAAAAATAATTTAATAGTGATGTAAACAATTTGAACTTAAAAACTCGGAAGTCAAATCGCTGGGCAGTTGCATTAATTTAATTCAGTAGATTCTATTACCGATCCAGATGAAGTCGTCAGTTATCCAGTTGAATTCCTATTTATTGGATTTGCCAGGAATGCCACCGCACAATTTGCAGCTCAAGGTTGGCTTGGTGATAATCTTGTTGCGCAGTCGGAACCAACCAAAGCTGTTAAGAAGCTGAAGAACAATGTGATTGAAGCAACAATAATCATAGGAAAGTTCTATGACAAGGATGTTCTGATTTCAAGAATACCACTGATACCAACTGACTTTCCATTTCAGTTTAAGCTTGTCCAGTTTTCTCTTCACCTAGCATTCACAGAGATGACTAATAAATCACTGGGAATTAGTTGGAAGTGTGTGGATTAAACCTTGAATTGCCACCTTTTTTCCCATGGGCAGTTTTAAGCAGTGTACGTGAGAGTTGGTAAACCATTGGCACCATTAGTTTTCTCTCTGGACAGAAAAACAAAAAATATCTTTCATCACCAACCGTTGAATTCTTATATATTTCATTTCAGTAAATTTGATCTTACTGAAAATGTTTTGTTTCAAAAATTGAAGGAAATATTCGGTTGGATGAATTCCTTCTCAACTGACTACGTACAGCCTAAACCACTGGAGATGCAGACGTCTATAAATGCTTTCTGTTAAACTGGCTGCGAGAGAGAACATAAGCTGTACCTTGAAAAGTGCAAGTTTGTTTTCCATTTTGCCATCATTTTTAACAGAAAACAGGAAATTTGTTTGTATGGCCAACTTTATAATCCTACCTGTTCGTATATTAAAACCATGCAAAATACTATCATTAAAGCTTCATATTTAATGAAACATATATCCATTTGGCTTGCTCTCTCCATGCTCACGACATATTTCGCCTTCATGTAAGATGATAAAACTGCTAAAATTTAAACAGTAAGGATTGTTTCTAATAAAGTGAAAAGTGTGTGGTCACATTAACTAGATAATATCTTTCTTAATATGGTGTGTGTGGACAGCGATTGCAAATGTCTTTGTAAACAGCAAGTAAAACAATAATAATCTGTTTCTGATCAGTGTGGTGAAGTTTTATAATCATGATTTGGTTTACATATGAGAGGCCGGTCAAGCTGTTTTACAAATAAGTTAAATGTTTCTCAGGTTAGGTTTCAACCAGCGATTTATGGACATTGTCTTATAAAATTTGGCGTTTTACCACTCTTAACAATTGAGCTACCGAATATTTGAGGTGTAGTTAGGTGAATTTAATTTCATTAAGTCATGCTATCCTTTGTTTTAACAGTGGGAGAGCATATATCGAAGATAAGTTAACTTCACAGTGCAACATATTTTTAATTAAATTAGTGAACTTGTGCGTCGACATGGTGGCAGTTTGCCGGTACAGAGCAACCACATTTTACGTGTCTTCTCATTTTCTGGAATGCTAAAAAACAGTTTCTCAGTAGTTTTTGTAAGTGTATTTGCACAGTATGGTACTACACACCACATGTAACCGATTTTCCGAAATGTAAATTTCAAAACAAGGCATGACTGTGGATTACCATTATGACGGTAGGAGCAGCGAGCTAGCCGTTGATGCCACATAACTCAAATGGAGCATTTTAGCGGTGTTCAAATTATTTGAATTCCATTTCCGTTTTTATAAAAGAATACTGAAATTAAGGAGGAAGAAAAACATGTTAGGAGCATAAATTAACAATTTAAGACAATTTCCAGAAAACAGTCAAATACCCTATTGTCCAGTATTTTTAGAAAATTAAGGAAAAAGCTTTAATATTTTTCACTGGACTTAACACAACACAATATTTTCTTTACAACGCACTAAAAAAAATTAACAATTTAAGACAATTTCCAGAAAACAGTCAAATACCTTATTGTCCAGTATTTTTAGAAAATCAAGGAAAAAGCTTTAATATTTTTCACTGGACTTAACACAACACAATATTTTATTTACAACGCACTAAAAAAGGAGGTGTAGTTATTCCTGCTGTTCTTATTATTTGTTATTAGTTGTTACTCATCCTCACACCCATCACCATGATCTTCATCATCTTTAATCTACTCCCCTTTGTTATAGTTTTCTTCTGGGGTACCAAAAGGAGGTCCTTGTAGAAAGTTTTGTTTTCTTCTCCCAGGAACAGCGTCAAAGTACAAAGATATCTGCTTTAGCTGGCTGAAAACCTGCATTCTTTGTGCAATATTTTTATATCCAAAGAAGTAGGTTCTGTAGTAGGCTTCATCTTGACTATGATATGTCTATTCCGTGGGTAAAAGTAAAGAGTTCCACAATGAGGGAAAAACTTATCTTCCACATCATTGCAAATTACCTGTACCTGCTGCTGTTTTAGGTGGTTTTGGTGTTTTCAAACAGAATGGCCCAGTAGCAAGTTTAATGTATACAAAATTATCATGTTTCATTATTTTTAGCTGGAATGGATGAGGCAACGTACAGGCTTACCAACAATTTTCAGGAATGTCTGCAGTCTTTGTCTTTTACATCTTATGCCCCATCAATGAGAAGTCTTGCTCATTTGGTAAATACACTATGACCTTTCCTTATTTCATGTTCAAGACAGCAGTAAATTGAGACCGAGTCATCTGCCAGATTGTGATTCCCAACAACATTGTACCCTAACTGTCTTGCATAGTAAATGGTATTTGACTGCAAGAGTGGTAGGGCAAGTTTTGCATATAGTCAGCTGAAATACAGTTAATGAAGCCTTGTTTTGTTTCTAGAATATAGTTTCATTTCATGCTTACAAAAGCTTCTGCCCTTTTTAAGTGCAATGTCTTTCGTGCTAATGACTATTCTCAAAATCTCTTTCCTCAGTTTTCATTTTGCCATTCAAGGAATCACATGTAGTACATGTATCAGACCGGTTATATTCAAAATGTTTTTCAAAAGCTTTATACGGTGCCCAGTCACTTTTGTAAGGAAGGTTGATATGGTACTGGTGGAAAAATTAGAAATGCATAGCACTTGTGATCAAATCTTCTGGCAGGGAATTTTGATTTGAGATATCACACTAGTAGTAGTGCTATTGCCTTGCTTTAAAGGAGTTTATATAATAGTAAGTCAACTGAGCAGTCAACTCTGGTATCTATTTTAGTCTCTTTGTATGGGATCTTCTTTTATCTTTTGGAGGCTGCCCACGGATTACAATACTGTTCTGGACTCTGTACAGTTTGTTCTTGGTTATTCCATGAAAGTTAAGGAATGGTACTTTACTAAATGGAAAATCCCTACCTTCAGTTTCTCAACTTGCAGGAAAATGCAGCTGCACAGCCAAGACATTCTTTTTCATCTTCTTTTGTAGATGAAAGAGAAGAGCAAGGCAGTATTGGTTCAAAAAGTTTTTTTTAGATGAACCCCCTTCAATTGCAAGGAAAGTTTGAAAAAGACCTGAAGTTGCAAACAGATAGCCTACTGATTAAGGCAGTCATCATAGAAAATCCGGAAATCTGCTGAGAATGGAAAAATGCCAAACAAGCTTACAATCCGAAATTTTATGCATGGTAGAATACACCTTAAGAAGGCAGTGTCAGAATTGTTGAAGGTGTTAGTTTTGCTGCATGCAGAACTGCTTTTAACAGTGATTTGTGTAGCCATTTTGATTAACCCCTGAATTGGCAAATGGACAGAAGTAGCTGTGATGAGATCTTAGGTGGATACTAAACTGGAATTTCAAGCTCCTGAAAGCACCAAAAATATCACTTGCCCTTTTCTGTATTTGTTATTATTTCCAGTTCATTTTGATAGCTGATCTTTTGCAGGTGTGTGAGATGCATTCTACTTATAACACCTCCTATTTTATTCTCAGTTCTGGAAACAGAAACGTGGTTTGTTTTCAAATATGCATGTACTGGTTATGAATATGTGACAGAGATGACAGCATTTTACGGCACATAGAATTCTAATGGCAGTAGTGATACTGAGGACTTTTTTCTAAAATACCTAGAATGTCGATGTTTTCATGATAGGCAATGTTGATGCATTATAAAGACATGAATGTGATTATATTTTAATCGTTTGTGACAGTGGATGAGACACTGATGCTGTGTGGAACAGGGCATCAATTAGCTAAGCAGAATTTACCTGCCCACTGTTGCATGAGCAATTTTCCTGTAGTCTAACCAGACTTCTAAAGAAGTGTTTGCGACAGCCATAGAATCATGGCAGTCAGCATTGTGAAAAAGAGTCCGGCTGCAGGGAGATTACATTAGGAAGTGACAAAAGTTTCACAGTTTTTATGTGGGTGGTTTGTGAAAAAAAAAATCTGCATTGTTACAACTCGAACACACCTCATAATTCTTACAAAGATGAGGAGCAGGGAACTAAAACAGCAGGTTTTGATATTACATTGCAAATGCCTCCCAGCACTTCAGTCAAGAATTTAATTTGTTGAAATGGAATAGCACTTCCATGAACGTCATTTTATAACCACTTTTATACTACAGATCTTATTATACTTTTGGAATTTTATTTACAATGGAACAGTTTATCACTTATTCTCTATAGTAAAAAAGGGTCTGTTGCGTAACATAGACATCTTTCCTTACATCAGGCTTCATGAGCAAAGGAAAAGTTAATGCATTTAAGGAATCTTTACGAAGTATGTCTAGCCAAATTTGTAGGGGGTAGGAAATGGTCCCAGTGGTTGTTCTATATATGTGATCAAATTTGTAAGCCGTGGCAGTGACTGAAGTGCTAAAATGCTGATATGCGGATGAATCTGATCTTACAAATAACTATTGGAAATTTTGTTGAATCACATTAGTTGTCCTGGATAATATCTTCATTTCATCAATAGTAATCTATTGTTGGGCTGAAAGAGGAAGATGACGATATGTCCAAGTCAAGAATCCCACAAAGCGAATGAATTATGCTCTGCAACTGATTATATATTGATATATTTATCGTATTGTGTTAACAACTACACAAAAGCATCAGCAATCAAATGGAAATGTCCAAACGTGACTACCACTCTAGAGCACTGTCATTTGGCGTAGTGTCCTCAGATCACCACAAATGCTCAGTGGACACTCCTCGACGACGTGTTCTTTTGTTTGCTCCTCCACTCTGCTGTCTGTCAAGTCCACTTCTGCAAAGTGTAACCACATCTCAATTCACCCATCCTGGTGTGGTTAAGCCTCGAGCAGGTCTGACATGGTAGTTGGAATCCATCAGCCTTCTTTGTTGTATCTTGAACCAGGTGAGCATTTCTGGGTGAATGTTTATTCTGGCATTGTCGCCAGTTGAAAGAATCAATCCAAGGTGGTTTACTTGGATGAGTTGCTTCTTGCTTTTGCAGGACATCATGCATGGGAGAGTTTTTATGAGATGTGATCTTGTTGAGCAAGTTTATCTTAGCTGCTTGCCTCCTCAGATCTTGTGGAGAACAGTATTAGTTGGGACAGGTAACTACTGAGTGGGGGTATTCTGACAGTCCCAGTGATAACACGCGTGGCTTCATTAAGCTGCACATCAGTCTTTGTTGTAGGTGTGCTGTTTGCTCACCAAGAAATGTGATACTCACCAGCAGAATACACAGGAGCAAGTGCAGTGCACCCCAACTGCTTCCATCAATCTTGCAAAGATTGTTCAAGTACGAAGCCTCCCCAAAGATTGTGGTTACTGCAGTCAAGCAATCCCTGGGCAATGGGTTGATACAACCTAATTATGCCATGAAAGTTCTGCTACACAGCAACTACTGTACTATGCAGTAGAACTTACATCCAACTGATAAAGAGATTTAGAATAAAATGTTGATAATTACTCCATTTTCTCTTATTTTAGTATTTCTTCTGTATGATCTTTGCAAGAAAGCCCATTCTTAATTTTTTATCCTAATTTGTAGTGATATTCCTGAAGTCATATATGCAGAGGTGGAAATAGTAATACACGTGTCAATGGCATTATTGAATATGAATGTGTTGTAACATTCATTGATTGCGCATTAACCTTCTTTTCCACTGCGAAATGGAGAAGTGCTGTTTGCATACAGTTCTTATGTTTACGTCTAATAAACTTGGTAATTTTACAACTTCCTATGATGCATGACTTTTTAAAATCTGTTTAACACTTTGGAGACAAGCCACTTGGAAGAATTTTGGACCTAGGAAACCAGCCATTTATGCCATTATTTAAAGCATTTCTAGCACCTATGTAACTGATGTATCATCAAGAGATAATACATAATTTAAAAAATGCTCATGATTCAAGAGTTATTTTTCATATTTACTTTAGTTCATTGATAGATTGCAAATTTCAAAATAATGAGTGGATAGTTATCTTCTCAAGAAAAAAGTATGAAGTGAGTTATTGAGCAATTTCTTGCTCTTTCAACAAAAATGACACATTTGCTGCAAAAATACTGCAAGTTCTTATGAGAATATGTACAAAATTATATCAGTGTGCTCATACTGGCTCCACCATTTGAGACAGTAGCTGTTATGTTCACTAAGTTTTATTTCTAAATAATTCAAGAAATCGACAATTTATAGCAACACCAACCAAGTGGCGTGTAACAAGAAATCCATACATTGTTCTCATAAAAAATTAGTCCAATTTTCAAGCATACGTGACTTTTGCATCGATAAAATTGCAGCCCAACCTGTACTCGGGCACAGTCTTTTTAATTTTAACACAAAATACTGCCCAAACTATCCTCGGGCTTTGTCTCCAAAGTGTTAACAAGTTTGAAGAAGCCAGGAAATTACCAGTTTGCGTTTCATTTGTGGTTCGGAGGACTCAGTCTCGTAGATTTGCAATTGTAAATGTTTCACGTTGGTTTTGTTTCACCTCCCCCCCCCCACCTCCCTCCCCACACCCACACACACACACACACACACACACACACACACGGTTCTTTCTTTGTGTAATTGATTTCCGGACTGCATACCTTCCTTTTCCACATCCTTCCCCTTCTCCCCCTGTGGGAATATGTTTCATGAAAACATCCGGAGACGGACGCTTGTAACTGTAAGGCAGTCTGTCTTCTTTGCTTTCTATGCTGGAAAGTCTCTGTCCTCCCTTTGTCCTTCTCTTTTCCTTGCCTCTTCTCTTTACCCTCTTCTCCACTGAGGTGTTTAAGACCCCTCTTCTTTCCATTTCTTTGTTCCTCCCTTTCTCATTCTTTCCTCCCTGTGTGTGTCTGAAGGCCGACCCACATGTAGCCGGTGACGGGGTAACACGTAATTCCCAGCCCCGGGTAGACAGGTAGGACACATACGTACTCTATGGTAACGGCCAGGCCCAGGGAGGGGTGATTACCCAAGCTGGTACCTTCCGAATGTGCCGATTGGTCCCTCCGTCCGTTTCTCAGGAGATGTGACCTGAGGTGTGAACAATCACCTAAGGTGGGAGTGCCTTCAGAGGGGGCCCCCACAAGGAAGGAGCACACCATCGGAGACACCGGTAATCATGGGGAATACTTCCACAATGGTTTCCTCTACGTCTACAATTTCTGCTCACAAGCGAAAGTTATATGAGTCCCAGCCACGGACATTTCTTCCATCAGTGCCACAGTTCCTTGTTTCTCGGTCGGCCGAAGGTCAAGAATTCTCCACAGTCAGCCCCTTCATTGTTCAGAAAGGTGTCGATGCAATTGCAGATCCTGTAAAGTCTTGTTCCTGATTACAAAATGACACCTTGTTGTTAGAAACAGCCACTGCCCTCCAGGCACAAAAATTGCTGTGAACTTCACTGCTACACACCTTCCCTGTCCGGGTAGAAGGGCACTGTACTTTAAATTCATCACGCGGGGTGGTTTATACACGCTCACTCGACGGATTGCCCAGTGAGTAAATTCAAAACTACCTGTCTGACCAGGGCGTAACGGCTGTACATAGTCATGAAAAGGGTTGACAAGGACTTGGTACCAACCCGTACTATCTTCTAGACATTTGACAGAGTTCAACTTCCATTGAACATTAAAGCGGGCTATGAGATAATTTCAGTTCGCCCTTACATCCCCAACCCTACGCGTTGCTATCGGTATCAGTGGTTTAATCATACCAGCCAGTAGTGTTCCAATCCGGTCATGTGGGTTACGTGTGGCACGGATGCCCGTGAGGGTGCTTGTCCACCTCCATCCCCTCGTTGCGTCAACTGTATGGGTGACCACCCTGCTTCCTCTAGAGTTTGCCCCATTTTCAACAATGAATGGTTTATTCAGGAAATCAGAGTGAAAAAAAGGTGTCTACATTTGCTGCTTGTAAGTTATTTGCAAGTCGAAAGCCCACTGTGCCTCCACCAGGTAAATATAGCACTGTCCTTGCATCTCCAAGGTCTGCTAAGGAGGCAGCCACGCAGACTTGTGATCTCACCTTTAGTGCTACAGTCGTCAGATCGGCCAGTGCAAAGCTCACCCATTCAACCTCCCCACTATCACCTGCTCACTCTACGGCTCACCTTCACCGGCTTCTGCTAAATCACGAGTCCCGAAATCAGACACCCGGACTTCCAAAAAAGAGCCTACTCGCGAAGATTTTTTACGTACCCCAACTTCACAACCATCGATTCCTCCCTCACCTCAACGTCCTGTTCCCAAGAAGGCTCATAAGAAACCATGTTCCGCTCCTCCTCCGCCACGGCATGTCTCATCTACAGCGCCACCTGGCAGTAACCGCCCTCGACTGTCATCAGTGTTGCCAAGGCGCACTGCTGGCAGCCAATCAACTGGCTGATCGCTGGTGGCAGGAGCTGCCCCCAAACGCACTCGAGTGACCATTTTCCATGTGTCCTTCGAATGCAGCCACAACTGCCATCGATGCGCACGAGCCGCTGGAAGTTTGCCCAAGCTCAGTGGAAACTGTTTTCACCTCTAGCGACATTTGATGACTGTCACTTTCCTAACGTCGACGATCAGGCCACTCGTGTTACAGAAGTTATTCTTACAGCCACTTAACGTTCAATACCTCGCACCTCTGATATCCTTTCCCCCCCCCCCCCCCCCCCTCCCCTCCCCCCCCCTCGTGAGTGGTGACGAGCTCTTCGCCTACTTGGCCAACTGTATCCGCTGTAAACAGTTACGTGCGCGATGCCGTCGCGTCATCAGCGATAGCAAGAAGGCAAGCTGGGACTTCTTTACTAGCTCTTTCAACACCTTCACTCCCTCTTCAGAAGTTTGGATTCAAATTCGACGGTTATCTGACACGCCTAGATTCTCCCTGATCTCTGGGCTCATTGTCGCCCATGATGCCTTACTGGACCCCGTCGCAATTTCTGACTCATTGGGTCAACACTTGGCTGAGATTTCGAGCTCTTCAAATTACCCGCCGGCCTTTCTCCCGTAGAAATGTGCAACGGAAGTGCGACCTCCTCCTTTTTCCTCTCAAAATAGCAGAAGTTATCATAGTGTTTTCTCCATGTGGGAACTCCAACTTGCACTCTCTTCGTCTCGCTCTTCCGCCCCAGGATCGCATGGTATCCACATCCAATTGTTGCTGCATTTATCATACCATAGTCCGCGTTACCTCCTTCGCCTTTATAATTGAATTTGGACCAACAGTACTTTTTCCAGAAGATGGTGGGAAGCTATCATCGTCCCTGTTCCGAAACCTGGAAAGGACAAACATCTCCCCTCTAGCTATCGCCTCCATTTCTCTCTCGAGTAGTGTATGTAAGGTTTTGGAGCATATGGTGAATTGCTGTTTAGCCTGGTGGCTGGAGTCCTGAAGCCTTTTAACACCTGCCCAGTGTTGTTTCCGAAAGCATCGTTGTGCAGTTGACGATCTTGTTGCTCTCTCCACTTATATCATGAACAATTTTCTCAGGAAACGCCAAACAGTAGCAATATTTTTTGATCTGGAGAGAGCATACAATACCTGTTGAGAACAGGCATCCTCCGCACACTGTTCTCTTGGAGCTTTCGAGGACGGCTACCCCTTTTTATTCGTGAGTTTATGACAGAGTGCACATTTAAAGTGTGGGTAAACATTACTCTCTCCCTTTCTTTCTCCCAAGAAAACGGGGTGCCCCAGGGCTCCGTGCTAAGTGTTGTACTGTTTGCCATTGCCATAAATCCAGTTATGGATTGTATCCTTCCCGATGTCTCGGGTTCCCTCTTTGTGGACGATTTTGTGTTTTACTACAGCTCTCAATGGACCAACCTTCATGAACAACGTCTTCAAGGATGTCTCGATCACCTCCACTCTTGGAGCTTCAGATTTTCCCCCAGTAAAATTGTTTGTATCAATTTTTGGCATTGTACAGAGTTTCTTCCGCCTTCCCTACATCTAGGCCCTGTCGACCTTCCATTCGTGGATGTTACTGAATTCTTGTGTCTTATGTTTGACAGAAAACTGTACCGGTCCTCCTACGTTTCCTATTTTTCGGCTCGCTGTCTGTGGTCCCTTAACACCCTGCATGTTCTGAATGGTACCTCTTGGGGAGCGGACCGAGTGCTCCTTCTCCACCTCCAACGCGCCTTAGTGCACCCTTAAACTCGGCCGTCTGTTCTTCAGTGTCTCGACTCTGTCCACCACCGTGGATTGCTTTTAATGTCTGGAGCCAAAAACACCAGCCCTGTGGAAAGCCTTTATACTGAGAGTGCTGACCCTCCGCTGTCCAATCGTTGAGCTGTCCTCCTGAGTTGTTATATTAGCCATCTGTCTTCCATGCCTGCTAATCTGGCCCATGACCTTTTTTTCAACACCACCTTGGTATGCAGGCCACCCTTCCTCTCTACTACCACCGGGAGTCTGCTTCCGTCGACTGATACATTCTCGTTCCTTCCACTTTCCTAAAACTTCCTTGATAACTGGGGGTACAGCACCACCTTGGCTCCGCCCCCGGACGTGCCTGCTCCGTGACCTTTATCAGCTTTCCATGGATGGTACCCATTCTCTCGTTTATTGTCGGGCATTTGCTGTTCTATGTGCACAAATGAAGGATGCCACATTTATTTACACTGACAGCTCAAAAACATCATTTGTTGTTGGGAGTGCCTATATTGTTGGCGACACCCCTAATCAAATTCAGCTTCCCGACCAGTGTTCAGTTTTAACTGCAGAACTTTACGCTGTTCTCCAGGTTGATCCGTCGCCATCAGCGGATACAGTATATTATTTGCTCAGATTCGCTCAGCTCTCTTCTCAGTGTCCAAGCTCTTTACCCTGTCCACCCTCTGGTCCACCGGATTCAGGACTGCCTCCACTTGGGGGTGCATCTCTGTGGCATTCCTCTGGATCCCAGGACACGTTGGTATCCGTGGAAACGAGGCGGCTGATATAGTGGCCAAGGCTGCAGTCTCTCTTCTTCAGCCTGCTGTTTGCATGGTTCCCTTCGCCGATCTACAGTGTGTTTTATGTTGTCGTGTTGCTCTTTTATGGCACGCACATTGGTCTACACTTCCCAATAATAAATTGCGGGACAGGAAAGTTCTTCGCTGTCCTTGGACCTCTTCCTCCCGAACTCTTCTTCAGGAGGAGATAATTTCAACTATGCTCCGGATAGGGCACTGTCTTTTTAGCCATCGACATTTTTTAAGTGGCGATCATCCCCCACTTTGTCCTCACTGCTATCAACTGTGGACATTGAGATACCTTTTACTTCAGTGCTCCTATTTTACTCCGCTACGCGCTCGTTTACAGCTGTTGCCTGATATATCTTCCATTTTAGCAGATGACATGCACTCAGCCGATCACATCCTTGAGTTTATTAGAGTGTGAGATGATGTCGGTCATTTGAAGCTCTTTCGGGGAAAACAACCCCCCTTCTATAGTGGTTTTCTAAGCTTTCCTTCTGTGTTTTAGTTTCCCCACTTTTTGAGTTTTGCTCCCATTGCTGCTGATTTCCAATTTCTTTCTTTCTTTCTTTTTAAAAGGCTTTCCGTAAGTCACAGACCGGGTGCTAATGACCATGGCAGTTTTGCGCCCTAAAACCATAACAAAAAAAAAAAAAACACTAACTAGAAATTTTGTCATCCCATATTCTCTACTTATCATGATAGATTATAGTCAGAAGAGGGGCTAACTCAGCTGGAAATTCGATATACGATCTTCTAGGTGTTCCAGTGGACCCAGAGCTTGGTTTGATTTTAATGATTTCAGTTATTTCTCAACACCACTGACACTAACATTTATTTCTCTCATCTTTTAAGTGGTACAAGGACTTAATTGGGGCAGTTATCCTGGATTTTCCTTTGTAAAGGAACATTTGAAAGTGAAGTTAAGCACTTCAGCTTGTGCTTTGCTACCCTCGGTTTGAATTCCTGTCTCATTCATAAGTGAATGGACACTAACTGTGGTGCCAGGAACAGCCTTTAAGTATGGCTAGAATTTCTTTCAGTTTTGTGAAAGATTGTTTGACAGTTTTCATCTATGGTAGTCACTGAAGTCTTCAGATATTGTTCTCTTGACAGAGAAATGCATTTCATTCAGCATGTCTCCATCTATAGTTCTATGCTTTGTTTACACCTATTATGCAGTAGTCTCTGTTCATTTACAGTGGCTATGCCATGGAGGCTCCCTTCCATTCTGAACTGTTCCACTGGGTACATATCTATCCAGTGCGTGGCCAACTATTCTTTTAAACTTGAGCCCTAGCCTCTTCACGTGCTCCTGTTCCTTGCTGAAAGTTCCTCTTTGAGATATGACATTACTGCTTTTTTATCTATTTTACTGGGCATAAACATTTTGTTGCCTGTTATAGTTATCCTTTCTACTTTGATAATTATTGTTGCCACAACTGCGTCACGGACATTGATACCAGTTAGGTCAGGTCTATTTGCTACACTACATCTATTTCCATCATTAGTGTGGCTCTGAACTATCTGTTGTAAGTAGCTTTCAGGAAAGGCAGTTAGTAATGTTTTACAGGATGTCTTGCCATGTCCTTCACAAACAAAACTGCAATTTTCCCATTTGATTGTTGGATGATAAAAATCTCCACCGATGATTACAGTATAATTGGGAAACTTACATACATGCAAAGTGACGTTTCCTACAAAATTTTTGTTTGGATCAGGTGGCGATTCTGGTGAGTGATAGGAGGATTCTATTACCATTTTATGCCCACTCCTCATACTGAGTCTTGTCCAATCAATCTCGTATGCAGCTTCAATTTCTGTCTTGGTAGATTTGAGTTTTTTGCCTACTGCGACAAATACACCACCTCCATTTGCTATTACCATATCCTTTCAGTAAACACACAATTTTTTCCCAAAAATCTCACTGCCATCAACTTCAGGTTTCAAACAGCTTTCTGTACCCGGAATTATTTGAGCTTCACTGCTCTTCAGGAACACTTTCAAATTCTGGCACTCTGTTGCAAATGCTTCGGCTACTAGGAGATTCATTCTTTTGCCTGTAGGGGACATTTAACATTCTTTTGAATCTTACACATATACTTCTGGGCCTCCTACAGATGTCAGGATGTGGACTGAATGAAGAGTCACCTAATGAAGTTGCAGCTTAGCTTGCCACAGAATCCTTAAAGTCTCTGGTTCAGTTCTTCCACTCAACTCAGAATATGGAATTGTGATCAGGTTTGGGGACAGTGCTGCAAATCGTGAGCTTTGTTAAAATGTTGTGTGGAAGGCTAGTCTTCTCAGCTTTATCTGCTTTTGCTGGAATGATCAAAGTATGACCTCAGAGACCAGACAGGCATTGATAGTTTCAGCATGTGCCAGTATAGCCACTTCAACATGTTGAATGAGGCCCCCAGGCATACACACTGAGTGAATCTAGTTCCCTCCCTCCATCATTTGCTGCCATTTCTATAAGGATACCGTTAATAGCTGAATGTGTGAACTAGAACCTACCCATTTGTGTTTGCCGCCTCCTTGATACAGGACAAAGCAGGTTTCCACCAAACAGGTGAAGTGAAGTGAGTCCCACTGCCTGTTTAAGTTTCAGTGAAAGCACAACACCACAAACTAGTTGGTTAGGGGAATCAGTATAACACCCATTTATGTCTGTTAAAAATGGTAATACGAATACTAGATGAAAAAAGTCCCCTGCTCTTAGAACCAAAGCAAAGGTTCATCTGCGTAGGCTTGTGCTACTATCTCATTGAAATGCATGCTACTGTTAGTGAACGGAAAGTCAGAAGCAAGCTGGCTGTTAAGAGGTACTACTTTTGGGGATTTTATTAACTTGACAAATTATGCTTTATGTGACAGTTGCTTTCAGTGTCCAGGAAGTGCTAGATGCAACATACACTGTTTTAGAAACTTCATATTGTTTTAAAGTGGTTCTTGATCTGCTTTATGTGACAGTTGCTTTCAGTGTCCAGGAAGTGCTAGATGCAACATACACTGTTTTATAAACTTCATATTGTTTTAAAGTGGTTCTTGATCTGCATTTTTCTGACATTTTCACAGTGCTAATCAGGAACTCGAGTCATTACGCCGCAGTCATCAGGCAGAAAGTGCGAAGTTGCATGCCATGTTAAAGAAAGCTGAAATCAAAGCAAGTTCACTCGAAGAAATGCTGGAGCAAAAGATTAAGGAAAACCAAGAACTTACAGCGATATGTGATGAACTGATAGGCAAAGTGGGATCTAGTGAATGAGAGTACCCTGTGGCAGTTTCCTTTCTTCTTTTTTATATTTTTAGGTAGACTTTATCCGGCCATGTCTTTCAGTGAAGTTAAAACTTGTTGTTGCTTGTAATTTTGCCCTGCTAGCTGGGATTTCAGTAAATATCAGCACATTGCTAGAACAACTTGTAACTGTAGAGTTATTATTTGTATTTGTAAATAAATGTTTAATGCTTCATAAAACTATTTATTGGTAAGTGCAATTGTTTGTAATGAATTATATAACCCACTAGTAATGACATACAGCTTCATTGCAGTTTTCTGTGACTTGTGGAGGTTTGACTAAACAGATGTTATGTCATCTTAATATGTGATTAACACTTTTGTACTTGTAGTAAAACTACATTTGTGTGTGTGTGTGTGTGTGTGTGTGTGTGTGTGTGTGTGAAAGAGAGAGAGAGAGGGGGGGGGGGGGTACTTTGTAAATGAACTTGACAGCAGAGACATAACAGTTATTTCACAGCAAAGTAACCCAAATGTTGTAAAATTTATACATCGAAGAGCTGTGCAATTTATCAGCTTTTGCATGACATGCATATGTATATAATGTACAGCTACTATTATGACAAAAGAAAAATTTTAATTTCTATATTTTTTTATAAATTTTTGTTTTATGTTGTCTTGCATTAATTCTAAGAACAGACTTATGTAGGATATTTAAGAGTAAATAAATATATGATTTCAGTATAATTTGGCTTTTCAGAAGATCTGTTCCTTTTCCGGTATATACTAGTATGTGATGTGCACATGTGGTATATATTAAAAATTGTACTGTCATGGAGTGTTTCTTGTTTTCAGTTTAACACTATTTACTTTGAACATTTATAATGCAACAGAAAGAGAAAATTCAAATTTTTATCTAAAACTAGGAACAGAAAATTTACTACTACGCTTTGTACATTAGCTGATATCCGTGGTCATACATTATGTTGAGTTACAGTATATATTAATGCTCACTCAGTCATAAAATATTAATAATCTATTAAAAGTTAATTATGTTTGAATCCCAATCAAACAACACTGCCTGTTTATTTACAGCCACACATTGTATTTATTTACTCCCATCCCTATGAGCTACATCACTGCCGATACCTCCCCAAACAATTTTTGAGAGATAGTGGGAAGTGTCACTACATTCCAGTGGAAAAAGAAAATTAAAATTTTTTCTCTACATCTTGTTAACTTGCTGCTGCTTGTCATAATTCCTGAATAGTCACTTGGTTATTATCTGATGTGTATTTATTCTGGAATTTTTCCTCCATCTTTTGTAAAAAGACTTGACAGCTTTTGTACTAATCATTTTCTGTGCTAGCGTGTGGGCGCGCGCGCACACACACACACACACACACACACACACACACACACACACACACACACTTGTACCACATTGTGTCACAGAATACCCAGCGATACGACTGCAGTTGGGCAGGTAGACTGGGGAACTGGGTTGAACTTCCATCTACATATTTTAGCAGTGCTTGTGCTGGGAGAAAGAATCCAAATGTTCCAGATTGTGAAACTGCAATTGAGATCAAGTATGTTTTGCTCAGAAGTGTTTTCTGGCACTGGGTGATAAGAGTCTGATCTTGGTCACAGTTTGGCAGTGGCCATTCATTTGGGTGGACAGTTGGTTGACCAGGATGTATACGACCTGGGACAACCGGGAGATCCGGGAAAAACCCGGGATATTTGTAGAATTCCGGGAATTTTTGTTGTTATAGTTTTCAGTTAGATGTTTGTAATTTTGAATGGTAAGAACCGATACTCTAACAAAGAATATTACTGTATCCCGCAACTGCAGAATAATACTTCAACAATACAACATAAACAAGAGAGAAAAACAAAAATAACTTAAATTGCAATTGAAAATGTGTCAAAGGCTTTAGGAAGACTACACAGTGCTTCATAACAACAAATTGCCTCCAATCTACCGGGAATAGGGGGTGCCAAATTGGTATTCTTAAGGAAGAAAACTTTTTCACAAAGCGCCTAGCATCCAGCGCACGTTTGTCTATTGATTATTCATATGACTTTGAAACGCTTCCCTGTTAGTTTTTGAATATTTTTGAACACATTTTAAGTTGATTTCTGAATGAATCATAAGTTGACTTTTGAATGCATGCATAGTATACGTGATGCCTCTGTCAGGAGAATCCTTGTCACATCTGGAAATAAACTTTCTGCAGACAAAAGGGGACGGGGCTATACGAGCTGAGGGAGAAAAGCCGAACGGATGAATGCCAATCGCTGTCTGATTATTTGGTTGATTGGGTTTGCGAATGATCAGCGTTGTTATTATTACTAGCAAAATCCATAGATTCAGACTACCAGAATGGAAATAAACGACTGACAAGAATAACAGGTGAGAAAGGTTACGTATTATCTTCTAGGTGTATTCAAGAAAATGAAATTTTGACAGAAAATTTTTGGCCAGATCGCAACACTAGTAAGGACCAGTAGTACAGTCCCCGGCTAGCAGCCACATAAGTTCTATTCTGGAAGTAATGCGGAAAACGTGTTGTTCGACCACGTAATAATGCCTAACCGGAAAATAATCATGGGATAACTAAACCTGTGATTCTGGCAGGGTTAGTGAAGTTAATTGGCAAACAAATGTTGACAGTGGCAGCAATAGGTACAGAATTGGCGATGACAAGATAGTTTGTTAGAACGAGAAAGGAGAAGAATCGGGGACATCACACAAATTATGGAAGAATAAGACAATTCCAAATTTATATAAAAATTTCGTAATACTAGCTTTCGATCTCATGCTTGAGAAGCTGATGCGTACGAATGAAATGTGAAACTATTTCCTAACACAAAGCTTTTTGCTTGTAGTAGACCTAATAGGCATTTGATATTGGTACTTATTGGATTATATTCTGCCGTGTTATAAAAATGGCCATTTGTGCCAAAACAGTCTCGTTTATTTGGTGTGTTACAAAATTGCTGCCATATTAGAAAGGCCTATTTTGTTTTATCTAGCAGACAGTGACAAAATAGACATAATCAGATCGAGAAACCACACCAGTCTTGGGTATTATTTGTATTAATAGCTTTTTCAGTATTAGATAACGACATTTCGATTTTTCATTTAGCAAAACGTTTGACGAACTTTGATGAGGTAATAGATTCTTTCGCAGAAAGGAAAGCACGCCATGTAAAGCTGTAGCAAGATTAGAGAGAGAAAATGCTAGGTACTAAGGTTTGAAGAAATGTGTAATTTCTTGTTTATCTCTTGTCAGTATTGGTTTTATATATCCTATATTTAATTTTATGTCACACAAAACAGCAAGTTATTCAGTAATAGGCAATAAAGAGTTCAGATTTTGTGAAGAGTTCTTGTTCTCTCGATTACAAGTAATCCCATCCGCTATTAATTGTGAGATTTTTTTAAAGAGGGGCAGGCTGTCAAACCAGCCGACTGGGAGAAGGAGAGCTACCACAGGACATTTCAGTTCCCACTCTCCTGAATATAGTTTGGCCGTGCGTTAGAAACATGCTTTATGAAGAGTCTTGGCCCTGCACTCTGGCATACTTAAGCCCAAATAATATGTCTTACATTTCCTCTAATACATACGTTTTATGTTTCAGACTTTTCAGAAAGATGTGCACTACAAGATGAACATACTTTGAAAATTCAATTTTTTTTAGTATTGACCCAGTTCGCAAATGTCGTAGATCCGGGGCTGATGCGCAGAGCAGTCTTGAGTTATAGTGGGTAGTCTCCACGTGACCCGTGTTTACATTTAGTGATTTTGCTGTTTCCCCTTCGTTTACTCTCACGTCAAATGAAAACAAAATGGATATCTGTGGCCAGGAGCTCTCAAGCGAATTAAAACACATTCACATAGGAAGGCTGAAATATGTCATTAGTTTCAGATTTTATTTTATTTCCACCCTTCTGACAGTCAAGCATTAATCGCCTTGTGGAACAATGAATTTATTTTTGTCTGTTTGCTAAAGAAATTTGACTTTTGTTAACTTTTTCCGCAGAGGCAGTCAATGCATTTGAAACAAAATGTTTAATTCCACAGTACTGGCCAGTTTCAACTGTTCACTGCATTCCAAGTGCAAGTTTTCATTTTCTAGCACGTATGGCACTATGCCATAATAAAGAACCAAACATGATATAATATAGTACTGGTGCTCCAAGAAAATTTACATCCCGAAAACCACACTGAGAAGCTTAATATCAGGTTGAGGTCTACTTCATTGGGAATCTGGACATACGAATGTGCCCTTTAAGTATGCACTTTAAATATGGTTCACGAAATTCCGATGCTCTTGCAGTATCCTCTGATGTCTTGTTTCTTTTATAACATAATGCATGATCTTTCAGTGTTTTACACGTACGTACATACGGGCTTCCTACGTCATGATAGCTACCCAAGCACGGTGTCGCCTGTTATCTGCGCTCTCTGGCAACTGCTGAAACGAACCTATTTCTAACAGGTCGCAGGAAAATATTGTGAATGGTGATTTGAAAAGCATTACTTTCAAAGTAAATATCCTTTTACGTAAGTTGAACTATGTGCAAGAATGTACCATGAATTTATTAAATCACAGAGTGTTTGACTCTCTCTTAAAAATCAACTCGTTGATGACGAGCCATTTAGAATAATTTTGAACCCTGAAGATCAGACATTTATGTCATTATTAAAAATTTTACTGGCACATTTGTGTGATATATCTTAAAGTGTAACACGCACCAAAAAGATCAACAGCATATGCGAAAGCTAAGCTTCTCTTGCAGCTTGAGACCGATATTCTATGCGAAATCTTTGCTTTTCTTGTAGCAACACTATGTATATTAATTTAAACTATTAACTTTCCCTGTTTATGTGTTCATGCTACTTACCAGTGATATTGCTGTTGGCTGACTATATCGCATGTCCTATGCTCTGAATATCCGCTGTCATCAGCTGGCGAGATCACGTGACATGAGCTCGAACAGCTTACAAAAGTACATTGAAATCCTGATTTCAATTATTCGAAAAGTAACGTGCGGTGTTTGGTGGAATTCCAATGTATACTTTCGTAATACGAAAATACGTAGCGTACATGTTGCTGAACATCAAAGATATTTCCAAAACATATCTTTTTCCCTGAGTTTCGTTTTCTGAAGTGCCAGGAAATTGTACGCCCGTGTATAAAACCATAACCATTCAAAGGACTGAAAAGGGAAAATATACTGTCACCCGGGAGAAAGTGTATTTTTAACCCGGAATTTTTTTTCCTTGTCCACGTATACACCCTGTTGACGGTCATGCCTGCGTAAAATGCTGCTTAGAAATTGCAGCAGAGCTGGTGCATGACATGTCTGCTTTCACAGGTGGCCCAAACTCTGGGTGGGAGAGGATAAGGCTGTGACACGACAAGAGTAGGCTGTGCTGGTTGGGTTAATTGGTTAGGTCTTGTCTTCCACAGGTATATGTAGACCCATGTGGTAAGGGGTTTGGGAGTGGGTGTGGCATAATGGTTGACTGGGATATTGTGGTTGGGATGTCCATATACAATGTCCCCTAAGCATTTGGCCTTGCCACGATCACACACACACACACACACACACACACACACACACACACAGTACCCTTCCAACTCCAAACTCTCGATCTCATTCCTCATATGTCTAGGTAATATCAAACAATGGAAAGTCCAGGTTTGAATATCAACTACTATGAAAAGTGCTACTGTGGGATGACATGTCGAGTTGCAGACAAGGACAATGAAAAGACTCTTACACAGTGAGCTTTTGGCCAAAGCCTTCTTCAGAAAAAAAAGTAAAACACCCACCCTCAAGACAAGCAAGCACACCTCAATCAAAAATGGCACTCTCTCTGGCCAGCCTGTCCAAAAGTCAGTGTGTAACAGTGTTTTTGTTGTGCCTGTCTGCACCTCAACATGTCATCTTTATGGTGAGTAGCTGCTCATTTATGATATTTTCACTATCTGGACCCAGGGCCAAGACCTCTTACCCTCATTTCTCCACAGCTTCAACACATCTCTCATTTGCTTCGCCCGGTTGTCCTCAGTCCAATGTGCCCCTTTTGTTCCTACAATATCCACTAACCATCAAGAGTACTTGCATTCTGACAGCTGTTATCCCTCACACAAAAAAATTACTCCCATATTGTTTAGCTAACAACCAACAACGCATCTGCAGTGACAAGAATTCCCATGCCCAGTTTGCTATAGGTCTTACGAAGGCCTTCACAGATAGGTATTATCTATCGAAACTAGTCTGCAGACAGATTTCCCATGTCATATCCTCACTGCTAATCCCCCACCATGTCCAAGAACAAATTGCAAAGGAGCAGCTCCCTCCTCACCCAATCACATGGTAAGTACAGCAATAACAGCAGCACAGATGGTGTCTCAAATTTTCTGTACTGAGTTCAACATTTTGTAGTTACAACTTTGTCTATAGCACTGAAGTTTCCTAACAAAACTATATAAATGGTTCTCTCATTACGAATTCTCATAATTCGATGCTGTGTGACAGCATGAGATAATATCTGGCTGGTCTTGCTTTTGTAACAAAACTGTACATTTGTTAGAAATTATTTTCCTGCCTAATCGTTGAATATAACTTCTAGTGCACCCTCCTAGATAGATAAAAGGAAAAGTTAATAGTAGGATGGAGTAGACCATTTTGGTATTTTAGTTATTGGAACAAGAGCAACAGGTGGTCTTACATGTGCTGCTGTAGGGAGTTTCATTGGTTTGGTTAATTAGGAACGGAGAGCTGTTTTTACCATTAAGAATATAGTTGGGCCACACTGAAAGGATAGAAGAAAAATTCATGTTCTACAGAAAAATAATTGTAAATGGGGTAGCAAAGGAGACTAAAGTCAGGACAGAGATATGGCTAGGTTGCAATGAAAGAGGAAACAAAAGGAAATAAATCCAATTGGGAAATGAAACCAACAGGAGCTCTGTGATGCACAAAATAAGAGAGAATTGAAACCAAGTGAGAAGAAACCAAGAGTAATAGCAGTTTGCAAGTGTATGAGACAATGGCAAGGTGATAACTTGATGAACTGAAAGGAATCAAGTGAAGCATTTTTTATATCTTTGCAGTTTAATTACAGGTGATAATCGTTTAAGTGAAGTGAAAGGAATAAGGTTATAATATAAGTATTTATGACATAAATATTTCAGGCTTAGAAAAATACACTTACCTGTGAATGTGAAAATTATGTGCTGGGAAATCGAGAGAGACCTGACTGGAGGTAAAAAATACACACACACTGTGGGAATGACCAGAACAAGCTAAGGGGGGAAAACCAAATATCTAGAAGTACATGACATAGAGGAAATAAATAAGGATAGTAAACTTATCAGATATATTTCCACACACACCAGCTTTTTCAAACACACACAGGAAGCCAAAGAACAGGGCAAGATCCAAAAATTGCAGGGAGATCAAAATAGATTCGATAATTACTTGAACACAGTCTAGTCATTCCAAAAATTTAATCCAGTTTTGTTTGAAAGATTTACTTAGAATAAAAGTGTGTGTTAACAAGAATGTGGTAACAGTCGGATAATTTGTGAACAAGGTAAGGTCCTTTGTGGGTGGTTTAAGAAGTTGACAATGAAAGGCAAGACTGAAGAATATTTGTGATTATCCTAGAGCACTGCACAGAAGAGAGGCTTTATTTGTGCCCAGCAACATATTTAAGGTAAGATGCTACAGCTGGACGAAATAGCGTTGAAAAGAAGTGAGATATTTAAGGAAGCCCATATCCTTAAGAACACTGAGTCAGCACATCAACTCTAATCAGTCCCAAACCCAGTAGCCATTACTTCTTTCTCATTACAGTAGCCCCTCAGCATTTCAGTCTTCCCACAAACAAAAAATCCGTAAGTGCTGGTAATTTAACCCAGATCCTTATGGCAGTTGGGCACACTGACACTCAGTTACAGAAGTGGACTAAATAAAAGCAAAACAAAAACTTAATGGATTAAATTGTAAATTATTCAGTGTAATGGTGATTAATGCAATGATGATAAACCGTTTGGAATTTGTAAAGTGGTGTGTGTGTGTTGTCCACATCACCTAAACTGCTGGATCGACTTCAACCAAACTACTTATTTGTCTGGAAAGAAGTACAGTAGGGGTAAGAACTATTAGCTCCCATATGGGTGGGGGCGGGAAAGGGCTGGTAATGCTTGACGTCTGTTTCCCCATGCATGATTGGTGTGTTATAGTGGTGGTATCAGAATCTGTTCCAAGCAATATATGCTCTTGTGAATGGGCACAGCTAGCAAGAGAGATGGGAAGGAAGAGGACATGGACAGTGAGGGGGGAAGGAGTGGATGGTTTGAGAGAGGGGGGAGGAGGAGGAGGAGGATGTGTGTGCAATAAGTATTTATGCAGGTGAAGCCGTGGGTAAAATGCTTGTAATCACAATGTTTACTTGCTATATAAGGTATTGTATCTGTACATGTGAAATTAGCTCTAAAGTTTTCCCTCGATCATAGTTTGTTTGATGTATGTCCATATTTCCAATTTTGTGATTGAAAGAAGTGATATGTTATACAACAAATATTCTTTTGCCTACTTTTCGTGTCCTCGAAGGCAGTGATGTGATTAGACACTTTGTATTTATAACTGAATATTCTCTAAGCAGTAGTAATTTTTTTATCGATTTGAAATTGCAGAATTTGTAGTGCAGTGTCTTGTAAAGTCACATACTGACAACTATGTGATTACAGTGGCAAGTTCTTGTGCTACAGTGACCCACAAACCATTTGAAATTACATATAAATACCATTTCACTTAATGAACTATAAACAGTGAAATATTAGTGTTAGAACAGGAAGAATGCTTTCTAAGGGATATGGTGCATTGTTATAGACATTACATTTTGCACTCAGTAACATGGCACACGGCTACGTCATTTAAAAGAGGTAATGGAGATTTCTTGTGGATGCCCATCTCTGGCTGACATCTTAAATCTATATTGCTTGGCTGTGAGTGCTTGCCAGTAGTGTTAGATGCTGCGTTACTCTAAAGCGGCTTGTCCACTTGTGGTCTACTACTGCAGATCTAATTCACTGTCACAAACACCTCATGCTGCAATATGTTTCATGTAATCATTACCTGTAAATCACAGTTAAATTTGCCAACATTGCAAGAATGATTGTAATGTGATACGTCGATGCGTAAATTCACCAGTGATACTGAGCCAGTCATTTTTGTTTTCATAAGTATAGTCTTGAAGTACAGAAATGGATTTCTTGCAGCTTTACATAAATATCCAGTTATCACTTCTAAATTTATTCATATTATAAAATATGTTAATGATGTTCCCTTGCCTCAGTTATTTTTTCTGTACTTCGTTGTTTCATAGTGTAATATTAAGATTTGACCATAAATTACAATGCAGCATATATGTTCTATTATTTCTTCTCATCCAATGGATCTTATTGCACCTTTTGTCATCATAAATGGCATGACAAAGCTTATAAGCCATTTACATGTGCTTTATAGTTGGATTTCTTTCTCTTCAAATTTTTCCACATACTGCAGTAGTAGTAGTAGTAGTAGTAACATAATTCTTGCAATCACACAAGTCTTGTTTGCACTATGGTAGATACATTTACGTAAAATAACATTTCTTTCTAATAATGATATATTAACAGAAATACAGAATGAATGAAATCTTAACAAGTTGATTGATCTCGAATAGCAAGGAATCCTAGAATAAAGTTCACTGTGTGAGGTAACATAATGATAACTCTCTGAGTAGATTTAAAAAAAACAGCTGTCCAGATCAAGGTAAATGCTGGAGGCTTCCTTTGAAAGAGAGAACCAGTTTCCTCCTCTATCTTCAACAGTCCAAACACATGGTTTGCCTCCGAACACATAGTTTGACAGGACACTAACCCTACTCACTCTCCCTCCCTCTAGAGTAAATTTAGTCAGAGATGGAAGGAAGGAAATGGCAGAAATAAATTGGGATGAGTGAAGTTGGAAATGATTGTGCAGTGTGACAAATACTACTTTACTGCTCACCGACGACAGCTGAGATACACCAGTATGAAAGCTACAGCAATGGTAAAAGAGAAATGTTTAACCTCCTCACAGATTGTCTTTCTGGGTAGTCTGTTCCACAGACACATGCCTGAAATGTGGAAGCAAAAGGAAAAAGATTTGGAGTTAGGCATATATATGGAATGATTGACACTTGATATGACGGGAGAAGTGTGAAGGAAAATATATGACAATAATGTCATCTTTAGTGTAACTAAGCATAAAATGATTGACATATCAGATAACCAAGTTTTTACACACATACCTTATATAAGCATTTATACCTAGCTCAAATTGGCTGGAAGAGTCCAGGGCTAATGAATGATTCATCTGTTGTACTTCAATTTGAAATCCTCATGGTTCTTATTTGTGCACGTAAATATTGTGACTGACTTATGATCACTGAGAGAAGAGAATATTTGCATTGATTAAATATTCTTCTTGATTTTCTGCAGACACGTAGAATAACTTTTGAGAGAAGTACAACTTTGTTTGAAATTATAGGTATCCCAACAATGGTTTTTTATTATTTTTCAGTGAGAGGGGTCTAGCTATTCCATCATGCATCTATGTTGTTTTTTGAGCCACCTGCTCCACCTGACTAAGCTACACAACTCAATTAAAAAAAAAAAAATTGTTTTATGTGAATGTTCATAGATGTGACGAACTGTGAATTTCACTACCACAATAAATGAATTTCGGAACAATTATGGTATTTTTATTTGTTCAAGGGGTGTAAGTAAGGTTTTTCGGACTGATAATTTGATGTGTAATTCTCCACTTTGCTGTGATGCACAAATTTCTCCCATGAGATTTGGTGGAGAGATCAAAGAGTGTCTCTTGAATGTGTTGCCCTGAAATCACCCTGCCCCCATTTGGATGTCTTCAGCACACTGTTCCCAATAATCTTTACCTTCACAAAACTGTCACTACTTTTACACCGTATAGAACTTGTCGTGAAATTTACTCTTTATCCTAGTAGTTTCTTCGAATATAACACAGATATGCTTGTGTAGATAGATCTTACATATGTAGAGTGAAATTCTTCACCTCCCATAATTTTGCTGCAGAGCTGACTAATGTGAAAGTATTTGATTAGTCATACGACAGCTATAATCTCTTGTTATATGCTCTTGAACAACTGAGGTAGAGACAAGATGAATGTAATAGTTGTCATACGCAACTGAGAAATTGTCAGCCCTTGTAATGTCCAGTAGCACGATGGTTGCATACAGGACAGCCAAGACATACCATTATACAGCATTTTATTGCAGCTGGACTGTGGCTGTGTTGTGCATGGGAAACTACAAGGCCATGCAGGCATGGGCTTGCCATATGCCATCACATTTAGTGTGAGTCGGCAGCCATGGGCAACGATGTGTTGATGCCAGCTGTCACAGTCATCTATTGCAGAATGTAATGGTGCATAGACAGGCCACAGTGCAGCTAATCAGTCTTCAATTCAGTGCAGGGGAACAATAATTTATGAACAGTCATATCACCCGACAGACACTATTGCTCCACGTACACATTGCTTTACTCACTACATATCCCAATGCAGGTATCCCAATTGGTGCAAGAACTGTGCTACTGAATGCCTAAACTCGGGGAAAAACGATCACACGGACAGATGTCTCACGGTACCCATTGGAACTTTTTGAGAAAAGGTACAAGCGAAGTGAAAAACACATATGCTGGTGCCTTTTGCTTGTCGATACAGAATATTCAGGGCAGATTATGGAGGTACTATTTTTCACATGTAAGGGATGTTTACATGAGCTGAAATGGGCTGTTTGATACATCTGTCACTATCTCTCGCAAGTGAACTACGCAGAAACCTACTGTCCAGTGATGTGTATGTCCGACTACTGCACCCTTAGGCAAGACAACGAACCATCCATGTCACTTACAAATTATCAAATGTTTGAAGAACTTTACACAGACAAGTGTGTTCATCAGTCCTGGGCAATTAGGGACATCATCCAACAAGATGTGCACTCCTCTGACTTACATGGTCATATTTGTGGGCTGTGATTAGGGATCAGAAATGCTCTTCAGCACCTGTTTCTTGTACTACTACACACTGCTGCTACCATAACTGTGTAAAGGGATGCTACATGCTAGTAGGAAAGTATGTTGGATTCAATTGTTCATGACAATTATTTCAAATAAATATGAAAACTTCTGGAGCATGGCATATGTTAAAATTGTCTTTCCGTCTGCAAATGACAACACTGTCACCCTGTGTTTGTTTGACTGTGGATCCAGAGGACCAGTGTTCAACCCCTGTCAGTCCTAGGATTTTTATTTCACTTACAACTTATGGCAGTTTATTTACATGCAACATGCCAAGTTGCACTGTGGTTCTGAATTCTCATTAAATGATAGGTCCCTTCCAACTGGTCAGCTACATCAGTTAAAAAGATCAGAGAGGGAGGAAGGCAAGGCCATAGCAACACCACCACCATTACGTTTCTGCAGTTTGTTTGACTCACGACTGAGAGTTATACCTATCAGAACACTTTTATGAATGGACTGGTTTTCTTAGCGTTACAACATTATAAAAACTGTCCCAATACCCTCTGCTGAAGTAGGCCATCAAAATGCACAGGAATAACTCCTGCCTTTTCTTTGAATTGCCACCTTAGATTATTTGGGGAATAGCACAATTACAATGACAATGACAAAGCTTCAGGGTATACTTATTTGTTATGTGCTTCCTGAAAAAGAACATGCCACCAAGCAACTATTTATTAATGCACAATCCTGTAGTCTAGAATTTAACTACTAATAAAAATACATTGAACTGTTTCAAAATTAATATACTCTATGCGAGACATCCATAACAGTTGCTATAATTTTTCATTATGAACGAAACTGCTGGAAGCGTAACTGACAAATCCTTTATTTGAATAAAAGTGTACACACAACCCGGGATTCAGTATGTAAATCCCATCTTCGGGCATCTGATTGCGTACAATAAAATCATACCACTCACACAAAAATTTATCAAGTAGCATGCGATATCTTGTGTGAGTCAGGCATGAAAATATTGTTTGAGTCAACCAGTTACACACCAGTAACTGGGGCCATATAAGTGCCCTGCCCGCTGCTCATCATGGTAAACAGACTGTGGGCAGCAGTCTGTTAACCAGATTTGCTGGCCTTTAACAACATGGGATGGGCAGGTTACTTATAAGGCCCTGCTTATCCAGTGTTTTGGTTGACTTGAATCTCTTCACCTCACCTGCACGAGATCTTACATGCTACTTGATAAATTTGTTGGATTTTTTTTTTTTTTTTACATGACTGCTACAATTTTCTCATATGCAATCAAGCACCTGAAGATCGGATTTACATCGAGAAACCTGGGTCTTGGGTACAATTTTATCCAAGTAAAGTATCTGTCAATTACACCTGGAGCAGTTTCATTTATCATGAAAAATGTTTCAAAATTGGTCTAAATTGCAGAGAGTGACATGGGATTGCACTAAGTAATAAGAAACAAAAAGATATCTCAGTATCTTGTTTCTGCTCAGAACTGATAGCAAATGTGTGACAGTGTAAAAAGGATTCTGTACAAAGTAATAAACTATAGACAGAAAACAAAACTGACTCATCTGTAGCAAAAGTGTTTCAGCAGTATTTGCATGCTTTGACTTCAGGAGCCTTCCATTTGGAGACAGGTTGTTCAAATCAGCCTTTTTACTATTTCTTGCCTTATATTGTAAAGAATTCTGGAAAGAAAAAAAATCACGGGTGTAACTGTCCAAATTTTCAAAGCTAAATTTCGATCTTCATTCTTGTTAAGCCAACATACCAGTGTATGTCCAGCTTCATATTACTACACATCATTATGTCTCTTAAATGTTCACTTGAATATAGTTTGTAAACACTTCCATCACGTAAAACTTCATTCATAACCTTATCTCATTCTTCGTTTGTCAGCTAGACCTTAAAAAGGCTCTGTTGTATGCAGCCTATTATTAACCCTATTATGAGGGAAATTAAGCACAAACAATGCCAGGTAACCACACTGATTCAGTGAAGAGTGAAAAGCAGGTAGAACAAAGATGGACTGTATAGTCAAACTTATGAACTGAAAGACCTTTCAGCCACAAAATCTTATATACATATCTGGAGCACCAGTCTCCAGCTCCTTGAGCTTTTTAGACAAAATTCTTTTTTTTGTGTGATCACAGAGGTGCAAACCTACAGTCAATATATTGAGATAGTTTATTAACTCTTGATACCTTGTTGCAATAATAGTCACAAGTGGGAGACATGTCTAGTACTGCAACGAATCCTGTTAAGTTTGGTTCATGTGGAGTGAGGAAGGTTGAATCCAGCTATTTTTCACCAATCAGCTTGGCTGTTGATAAGGTCATGAAGATGTTCCCAAGACCATCCTGCACTATTGTTTTTGGACAGACTGGAATAGAATCATAATCTAGCAAGAACATTTGCTGTCTGATACATGAAGGCCTAATATTGCTCAGTATAGGTTACCAATATCCAGCGATTTATAGAAACACACCAGACATTCTCATTCTCACAGTGTAATGCAGTTGGAGAGCAACCAATCCAGTGTGGGAGCAGTTAAACCATGCAGCACATCAATGTGTAGCAGGTGAATATTCAAATGCTACAGCAATTCTGATGTAATCCCAGTTAATTGTTACAGCTTAGAAGTCTGGTAGGTTTCTGAAGATGGACGGTAAGGTTAAGAATCATTTTAAGGTTGCACTGAGCTTCTTGGGGTTGGGATTGTACTGTGATATGTTTACACTATAACTTAACCATGGACTAATGCATACATTATGTCAGCAACTATAGAATACTAGTAGTTACATGATGATGAAAGTTTAACATTGTCTTGACATAACATAAAAAGGAGGAGGGGGAAGGGGATGAAATTCAAAAAGCAAAAAAAAATAATAATAATTTGTTAGCTGGCATGATTGATGTAGAACCAAAATCACAAAGACTGTAAATCTTACAGGATTCAATTAACGAAAGTTCAGAATATAGTGGAATTAAATGTCATTATGAAAGGAAGCACATAATGAAAATAAATTCTGCTCTATGAGAACACTTCACTGAGATCTGGTGCCTCCTGTCACCAAAGGTTGGTTTTTGACAACCATCTAAAATTAGAATCCTTCTGCCAAAAGGAACCACTGGCTTCGAAAGCTTGCATATGTAAAACCTTTTTATTTTACATGAGTCTTCTACTGCCACTGCTTGGTGAGTACTTTTTTTTTTTTTATCCACCCAATTACATTGTATTGTCAATAACTGATTATTTTCATTAGTATATCTGAAAAGGATTCTCACCTAAAGTGGTACCTGCATCTCTTCCCACAAATTCTGTATGAATATGATGACAGTCATCACTGCTGAAAGTTTTATAAAAAATATGTTTGTTAACCAAAAGCAATTGATGATATTTTACTGTTACTGCTTGTCTCTCATGGTCAGTCAAACTTTATTCTACCTTTGTCACAAACATTCTTCCTAATTATTGTTTCACTTGCTACTTAAGTGACGCCCAGTCTTCATTAACATCTCATTGGGCTCTAAATTCAGTGAACAAAGTTAGGATGACCACAAACAGAGCAGACTCAGAATTTTTAAAGCAGGGTACAGAATAAAAAAAAAAAAGCATACAACATGAATACTAAATCATTACAATGTTTGCAGCATTTTATGTTTAAAAAAGAGCTACACAATAGGCAAATTAAAAAATAGTACACTGACCATATAATAATTTATATCCAAGCAGAAGATCTGCAGTCCATTAAAAATGAGCAAGGACACAGAAGCATGACCCTTCTGCAAAGAGTCGTCATAAAAAAATCTCACTTGTACTTTAGTAACTTTCATTTCTAAGTCACAACTTCCCAATTACTATAATAAATATGCAGTCACTCATGAAAACACAAAATTAATATGCTACAGTTGCATCATATCATTACACACACAAAACCTATATACAGCAGGTAATTAATTACATAGCGTATTCCTTGAATGTTTACAATAATTTACACAAAGGAATGGTTATACAGTGAAAAGAAGAAAATTAAATTATACAAATATTCATAAATTCAAAACAGAGAATCTAGATGAAAAATGAAAATAATGTTCAGTATGGCAAGCAGTGCTCCTTTTAAGTATCCTTTGATACAAGTACTCTTTTTTTTTTTGCTTTCATGCAAAGTGACGGTAAGTAAATATTGCTATTTCATTGCTGAAAACATTTACAAATGTTGTCAAAACGAAATCAGAATCCTATCGAATTATGTAATTTTTGCTAATGTTTTCTTGTATTTCACAAAGTATTACACATTTATTTTAATACATAATGCTATGTTACAAAATTCCTTAGTTGCCTGTTCAGTATTTCTGATCAATTACACTGCCTAAGTGCTTATCAATATGGCAATTTTCCTTCATTCTTGTTTTAACTGGTCCAAAGCCATTTTGTTAATAAGTAGTGGGTGGAAAACAAAATCTTTTGGTTTATTGGGGATTAAAAAGAAAAAGTAAAATATAATAGCAAGAAACCAGACGTGTAAGTTGATTACTAACATTCGCAGAATCAGCAATAAAGGAGAGAGAGAAGGGGGGGGGGGGGGGGGGGGAGATTCTAGTCTAGTTCCTACAGTTGCAATTGTTGAGAGAGCTTTGTTTTTAGGTAGTCTTAATTTTGTCTGAAAACTGAATTCATAAATGTTCTTAAATTTGAACATCTTTAAACAAATATTCTGTAATTAGTTTCAAAGAGTTGCTTGACACTCCAAAATGCCAGATGTAAGTTAATCTGTGCAGAATCATTCAACGAACAAAAGAAACATAGGGCAGAAAGAATTTACATGTCAAATAGTTTCACAGTGCTGACTCTTACATCATACAAGTCTTTGATGTAAATATCAAGTTAAAGTCTCTTGTCAATTTCTTCATGAATCTAAAATCTCTAACTTCACACAGTTAAATTTAAATTTTATTTAAACAGGGTTGGTAATGTCATAGTCATTTGTGCAATTTACAATAAAGGAATCTTTACAACTCATCCTGTTCTTAGGCTCTGAGGTTACAGTATTAACCACTGTAATAGTGATAATTGTAAAGCAGGTCATGTATACCACATCTGAAGCATATAAATGTATATAGGAGCACACTGTTGAGATCTAACAAAGTTACATCAATGTCTTTATTGGAAATAGATAATTTTTTACTGATTTGAGGTGCTAACAATTTGATTTGTAATCAATTTGCTTTATCATCTTATTTAGTATTCTATTACTATGATACTGAAGTTCTGCTTGCATAAAGGTCATGTAAGCATAAGGGTACAAAGAACATAACAAAAACCAGTAACAGCAATTTCTGTTCACACAGTAGTTACACATACAACAATTTTGTAGTATCTCTGCTGCATCAAACAGTTTACACAAGTCATATGATGAGGTATATTAAAAATGAACAGCATAAAAGTACTATTAATTCCACTGGGTAATGGAAGATCACCAAAAATGTGACACATTGACAAAACATTTATTCTCATTATATCACTAGAATTACGATTACACATTGACATTATGCATTTTCATAATGTGCAGTCTTCTATACTAAATTATTCACAACAGGGAAGGACACATAGATGTGGCATACAAAAATGCAATGACTCAACAGTATTCTAAACAGAGCAAAGTATTAATGTTAACTCTTTAAGAGGTACCTAAGCTCTGATAATATGTACTAACTGAAAAATGCAAATATAGAAATCTTTCTCTTTCAGCACTTCGAGGTTCCAATGAATCTATCATTTACAATCAATCACACATCTAAAATAATATACAAAGCACTTACTGCATCCAGAATGTTGCAGAAGGGACCAACACGGGACTCTACTCTGCAAGATAGTCAGATAATAAATTAAACCTGCAACTCAATAAAATGGTTACAATGAAGTTACAGCCTTCATTAACCAAAATCAGTAACATATTACTTATTTTTATCATGTGCATATTTTTGCCATTTGTTTTGGAAAACTGATTTTATTTTTGCCACAGAGATAACAATGACTAGAGTCTTATGGAGCTCACTGTTACATCATAACACAACAGTATTTTATGAATCTCAAATAATATGTAAAAATGGTCACATAATTCACTGAACGGCTCACGCAATCACAATTATTCCTAACAAACTAAACTAGCTTTCCAAGACTTCCAAAAACAAAAAAAAAAACAATATTATACACACACTTGCACTCATTCTGCCGTTATTCTTCCAGCATATATTATAATTATATTCTAACAAACACAAACTCTTGAATGACAGATATGTTCTTCAGGTTAAGAGTAGGGTAAATAATGTAAAACTAATATTTAGCAGTTATTTGAAGATTTTGGGAGTGGCCGTACAAGATATAATTTCTCGCCTTGCTTGTTAGTATAAATAGGTGCACGCTGATAATGGTCTACAAGCTGATCCAAGGTATGAAACTTCCGCTGACCAATGCAATAGAGTGCACCTTCCACATGCACTCTGAAATGCTTATTTCGTCCAGGAGCTTTCAAAGATACCGAATAGTCACCCACCTACAAGAAGAGAAAAGACAATTACTACATAAATCTGCAAAACAATATCCTCATAATTCACAATGGAAAATTTTGGTTTGCTGAAGCAGAACTCACATTGGTTTCACTATCTCTTATTAGGAAGTCACCATCATGGCCATGCTGATTTAAAAGATTATCACACTGGGCACGAGTAATTGTTCCATAATACCACGGTTTTCCCACAAGATGAGGTCTGTCGACACTACGAACTCCTGGGGCATTACCGTCTGTTCGATGATCCAGCGAATCATGCCTTTCTCCACCGCCATCTCGATTTCTATAGGGCTGCGTAAGGTATTCACTTAGTTCCTAAACCAAATTAATTATACAAATAAGAAAAAAGATGAAAGAAATCGAGTGACAAGACCATGTTCTCTTACACATACAGTAACCTACCTGAAGATAGTTTCTTGGAACCAAGCCTATTTGGCCTTGTGCATTGCGAGCTTTATACCATTCTGGATCAGAGGGCGGTCTGTCCAATATTTCAAGGCGATCTCCCTTCTCAAATGATAACTCTTGTTCGTTGTTTGATGAAAAAGAATAGAGTGCAACAACAATATCGAGAACATTTTCTGCCATAGCATATGTGTGCAAAGTATCATCTGCATCCCCTTCTTCTTGTGTATAATTGCTTGGAAACCAACCAGCCACTGAACCACTCTGTCCACGCCACCAGCCATCATTACTCTTCTCCAAAATCAAAATCCGTGTTCCCTTCACTAGAGATAGCTCATCTGCTTGCTGAGCTTGATAATTGTACTTCACAACAGCTGTTCCAATAGCTTCCGATGGGTCAGCTGGCAAACGTCGTCCCATTGTTGGTGATTCAATAGCTCGTGATGGTGAATTACTGGAAGGAAGAGTTTTTGAACCAGACCCTTTCTTCACTTTTTTCTTGATGCTGAAAAAGTATTGACAGAAATATTAGTACTTCTGCAAATACTAATGAGAATGAAAAGGATGTGAAATGTGTTGAGGGAGGGAGGGAGGGAGGGAGGGAGGGAGGGAGGGAGGGAGGCAGGCAGGCAGGCAGGCAGGCAGGCAGGCAGGCATTATCGAAATGGGACAAATTGACAGATGTGATGTACATGTACGGATAAACAAATGATTACAATTTCAGAAAAATTGTATGATCTTTTCAAGAGAACGAGCTTCACAAATTGAGCAAGTCAATAACACATTGGTTCGTGTATGGTCCATATGCTAGGAGTTATTTAGCTTGGCATTGATTGTCAGAGCTGTGGGATGTCCTACCGATGGATATTTTCCAAATTCTGTCCAACTGGGATATCAGAGTGTCAAAATCGCAAGATGGTTGGAAGGTCCTGCCCATAATGCTCCAATGTTCTCAACTGGGGAGAGACCTAGAAACCATGCTAGCCAAGATAGGGTTTGGCAAGCAGGATTCTCTGGCGTGGAACCAGTGATGAGCCCGCTTCAAAGTGAACCCCAATGACCAGCATAGACCTGTCTGTAGACACCGCGGGCAGTGGTGGGATACCAACCCGATTATCACCAAAAACCAGGAATGATGGTCTGGTGTGCCATTTCTTTTCATAGCACGACTCCTTTGGTTGTCATCTGCGACACCTTTACAGTACAGCAGTGCATCGACAATATCCTGTGCCCCTTACGGTAAGCCCTCCTTGGCTTACATATCAGCAAGATAATGCCCAAACCGCACATGACGAGAATTTCTACTGACCGTCTTCATGCTTGCCAAACCCTACCTTGGCCAGCAAGATCTCCATCTCTCTTCCCAATTGCAAATGCTTGGAGCACTATAGATGATGCCAAGTCAAATAACAGCTTTAATAAGGGCCAGAGGTGCAGCAACGAGTTACTGACTTGCTCAATTGGTGAAGCTCTTGCCCTTGATTAAATCACAATTCTTTTCTGAAATTGTCATCATTTGTCTGTCCACAGGTGTGCATCACATATACTAATTTCTGTCCCGTGTGAATAATTCCTTCATGGTGTGCCACCTTTTTTTGTCTTAAGACTGTATTTCTGAAGCTATTGAATTGAAGTGGTGTTGAAGTGAGTCTAGCTATGGAGACTGATGTAGGAAAGCAAAGAAAATATTTATTGAAGGCACAAAAATGCAAATGAGCGATTGGCGTCATTGGCTGGGAGGCCCCTTGCAGGGCAGGTCCAGCCGCCTTGGTGCAGGTCTTATTACATTCAATGCCATATTGGGTGACCTGCACGCCAGATGGGGATGAAATGACGATGAAGACAGCACAACACCCAGTCCCTGGGCGGAGAAAATCCCTGAACCAGTTGGGAATCGAACCCGGGCCTACAGGACGGCAATCTGTCACGCTGACCACTCAGCTATCAGGGTGGACATTGAATGCACACAAAACATGAGTGTCTAATTGTGTACAAATCTTAAAAATATTACTTGGAGGAAGCACTATTGAAAACTGAACTTTAAGAACAATAGTTAGGGGATAGTATTCAAGTGCAAATTGTTTTTCTTTCAAATTTCAAGAGGTATGATAGCATTTGAATTTTGACATGTAACAGCAATGTGCAAAAAGTTCACAGACAGGCACCTCAAATTGTTCTGAAACCCTTTTTTGTTTAATAATATATTTTGTCAATGCACTATATTGCCTTAAAATATGTATGATTGACAAAAAAATTTTTTTCCAAACAATGGAAAATTTAAGATGGAATAATGAAAATATTATGAAATGGATTGATCACTGCTCACTATATAGTGGACATGTTGAGCTGCAGATAGGCACAACAAAAACACTGTTAGACAAATAAGCTTTCAGCCAAATGGTCTTCTTCCGAATTAGACACCACACACACACACACACACACACACACACACACACACACACACACACACACACAGTCTCTGGTTGCAGATGCTAGAATGCGCGCGCGCGTGTGTGTGTGTGTGTGTGTGTGTGTGTGTGTGTGTGTGTGTGTGTGTGTTCTAATGCGGAAGAAGGCCTTTTGGCCAAAAGCTTACTTGTCTAACAGTCGTTTTGTTGTGCCTATCTGAGGCTCAACATCCCCACTATATGGTGAATAGCGATCTATCCTTTTCATAACATTGTCAAAAGATTTTTTTGTATCATATGTCTTGTATTTAGTAGCAAATGACTGATTTTCACAAGAAGCATAAATAAATGTACATACACTGAACTGTTATAGAAAAACCAGCCAGTGGCAGACAATTACCATAAAAACAGGAGACATACCTTTAATCTTTAAGGAACATTACTGGAAGTTTGAGAATGTTGCTGTTGTTCAGAGACTGTTAACATTAAGTTTGGGACTAATTCACTAAAAAGTTTAATAACTGAATGTCTGTAAGACAAATTTGAAATACACGCAACAGTTTTTGATGTGCATCAAGACTGATTGTGGCAATCTCGCATGATTACAAGTGATGAATCCTCTAACGTGGTGTTGGAATTCAGCACAAAAACCTTCAAGGCAAGCTTTGTGTAAGAGTGGTGCAAGCACTAGTAGCATGTGGCAAATTCTGAAAAGAAGGAAAGTACAGAAACTAGGCGAGGCTGACTCAGACCATGCAGTGCAATTCTGTGAATAACAGGTGATAGTTGTGTGTCAGATGGGATATATGGGTAGCATTTTAGGGGTGTGCAATTTTACTTGAATCAATATTATGAAAAGGAAAATCGCTAGACAACTGACCACACTGCGAGCAGCAGCACCAGCGCATGATGGGCGTGGTGACTGGGTGGGGTAAGGAGGAGGCTAGGGTGGGGAGGGGGAGGGATAGTATGGTGCGGGTGTCTGACAGTGAAGTTCTGCAAGGCAGTTGGAGGGCAGGGGAGAGGAGGGGCACGAGAGAGGTGAGGGAGTAGCGAGAAAGGATAAAAGTAAAAATACTGGGTGTGATGGTGGAATGAAGGCTGTGTAGTGCTGGGAGCAGTCGCAGTCACAGTCAAGGCCTGTGGTATATGGATCCTTCCCACCAACACCAGCTTCTCTGAATTGTGCAGGTGGGAACGTTCCCTGCAACACATCCTATGTTCCTGTAACCCTCCTGGTCTCAACCTTTGTTAGTCACTGTCCTCATACATCCAGCCCCTTCCCTGTTCCCATTCCAACACTGCACAGCCATCATTCTACCATCACACCCAGTCTTTTTACTTCTCTCCTCTTCCACTACTTCCATGTCCCCCCCCCCCCCCTCCCTCCGCCCCCTCTCTCCTGTCCTCCGTCTAACCTGCAGCACTTCCCTTCACTGTCCACCACTCCCACCATACTATCCCTCTCCCTCTCCACCCCAGCCTCCTCCTTATCCCCACCCAGTTGCCACACCCATCATGCACTGGTGCTGCTGCTCGCTTGAGACTGCAGTTGTGTGTGTGTGTGTGTGTGTGTGTGTGTGTGTGTTGTTCACAAAGGCCCTAATGGCCAAAAGCTTTATTTGTGACAGTTGTTTTGTTATGCCTATCTGCGACTCAGCATCTCTGCTATATGGTGAGTAGTGACTTTCCTTTTCATAACATTGTTAAATTCCATCCTGGATTTTCCGTTACTTGAATCAAAATTTATCAGGTAATTGTACAGATAAAAATCTACTACCAAGGGGCAGCAGGAGCACACACACATTAAGGTACTGAAATTTGGAATATTTTGGAGCCAGTGGTTCCTTCTTCTGGCAGAAGAGATGAAGGGGAAGGAAAAGTGGTGAAAGAAAAGGACTGCTGAGATTTAAGACATGGGGAGAGTTCAGAAAAGTCACCCAGAACACCGAGTTAGGGGAGACTTACCAGAATGGAGGGTAAGGGAAGACAATACATATAATGGCAGTGACAGAACATGTGGAACCAATAAAGTTTCCTGTGCACACTCTAGACTTCTATTTCTTGTTATGGGGCACTGTACTAAAATGGGCAACGGAACATCACTTTAAGAGGAGTGGGAAGGATCTTGGGTCGGATGTCCCTCATTTCAGGGCATGATGAGGGACAATGAAAGCCCTGGCGAAGGATATTGTTTAGTTGTTCCAGTCCAGGGTGATGAGGGGGATGCTCCTTTGAACCTGGTTCTTGGGGATGGTGGGAGGAGTGGGTGAAGGGGGGAGGGGATAAGGACATGGCACAGGAAATCTGTTTACAGAGTAGGTTGTGGGTGGTGCCTCCATGAGTATGCTCCAGCTCAAAAAAGAATAATCTGAAAGCTGCGAATTATTTGACTCAACAACTCTACTGTTCGGTAAGTTCTTACTTTTACTCCTAAATTATTTGCATAATATTCCATGGGAGTATTTTCATTTTTTACAGAGTACATGATTCAGCACACTCTTGGTTTAGTTCCTCTTTAAGAAACAGGGTGAGAAAACACACTAATAAAAAAAAACCACACACACACACATTATTCAAACAGAAATCAGGTCACCTTTGCTCTCATTCCATGTTAAAGGTTTACTATTTTATTTAAATCAGGGGGCAAAATTAGTTCCTTCTGGAAATGATATAGGAACTGGCAGGAGGTACTACGTATGCAAGCTTTTGGAGCCAGTGGCTCCTGGCAGAATGTTTGAAAGGGCAGGTAGAGAGCTGAAGGAAAAGGACTTGTGAGATGTAAGAAAAGGTGGAAAAGGGGTAGAGTTCGGAAAAGTCATCCACAATCCTGGATCAGGAGAAACTTACCAGACAGGACGAGAAGGAAAGACTCATACATCCGGTAAGTCTCCCCTGCCCTAGGGTTCTGGGTGACTTTTCTGAATTCCACCCCTTTTCCTAAACCTCACCAGTCCTTTACCTTCACCCTAGTTCCTTCACCTTCAATCCTTCTGCCAGAAGAAGGAGCCACTGGCTCCAAAAGCTTGCATATGTCATGCCTTTTATATGTGTGTTCTCCTGCCACCGTTTGGAAAGTAAGTTTTTTATCCATACAATTACATTAGGTTTTCAAAAACTGATTATTTTTGTTAATACATGATATAACACATTTGTGATCTAGCATTGTGAATAAATTAATTGGGGGGGGGGGATAAAAAATACACAAAAAACACAAAGAGTTCATAGTATAATGATCTACAATAGAGTAAACTTAATTCTTAATAAATTATGAGACAGAATTGCTGGTGAGTACTTACATTTGGACGGCAAAATGTATAGAACTGCCATTAGAAACTAGTACAAGTAACACACTGCTTAGCTTTCAGGCCTAATGGTTTCTTCATCAGGGAGGGTTAAGGGCCAAGTTAAATTTAATTCTTGCCCGATAAACTGCTACACCCAACAGTAGATTGATCATCGGGAAAATAATGACTGTTATTGGCATCAGAGTAGAGTAAACATTATCTACTAATACTGCAATGGGATAGTAGTAAGGATATAAGAAGAACTTTTGTAGAAACTCTGTATATTTCCTTTCTAAAAGATGTTCCCATTTTAAGTTCACAGGTCAGTATCTGTATTTACAAGGGAGAAAAACTAATAATGTACGCAATTTTCATCTCAATAATGACAGAAACACAAAAGAGCTCCGATTTATTACAAAATACAGCTCACACAATGTGGAAGGAATGAACCATAAGGTTCTTCAAGAACAAATCTGTTAATAGCAGTGTCCACTTATTACGATTGATACTCAAAATCATAAGCTGTGATAACATTTTCAGAAATGAGGAACACAAAACTATAAACTATCTTTTAGAGTTGTTTTTTGTTTAACTCAAAGTTCACACCAAACAAATCAACATTTAACAATGAAAATTAATGACGGTAAAGGCAAGAAGGAATTGAGAGGTTGATAGGCATATAACTGAGACTGAAAATTTAGATAAACTTTTGAACAATGTTCTTCAAACCTAACTAATACAGGTGGCATAGGAAAAGAAAAAAAATTGTGTGCACCTGTTTAGCTTCATTTTACTGACCTACATTGTACTGATGATGTTGCTTAGCTGCCATGTGATACTGGGTGGAGTGACTAAGGGGACAAAGGAGGCATAAACAAGAGTAGATTAGAAGGGGGAGGTAAAATAAAGACAAAGATTGTTGTTAGTGGTTGAAGGTGTAGTATGAGTGAAGTGGGTGAGGGGGCAGTATGACGACAAGAGGTGGAGTGAGGCGAGTGTGAAACAGGAATTAGAGGATACCCTGCCCACCTGGCTTGCAGGGTCCGAGGATGTACTGTAAGGACGATTCCCACCAATGCAGTTCAGTGAAACTGGTACTTGGAGATGGTGTGGGAAAGGATGCATATAACAGTTGTGAAGCAGCCATTGAAGTCAAGCAAGACAGAGTGACAAATTCTGCTCTTGGCCACAGTTTGGCAGTGGCTATTTATTCAGGAGGGTAACTGGTTGATGGTCATGCCAAAGCTGTGCGTAAGTTACAGCACGGCTGGTAAAAGATTTAACTGCTTCCAAAGATCGCCTGGCTTTAGATAGGATAGGACAGGACAGAAGAGGACAGGACAGGACATGAGGATATAGTTAGGTGTACAAGGAATGAGGTAGTCAGTCTGGAGTCAGTAGTAGATTGGGAGAAGTAGTGTTCAATAGTGGCATTTATACGGACAAAGTTTACAGTAAATAAAAGTGATACAAGTTAGAGCATTTAGGAAAAACAGACTAGAGAGAGAGAAGATAAAATCTGATTATGTTTCACATAAGTGTCCTCAGAAACACAAGTACTCTAAACAGATTTCAGAGAAATTTTTCCAGCAGTGAATGTGAGAACAGTTGAAGTTCTGAATATTAAGGTATGCAATATGTTCCGACAAGTGACTTCCTCAGTGCTATACAATTTCTTTAAAAATGCCAAAGTACATTTAAAGTATGACGGAGAAGAACACTGCAAAAACAATATTATTCAAAGCATACCTGTCAAACAGTGATGGTTTTTCCTTCTTGACATAATTGCTTGGCACATATCCCGCTTGATTTCGAGCATTCTGAACTCTCCACCAGTGTTTTGAATCATCCAACAGCAGGTAGCGTTCATTCTTTCTAAGATCCAGTTCCTGCGCTCCTTGAGCTGCATAGTCATATTTAGCAACGACATAGCACACATCATCTTGGCTTGTTTTGCCTAAAAAAAGGATAGGTCTCATTAATATAAGTTTCAAGAGTAATGAAAATAAAGAACAATTAAGTTGTGAAGTGTACCCTTGACTCACAAGCTAATACGAATGTATTCTTCACAGTACAAAAAATTACTAGAGAATAATATGAAATATCTGGAATCCTTCCCAGTAGCCAATGATATTACAATGTGCGCAGTACTGATTATAAAAATATACCATGTTTATAATTTTACGTACAACTTCAGCAAGTTACACATTGCAAAAAGGACACTTATTCTAAAAGGACAAAAGAAAATTTGAGCTATTCAACTCCAACAATTATAGAGCTGGTAAATGTTTTGTCATGATGAGAACAACTGCAAGAAATATTGGGATGTTTGCCTAACTCTTGACAGGTTAAAATGAATTTCAGAAAAGTATTGTTAGATTCAGATCCCATCTCTCACAGAATTTGTTTGTTGCTATATTCATTTGTTGCAACTTTTTGGAATATGAGACTAACTGAGAAGGATCTCAGCAATCATTAACATATTCTGGGCCTGCAAGTGAATATAGCATTTGATATTTTCATCATTTAAAATGTACCATAGTTATAGCAGAGTTGACCTGAATCTTAAAGGTGGGTTCACATCTGTTCAACTTTCTGTATGCATAAGATGCACTGGGATGATGTTAGATTTCTATGCAGCAGATATCTTTCACTGGAACTTCAAACTGGGGTAACTGTCCTTGATAGCAAGAACTTGAAACATCAGACCTAACCTTATCATCACTGATTTAATGTCTCTGTATTCAGCATTTTCCTCCACTATCAATGGTCTGACACAGAAGAGGAAGACAAGTAAGGAAATGGAACCCCATATATTTGATAACAATAGTTCCAGGTTTACTCTTGAAAAATATATGATGAAACACATTGTTACAGTTTATCAGGGCTGTCTAAAATGATAGCTCAGAGTAACTGGTGACTTGCAACTCTGCAAATGATGTGGCCCTTACCCTACTGTGCTCAGGGAATCAAAGTTTCATGAAAGATGATCGCCTTACTTTGAAGAATATATTCCTGAAAAAAAAAAAATTTAACTCAAAGTCTCAAGCAGAAATGTGCATCAATAAAGTAAGTTTTGATTTGCAAATGGAAGTGAAAACACAACATTTAATGTCCTGTGCTTCTTTTATCTATAGCAGAAACTTCTCCTCTCTCTGATTCACAAACAAATTTTAGCACCTAACACCTCTGGCTTAGCCAGCAAACTGAATTCATCGGAGCAACAACAAAATACCCAGACATCTGATACTCTTGCCAATGCTTCTGTTTACAAAATCCCATGTCAAGCAAAACTTTGTATTCGTAATATAAACCGAAGGACTCAACAAGCATATTGATATCATGATTGTTACTTTTTTCTAAATATAATTTTTTCTCGTATTTATAATTAACCATTATAATAGCACATTTTGCAAGATAAATAAAATATGCATAGTTATATTATCTTGAGGTATTCGTTACATGTTAAGAATATACAAAGGGTTTTGTCCCTCCAGTAAGCCTGTAAGTAATAGTAGGTGGCCAAAGCCCATGTTTATGCTGCAGCCTCACTGGGGCTCATTGCCAGCACACCTGGCTGTTTCTGGTAAACTAAACAACTGCCCATTGTCCAGCCATACATGCAAATTTAACCTGCAGCTGTAGTTTGATCATTGGAGTAGTGTGTGTGCACTTCTCTCTAGGTGTGAATGGCATCACTTATATGCGCATGCTGAGAGAGATGCATGCACATACTATGTGTGAATGGCATCACTTATATGCACATGCTGAGAGAGATGCATGCACATACTATGTGTGAATGGCATCACTTATATGCACATGCTGAGAGAGATGCATGCACATACATGTATGCCTCTATTTGCACATGGGGCAAGTACAGGGATATTGGCGACTAGGCACAAGGTGCAGTGGTGTAAATGCAGATGAGAAAGACAGTAAATTGCTCATTTTAGTCCATCTCTTTGTAGACAGAATGATGATCTGAAAGTTATCACTGATTTCTATACCTTTTAATGGGCTCCACATAACTTTACCTTATTGCACATTCTCTCTCTACACATATGACGTTTCGATGGGGCGAGATAAAGGACACAGGACTGCCCCTTTTTTTTTTATATCCATACTGGCACCATCAGTAGCATTTGTATTGCAGACTGGACCATGTCAGAAAAAGTGAACCCTCCAGATGGAGTTGTCACACTGATAGGAGCACAACATGCTTACAATAAGACTATTACAGCTCAATGAAGTCACTTTGTGATTGAATGATAGCAGTGATTGGGGGACAACCTACAAAGCAGTGAACACATCCACTATGTGATGCTCAAGAAAGAATTGTGACTGGCTGATGGCTGGTCACACACTGAACAGTCAACCCAATAAGTTATTTTAATCTGAGTAGTGGAACCATCTGGCCAACCTCTTTTTACTGTGAAGCATACGATTCTCTCACTCGCTACGTGCAAACTAGTAGTCCTATGGAAAATGTGAACAGGACCTTTTTGTAGGAAATTTAATGTAGTTAAACTTTGTATTGGGATACTTTTTCACTACAGGCCATAGTCTTCAAGTTATTAAAGAAAAAAGTACAAAAGTGACCTTCAAACGCAGCCCCATTCCCACAGTCAGCCTCCATTGGTCAGGATTTCTAGTATGTTGTTCATGGCTCTCTCTCCTTCCACTGTACAAAAATTTCCAGTTACACAAACTAGTCCTGATATTCAACCTTTCTTGGTCTCTATTGACTAGTCTATTATGCCACCTTCATAGTTGGCTATTTAATTAACATTATAATTTAAACGTGCCCCAAAGCGTAATGAGAGAAAATCAACTTCTTTAAATATTATGCTACACTAATTACACAGACAATTCCATCTAAACTTAGCTCTTACACGCACAGCAGTTTCAGAGTCAGAAGAACTAAAAAATACAATGATGTAATTGTTTATTTTATGGTGTTAAAAATACACAAAATTGTTAGGTAAAATTTACACTAAGATCAATTTTACAATCTGTAACTGTTGAACTACGCTGGTGTTATAGCAAGGTCAGTTAATGAAGACCAAAGAAGCTCAAACGTGGGAAATAATTTGTACAGTTGCAAATTTTTGTACAATGTTAGGAGAGAGTGCCATGAACAACACACTACAAATCTTGGCCGTTGGGGGTTAAGTGTGGAATGAGGCTGTGACTGAAGGTCACTCTTGTACAGTTTTTTCGAATAATTCAAAAACTATAGCCTCTAAAAAAAAAGTATCCCAGTACAAAATTTAATTACCTTAGTTTCCTGCAAAAAGGTACTGTTTACTTTTTCTGTAGGTCTAAGAGTTTGGGCCTAGTGAGAGAGATAATATGAAAATCTCACACGTAGTTTATTTTATAATATACGCAACATATAAATACACATCTAATACATTAATATGCATATAATGTATAAAGGGGAAACATTGTTCTCAAAATTCTCAAAAATTTTGTAACATTTTTTTTCAAACAACAATTTATATGTTTTCTGTTAAACTGACTCCGGGAAAGAAACTGCTGTGAACATGTGCCATTTCATTCTCTTTCTTGAAGTCAGTTTCAACTACAACAGCAGGGCATGTAAACATTTAGACAAATTGTTTCTCACATATATACAATCTTTCTCCTTAAATATATCAAACAAAAATTATATATATGACAATACACTGATTTGTTTTCTTTCTTGTTATCAGTTTTACAGAAAACAGGGAAGGTGTATCTATGGCTTATCAGCTAATGATTAGAATACTACCATGGAATGTAAATCTCCCCGAACTCCAAAACTTGCTAATCCTACCCATTCACAGATTAAAACTATGCGAAACACCAGCAATGCAGCAATGAAGCTTCTATCATCACAGATCCAGCAGCTGGAGAAGTCTCTCTCTCAAACCCTGTACAACTGACGATCCCAACAAATTTACCCATTCATTTTAAGCAACTGCATTTCCCAATAAAAGTTTCATTTGCAATAACATACAAGGCTCACAGTCATAGAGAGGGGTAGGAGGATGGAGGGGCAGGTGTGGATGTGGCGTGCGTGTGTACACACACACACACACACACACACACACACACACACACACACACAGAGAGAGAGAGAGAGAGAGAGAGAGAGAGGGGGGGGGGGGGGACAGATGAAGGGGTGGGAGGACAGATGGATGGAAGAGGAGATGGACAAGGGGAGGGGGGGGGGGGGGGGGGGGAGCGAGCAAGAAGTTTAAGATGTACATCTAATTCCCAAACACATTTTCCAATTACAGAGCGTTTCCAGGTTCACTAGTACAAAGATATGATCAATGTGGGATGAATATTTGCTATGTTAAAATAAGTCACCAACAGTTTTTATACTTGTTGTTACTGTTATTTTTTATTTGATTGAATTAAAGATCTGCTTTTTAGAAACTATAGAATGTTATAACGCCACGAATACAGAATACTGTAATTTACAGTAAAAGCACCACCAGCACCATTTTTATATCCACACTGCTGCTAAAGTTATAATAAAGATGGATTCTTGCATTATTTTACAGTCTATCAGTTGTATGATTACAATAAATCTTGCAGTTAATACCAAACCGAACATTCCGTATCAATTATGAAGTATAAAGCATGAGGTTGCCACGATAGATAACCCTAAATGTATCCACAATGAATAAATGTAGGGTTTCACCAAGTTAGAATGGACAATACGGGAAATTTCCTGATGTTCGCGATAATTTTTATCATTCCTAGTTGCCGAATTAGGACAATAAGGATTTTTTTCCCCTCTCTAATGGTGCTATATACATTTTTCTCTGGCATTTGAAAGAAACTCTTAAGAGAATGTCGGCGTTTTAATATGTATGGGACTTGACCAAACAGTATCAAAATAACAGTGCCAGAAACCACAGTCCCGCCTGTCAGGACAAAGGGCTCCACAAGGATAGATTGTTACTCACCATAAATATGACACAATACGTTGCAGACAGGTACAAAGGAAAGACATTTCCACACTGAGCTTTCGGCCAAAGCCTCCTGCAAAAACAAAAACACACACATACATATTCATACAAGCAAACACACTTCACTCATATACGACTGCTTTCTCCATCTGGCTATACGAGTTTTGCTTGCTTCTGTGGAAAAAGGCTATGGCTGAAAGCTCAGAGCCTAACGGTGTTTTTACTGTGCATGTATGCAACTCGACCTGTATCTTTACGGTGAGTAGCAGTCGATTCTTTTCGTGATATTGTTGACATTCTAACCTGGACTTTCTGCTATACCAAATAGCAAACACACAATTCAGGTATGGTTCTTGTGTTGACCAATGTGCCTGAAACCAATCAATCTGTGTTCTGCTGTCGTAGTAATCAGATAACTCACTCATAAAGCTATTGAGACATCTGCAATGTACGTGACAGTCAAAAAGTCAATAGCGTTTATGGTAAATGTCACCAAATCAACTAGAGCAGTAATGTCGGCGTAGGCTGAAGAGTATCCAGATCGTGCCAAGCAGTCACAATCTGTCTTTTTAAACATTATTTTAAAAAAAAAAAAAAGTTCTACAAACTGGAAGTGTAGTGCCGGAAACCACAGTCCCGCCTGTCAGGAGAAGGGGCTCCACAAGGATCTACATCTACATACATACTCCGCAATCCACCATACGGTGCGTGACGGAGAGTACCTCGTACCACAACTAGCATCTTCTCTCCCTATTCCACTCCCAAACAGAACGAGGGAAAAATGACTGCCTATATGCCTCTGTACGAGTCCTAATCTCTCTTACCTTTGTGGTCTTTCCACGAAATATAAGTTGGCGGCACTAAAACTGTACTGCAGCCAGCCTCAAATGCTGGTTCTCTAAATTTCCTCAGTAGCGATTCACAAAAAGAACGCCTCCTTTCCTCTAGAGCCTCCCAACCGAGTTCCTGAAGCATTTCCATAACACTCGCGTGATGATCAAACCTACCAGTAATAAATCTTGCAGCCCACCTCTGAATTGCTTCTATGTCCTCCCTCAATCCGACCTGATAGGGATCCCAAACACTCAAGCAGTACTCAAGAATAGGTCGTATTAGTGTTTTATAAGCGGTCTCCTTTACAGATGACCCACATCTTCCCAAAATTCTACCAATGAACCGAAGATGACTATCCGCCTTCCCCACAACTGCCATTACATGCTTGTCCTACTTCATATCGCTCTGCAATGTTATGCCCAAATATTTAATAGACGTGACTGTGTCAAGCGCTACACTGCTAATGGAGTATTCAAACATTATGGGATTCTTTTTCCTATTCCTCTGCAATAATTTACATTTATCTATATTTAGAGTTAGCTGCCATTCTTTACACCAATCACAAATCCTGTCCAAGTCATCTTGTATCCTCCTACAGTCACTCAACGACGATACCTTCCCATACACCACAGCATCATCAGCAAACAGCCACACATTCAGAAAACAACAGCGGACCTACCACACTTCCCTGGGGCACTCCAGATGATACCTTCACCTCCAATGAACACTCACCATCGAGGACAACATACTGGGTTCTATTACTTAACAAGTCTTCGAGCCACTCACATATTTGGGAACCAAACCCATATGCTCTTACCTTAGTTAGGAGTCTGCAGCGGGGCACCGAGTCAAACGCTTTCCGGAAGTCAAGGAATATGGCAGCCGTCTGATACCCTTCATCCATGGTTTGCAAGATATCTTGTGAAAAAAGGGCGAGTTGCGTTTCACAGGAGTGATGCTTTCTAAAGCCGTGCTGGTGCACGGACAGCAACTTCTCTGTCTCAAGGAAATTCATTATATTCGAACTGAGAATATGTTCGAGAATCCTGCAACAAACCGATGTTAAGGATATTGGTCTGTAATTTTGAGGCTCCGTCCTTCTACCCTTCTTATACACAGGTGTCACCTACGCTTTTTTCCAGTCGCTCAGGACTTTACATTAGGCAAGAAGTTCATGATAAATGCAAGCTAAGTAAGGAGCCAAGGCAGTAGAGTATTCTCTGTAAAACTGAATTGGAATTCCATCAGGACCTGGTGATTTATTTATTTTCAACCCATTCAGCTGCTTCACAACCCCAGGGATGTCTATCACTACGTCCTCCATACGGGAATCTGTACGAGACTCAAACAGCGGTATATTTGTACGATCCTCCTGCGTGAAAGATTTCTCAAATGCTAAATTTAAAATTTCAGCTTTCATTTTGCTGTCTTCCGTTGCCAGGCCAGACTGATAAGTGAGCGACTGGAAGGAAGCCTTCGACCCGCTTACCGATTTTACATAAGACCAGAATTTTCTTGGGTTTTCAGCAAGATCTTTTGCTAAGGTATGACGGTGGTAGTGGTTGTATGCTTCGCGCATCGCTCTTTATACAGCAGCACGAATCTCTACTAACTTCTGCCTGTCCTCATTCTCCCGATCTCTCATGTACCGTGAGTGCAACTGTCTCTGCTTCCTGAGCATTCTCCAAATTGCTCTGTTAAACCACGGTGGGTCTTTTCCATCCGTAACCCACTTTTTCGGCACATACTTGTCCAATGTGTGATTTACAATGTGTTTAAAATTTGCCCATAATTCTTCCACGTCCATCATACCGGAAGTAAATGAAGTTGATTCATTTACTAAGTGGGATGCTAACAACTGCTTATCTGTTCTTTCTAGTAAGGATACTCTCCTAGCCTTCTTGACAGACTTTTTAACTTTCGTAACCATAGTCGTAATGACAACATCATGACCACTAATTCCTGTCTCAACACTGACACAGTCAATGAGGTCTGGTCTGTTCGTAGCTAACAGATCTAAAAAATTTCCATTACGTGTTGGCTGTCGATTTAGCTGCTCAAGACAGTTTTTGGATAATGTGTTCAAAAGTAATTCACACGTTGGCTTGTCTGTACCACCTGTAATGAATCCATAGACATCCCAGTCTATACTAGGTAGGTTGAAGTCGCCTCCGACTAATATAGCGTGATCCGGATACTTCTGCGATACAGAGTGTAGACTCCCTTCGAATGATTCTAGAACTGTCACAGTGGAACCTGGTGGCCGGTCATAACACCCAAAAATTAATTTTATTTCTCCTAGCCCTGTTAAACATGTCCAGATAACTCCACAATCACACTTTACTTTGACCTCAGTAGACGCAATATTTTTGTCAATTGCAATGAAGACACCATCTCCTACGGTATCTAATCTGTCTTTCCGATACGCGTTCCAACCCTCACTAAATATTTCAGTACTTCCTATCTCAGGGTTCAGCCAGGTCTCAGTCCCGAGAATAATTTGCATGCCACACGCTTCCTGGAGGGCAGTAAATTCAGGAACTTTACTGCTAATATCTTGATAGCTGAAGTGTCTTTACACTGAGCGCGTCCTCACTTCCCCGCCTGCACGTCGACTGATGAGTGTTCATCAGGACACCTCGCACTACTGCCTAGCCTAAAAAACCCTCATGTGCACGCCAGGATAGATTGTTACTCACCGTAAATATGACACAATACGTTGCAGACAGGCACAAGGAAAAGACAGTTCCACACTGAGCCAATGCCTCCTGCAGAAACGAAAACACACATATACATATTCATACAAGCAAACACACCTCACTCATATATGACTGCTTTCTCCATCTGGCTATACGAGTTTTGCTTGCTTCTGTGGAAAAAGGCTATGGCTGAAAGCTCAGAGTCTAACAGTCTTTTCATTGTGCATGTATGCAAGTCGACATGTACCTTTACGGTGAGTAGCAGTAGATTCTTTTCGTGATATTGTTGACATTCTAACCTGGACTTTCTGTTATACCAAATAGCAAACACACAATTCGGGTATGGTTCTTGTGTTTACCAGTGTGCCTGAAGCCAATCAATCTGTGTTCTGCTGTCGTAGTAATCAGATAACTCACTCATTGAGACATTGAGACACTATTGAGACATCCGCAATGTACGTGACAGTCAAAAAGTCAATATCGTTTATGGTAAATATCACCAAATCCATTAGAGCAGTAATGTTGTTGTAGGCTGAAGAGTATCCAGATCATGCCAAGCTCTCACAATCTGTCTTTGCAAACATGATTTTTTTAAAAAAAAAAAAAAAAAAAAAAAAAAAAGGTCCTACAAACTGGAAGTGTAGAGAATAAAATACACTAAGGAAATACGAGCAGCTGATGAAAGAAATGAAACTAATGTTTCAGCAGAAGTAACACAATACAAATGTCATTAAGGGGCATCTCAGAAGAATGAGAGGGATCAACTAAACGAGTGTTCTGTGTACACTACATTGTGTCAAATTGCATCCTCTTTGTATTTCACTGCATCTATAGCCTCATGGCGAAAACTTTCAAAATTGGTTACAGCTCACTAAACATTATCTACGAGGGCTGTTCAATAAAGAGCGATAATTTTTTTATTTTTTTTTTTTTGACAACATACTATTAACTCATCCTCATAATTTTGATGGTCCTCCTCAAAGTAGTCTCCCATGAATGCGATGCACTTGTCTGTAATGAAGTTGAGGGATGCACTTAAATGATTTTTGCAAGATAGCAACAACATTGGCAATATGCGGCCGCACATTATCGTGGTGCAGCTTCCAGCCTGCTTCACAGAAATTTCGTCTTTTGTGCCTGATATGGCCTTGCAACGTTTTCAGGACATCCCTGTAGTATTGTCCAGTTACTGATGTGTGTGCAGGTACAACATGTTGATAAACCATTCCATCAATATCAAAGAATGAGATGACCATAACTTTCCCAGCAGAAGCAACCACTTTTGCTTTTTGGGGGGTTGGTGATGAAGGAAATTTCCACACTGCGTTTTGCTGTTTGCTCTCAGAATCAAAATGATGTAGCCAAGTTTCATCAGCGTGATTACATTTGAAAGAAACTACCAATCTTCCTCTAACATCAATTTTAACCGCATGCAGACCTGCAAGCAAATGTCCTTTTGTTCGGGAATCAGAAGTCTTGGAACCCATCATGCACAAACATGTGTCATGTGTAATTTTTCTGTCACCAGTGTGTAGGTGGCAACCAATGAAATGTTCAGTATTTCAGAAAGTGATCTTAACATAATTCGTCAATCCTCTACAACCATGACAACAGCAGCGTTCATGTTTTCTTCCACAAGAGCAGTAACTGGAGCACTGGGTCCACCTTCCTTTGATATTGATTGTCTCCAATCTTTAAACATTCTAAACCACCTTTGAGCTGTGCTGTAGGGAAGAACAAACTCTCCATAGGCCTTCTGTAACATTGCATAGTCTCAGATGAATATCTGTTGAGACTCAAGCAGAATTTCAAAGACGCATATTGTTCCTTGCGTGTTACCTCCATTGCAGCGGTAGGCGATACTGAACATATATGACCTAGCCTGCCTGTCACAGGCAGAAACCAAGAGTCCCAACAATGAAATTACTACAGTGTGTTTGTCACACACTAAGCTAACAGAATATCACAAGATTAAAGTTTATCGCAAGAAATTATGACCATAATAAAATTGTGATCATTCTTTGTTGAACAGCCCTCGTACAAAAAGTGTAAAGTGATGCAACATATCAATGTTAATGTTGTTTGAGGAAGAAGCATCTTTCACAAAATATATGCAACTCAATATTCACAATATGCACTAATCGTGAGCTGAAAATCCATGCTGATTTCAAGCAGCAGATAAAAACAATGCTCTTGATCTACCTATGTTTGGTGCATGTTTTTCAAGACAGCATCAATGGTCCCAATATTACTGATGGGAATCTAAATACATTAAGTACCTAATGGTCCTAAGGTACACTGCTGCTGCAGTTATTGGAAGACATCCTAATGGACATGAGGAAATCAGTGTGGTACCAACACAACAGATTTCCCTCTCATTCCACACATGTAAATGACAGACCTTCTTAAGAGAACATTTGGAGACCACTGGCACTGCTATTCAGGGAATGCTAAATGGTCTGTGCACTCACCAAACTTAACATTTCTATCCTTCTATCTGTGGTGAAAATAATAGGTATGTTAGGAAACACCGACGACTCCACAGGTCATCTGTGCTGCCATTAATTCCAGGTGAAATTCAACTTGCAATGTTTTTTCTCCAGAATAACTTTACAGCGTGCAGTAATGCTCAAGGTTAACATGTTGAACTCTTGAGATCACAGCTGTGATAATAGATAAACAAACCATACCTAAGCTAAGTGTTTGCTTACATTTGGTATAATAAGGCAGTTTGTGGAATGTCTTCTCCTGACGGAAGGACAGTGGTTTGTGGTGCCGTTATCTTGACACTATTTGACAAAGCCCCATGCATGTTATGTTGTTTAAGTTCTCTTAGATGCTTCTTTCAAATGCCACAGGAAAAAATATATAGTTCCATTAGTTCAATAAAATAAGATCAGTGTCTTAATCCGGTGACCATATATGACAAAAATTACTTGTGAATGTCAAGACATTCACCATATCGCCTGCTATAACTTGGAAAAAACCACACCTTATTTAATTAGTCATTCCGGGCATATTTCGGGTGGCCTGTCTTAGCTGCCTTACCCCGTATGCGTTTCGCGTTCTTTGCTCATAAGGCAGACTATGTTGCTTACTGCCTTCCATTGGTACTAACGTTTCACTAATTTTATCTTAAACAACAAATAATAAACTAAACTTAGCATTAGGAGTAAAACTATATGGTCAATGATAGCAAAGGCAACCTGCGGCAGCAGTCATGTCGTATATTTATTCCAATGCCTCTACTGCACCGCCTTTTGTCTCAGCATATTCCTAACCAATAGTCCACCCGTATGGAAATCTAGAACCAAACTGCAGCCGAGAGAATAGTTGACCACCAGACTCACCCAGTGGCAGGGCATCCCTCTCCATCCCCCCTCCCCTCCTTGCAACACCAGGTTTTATACATTGCATGGGTGGGACCTCTCCTGCCAACGTATCTTTCGGATCCCCAATTTCCTCAGTGACACTCTCTGGGAGTCTCCGTTCTACTTCCATCTGTACTAGTGTTCCTGTTTTGCCTACTACTCCTCTTTTTCTGTAAGCTTCTTACTCCTCATGTCTCTCCTTCAGCCCTCTCACTTTAGTCAGATTTATAGGCCGACAAATTAATGAATTTTCCTCCACACTGTCTGCTCAGTGGTCTCTTCCTCTCTCGGAGCCGAATGCCACACCCTTCCTAAACTATATCAACAAGCAAACACACCCAATACATCACTATCACTGGGTGCACCTGGGTAAGGACTGTTTCCATATTCCAACCCTTTTTCATTGTTGTGTCTCCCTCCCTTCCCTTCGAATGCAGCCTTCCTGATCTATTCCTTGTTTATCACTCCTTCACCACACTGTATACTCTTTGCTGGAGTGAGAATCTATGGACGACCATACTGTGCCCTATTACAATATGAGTGAGGACTTGATGGCTGAAAGGAGGTATGCTACTGCCAAATAGCTGTAGTTTATTGTTCACCATTTTTGGCTACTCTTCTTCTCACAGTATGTAAAATGACAATCCACTGAGCGACAGGATCTCCTGTACATGTTTCTGTGGCTACCATTTATGTTAACTCTCAAGCACACTTTTATTAACTCAAAAGATGAGCAAGGTGCCAGTGTAACCACGATACACTTTACAAACATGATAAATCCCTGAGCAGACCACACGAAAATTAAAATCATTCACACCACAAACAATGTGGTAATAGCAAAAGCAGATTCTAGTGAAGGCTGTGTGAAAACAACTGATAAAACCAAAAATTTAGAGGCACTAACCTGTAAACCTCCAAAAAGGAGGCACCCACTTATGGTCATACACAATGTATCCACTATCACATGTGAAGAAACACCTTTTGGACTCAATATATTGGCAAAATATGGAGGAACACATGCAAAAAAAGGACTCTGACAGTGAAATTAAGTTAAAATTCAAGACAGTACCAAGGGCAAACATGTTTATGCATCAGGTGGTGGATTTCAGCCAAGACTTAGGGAAGCTCTTACTATCAATGAATAGGTTGTACATTGGCTACAGAGCACTGCCAGTCAAGGACTCACTTAGGCATGTGAAAATGCCTAACCTTTTTCAAAGCAGAGAAGCAAGTTTGTGAACGCTATGGAGAAGCCAACCACTTAGAGACTGCCCCAACACTACAACAACAAATGTTATGTATGTTCAAGCCCTGGAAATGAATGTGCTGTTGCAAAGAGAAATCGCAAAAATCGACTATGCCCAGTAACCCTCTTGCAGATCAGTGCCTGATTCTGGAAACAACACACAATGAAAGAACGGGTAATCATGGGCACAAAAAGAAGAAACCATCTTAAGTGTGGCAGGAAAGCCAACAGGATCATACCAGGATGAGGAATAATGAAGGCATGGATGACCAAGGGAAAAAATATCATGTTAATGATCAGCAGAATGTGTTATGGTACACTTTTAAAGTGTGCCCAATTATGATGCCCTTTTATTATTCATCTACAACCATTATGAACAAAATCAAACAATGGAAAGTCCTGGTTAGAATATCAACAATATTCTTTAAAAGGATCCTTTTCATAATATTGTCATTACGAACAAAACATACGCTACCCCAAGGCAGATGATGCTTGTGCGATATACATAACAGACACTGCCGAAATAGACTAGTTAGGCAGAATTCTAATGATCTGATAGGTGAAGTTGTAAATCATAGGCTTTTTAAGCGATAACTCTACTCTGTGAAAACAAAATATAACATGACTAAATCAGTACCAACACAAATTAAAAAGATGGAAGGCATACAGAAATAGATGGTGCTCTCCCTACAGAGACTCATATCCTCCCACAAGCCTTATCTATTGTGATCACCACTAATATAGTGCACTCACTGAAAGCTGTTATGCCCACTAATCTGCAATCTGTCACGAATCTGAAATTGCTCTCAAAGGGCATCACACCAGCTTCAGACATTGCAATACAAGCTAGAAGACATGCATAAAAATCTTGAAAATAATCTGCATCTAAACAGACTAGAGGACCTCAGCACACTTCCAAGTATATCCCTGCACTACATTACTTGCATGGCACACCCAAAAGGTAGCTTAGTGGTCTTTCCAACACCTGAAGCAATTGGCCAAATTCAGTTGAAAGTGAAAACCCTACCAACAAACACACAAGAACTCTGAGATTTCATGAAGCAAGGGTTCACCAGGAGAAAAGAAGTTCATGACCTAAAACAAAGTTACAAAGACTTTTTCAAAGCTCCCAGCCGAACCCACTTCAATTTCTCCCAGAAATCAATGAAAAGTGATATCCTTGACAAATGTGAATATAACAAATAAATTAGAAGAAGATTGGGAAATACACTATATATTCAACTGCCATATCTGAAGCACGGTATCGCATGGTGTCTTCCAAAGAGTGAGGTGCCAAAGCAAAGTTGGTACCTCACAATGCAATCGCAAGAAAAGATCCCACCAGCCTAGCCATGTCGACAAATGTTTTTCTGTGTTGCCGCAGTGGGTCTTCTACCTACGACCGAGCATGGGACTGCTCAGCCTCAGGCCGTGATCATTGACTAAAACAACAGCATTGTCTTCTAGTAGGCCATCTTTGTGATCAATGTATTAGGCAGAAGTCAAAATGAAAGTTTTTGCTAAATCTACTCTGTATAAGAGACTTTTATTTTGTCTGTATCAATTGATATATTATCATCCAGAGAAATTTGTAAACACTCATGACATTCCTGGGGAAGTAAATTGTACTAATGAGGAGAACACAGCAAGTGCCATAACCTGATTTCTCAGAAACATCACACAGTAGTAGAGGAGTCAAGATAAACAAACACATGTCTCGGATTATCTGTAGAGACTCCACTGTTTGTGAGAAAATTAAAGTCAAAGTTTTCTAGGTAAAGTATGTGCCTTTTAGGGAGTAAACAGTCTAACAAAAATGGTGGCACAATAGCTAGTGTCACAGCTTCACAATTCCAGGGCCCTTGTTCGAAATGTGACTTACTCCATTTATCTACCCATGCCCATAGAAGATTACTACATAGATGTTATAAAATGTATTAATTAAAATAATAATGTCTTTATTTGTCTACTAATCTTATGTCAACTGAATAAATTAAAAAGAGAAGAAAAACAATAAATGAGTGGAAAAATTATCTGAAATTGCTTTGGTGAAATTCTTGTGGTGTATCTTGATCCATAATCAATCGCAAGCACCAGTTTTTGGAAACTCTATCGATTACGCATGTTTTATCTTGAAATTATTGCCAGCATATAAAATCTTCAGCAATGTTAACAATTCTTTTTCTCTCCCAGAGGGAAATGGCTCTGAGCACTATGGGACTTAACATCTGAGGTCATCATTCCCCTAGAACTTACAACTACTTAAACCCAACTAACCTAAGGACATCACACACACACACACACACACACACACACACACACACACACACACACACACACACACACACACCACTGCAGTCTCAGGCAACTGAAACCACACTGGCACACAAATTATACACTACATGTGTGACACTTATTGTGAAAACCAGTTGTAGTTTTACAACTAATATAATGCCCTTGTACCTCCTAAATTGATAAGAAACATTCACATAGTAACCTTCTATTAGATAAATGAAAAATAAAATAAAATAAAAAAGCAATAATCTGTTTTCAGACATGGGATGTAAAACTGAAAATCCGTGATGCTAGCCACTACGTTATCACTTGCATTCAGCTACTTGCGCATTAAAAGCCATTCAAATTACATTCAAAACTTTGATAAAGTGTTGAATATCTACAGCTAAGTGAATACATAGGTTCACTTATTTTGAGTCCCCTTCCACTGAACCAAGGTCTCCTTCGAGGACAAACCAAAGAACCCACTGTTGTACCAATGTGTGTATTTTCGTTTGGTACAACAGTAAGATATCTCAGTTTCCAGTTAATATAAACACAACTGCAGATAATCCAAGCACAAAAGCAGCTATAGTACTCCTCCAGATATTTTATCAAACAACAAAAACATTCCAACTTTGTCACAAATATGCTACATCAGTAACTCTTAAGTCCGGACATGGGAAATTAATACTAATGAGCTTTTACACAAAATATTACCATAGCATTAAACTTTACATCAATAGGCTGAGAGATGCAGTTTATTATGCTTACGCTTCACTACATATAATAGTGATGGACACTAATACAAAATCCGCACTACAGCACTGTCGTGTGACAGATGAGCACATGACATGAATGAAGGGAGAAACTGATGTGCTGGACAGGATGGGCTGTCCAGCCACATATGAAAACAATGCAGCACCACAACCAACATTAAAATCACCTTGGCAAATCAGTTTGCAGCTAACAAAATCAGCTCTTGAGAATATTTCAGCATGTTACTAGAAGTGACCACAATGTAATAATAGATTTGTTTGATCCTGATTTACAGTGAAGGAATACGGGACAGGAACACAATCATCTTTCATATAATTTTTAATAGGTCAAGTGAGGAAAAATGACATGCAGAAAATGACCTTCAAGTACCAGAATATGCTGACTGCAGCATAGATTACATTATACGGTCACTTACAACTCTTACAAAATGTGGCCATTCCAGCACAGAAATGACTAGACATTGTGGGATGCCATAGAGTGTGAAACATGCAAATCTGGAACAAGAAGATGAAGAAGAAGGGGGAAAAAGTGTACAATAACTGTGCATATTATATCAAATAGCTCTAGGATACGAGGAGATCGCAGCTACCAAGCACGTTGGGGAAAAAACACGCACTGGGACCAATACATTCAAGGGCAACTAGTAACATGCGTATTGGGTACCCCCAACAGAATATTAACAGAGAAAGTGGCCTGCCCGGTTAGCCGAGCGGTCTAACGTACGACTTTCCAGAGCGGGAAGGGGCACCTGGTCCCCGGCACGAATTCGCCCGGAGGACTTGTGTCGAGGTCTGATCACCTGGCCAGGCTGTGGATGGTTTTTAAACGGTTGACCATCTGCCTCGGTGAATGCGGGCTGGTTCTCCTTATTCCGCCTCAGCTACACTACATCAGTGATTGCTGCACCACCATTACTCTAACACGCAAACATAGGGGTTACACTCGTCTGGTGTGAGATATTCCCTGGGGGAGTCCACCGGGGGCCGAACTGCACAATAACCCTGGGTCTGGTGTGAGGCAGTGGAGGGGTGAAGTGGACTGCGGTAGTCGTCGTGGGGTTGTGGACCACTACAGCTGTGGTGGGGACGGAGCCTCTCCTTTGTTTCTAGGTCCCCGGTTAACATACAACATACAACAGAGAAAGTAAAAATATCAAATGTGCTATCTACATTGTGTAAGCTTTGGACTATGCCAAATACCTACTGAAGCCACTTCTTCCAGAAGATAACAGTGAAAATGACAACAATCCACAAAGAGAGGCACAAGAAAGTATGTGTACCCCACATGAAAGCCCAAGTATCATTTTATCATTTGCAAAGAAGTCACTGTAGCTGCTATCAATCAGCTAAGAATGGAAAAGCACCCAGACCTGATCACATTAATGATAAACTGCTGAAAACCACAAAGAACATAACTGTTCCATTCTTCACACACTTACTAAACAGATCTCTAAGACAAGGGAGAATCCTATAGTCTAGAACTCTGGACAAGTTGTAATAATGCAAAAGAGCATGGATAGAGATACAACAGTTCCTTAGAGCTACAGACCTATCTGTCTTCTTAGCACCTCAGACAAAGTACAGTAGTGCTTGCTGTGCAGCAGACTGCAGTCCCACAGGGAGCTAAAAAGTCTCAGCCAGAACCAAATCGGCTTCAGAAAAGACAGATCTACAGACAGCACACTTAATTGTGCTCTCAGCATTGCTGACACTTGAGCAGAAAGTATGTCATAGGTATCATGGTTGATATTTCAGGTGAATTTGACAGCTTGTTGTGGCACACAATGTTTTCCCACCTGAGATAACTGCAGGTCCGAAAATGTTTGTACCAGAGTGTCCAAGATTACCATGAATGGCGCAGTGTGGCATGGGACACAACATCCAGCAAAGTAGTGAGGCAAATCATTAGGTGTTGTCCATGGTGATCTATATGTGGACCAATTTTCTGCCATCATACCCCTGAGCCATTGCTAATGACTCTGGACAAAAATGTGCAAGTATTAGGAGTTACAGACTACGCTGGTAATACTGATTGTGGGGGCAGAGGACTCAATAGTTACTCTGGAATGAAAAGCATATGAAGTGCTTGCTCAGATACAAAAGTCGTGCTCAAATTATAAATTAGATATTGTACCAAATAAGACTGCCCTCCTGTTAATGAAAGGCAGACATTTTCACTGGTGGAATCCTGTTCTGAGAATTGAGGAGCTACACTATGACACAATGAGGTACACAAGTATTGGGAATACACTTGGGTGAGAAGTGTAATTTTCACTTATGTATGTCTTAGATATGTCAGAAAGCTGCTAAAGCTATGCAAAAATTGGCAAGGTGGGGCACTATTCACTTTACGAGCCTATTACAATTGTTTAGACTCTATAATGATGTAATAAATATTGCTACCATAGGATTTTCAGCCAGTACCACGGGACACAAACTGCATAAAAACTGATAAAGTTGGTTGGTTGGTTGGTTGGTTGGTTGGTTGGTTGGTTTAAAAGAGCGGGGAAGGGACAAAACTGCTAGTTCATTGGTCCCTTGTTCCAAATAAAACAATGCCACAAGGGTAAGGATAAAACAAGCGAGACTGACAACATAAAATGGAGAGAAAGGAAAAACCACAAGAATGACGGAAGGGCAACAAACACTTAAATAGACAAAAGGGGAGAAGAAAACCACAGAAACGCAAAAAACATGTAGAACAGATTAAAACGACAAAACAGATTACCATAGCTGGCTGACCACGAGAATAAAAAGGAGAAGTCAGATATTCTGCAACATATTAAAACCTCCACCCTGAAAGCACTAGGGTGGAGGACACAGAGGGACAAAGGACATGCACTAAAACTTAGATCAAATGATAAAACCCACCCTCACGAATAAAATGTAAAACTAAATAAGCCGATGAGGTAATGTCAGATAAAATTAGCGGCAAAGAGACCGGTAACAGACGATTTTGTCGCAGGACAGTCAAAGTGGGACAGCACACCAAAATATGGGCAACCGTCAACCGAGCGCCGCATCAACACTGAGGCGGGTCTCCACGGCATGGAGGTAGCCGTGGGTCGCCCACGCGTGGCCAATGCGGAGTCAGCAGAGAACCACAGAGTCCCTGCGAGAGGCCCACTTGGAGGACTGCCACACATTCGTAGTCTCCTTAATGGCATGCAGTTTGTTGTGCATACTGAGACTATGCCATTCCGTCTCCCAAAGCCAAAAAACCTGGCAGCATAAAAATGAATACAAGTCAGATATTGGAATGCCGATCTCCAAAGCAGTTTCCGTATAGTCTGTTTGGCCAGCCTGTCAGCAAGTTCGTTGCCTAGGATTCTGACGTGTCCACGTGTCTACTGAATTACCGGACCGTTCCAGGGCATAGAGTGACTCCTGCATCGTCACTACCAAAGGATGACGAAGGTAGCACTGGTCGATAGCTTGTAGGCTGCTGAAGGAGTCAGTACACAGAAGAAACAACTCCTCAGGGCATTAATGGACGTGCTCGAGAGCACGAGATATAGCCACCAGCTCTACAGTGAAAACACTGCAGCCATCAGGCAAACAATGCCATTCAATATGTCCTCCATCGAGTTATGTGAAGCTGGTGTGACTTATCAGCTATTGAGCCGTCAGTGTAAACCACTTCATGGTCTCGGTACATGTAAAGAATCGAGAGGAAGTGACAGTGGAGACCTGAGGGATGAACTGAGTCTTTTGGGCCATGTGTAAGGTCCAGGCAAAGCTGCAGCCTAAGTGTACACCATGGAGGTGTACATGAATGGGCCTCGAGTATAGGTGGTAAAGGCAAGGACTCCAGTTCAGATAGAAGGGATCGAATGCAAACTGTAATTGTAAGCCCTAACCTGGGCCACAAATGCAAGAGAGGGACCACCGTGGGTGGGAAAAGGAAATGGTAATTTGGATGGGCAGGAGAACTACGAACATGTGCAACATAACTGGTGAGCAGTTGTGCATGCCTGACCTGCAATGTGGGGACTCCAGCCTCCGCCAGGACGCTGGTCATTGGACTTGTCCTAAAAGCTCCAGTCACTAGTCGAACGCCACAGTGGTGCACTGGGTTGAGTAAACACAAAGCTGAGGGTGCCACCGAACCATAAACCAGACTCCCACAGCCAAGGCGGGATTGAACATGGGCTCAGCATTCTGCACCCAAGTGGGTATTGCTCAGGCAGCGGAGGGCATTGAGGTGCTGCCAGCACTTCCACTTAACCTGACGAAGGTGAGGAAGCCAAGTCATTCAGGTGTTGAAAACCAGTCCTAAAAATCGATATGCCTCCACTATGGTGAGGGGATCATCAGTAAGGCAAAGTTATGGTTCCAATTGAATGGTACAATGCCGAGAGAAGTGCAAAACACATGACTCTGTGGCTGAAAACTGGTAGCTCGGGGCTAGAGCCCATGACTGCACCTTGTTGATGGCTCTCTGTAGGCGCCGCTCAGCAATACCAGTACTGGTGGAGCAGTACGAAATGCAGAAGTCATCTGCATACAGAGACGGTGAGATGGACAGCCCTACAGTTGCTGCTAGACCGTTCATGGCCACTAAAAATACAGCAGGAAATTCTCGATAAAAATCGGGAGCAGGCCCCAGAAGAGACCCCACTCATATAATGTGGCAAGGATATGACATTGCCAGGTGATGTCATACGCGTTTTGTAAATCAAAAAAGACGTCAACAAGGTGATGGCGTCTGAAAAAGGCTGTTCAGATGGCAGACTCAAGGGACACAAGATGATCATTGGTAAAGCGACCCAGGCGGAAACCACCCTAGAATGGAGCCAGTAGGCCACATGACTCCAGGACCCAACCACCAACACACCATACATTCTAGCAGCTTACAAAGAACGTTGGTGAGGCTGATGGGCCAATAGCTGTCCACATCAGGCAGGTTTTTGATGGGTTTGAGCAGTGGTATGATGGTGATATCCCGCCAGTGTGACGGAAAGATGCCATCGCACCAGATCCGGTTGAAGATCATGACGAGATGTTGCTTGTAGTCATCTGACTGTGGATCCAATCTGGCCCAGGAGCTGTGTTAGGGCAATGTGCAAGGGCACGGAGGAGCTCCCACTCTGCAAATGGGTCGTTATAGGGTTCACTGTGGTGTGTAGTGAACGAGAGGACTTTCCCTTCCATCCGCCGTTTGAGAGTGTGAAAGGCTGGGGGTAATTCTCCAATGCAGAGGGGTGAGCATAGCGCTCAGCAAACTGCTCGGCAATTGTGTTTGCATCGGGAGATAACACTGGGAATACCTGTTGGGGTCTGGTACCCAAAACTCATTTGATCTTTGTCCAGACTTGGAAAGGTGACGCATGGCACCCAATGGTCAAGACGTATCTCTCCCAACACTCGTTTCCATCGTTTGATAAGCTGGCGAACACGGGCACAGAGCCATTTAAAGGCTATGAGATGCTCCAGGGAAGGGTGTCACTTATGCCACTGTAGAGCTCGCTGACACTCCTTAATTGCCTCAGCAATTTCCGGCGACCACCAAGGGACTATCTTTCACCGGAGGCACCCTAAAGAATGAGGTATCGCGTTTTCCGTCGCAGAAATGATCATTGTAGTTACCTGCTCAACCACTACATCAATATTACTATGTGGAGGAGATTCAACGGTAACAGCAGAGGTGAAGGCTTCCCAGTCTGCCTTGTTTAAAGCCCATCTCGGCAGGCATCCATAGGCCTGACACTGGTGCAGTGACAGGATGATGGGGAAGTCACTACCACACAGGTCATCATGTGCCCTCCAGTGGATAGATGGGAGAAGACCAGGACTGCAAACCAAGAGATCAATAGCCGAATATGTGTCCTGTGCCGCACTGAAATGTTTGGGGGCACCTGTATTTAAGAGGCAGAGGTCGAGATGAGACAGTAAAGTTTCGACGTGTCTACTTCGGCCGGTAAGCACAGTGCCACCCCACAAAGGGTTATGGGTTGACACTATTATAGTCATTACGGTTCTTGTAATATCCTCTATAGCCGTGGAGGGAAGGGGTCTGCATTTCCAGGAACCAGGTTTCCTGGAGGGCAATGCAGAAAGCAGGTGTAGAGCTTAAGAGTTGCTGTAGCACAGCCAGGAGGTGGGAAAAACCGCCACAATTCCACTGGAGGATGACATTATCATGAGGCTGGGAAGACATGAAGCATGCAAGGAGGCAGGTTATGTCTCAGGGTCACCTGCTGCCACCGAGTGAGAATTTGTAGCCATTTCTATGATGTATGAGGCACCAGTGTGATCCAGGTCCTCAGGGGACACTAAGATCTCCACCACATCCTCTGATCCAGAATTGATAGAGTGTGGTTGTGTTGGGGCCACCAGGGAGTCCTGTTTCTAAACAGACTTCTTTTTAGTTTGCTTGCTCTCTCGCTTCTCTTTGGGGGCTTGCTGGGAAGATTTCTCCGAAGCAGCTTCAGGCATGGAGGAAGACTGAAGACAATAAGAAATTCAGCCTTCAGTTGCAAGGTAAAATTTTTTTAGTTTTAGTTCGTTTTAGTTTACCTAAGTTTCAATGCCAATAATGGTATCTTCTTCAGAACCTATAAATTAACCCATACGGGCATATGTTAAACATTGAAATACATCATCAATCTAATGATTTCATAATAAGGAAAATCGTGATACAAAAATTAAATTACTTTGAGGGCCAACAAACTTTGGCTATGTCACAGAATAAAACTAATACAGAATAAATACGCATAATAATAAGATTATGTCTGTCAATACTGAAAACAATAAGAAAACCGTATACGGAGCTACGCCGGGCCAGGAATAAGGGTCACACATAAGCAACAAGGAAACTAGGCGTCGAGAGCAGTTCCACAGCAAGGTAGAGACAAGCTGTCTCAAAATTATTTAGCGCAACATAAATTGTATACAAAATGTGACAGGTAACAGTCCAGCAAATGAAATGCCTACCTATGGTACAGTACATTAAACAATTTTTCTAAGAACTAGGTACTAAGTCAGAGCAAGAAAATTTACATTCAAATATTATAATACAAGGGCAAAACTCCACTACAGTTACTAATAAATTAGTATGAGAGGCACAGGCGTGTGAAGCATGAAATATCTTGAACATAAAACAGGCAAATTAAGAAACACCTTTGCAACTGGCAATGAAATACATATAAGTTCCCTTTATAGGTAACATATCCTACAAGGTAGACTGTTTATTAAAAAACCTAGGGTGCAAAGTTTCTTACTCTACCACCAACAAGCTTAAAAAGAATGTAGTACATTCTCTTGATAAAGGTACTGATAAATCATCCCTGTCAGGTGTATACAATATCACTTGTGCTGAATGTCCCTGTTATTGCATTGGCCAGATAGGAAGGGCCCTGTCTGTTAGGTTTAAAGAGCATCTGCCGAGGAGTGATGGACCACGAAGATCTACTTTTGCTGAACATCTTGTCCAAATGGCCCATGCTCCCAGGCCTCTAAAAGATACAGAACTTTTGCATAATGAAGTCAAAGGATGTAAGTAATTTACTGAATGATCAGCTGCAACTAAAAAATAGAAATTAATTCGAAGGATTACAATCTTTACTCCAGTGGAGTTGACCCACAGTCCACTTTGAATGACCAGCGCTGTTTCCTATCTGCTTTGCCCCATTATTCTAGTGTGTTTGTACATTGTGTCTCCATATATTTTGTATCACATTGGTAATGATGCCTGTTGCAAAGGTGTTTCTTAATTTGCCTGTTTTATGTTCAAGATATTTCATGCTACACACGCCTGTGTCTCCCATACTACTTTATTAGTTCTGTAGTGGGGTTTCACCCTCTTATTATAATATTTGACTGTAAATTTTCTTGCCCCGACTTAGTAGCAAGTTCTTAGGTAGGCATTTGTCCATTTGCAGGACTGTTTCCTGTCACATTTTGTTTACAATTTCCATTGCACTAAATAATTTTGAGACAGCTCGTCTCTAGCACTTGCGTGTGCACTTGCGCATGCACTTGGTCGCTGGCCGAGCCTTGCCGCAGAACTGCTCGCGACACCTAGTTTCCTTGTTGCTTACGTGTGACTCTTATTCCTGGCCTGGTGTAGCTCCGTACACATTTTTCTTATTGTTTTTAGTATTGACAGACATAATAATATGATTACGCATCTTTATTCTGTATTAGTTTTGTTCTGTGACATGGCCACCGTTTGGCCCTCAAAATAATTTAATTTTTGTAAGTATCGCGATTTTCCTTATTATGAAATCACTCGATTGATGAGGTATTTCAATGTTTAATATACGCCCATATGGGATAATTTATAGGTTCTGAAGAAGATAACATTATTGGCATTGAAACCTAGGTAAACTAAAAAAATTTTACCTTGCAACTGAAGGCTGAATTTCTTATTGTCTAAACAATTCATGGTTGCTGAAGTGCTGCATTATGTTAAAGATTTGTAGAAGACCATGAAGCTCTTCATCCTGCAGCTTTTTGGCTCCTTGAGCCACAGGCGAGTGTCCACTGTGGCATTAGTGGAGATCTTGGGAGAGAGGGCCCCAAGGGATCACTTCCGCACGAGACGAGCCGGTGGAGGCTGTTGCTTCTCCAGCAGGGAGGAGGGGACCGATGACCCCTGGGTTTGAGGGGGCCTTGCTCCTGAAGCAGTTGCTTTGGGAGCAACGGAGGAAGATTTGCCCCCTACCACCAAGGTGGCGGATGTATTCTGGTGGCCAGAGGGCCCACTGTTCGTTACACAGAGTGAGATACCACTGGCACTTGGGACAGTGATGGTAATGTTGCTGCAGCATATGTTGACGTCAACCAAATGGGATGTAATCTTTCAAATTTACGTTTAGCCTCTGTGTAAGTCAACCAGTCCAGGGTCTTGTACTCCACGATTTTCCGCTCCTTTTGGAGTACTGCGCAGTCTGGTGAGCAGGGGGAATGCTGCTCTTTGTAGCTGATAAAAGTGGGAGGAGGTGCACAAGGAGTATCTGGACGCAGTGGACATCCACTGTCTCGACATGTGGCATTGGAAGTACAGTGGGAAGGCATGTGCCTGAACTTCCAGCAATTAAAGCACCACATACGGGGACGGACATTTGGTTTAACATCACAGTGGCAAACGATCACCTTGACCTTTTCAGGCAATGAATCGCCCTCGAAGCCCAAGATGGAGGCACCGGTAGTAACCCTGTTGTCTTTGGGTCCCGTGTATAGATTGGCACAGAGCTCATCAGACTGCAAGAGGAGACCGCGATGGAAAATGATCCACTGGACCATGTTGAGGCTTTTATGGGGAGTGGCGGAAACAGGAACCCCGCTTGTCACAGGCGAGTAACACTCGGGACTGGGCTGGGGATGCTGTCTGAATCAAGGCTGCCCCATTTCGCATCTTGGACAGCGCTGTCACTTCTCCAAACTTATCTTTAAGGTGTCCAATGAAAAATTGAGGCTTCGTAGGTAGAAAAGAGTCCCCAACAGCTCTGCCGCAGATTAAAAACCGAGGAGAGTACGGCTCCCTCCGTTCTGTAGCCCTATATTCCTCCAGTGGTGTAGCGAGGGAGGAAAACGATTTAGGGTCATACCTGTCGGCACTGTATGAGACCTTGCCCTTCTTAAAGACTGCTGGCGCCATACATTCACCAGCAAGAGATGACAGTCCGCTTCATTGCGGATCATCCAACCTGATGCCACCCACTCCGATTAGGGTCTCTCCCCACAGATGCCAACCACCCAGAGCAAAGGCCAACTGGCATGATGGCCATTGCCATGAGACATTATGCCCCAGGAAGACAGGCATCTACTCCTTGGCATATGTGGCGAGTTTACAGCTCAGGCATCAGCAGTGTGATCCCTGTGTTGTCGGGGGGCTACCACCAAATGGGTACATGATGGCCCCAACACAATGGACTAGCTACCATGCTGGATATTGGGTGCAGAGAAATCCAATACTGTCATGGGGGCAAAAGAGGACAGGAGACAACACAAGAAGATGACATACCCCGAAAAAGTGTCCTCCCCCAAATAGTTGAATTGCAGGTGGAGATGCAAAGCCATGACAAGAGATTCAGCAGATTGAATCTAAGGGCACTATGGATAACTCTTACACCACGTAAGGTGTCCTTCCCCATATGGTACGCACTTCTGTAGAATTTGGAAAGTGGCAGGTCAAACCATAGAATGGGACCTGAACTCATAGTGCCAAAAAGTGAGAGACTCCTTTTAGTTGCCTCTTACAACAGGCAGGAATACCTTGGGCCTATTCTAATCCCAGGACCCGCAGGGGGGAACTGATAAAGTAAATCCTAAGGTCTATTCAAAGGAGTGTGCTGCTGAGGCTCACAGGAGCCTTTGGTACAACAGTGTTGGAAGTACTAATAGTCAGACTAGGCATGTGCTCAACTGATATTACTGTCAGCTACAGGAGATCTCTCTACCAGATTTGCAAAGAGATGTTCCCAAGACGAGATAAATTACAGTTCACGACATAACAACCAAACAAGATCTAAAATTATAGAAAATGAGCGAGTGGCACACAGACAATATCACAAAAGGTCACAGCGTATATGGCATATTCCAGATATCAAGGAGAGAATGCATATGAGCCACTAAATCCATTTATATGTATGATTCACTGCCTGACAGGCTATGGACCATACACTGAATATTTATACAGGATAAAGAATCACACAACAAATGTGTGTATGTGTGGAGACATTGAAACACAAGACCAAATTGTATTGAGCACCCTACCTACAAAGATTTCTAATTGGTTTAAATGTATGTCTTTGATCATAATTTTTATTCAATTAATTGGTTTAAATGTAGCTTTTTATTTATATTCCTTAGTCACATTATTTTATTCAGTGTATGAGCTTTTCATTTGCTTCATTTTTCTTCATATTATTCTTTTTCCAATTGGAATATGAATTTAATTATATTTACTTATTATAATATTCAATAATTTGAAAAATGTATTTTTGTTACTTGATGTGCAATTTTTCTTTTTTTTCCATGGCAATCATCAAACAAACATTTGAAACATAACCTCAATACCTGTTGCACCATGGACAAAATAACGCAGATTACGATTTAAATGAAAGAAGGATTTATAAGTACAAAAAATTCAAACAAAATGAGAAATAGATATAATGAATGCAATAATGTGGATGAAAAAACAGGGTGATATAACAAAATAAATTAAATCAAAATTAATATATAAAATTAATTAAGAGCACATGGACAAAGATTTCGAGTGGAAAAGGAATGATTGGAAGAAAAATGAGAGCAAATGAAGTAGTTGATATTATGACTAAAATGATGTGCCAAAGGAATGGAAATAAAGAATTACATTTAAATCAATTAATTGAATGAAAATGATGATCAAAATCATTTCGATACAGATTTAAAAACAAAAAGAATTTACAGCCCCTAGTGAAATTCGAACCCACATATTCGTGCATGCTGTAATGAATGGGACACCCTCCTCTAATATTATCTTTTTTTTTATAGAAATAAACAATACAGTTTATACTATCCATTCTTGTCTAGGTTAAAATTATCTGAGAGGGTTCACTAAAAGAATTTTATATGATTTTGAATACAATGAATTATATTTTGGGCTAAAATATGTAAAAAGAAATTAATTTGTTTGTGCTCTATACATACAGTTAAAATTACTCGTTTTAGACATATTTGAAATTACAAAATATATGGCATACTTAAAATTCATTTTATTAATTGCACAATCCAGCACTAATTATTAAATTTATTTCCGGACTCATTTACAAAATAATGATTTATTTTAGCAAAAATTCTTCTTTTGTCAAGAAAGTTTGTAAAATCTTTTATTTGTAAACTCTTTGGAACCCACATCCTCCTGCATGCTGTAACGGGACACCCTCCTTTAATATTACCCTTTGTTTTAGGTATAGAAAGAACCAATGTAGGTAGTAGTGGGTATGCCTCTGATGGAGACTGACGTATTTATATGATCGACACTAACAATGTAATTTGGAATATTAAGCGGAAATTATAAAAATGGTGCGATATTGAAAAATGCGATGAAGAATAAAATTCAAGAGTAGTACAGGCAAATGTTCATCAGTTATTTAGTCATCAAAAACCCACATAATGAAATCAAAATTTCAGCTGCAAGAATGTACCCCTAGATGCAAAAAACTGGAGCCAACAACAAGAGAAAATGAAGATCAGTAAAAACTTTCTCTTTCGTACATCTTACGCCTCTCAAAGCTTTCAAAACTTGTGCAGAGACAGAGAATTTTAATAGTGAAGTGTGGGGGGATAAGATTACAATGCGAAGCTCCTATTCCATCCATTACACCATACAGCCATTCTATTTCATACACCTTTTTTAAATGCTAGTGAGTGTCACACAAAATCCAGAAATTTTTTTCATCAATTACTCACAAACGAGAGCCCACCAGGGTAAGTGGCTGCAGGGTCTGATACCTGGAATCTTAACCCACGTCACCACACATTCATTTTCAAAAAGTTGATCCCACCACTGGGGACCTCTCCTTGTAAGTGACATTGTTAGAGACAATGACAAATGTGATTTAGTGAATGAAGTAGTGAAAAGGTAGATAGGTATAATACTAAAGTGGATACTGTGAGTAAGTGAATATCACTGAGGATACCAAAACTAATTCCTGCAAAGATGCCGAACAGGAGTGAATGTGTGTTCAATAACGTGGCATCTAGGGCAGGGCTAACGAATGGATGGGAACTTATACGTAACTTATACAAGTTCCTCAGCAAAAGAACTACATTAACTACATAGTATTTATAATTAAGGCTTGTGTAGAATGAAATTAAGTTAACATGAAACCCGAAGTATTCTCGAGCACATTTGCGACTGGACGGTTTGGGTTTTCCCCATTCCGATTCCCCGAGACTTTCAAATGGAAGTCGAAAGGAAGTCCTGCAGTGACTACTATCTTCATTTAGAAATTTAGAAAATTACAAGTTACAACGTAATTTTATGACAATGATGGTTCAAATTGATTGCCTTTATAGCTATTCTCTAATACGTATGTCGCGAGCAGCTCCTTATAGGTCTGCAGGTATGCATTATCCTCAGAAATAATTTTGTTCAACTGAGCTTGCTTTTTGAGCTTTCTACACCAGTGGAGAAATAGTGTGCGATTTGCCTCTTTTGAAATGCCTGGACCTAGTTCTACCGCTAAATCCTCCTGAGTGGGATGGGAATGTGCTGACTTTGACTCGGGGTTGCACTCTGATCGCAAAGCACGTTAGGATGTCTCAGAAGGGGTGCAGGGTGCAAAAGCAGTGCTTAGCAACATTGTACTCGTGTACAGACCTTGAGTGTACAAACAGTCTCACCGGAGTTGTCCTGCCAGTTGCAGAAACAGGGCTTGAACTCTCCTGAAGAGAACTGTAACTATTAGATCTTCGAACCAGAGAGAATTCTCATGTCCCCTTACTGGTTCACATGTAGCTACAAGCAAAATAAATATTTCCTATGCACTGTAACTGTTATTTTAGTGTGTGCTATAGTGAATTTTGAGACTCAAGTGACAAGTGAAAAGGTGAAAAAATAATTTAGATAATTTCTTTGCTCCCTGAACTATTCAATTTATGCAAGTTTGAAGGAAAATTAGAAATCACGATGCTAAGTAGGCCATCTTCAACAATTGTGCAGACAGTTAAAACAAAAAGTCATCAATTCGGTAGAAAATTCAACTCCAAACTGTACAGCAAGAATGAATGGCTGTGTGGTTGCGATCTGAAAAATGCCTCATTCTGCTTTTCTTGTTTATTCTTTGGAGGAGATCTTTTGTTGACTAAACATAGAGTTTATGACAAAAATAGAAAACACAAACTTACTTTGTTCCATGTGAATATGTTTTGAATCTGGCAAGTTTGGGCAATGTAAATATCGCTACCCAATTAGCCAGAGGGTACAGAAGGTCCGCAGCATTACACTACCAAAAAGTTAGCGATAATACATACGTAATAAATCTAATTATTAACTGTATATGTTTCTGTGGTGCATTGGACCTTGCCCTCAGAGGACATGATGGGACTGAATCATCTTCCAATCCTTGCATTTTTCATTTCTTGATTAATGTTAGTGCAGAATTAGAATCCGTATTAAAACTGAATTTAGAATAAGCAACAGTTTTCAAAGGCACCTCTAAAACCATCCAGCATGAACCACTCTAATGCATGCTTGCCAATGCCTATGAAGCTTTTGGCTGTAATAGCTGGCAAAACCAGTGACATAGCCTGCTTTTTACAGATGGTTATAGTATATAGGTACATCATTAATGGAAGGCAATTGAAAAAATTTGGGACTTCATAGCATCAGAAAAGCGTGATACCAAGTCTTTGGCAATGTACAAGAGCAGATAAATCACCAATCACCACTTCGAGAACTGTCCACATAAACTAACCATGCAAACATATGATGGTGCAGCATTCATAAGTGGCTCTTCATGAGGGCACAAGCTCTGTTTAAAGAAAAGTTTTTCTATGCTTCACACAATCATTGTTATGTCCACCAGTTGAATCTCATTATCTACATCTACATTGATACTCCGCAAGCCACCCAACGGTGTGTGGCGGAGGGCACTTTACGTGCCACTGTCATTACCTCCCTTTCCTGTTCCAGTCGCGTATGGTTCGCGGGAAGAACGACTGTCTGAAAGCCTCCGTGCGCGCTCTAATCTCTCTAATTTTACATTCGTGATCTCCTCGGGAGGTATAAGTAGGGGGAAGCAATATATTCGATACCTCATCCAGAAACGCACCCTCTCGAAACCTGGCGAGCAAGCTACACCGCGATGCAGAGCGCCTCTCTTGCAGAGTCTGCCACTTGAGTTTATTAAACATCTCCGTAACGCTATCACGGTTACCAAATAACCCTGTGACGAAACGCGCCGCTCTTCTTTGGATCTTCTCTATCTCCTCCGTCAGACCGATCTGGTACGGATCCCACACTGATGAGCAATACTCAAGTATAGGTCGAACGAGTGTTTTGTAAGCCACCTCCTTTGTTGATGGACTACATTTTCTAAGCACTCTCCCAATGAATCTCAACCTGGTACCCGCCTTACCAACAATTAATTTTATATGATCATTCCACTTCAAATCGTTCCGCACGCATACTCCCAGATATTTTACAGAAGTAACTGCTACCAGTGTTTGTTCCGCTATCATATAATCATACAATAAAGGATCCTTCTTTCTATGTATTTGCAATACATTACATTTGTCTATGTTAAGGGTCAGTTGCCACTCCCTGCACCAAGTGCCTATCCGCTGCAGATCTTCCTGCATTTCGCTACAATTTTCTAATGCTGCACCTTCTCTGTATACTACAGCATCATCCGCGAAAAGCCGCATGGAACTTCCGACACTATCTACTAAGTCATTTATATATATTGTGAAAAGCAATGGTCCCATAACACTCCCCTGTGGCACGCCAGAGGTTACTTTAATGTCTGTAGACGTCTCTCCATTGATAACAACATGCTGTGTTCTGGTTGCTAAAAACTCTTCAATCCAGCCACACAGCTGGTCTGATATTCCGTAGGCTCTTAGTTTGTTTATCAGGCGACAGTGCGGAACTGTATCGAACGCCTTCCGGAAGTCAAGAAAAATAGCATCTACCTGGGAGCCTGTATCTAATATTTTCTGGGTCTCATGAACAAATAAGGCGAGTTGGGTCTCACACGATCGCTGTTTCCAGAATCCATGTCGATTCCTACATAGTAGATTCTGGGTTTCCAGAAATGACATGATACGCGAGCAAAAAACATGTTCTAAAATGTTTTATGCTTATGGTTGCTTCAATTATTAAAAATTTGTGAATATTTTTCACTAAGCTTCAAAGACTCTGCAGCTTCTTTTCAGCATCTCAACAAAGAATAGCAATTCTCCACAAAATAGTACGAAAATGACTGCAATGTTCAGTGTCTACTCGATGGAATTTTCAGTCAACGAGTGTCAATAATGTTTCTGAATATATGGAAGAAATTGCCAAATGCTTGAATAATATGGGGTAAAACTGTGCAATGAAAACACAAACCTACAAACTAGTGGCTCAGTAATGAATTTGATGGCTGAAAGGTTCATTTTCTAGCTCTCAATTTTTCATACCATTATGACCCATGTGGATATTTTGTGTGATAGGCTAGTGAAAGAGAAATATTGATCCAACTTATGCACAAAATCAGCTGACAGCTTTTGATGGTGACATTCCAAAAATTAGGGGAGGAGTGAACGAAAATTCAAAATATTTGCACGAGTGCCATAAAAGAGAAAGAACTGAAGACTGAGGCAAGATGGGTAATCTACTATGGGATGCAGAAGAAGTACGTCATATTAAATGTTACGAAGCAAAAGAAAAATTCAAGTTCACTGGAAATATTGTTGCAGCCTCTCTGTTTCTGCAGGTGAAATGCATCACTTACTCTTCCAGTTTTCAAGAAACTTCTTTCAGAGCTACTACTGAAAGCTATTCTTTTTTGGAAGCAAAGAAACTTTGGACAGAACTCTGTTATATATGGAAGAGAGGAGTTGAGAAGTTTATGTGGAGCTTTGAGCTTGCTGGATTACGTAACAGAAAATAATATTTTGGGAAACACTGATTGAACCTGTAATGAAAGCAGTAATTCCAATTCGAATGGCCACATCAGATGCAGGACATTGTTTTTCATTACTGAAATGCATCAAAACCTCCTTCAAAATATTACGGATCAAGAAAGGCTACCAGCATTCGCAGTACTCTCTATTGAATAAGACCTCATTTTTTGAATTCCTAGCTTCAATCCAAGAGTGACTGAAGAATCTGCTAATACGAAAGAAGGAATAATCGAGTTCCTGTACAAGTGATCATTACCACATCAAAATGCAGAGGATAATCGAACAGCGTTAATGTTGAGAATGCTGAAAAAGTTTAGTGAGGCAGTCCTACTACTTTCTGTGTACACAGAGTTGCAATTCGTCTTAATTTCTTTTGTCCTGCAAAGTAACATTTTTCTCTGTCTATATATTTTGCTGCTGTTATGAGCAGAAACTGCAGTGACATGAGTGAGCAATCTGTTTATATATGCATTAAAAAGAACATGAGCAGTGCACTGATTTTCCCTCCTTTGTTAATGTACTTCTTGGTGAGCCACCACTGAGGTACGGTGTTCCTTTTATTAACCAAAATCATCGCATAGTTTCTCTATAGTTCGGATCTATTATTTATGTTTCGTGCTGAACCTGCCATACAGCAGGGGGGGAGGAAGGGGAAGTTGTACACACTTTAAAGCGCTGACTGTAACAAGATAAAGATTTATGCGATTTTGGGCGTATACAGAAAAAAAATTACAAAGCATTTTCCTACAGCTGGTTCCGGAGTACAAAGTCTAAATGACTCTTAGTGTTTATTTGATGACTACTACTGGTAAAAAACAATGCTTAATTCTAGATGACTCTACTCTGGTTCATCCAGTTGGATTCTCATGTACACTATACGATAATTACGTATAATCTCTGGGAAAGTAATTTCTAAAACATAATACTTTAGTTAAAAAAAATTGGCCAGATGCGAGTAGGACTCACGCTCCGAGGGTTCCGTAGAAACTGAATTATGTATATAGGAGTCCATCCAATCTGGGAAATGAGAATCTCCACAATTTTTGCCTGTTACTGACACTGATACTAGCAAGCTATCAGTCCCAGGAATTCCAAGACACTCGAGAATGTTTTAATTTTCAGTTTGAAGTTTGATATCGAGTGAAAAAATAAATATCTTTTTCATGTGATACAACTTCAAAGTAATAGTTTCCTGACTTTTCCTTTTCTTGCACAGAGAAAGCTTGCTTCTTTCACATTTCATGATTCTGATCAATGGGTTTTAATGAGTGAGTGTGAGAGTATCAAAATATGTGGCATAAATAATAGTATCTTCTGATTGCACTGACTTTCAAATCTTAAATGTTATACAACACCAAGAGACTATAGACCTCACAATTTGACAAAAATTTCAACTTGATACCCCTTCTCGATACCGACGCGTCTTAACAGACGCACGAAGAGAAAGTAAAAAAAAAAAGTTTTTCGTTTGATATAATTGCAAATTAACAATCTCAGATTTATTCCTTTAGTCATACTTTGAAACCTTGTTTCTTGCCAAATTTCATGATTGTAGGTCAATAAGAAGTATCCTGTAGATTTTGCTGAGTAAGTTTGCAAGAATCAAAATGTGTGACTTAAATGGCAGTATCTTTTAACTGCATTGACTTAGAAGCTTCAAATTTTTACTCCACAGTAAGATATAGTATGCGACATAAATTTCAACATGATATGTCTTTCTGTTGCAGAGAAACAGCTGGACTGACTGATGGACTGACAACAAAGTGATCCCATAATGGTTCTGTTTTTACCAACTGAGGTACCCTAATAATTAATAAATCACATGTAAGCTCTTCACTGCACTTATGCACGCATTTTTAAACTGAACTTACTTATGGTACACCTGTGTTGATGGCATGCATATATATCAATAAATGTTTCATGTAGGATGATTGTGTCTAGATGACAACTGGTTATCATTCTACAGTTTTTAAGTTTCATGCAACATTTTACAAAAATTCTAAAAATGTTTAACACACCCTGGACAATTGCCATTGCCTGATAATGGGTATGAAAGTACCAATGTTTATGCTCTGAATATGCATGGATCCTCCAAACTGCCTTTTATTTATTAAGCATATTTTGGCCTTGTTTGGAATTGGATTAAAAGTGGTTTCGAGATTAAGAGCCCCCCCCCCCCCACAACCAAAGGCTCATGGTGGACCAACCCCCCCCCCCCCCATCTCCCCTCTGCCTCCTTAGTCTGTCTCTGCAACCAATCCATAATTACAATACAGTTAAGTGCCAACTTTGTTGTACAATTCATGATGTTTTAACAATCAACAATCAGGCTTAGAATTGATACATTAAGACATTATCTTCAGTACACAGGCTACCTCACGTATGTTTCATTAATTTCAAGACAGATCAGTGCAGAAAATAAATTACAGTAAAACTTCAACATTGAAGAGAGAGAGATAAGTCATCTCATCATAAATCTAGAATTATTTACCACGAGTGTTAAAATTCCATAAAATCTTTTTATATTGTATGCGACATAAATTTCAACATGATATGTCTGTCTGTTGCAGAGAAACAGTTGGACTGACTGGACAGCTGGACTAACACACCCTGGACAATTGCCATTGCCTGATAATAGGTATGAAAGTACCAATGTTTATGCTCTGAATATGCATGGATCCTCCAAACTGCCTTTTATTTATTAAGCATATTTTGGCCTTGTTTGGAATTGGATTAAAAGTGGTCTCGAGATTAAGAGCCCCCCCCCCACAACCAAAGGCTTATGGTGGACCAACATCCCCCCCCCCCCCCATCACCCCTCTGCCTCCTTAGTCTGTCTCTGCAACCAATCCATAATTACAATACAGTTAAGTGCCAACTTTGTTGTACAATTCATGATGTTTTAACAATCAACAATCAGGCTTAGAATTGATACATTAAGACATTATCTTCAATACACAGGCTACCTCAAGTATGTTTCATTAATTTCAAGACAGATCAGTGCAGAAAATAAATTACAGTAAAACTTCAACAATGAAGAGAGAGAGAGATAAGTCATCTCATCATAAATCTAGAATTATTTACCATGAGTGTTAAAATTCCATAAAATCTTTTTATTGCTTGTAGACATGAGCTAGATTGTTTGTTCATGAGAAATCCTACTAGGTTGTGGAAAAGTAAAACTCAAAAGTTGACTGAAGCACTTTTGTATGCATAATGTGCTATGTGACCAATTTAAAGTTGTTTTCTTTGTTCAGGTTGGTAAACTTCTTTTCAGAATTATGTGCCACTCTCTTACAATTTCATTGCAAGAGTAAATAAGGTCCAATAATCTCAGAGTTCAGTTTTTTTTTCTTTGCTTTCATAATGTAGGCCTATATGAAATTGGTTTCACTTCAATTAGCCAACATTCTGTAATATTTTAGAACAAGTCATTGACCCCTTAACTACAACCCCTTTTAATTATTATTGCAGTAAATCTGTAGATAACTGAAGATTATTACATTGTGAAAAAGATCCCATCTCATCTGAATTCATATGGAATATTTACAGAAACATTTTTGTTTAATAAAGTCAAACCTGGATAAAAAAAAGAGCTGAAATTGTCTAGAATTTCTTCCACTTTACAGAGATTTCTCAATTACCTGCTTCTTAATTTTTATAAGCCTCTTTCACTTATAAAGGTTTCCCTTAAACCAGTTCTAGCATCTACACCTCTCACTTAGGGAGATTTAAGAAAATATTGGAAACAGGATAAGGAATCTAGGCAGAATTAAGAAAGACAGTAATGGCTTATAAAAAAAAATCCCAAAATATTAGTGTGGGCATTGATTTACTAATCTAAAAAGATAAACACAAATCTTCTTACCTTTGGACACATTAAAATTTTAAATTTATCACTTAATGGAAGCACTTTTAATTTTTCATTCTGATATGATGGACTTTCCTCAGAGACAACACTTGTCACTTATTTGTCTGTCTCCTAAAGCATTATCACTACACAGAGAAACAACAACAATGCATATGTCTGACCTATCAAAACATGCGCATTGTATTATGTTAAAAGAAACAAACATTAGATATATCCACAAATTTTTAATTTATCCAAATTTGCAAGTGTTTAATAATATTTAAAATACTGCATTAAATAGCTCTCCAGGTGCATTGTTTGCCTCCCTTGTTTCAATCAAGTCAAGAGTCCCTAGTGTAAATTACAGTAATTGTGGGTTACAATTAATTTATGTAAGTTCTGTGCATTATGCAATTATTTCTATTGGCCTATCACTGAAAATAGTGTTTCCATTATAGGTGTACTAAAAATGAACAAAGAGATAACAAATTTAATTTAATTTATCACGGCTGGAAATTATAAGCTATCTGCAGTGTTGATAAAAGTAAGGCTTTAAAGACATCCTCTACACTATTAGTCAAACTTTCTTTTGCTACTTCAAAACTATTTAGAGCAGGCACTTGTGAATCAACAACACAAAACCAAAAATAACCAAGCAGAGAATGTCTGTTATCCTACATCACAAAAAAAGCAAGTAAAACATGATCAGTATTTTCTGGAATGGTAAATTCAAACTACCAAAAAGGATATATCAACTGGTCGAGTCTTCTGGTACGTTGTCTTCTATACCTGACAATCACCTGACTGAAGCCTGTAAGGACTATACGAAAACAGGGTTGGACTTACCTTTAGTACACAAACACGATTGGGATTTTCTGATGTTTATCCAGAGCCATCAGAACTTGTTTGAACATCTGATAACAATAAACTGAAGTACTAGGGTCCCAGAATGTTTACCCCAATTCTAAACTGCTATTTCTATTTATTTATGGCATATATACAGGGTGATTCAAAAATGCATGTAAATATTTCAAGGGTGTATTTGTGAGGTAAATATAAGACAAAAATGTTCTATACAATTTTTTCCATACTTGGCTTATTACAGAGTTATGAACAAAACAGGATAATACATTCAATACAACGTAAGGTATTTAATTCCCAGAGTTCACAGTTTAATTACAGTGCATTTGGACTAACAACGCAAACTGATAAATAAACGTGACGTAACAAACTGAAACAATTCCTCGCGAACACTGTATTAATTTAGGTCCTGTTGATTGAACTACAGCAATGCACAATAACTAAGGAAAATTGAAGCATTTTACAGACTGTACTGTACTGTACTGTATTTGCACAAATCTTAATGCAATGCATGTTCAAAATGCTGTCCCTGAACTTGCAGACAGACCCGTGCTCGTCGCATCAATGATCTCTGCACATTACACAGTCCGTTCAACTCTCCACGAATAATTTCACAACCACCTTCAATTCTTTGTTGTAGCACTTCTCTGTTCGGTACTGCAGAAGAATACACCAATGTCTTTAGTCGGCCCCATAAATAAAAGTCTAAAGGGTTCAGGTCAGGTGATCTGGCTGGCCAAGCAATTGGTCCTCCGCGACCTATCCATCGATGTGGATACGCAGAATTGAGGTACGCCCTTATGTTGCGGCTGTAATGGGCGGGAGCACCATCGTGCATAAACCACATGGTGGCTCGTGTTGCAAGAGGGACATCCTGTAACAATCCAGGCAATTCTCCCTCCAAAAATTCGCAGTACGCGTGCCCATTCAGCCTTGGAGGCAGAACATGAGGTCCGAGTAAGTAATTCCCCACAATACCACACCAAATGTTTATGGAGAATTGATGTTGATATCCACGCACAATTCTCGCGCCAGGATTCTCGACAGCCCACTGGTGCATATTATGCGAATTGATTACACCCGCACGAGTAAACATGGCCTCATCTGTGAATAATATCTGCCGAATGAACATTGGATCATTCAAATGACGCTCTTGTAACCACTGGCAGAATTGCTGACGGCGAGGATAGTCTTCAGGTGTCAATTCGTGCACTTTTTGCAGGTGAAATGGATGCAACTGTTGTCTCCGAAGCAGCCGCCATACAGTAGATTGTGGAAGTCGTACAGCTGCACTAATTTGTCTCGTACTGATAGATGGATCTTGGTCTACCAGGTCCAAAACATGTTCCTCGACGTTCACTGCATGCTCAAGTGGTCGACCTGAATGTGGCCCAGGACGAATGCCATACTCCCGCATACGTCTGTCCACAGATACAAACGTCTGATGACTTGGTAACCGTCTTCCTGGAAACAGCTCACTGTACCTTCGTCTTGCTGCAAGTGCATTTCCATCTGCTGCACCATACACAAGGTGCATATCAGCATACTCACTGTTTGAGTACATCATGTGCACGAAACCTTTAGCCTTCCGACGATGAATGAACGACAGGACGTACTTTTCCGTTACCAACAACATCAGCGCCATCTTCCGTACAGTAGGAGTAAACATCACGTGCAAACAAAAACAAACACTATTCATGCAGTTTCGAATCAACTGTTGGGAGATACGTATGTGAATTACGTACCAGAATATGGCATCCTGCTGCTTGCACTGCCGTCGTTTTGATACGGACATGACTTTCGTATTTAACGATAACTCTGGAATTAAACGTTTATGGAAAAACATTTATAGAACATTTTTGTCTTATATTTACCTCACAAATACACCCTTAAAATATTTACATGCATTTTTGAATCACCCTGTATACACATGATAACCTAGTTTCAGTGTGTGTGGACTTTATTAAGTTTTTTGCACTTGCTGATTTTGCCACTGGAAGCACCACTATTGATTAAAGTGTAAAATGACAGCATTAGTGCATGAAAAAGCACAATGTATTGTGTGGCTAGCTGAGACAAAATCTCAATCAAGGTGCAACAAAGGTTCAGAACAATATATGGGAAACCACCACCAGACGTAAAGTTGATTTAAGATAGATGCAAAAATTTTAGATACTGGTACATTGAAAAGAAGGAGAAAAATGATTATCTTCAACATCTGCAGAAACTATTAGAAACATTTGCACATTGTTCACACAATCACCCTTCAGATTGATGCGACAAGCATCACGCCAGCTCCAGTTAACAATGACCATACTGCACAGTGTTTTACACAAATGGTTGCAACTGTATACCTAGAAAATTGAGTTTGCAATAAATGAAAGCATGTGATTACAAACAACAAGAAGAATTTGCCAATAATATATGTTATTCTACATTGAAGAGAGTGATAGCCCAAGGACCAATGTGTGGCGTCCACTAATACACAACGTAACTGGTAAGTGAAGAAAACTTCACAAGCCAAGATCACTAAAAAAGTGCTTTATTGGATGACTGGTTTCAACAGAGCTAAGCTCTCTTCATTGGATCTTATGCTTTAAAATAGTACAACATATTGTCAATCAGTGCTGCAAGTCCTTTCACATTACTCTGTCAGCTGCCAGCTTGTGGCAAACATGAACACTAGTGATCAGCACAATACAATTATCTTCATGTTTGTACACAGCAATTTTACATCACACTGATTTGGAATGATTTTCATGACAGTGGTAAATGTTTATGCAATGTTAAATGACTTGCAACACTGACAGATAATATTTTGTAATGTTTTAAAGCATAACATCCAATGATGACAGCATAGTTCTGTCAAAACAGGTCATCCAATAAAACACTTTTTTAGCGGTCTTGCCTTGTGAAGTTTTCTTCAGTTACTGTACACTGAAAATTGCTCCATACTGTCAATGTCAGGAATGTATAACAACATAGTCTTTGGCCCATACAACTCCAGTTACAAATCTGTTACTGAAACTGTGCTTCAGAATTATGCTGTCTCAGTTCCAAAAAATGTTAGTCCATGTAATGTTTCAAAATCACTTCTTTGGGACACATGGGTCTGTGGACGAAGAATTTCCATATCATAGATGGTAAAAGATGGCCCAGACCCTGGCCACAAAGATCACCATACATTGCCCTCCCCCTTCTTTTGTGGTTGTGGTTGTGGTTGTGGTTGTGGTGTGGTGGTGGTGGGGGGTGGGGATTGTGTCAAGACTAAAGTTTATGTCACACTGTACCATGTATGTCCAAACTGTTTGAAAGTAGGTCACTTCCTCAAATGCAGTAAAATGTGTGCCATAAAGTACAGTACTGTTTGTTTATTTTGCATGTTGTCAGCAGTGTTCACACTCGCAGCTCGAAATCTAAGACTTTGTGTATGCATTGTCAAATATTGTGTCAATGTTAATTAAAAAATTGTGATCATTTTAAAGTCACGGTAAACATTCTGGAACACTGTAGCTGTAGAACCATGACTCTCAATACAGTAGACTTTTATGTCTCACTTGCGTGATATCAACAAACTATCCTTCCACGTTAATTTGTAACACTACATCAACCTGATGCGATAGAAACTAGTTGCAAATAAAAAATTATCAATATAGCAGCTTTGATGTTTTGAGCATATCATTCAACAATTATCTGAGAGCTGTAGAGCAATACTGCCTTTGATGAAGATGTTTTAATATATTTGAAAATGGAGCAAAATATCTGGAAACAATAGTGTTCTAAATCACAATGCTAGCACAACTGCCCACCTGAAAAGACCGTAGCCTCTAATTTATCTCCAAAATACTATTAATTTTTGAAGGACACACAACATACCTTGACTAACATAGCTGAACAACAGGGATAGGCAGCATAAATTAATGGCATTAACTTAATGAAATGTTGTATGAAAAGACAAATATATCTCTCTCACTCACTCACACACACACACACACACACACACACACACACACACACACACAGTGGTTGTTCAAAACTTGCATAAAAGAAAGAGAGACAGAAGCATGAAACTAAACATAATGATGTAGGATCGATGATGATGATGATGGCAGATGAACATATCACTGTGGGAGACATCAGAATATCTTACTTGTACCAATAAGTTTAGGCAAGACCCCAAGCACAATAAAACTTTGAACATATTTTTTGCATTCAACTCACCGCTTTCTAAAACCAGTGGCAAGTCATTATCTACACAGATTGCTATCTTCTTTTCAAAATACACCTAGAATGTAGTCAATTTCAATACGTTGCATAAAAAGTGACAAATCACAAGCCCAAAAAACCACAATGGACCTGCTATATGCTGATGTGACAAATTACTTGAACTATAGCATAAAATATTAACATTCACTACTCCTGCTTCTAATATACAATAACTGCTTAAAGTTCAAAGAGCTTTGTTTCTTGCATAGAGTCACTAAAATACACCATGAGTGGGAAAGTAATAACAGGATATGCAGGCATTGAGTCAACTGAACCTACTGTACCAGAAATCTGTTTCACCTCATTACTTAACGATAATGTGGAGAGTGACAGGATAGAACAGAACACTCAAAATATTTCTTATGTGCTTACAACACTCTTTGGCATGTAGGTTGTGGTGAAAGACTGAGCTGTAAAATAACTAAAAGGTATAATTTAGACTGAAAGGCGACAATTTGGTCTTGATTTGACAAAGCCAACAAATGTGAACACAAAATCTTTGTTGTGGTGAAATACTCATCTGCAGCATAGCCCAAGCCTACGTTAGGTTGTGAGTGGGTGAAGTGATATCCAAGGCTTCAATTAATGACAGATGTTTGGCAGAGCTTTCTCAAAATAGTATTTTTTCTTTTACTGTACTAGGGTTTCTATGTCCTGCTTGCATTCTGCCATGGTATACTTTTTTTTTCTTTTTTTTTGTTATGGTTTCAGGGCGCAGAACTGCTACGGTCATTAGCGCCTGTTTGTGGCTTAGGGGGGAAAAAAACACCCACCAAATTTGAAATCAGCAGCAGAAACTAAAAAACAGAAGGAAAGTTTAGAAAACCATTATAGAAGGGAGGGGGGGGGGGGTGTTTTCCCCAAAAGAGCTTCAAATGACCAACTCCTCCCACAGACACTGATAACCTCGAGGATGCGATCAGCTGAGAGCATGTCATCTGCTAAAATGGGAATATATCAGGCAACAGCCGTAAACAAGCGCGTAGCGGAGTAAAATAGGGGCACTGAAGTAAAAGGTGTCTCACCATCCATAGCTGAGAGCAGTGAGGACAAAGTGAGGGAGGATCGCCGGTTAAAAGGTGTCAATGGCTAAAAAGATAGTGTCCTATCCGGAGTCTAGTTAAAATTACCTCCTCCCAATGACAAGTTCGGGAAGAAGAGGTCCAAGTACAGAGAAGAGCTTTCACATCCCACAATTTATTAGGTTGGTTGGTTTGTGGGATTAAAGGGACCAGACTGCAACGGTCATCGGTCCCTTGTTCCAAAACTTAAAAAATACCACACAGAGTAAAAAAAAAAACAGACAATAGAGACAACAGACAACACAGGACAAGAAAAACTCAGACAAAGAACAGACATAACAAATTAAAATCACACGGAGTGTGGCGGTGGTTGGCCGACCATAGAATAAAAAAAGGAAAAGCCAACCACCGAGAACACATTAACAACTCAGTTTAAAACCGTAGGCCAAAGGCCAGAATCAACACAAAACAATAAAATAAAACATAAACACTCATATTAAATGATAAAAAACCCCTGCTTGAATAAAACATAAAACTAAGCCAGCCATAGCAGGGTCATCAGTTAAAAGGGCAGGGAGCGTATCAGGCAGCGCAAATGTCTGCCTGACCACAGCTAAAAGGGGGCAGGCCAGCAAAATGTGGGCCACTGTCAAAGCCGCCCCACAACGACACAGAGGAGGGTCCTCCTGACGCAGTAAGTAACTGTGTGTCAGCTGGGAGTGGCCAATGCGGAGCCTACAAAGGACGACTGAGTCCCTGTGGTTGGCTCGCATGGATGACCGCCACACAGTCGTTGTCTCCTTAATGGCACGGAGTTTATTGGGCGTGATCCGATCGCACCATTCAGCGTCCCAAAGCGCAAAAACTTTTCGGCGGAGGACTGCTCGCAAATCCGTCTCTGGGAGGTCAACGTCCAGAGATGGTTTACTGATGGCCCCTTTCGCCAGGCGGTCAACATATTCATTGCCCGGGATACCAATATGACCGGGGGTCCACACAAAGACCACAGAGCGGCCCCAACGGGCAAGAGTATGCAGGGACTCCTGGATAGCCATCACCAGACGAGAACGAGGGAAACACTGGTCGAGAGCTCGTCAACCGCTCAGGGAATCGCTACAGATAACGAAGGACTCACCTGAGCAGGAGCGGATATACTCTAGGGCACGAAAGATGGTGACCAGCTCAGCAGTGTAAATGCTGCAGCCATCCGGCAAGGAACGTTGTTCGGAATGGTCCCCAAGAGTTAGCGCATAACCGACACGAACAGCAACCATCGAACCGTCAGTGTATACAATGCCAGAGCCCTGATACGGGGCCAGGATGGAATAAAAGCAGCGGTGGAAGGCCTCTGGAGGGACAGAGTCCTTCGGGCCCTGTGCCAAGTCGAGCCGAAGGCAAGGGCGAGGAACACACCATGGGGGTGTAAGCAAAGTGGCCCGGAAAGGAGGTGGAACAGTGAAAACCCTAAGCCCGGAGAGAAGCTCTTTGACGCGGACCGCGATTGTACAACCTGGCCGGGGCCGACGTTCTGGCAGATGGACGACCGATTGCAGGAACAGGAGACGATAGTTGGGATGCCCGGGAAAGCTAAAAACATGGACAGCATAAGCGGCCAGTAAACGTTGGCACCGTAACTGCAGGGGAGGGACACCTGCCTCCACTAGTATGCTGTCCACAGGGCTGGTCCGGAAGGCACCAGTGGCAAGTCGTATTCCGCTGTGTAAGATTGGGTCCAGCACCCGCAATGCAGACCGGGATGCTGAGCCATAAGCCAGGCTCCCATAATCCAGATGAGACTGGATTAATGCCTGGTAGAGCCGTAACAGGGTAGATCGGTCGGCACCCCAGCTGGTGTGGCTCGAGCATCTCAGAGCATTTAGATGCCGCCAACACTCCTGTTTAAGCTGCCGAATATGAGGCAGCCAAGTCAACCGGGCATCAAAAACTACACCCAAAAACCTGTGGGTCTCCACCACAGCAGGAAGTTCACCATCAAGAGAGAGCCGCGGCTCAGGATGGACCGTTTGGCGCAGGCAGAAATGCATAACGTGGGTCTTGGCAGCCGAAAACTGAAAACCATGCTCTACAGCCCAAGACTGCGTCATGCGGATTGCGCCCTGTAGCTGACGTTCAGCAGCTGCAATGCCAATATAGCTATAGTAAAGGCAGAAGTCGTCAGCATACAGGGAAGCGGAGACAGAACTTCCCACCGCTGCAGCGAGACCGTTTATTGCAATTAAAAACAGACAGACACTGAGGACAGATCCCTGTGGTACCCCGTTCTCCTGGACTTGGGAGGAACTATGGGAGGCTGCGACTTGGACGCGGAAGGTACGATACGACAGAAAATTGCAGATAAAGATCGGCAGAGGGCCCCGAAGACCCCATCCATGAAGCGTAGAAAGGATGTGATGACACCATGTCGTATCGTACGCCTGCCTCCCGCATGTCGAAAAAGACAGCGACCAGGTGCTGACGGCGGGCAAAGGCAGTACGGATGGCCAACTCCAAACTCACCAGATTGTCGGTGGCAGAGCGGCCTTTACGGAACCCACCCTGAGACGGAGCCAGAAGGCCCTGTGACTCCAGTACCCAGTTCAACCGCCGGCTCACCATACGTTCAAGCAACTTGCAAAGAACGTTGGTGAGGCTAATGGGACGGTAGTTGTCCACCTCCAAAGGGTTCTTCCCAGGTTTCAGAATGGGGATAACAATACTTTCCCTCCATTGCGACAGAAACTCACCCTCAACCCAAATGCGGTTGTAAAGGTTGAGGAGCCGTCGCTGGCAGTCCACTGAAAAGTGTTTCAGCATCTGACAGTGGATGCTATCTGGCCCAGGAGAGGTATCAGGACAAGCGGCGAGGGCACTGCGAAATTCCAACTCACTGAATGGAACATTGTAAGATTCAGGATGGTGGATGCGAAAAGAAAGGCTCCGACGTTCCATCTGCTCTTTAATGGAGCGGAAGGCCAGTGGGTAATTGGAAGAAGCGGAACTCAAAGCAAAATGCTCTGCCAAGCTGTCGGCAATTTCGTCGGATTCTGTACAAACTGCTCCATTCAGTGAGAGCGCAGGGATGCTGACAGGGGTCCGAAAGCCATACAGGCGTCGGATCTTGGCCCAGACCTGCGATGGAGAGACATGGAGGCCAATGGTGGACACATACTGCTCCCAGCACTCCTGCTTGCTTTGGCGGATAAGGCGGCGGGCCCGCGCACGCAGCCGTTTGAAGGTAATGAGGTGTTCAATGCAGGGATGTCGCTTGTGACGCTGGAGCACCCGCCGGCGATTTTTAAACGCTTCAACGATCTCAGGCGACCACCAAGGCACAGTCCGCTGCCGAGGGGACCCAGAAGAATAGGGAATGGCAGATTCGGCGGCAGTAACGATGCCCGTGGTGACCAATTGAACCACCGCATCAATGCCATCATTAGAGAGAGGCTCAATAGCGGCAATGGAGGAAAACAAGTCCCAGTCAGCCTGATTCATTGCCCACCTGCAAGGGTGCCCAGAAGACTGACGCTGTGGCAGTGACAGAAAGATCGGAAAGTGGTCACTACACAGGTCGTCATGCACTCTCCATTGGACAGATGGTAAGAGGCTAGGGCTGCAGATCGAAATGTCAATGGCTGAGTACGTGCCATGCGCCACACTGAAGTGTGTGAAGGAACCATCATTTAACAGCGAAAGATCGAGCTGTGCCAATAAATGCTCAATGGTGGCACCTCGACATGTCGCCACTGACCCACCCCACAGAGGGTTATGGGCATTGAAGTCGCCCAGTAATAAGAAAGGTGGCGGTAATTGGGCTATCGGCGCAGCCAGGACATGCTGCGCGACATCACCCTCCGGTGGAAGGTAAAGACTGCAGACGGTAACAGCCTGTGGCGTCCACACCCGAACAGCGACAGCCTCTAAAGCTGTTTGTAGAGGGATAGACTCGCTGTGAAGAGAGTTAAGGACATATATGCAGATGCCACCAGACACCCTTTCATAAGCTGCTCGGTTCATTATAAGAACCCCGATAACCACGGAGGGCAGGGGTTCGCATTGCTGGAAACCAAGTTTCCTGAATAGCAATGCAGAAGAAAGGGTGAAGGCTGATAAGTTGTCGGAGCTCAGCTAGATGGTGGAAGAAACCGCTGCAGTTCCACTGGAGGATGATATTGTCCATGGCTGAAAAAGGCGTGAAGGGACTGGGAAGGCAAATTACGCCGCTGGGTCACCTGCTGCCTCCAATAGGGCACCTGGGCGACTGGCGAGATCAAGGTCCTCAGCGGACGCAAGAATCTCCACCACATCCTCAGATTCAGAGCTTGTAGGTAGTGGTGGAGTAGGTGCCACCGCAGGTGCCTTGGTCTTACGGGTCTTCAGTGTCGTTTTGTCTCGCTGTTCCTTTGGTTGCCGTTGCTGAGAGGGCTTATTGGAGTCAGTCTCCGGGACCGAAGACGATCGCGAAGCTCGACGACCAGCGACATGTGGCTTCTTCAGCCACTGGCTGGTGTCTGCTGTGCCGCTGGTAGGAACCTGGGAAGGGAGTGACCCAAGGGATCCCTTCCGAGCGAGAGAAGCCGAAGAAGACTTGCGCTTCTCCAGCTTAGAAGCGGGGACCTGTGTCCCCGGTGGTTTAGTGGGTGCTGCTCCCGAGGTAGATAGTGTGGGAACAACAGCGAGAGAAGGGGCCCCCATCGTCGCAGGTGAGGTCCTCTGACTCTGAGAGCTGACTGTTTGTGTTGCAGCTAAAGGAGCTGGAGCAGGAGTGACAGTTGAGGCATAAGATGCCATCATGCGCACGGGATGTAGCCATTCAAATTTCCGCTTAGCCTCAGGGTAAGTCAGTCGGTCCAGGGTCTTAAATTCCATGATTTTGCGTTCTTTCTGTAAGATCCTGCAGTCTGGCAAGCAAGGTGAATGAGGCTCTCCACAGTTGACACAGAGGGGAGGCGGAGCACATGGAGTATCGGGATGAGATGGGCGTCCGCAATCTCAACATGTGAGGCTGGAAGTGCAGCGGGAAGACATATGGTCGATCTTCCAGCACTTAAAGCACCGCATTGGGGGAGGGATATAGGGCTTGACGTCACAACAGTAGACCATCACCTTGACCTTCTCCGGTAATGTATCACCCTCGAAGGCCAAGATGAAGGCACCGGTAGCAACCTGATTGTCCCTCGGACCCCGATGAACGCGCCGGACAAAATGAACACATCTACGCTCTAAGTTGGCGCGCAGCTCGTCATCAGACTGCAAAAGTAGGTCCCTATGGAAAATAACACCCTGGACCATATTTAAATTCTTACGTGGTGTGGTGGTAACGTTAACATCCCCCAACTTGTCACAAGCAAGTAACCTGCGTGACTGGGCGGAGGATGCCGTTTTTATCAAAACTGACCCAGAGCGCATTTTGGACAAGCCCTCCACCTCCCCAAACTTGTCCTCTAAATGCTCTACAAAGAACTGAGGCTTCACGGATACAAAGGATTCCCCATCAGCTCTGGTACAGACGAGATACCTGGGCGAATACGTGTCACTGTCATTCATTGCCTTTCGTTCCTCCCACGGTGTGGCCAGGGAGGGGAATGATTTGGGGTCATAAATGTTACCTTTAAAATGAGCCCTTGAACACTTAGAGACTGCTGGCAGCTGGCCACCAGCGAGAGACGATGTACCACGCTTCATTGCGGGCCATCCGCCCTGATGCCACCTACTCCAACCAAGGGCCCTCCCCACGGGTGCCACCCAGCCACAGCAAAGGCCACCTGGCAGGATGGCCATTGCCGGGAGTCCCGATGCCCCAGGGAGATGGGCATCTACTCCTTGGCATACGTGGGGAGTTAACGGCGCAGGCATCAGTAGAGCGATCCCTGTGTTGTCAGGGGGCTACAACCAACAGGGTACATGGCGGCCCCACCACAACGGACTGGCTACCGTGCTGGATGTTAGGTAACATGTGGTCCATGGTCGCTGTCAGTGCAGAAAGAGGCACTGCACAGTGCAAGGTGTAATCTGCACGCAGGAACGTAGTCATGCCCAAGAGATGGAGCGCGGGCAGGACTGCTATTCAACGGCGAATAAGCTGGCGAAAGGTCTGATCGCAAGATGGACACAATGCACCAAGTAAGGCGCCCTTCCCCAATCGGCTCGCTCTTCGGAAAATTTTGAGAGATGGAAGTCAAACCCAACAGGGGACCATCACATAAGGCCGAAAAGTTTGAGACTCCTTTTAGTCGCCTCTTACGACAGACAGGAATACCGCGGGCCTATCCTAACCCCCGAACCCGCAGGGGGTCGCAATTTATTTCTGGGAAGTGTAGACCAATGTGCGCGCCATAAAAGAGCAACATGACAACATAAAACACTCTGTAGATCAGCGAAGGGAACCATGCGAACAGCAGGGTGAGGAAGAGAGACTGCAGCCTTGGCCGCTATATCAGCCACCTCATTTCCACAGGTACCAACGTGTCCTGGGATCCACAGGAATGCCACAGAGATGCCTCCCAAGTGGAGCAAGTGCAGGCAGTCCCGAATCCAGTGGACCAGAGGGTGGACAGGGTAAAGAGCTTGGACACTGAGGAGAGAGTTGAGCGAATCTGAGCATATAATATACTGTACCTGATGATGGCGACGGACGTATTGGACAGCCTGGAGAACAGCATAAAGCTCCGCAGTAAAAACCGAACACTGGTCGACAAGCTGAAATCGATTAGGGGTGTCACCAGCAATATAGGCACTCCCAACACCAGATGATGTTTCTGAGCCGTCAGTGTAAATAAAAGTGGCATCCTTCATTTGTGCGCATAGAGCAGCAAATGCTCGACAATAAATGAGAGAAGGGGTACCATCCTTGGGAAGCTGACAAAGGTCACGAAGCAGGCAGGTCCGGAGGCGGAGCCAAGGCGGTGCTGTATCCCCAGTTGTCAAGAAAGTTTTAGGAAAGTGGAAGTAGCAGTTGACGGAAGCGAACTACCCGTGGTGGTAGAGAGGAATGGCGCCTTGCATACCCTAAATCCAAGAAGGTGTCGAAAAAAAAAAAAGATCATGGGCCGGATTAGCAGGCATGGAAGACAGATGGCTACCATAACGACTCAGAAGGACAGCTCGCCGATTGGACAGCGGAGGGTTGGCAGTCTCAGCATAAAGGCTTTCTACAGGGCTGGTGAAAAATGTTCCAGACACTAAACGCAATCCACGGTGGTGGACAGAGTCGAGACACAGAAGAATAGATGGCCAAGCAGAGGAGTAAACTATGCTTCCATTGACCGATTTCAGTGCACTAAGGTGCAATATAGGCAGAGAAGGACCACTCGGTCTGCTCCCCAGGAGGTACCATTCAGAACACTGAAGGTTTTGAGGGATCACAGACAGTAGGCCAAAAGATAGGAAACGTGGGAGGACCAGCACAATTTTCTCTCAAACATGAGCTCCAAGAATTGAGCGACATCTGCGAATGGGAGGTCGACAGGGCCTACATGTAGGGAAGGCAGAAGAAACTCCATACAATGCCAAAAATTGATACAAACAATTTTACTGGGGGAAAATCTGAAGCTCCAAGAGTGGAGGTGATCGAGACATCCTTGAAGACGTTGTTCATGAAGGCTGGTCCGTTGAGAGCTGTAGTAAAACACAAAATCATCCACAAAGAGGGAACCCAAGACATCGGGAAAGAGACAATCTGTAATTGGATTTATGGCAATGGCAAACAGTACAACAATTAGCACAGAGCCCTTGGGCACGCCGTTTTCTTGGGAGAAAGTACGGGAGAGAGTAGTGTTCACACACACTTTAAATGTGCGCTATGTCATAAATTAATGAATAAAAAGGGGTAGCCGACCTCGAAAGCCCCAAGGGAACAGTGTGCGGAGGATGCCCGTCCTCCAACAGGTATCGTATGCTCTCTCCAGATCAAAAAATATTGCTACTGTTTGGCGTTTCCTGAGATAATTGTCCATGATGTAAGTGGAGATAGCAACAAGATAGTCAACTGCAGAACGATGCTTTCCGAAACCACATTGGGCAGCAGCAAATGTAGACACCTTTTCCTTCAGTCTGATTTCCTGAATAAGCCATTCATCTTAGAAAATGGGGCAATCTCTAGAGGAAACAGTGTGGTCACCCATACAGTTGATGCAACGAGGGGATGGAGGTGGACAAGCACCCTCTTGGGCATCCTTGCTACACGTAACGCATTTGGCCAGCTTGGAATATGAGTGCCTGGTATGATTAAACAGCTGACACCGATAGCAACGCATAGGGTTGGGGATGTAGTAAGGGCGAACTGAAATTATCTCATAGGGCGCTTCAATGTTCTATGGAAGTTGAACTCTGTCAAATGTTTAGAAGGTAGTACGTGTTGGTACCAAGTCCTTGTCAACCCTTTTCATGACTATGTACAGCCGTTACGCCCTGGTCAGACAGGTAGTTTTGAATTTCCTCACTGGGCAATCCGTCGAGTGAGCGTGTATAAACCACCCCGCGTGATGAATTTAAAGTACAGTGCCCTTCTACCCGGACAGGGAAGGTGTGTAGCAGTGAAGTTCACAGCAATTTTTGTGCCTGGAGGGCAGTGGCTGTTTCTAACAACAAGGTGTCATTTTGTAATCAGGAACAAGACTTTACAGGATCTGCAATTGCATCGACACCTTTCTGAACAATGAAGGGGTTGACTGTGGAGAATTCTTGACCTTCGGCCGACCGAGAAACAAGGAACTGTGGCACTGATGGAAGAAATGTCCGTGGCTGGGACTCATATAACTTTCGCTTGTGAGCAGAAATTATAGACGTAGAGGAAACCATTGTGGAAGTATTCCCCATGATTACCGGTGTCTCCGATGGTGTGCTCCTTCCTTGTGGGGGCCCCCTCTGAAGGCACTCCCACCTTAGGTGATTGTTCACACCTCAGGTCACATCTCCTGAGAAACGGACGGAGGGACCAATCGGCACATTCGGAAGGTACTAGCTTGGGTAATCACCCCTCCCTGGGCCTGGCCGTTACCATAGAGTACGTATGTGTCCTACCTGTCAACCCGGGGCTGGGAATTACGCGTTACCCCGTCACTGGCTACATGTGGGTCGACACGCACAGGAAGGAAAGAATGAGAAAGGGAGGAACAAAGAAATGGAAAGAAGAGGGTAAAGAGAAGAGGCAAGGAAAAGAGAAGGACAAAGGGAGGACAGAGACTTTCCAGCATAGAAAGCAAAGAAGAGAGACTATGTCTTACAGTTATATGCGTCCATCTCCAGACGGTGGGGGGGGATTGGAAATGGAAGGTATGCAGCCCGGAAAGGAAAGAGAGCCGCACTAGTTCGGGGTCCCGTGCTCACCACGCATCCACAAAAGAGTTGTGGACCCCCTGGGGGGGGAGTGTATATTTTGTCTCCTTCCATGCTCCTGAAGGTTCACCTTCTTATTAATAATTAATAAATTAATTAATTAATAATTGCTTGCAGTGCTGTGAGAGGGTTGGGTTGGGTTGTTTGGGGGAAGAGACCAAACAGCGAGGTCATCGATCTCATCGGATAAGGGAAGATGGGGAAGGAAGTCGGCCGTGCCCTTTCAAAGGAACCATCCCAGCATTTGCCTGGACCGATTTAGGGAAATCACGGAAAACCTAAATCAGGATGGCCGGACGCGGGATTGAACCGTCGTCCCCCGAATGCAAGTCCAGTGTGCTACCACCGCGCCACCTCGCTCGGTACAGTGCTGTGAGAGTTGTCACTTAATGTAAATATGGTTCCCTTCCCTCAGTGCCTATCTTCTGCTTGGACCTTTAAGCTGACTGACAGCACAGCCATTACTAAGCCAGAATTGCATGAAGGCTCTATAAAAGTAGAGCAGATGAGTTCTGTTTCCCACATCTTGTGACGAATATTAAAATACTGAGATCATTCAGGGGTGCCAATTACTGGAATATGAGACTAGGTACTTTTAGAATTTATAAGTGCCCCTCAATCACAATTCCGTAAGGGTAAAAAAACATCGATCATACGTACCTACATATGTACACTGATTTCAATCAAACATGGTACCTGTATCACTTACTCCTTGGAAATTATCACTGTGGGTAAGAACCACCTAACTATTAGAGGGGTGTGGGGGAAAAAGCAGTGTAGTCGACAATGCACTAATATCCTTACTTCACTCGTTTATTATTTAAGAATGAGAACGCTTGGTGACTTGGAACAAACAAGTCTACACACAATTTCAAAACTTTACAGAACTTTTTCGCACTGACAACCCTAAAAACTGATGAGAGGAAAAAAATATTATCACTTATCACATTTTCGCTGCTCCTGCATTAAAACTGCCTCATGAAATAATGTTTTAATTTATTACTTCTTTACTACGAACTGCACTCACAATCCATTTCATTTCACAGATAGTATTCAGGTATGTTGCTGAATGTACCTACACAAATATACCATTGTACAACACACAGTTCACGAGATTTGACGTCATAAACACAGACGCATGACAAACTGCCGCATCATAACTGATATTTTAATTTATTATTTATTTTCTACTAACCTTATTCACAACACATTTTGCATACATTAGCCACATATACCACTGGATGTACCTGCAAAATTATATCATTGTACAGCACTTGGGTCAGAAGGTACAATGTCGTAACCACTGAGATGCATTAATATGAAACTTCAGGGCAAAATTCACTAGATATGCAGGTGAAACATGTATAAAAATACATGTGAAACAGGTTAAAAATATCTGACATGAGAAAAGCTCATCCTAATCCCATAGAATGATTTCAACGAAATTTGGTACACATTAGTTATGATCTGGAAAGAAATATTGTGGGAGTAGGAACCACCAGCATCCTATTGAAATGAGCAAGATAACATGGTGAGAGAAGGGGGAGGAGGAGGATGGGGGAATGGATAGACAGCAAGGAGGAGGGAGGAGACAGAAACAGGATGGGGAAGAGAATGGCAGGGTGGGCAGGGAGGGGAGGGGGGCGGGGGTTATGGAAAGACGGAGGGCAAAGGAGGAGATGGACTAATAGAAGACACCAGGTACTCAGCTAGTCTACTTATAATTTCTCAAGTGAATTTTCCCTACGATACATATATTGCACATAGCTCTGTCAAAAACTTGTTTCAAACAATGGAAGTTACAGGACAGAAAAATGATATGGAAAGGATAGATTGCTACTCACCACACAGAAGAGGTGCTGAGTTACAGACAGGCACAGTAAAAAAAGAACACTAAATATATCTGCAGCTTTCAGAGAAAGTTGTTCTTTAGTAGTAGAAAACACACACACACACACACACACACACACACACACACACACACACACGGCCACTGTCACCAGGCACTAAGGCCCAACTGTGATCACATCTTATGTGAGCAGCAATCTACCTGGAAGGTGTGTAGCAGGTTTAAGGAGGAGGCATAGGGTTGGGAGAGGGAGGGATGGTATCTTAAGAGTGAGGGAAAATGCTAGTGCGGCCTTTGGAAGCATGCAGGGATGAGATGGAGAATGGATAGGGCTACTAGGTGAATTAAATTCATTGATGACATCTTCATGATCTGGACCGAGCGTGAGGATACCCTATCCACATTCCTCCAGAATCTCTACATTTTCTCCACCATTCACTTCATCTGGTCCTCCGCAGCCCAACAAGCCACCTTCCTTAACATCGACCTCCACCTCAAGAATACCTCCACCCACACCAGTCCTACCAACCATCAACACCACCTCCACTTCGATAGCAGCCATCCATTCCATACCAAGAAGTTACTTCCATACAGCCTAGCCATCAGAGGTCATCCAAATATGTCGAGGGTCACAAAGAAACTTTCAAAAACTGAATTACCCTCCTAACCTTTCTAGAAACAGATCTCACATACCTTGTATGACCAGTCACCAACCATCCACCATATACGCCCAGTCTGGCCAAAAAGGAGCATTCCTCATGACACAGTAGCACTTAGGGATGGAGCAACTGAGTCACTTTCTCTACCAGGGTCTGGCATCTCTCATCCTGCCCTGAAATGAGAAATATGCTCCCCAATAAAAGGACCATCCCTCTCAAATGGTATTTTGTCATTCACACTCTGTACACAACATCCTTGTCTGTCCCTATTCCATACTTGCTTCCAAACCTTTGCCTCGTGAATCATGTATCTGCAATAGACCTACTTCCCACTATCACCTACTCCATTCCTGTCACTGGCATCTCCTACCCCACCAAATGCAGAGCTACCTATGAAAGCAGCCACCTGATGTACAAACTTAGCTGCAACCACTGTGTCGTTATCTACATGGGCATGACAACTAACTAGCTGACTGTCCACTCAAATGGCCACAATCAAACAGTGGCCAAAAGACAGATGGACCAGCCAGTCAGTGAATGGGCAGCCGAACATGATGCGCTTCACTGTAATGACTGCTGCACAGCATGTGCAATGTGTGTGGGGTTTCCCCCCCCCTCCACCAACACCAGATTTTCTAAACTGTGAAGGTGGGAGCTATCCCTACATCTCCTTCGTTTCCATAATCCACCTGGCCTTAACCTTCGCTAGTCTCTGTCCTCGAACTGTCTCTCCGCTTTCCAGCTCCCACTACAGTACACAGATGGCTTCTAGCCTGCCTAACCTGCAACTACTAATACTTTCCTCTTCTCCAATTCCCTCCCACCTCGTTCCCCTCCCCACCACAGCCTCCCAGCACCACACCTAGCAACCCTGTCTCTAACATGTAGCTGCATGCTCCCACCAGCACCTTCCGTAACCCCTAAACAGCATTCCCTACCACTCCCAACACTATGTCACCTCCTTACCTCCATTACTCACTCGAGATAGACTGCCGCTCATTTCAGACAGTGGCTGTGTGTGTGTGTGTGTGTGTGTGTGTGTGTGTGTGTGTGAGAGAGAGAGAGAGAGAGAGAGAGAGAGAGAGAGAGAGAGTCTTTGTTGTGTGAAAGCTCTCCTTCTGACGAAGGAATCTGCCTATAAACTGAAAATATTTCTAGTGTTCCCTTTCATTGTGCCTGTCTGTAACTTAATAACTCCCACATGTGACAAGTCGCAGTTTTCCCTTTCCATCTTCTTAATAAAATTTTATATTACTATTGTCTACCCTTTCTTCTAACCTCATAACTGTTAGCTGCAACAGTGCTATGGTTGCTGAACGGCTGGAACAAGAATAAATACAAAAAAAATCAAAATACTATCCACGAATAACAGATACTAAATGCAGCTGCTGTCAGGGATGATTAATCATTAACATCCATGGCAGAAACTACCACAGTTCAAATTTGAGACATACAGTGGGCAGCCATTTACATGTTTAAAATCCAGTATGTTATGCTTGATGGTGAATGTTCATCAGAGACAAGGATATCATCAGGGGTACCCCAGGGAAATGTGATAGGACCACTGTTGTTCTCTGTATAGAAGATGACTTAGACAAAAGTTCTGCCCGTTGTGATGAATGGCAACTAGCTCTAAATGTGGGGCATTTTAAGTTAATGCAGATGAGTAGGAAAAGCGAACCTGTAATGTTCATATACAGTGTACTGTTTGACACATGCCACGTCATCTAAATATATGGGCAACTTCAGTTTATTGGAAGAATTTTGGGAAAATGTGGTTCATCTGCCAAGGAGACTACATATAGGACACTTGTGTGGCCTATTCGTGAATATGGCTAGAGAGTTTTGGTTCTGTATCACGTCGGACTGTCGGAGGACATCAGAGTAGTTCAGAGGTGGGCTTCTAGATTGTTACTGGCAGGTTCGATCAACACTTAAGTGTTATGGAGATGCTTCAGGAATTCAAATGGGAACCCCTGGAGAAGAGGCAATGTTCTTTTTGAAGAACAGTACTGAGAAAATTTAGAGAATCGGCATCTGAAGCTGACTGCTGAATGATTCTACTGCCACCAACATACACGGCACATGAGGACCATGAAGATAAGATTCGAGAAATTAGGAGTTGTACGGAGGTACACGGACAGTCGTTTTTTTCTCGCTCTAGTTGCGAGTGGAACAGGACAGGAAATGACTAGTAGCGGTATAAGATACCATCCAACATGCACCATAAGATGGATGCACAGTATCGATGTAGATGTAAATGTAGATGTAAAGCAATTTATCAGAAACATGTTGAATCAAACTAAAATGCAAGTAAAACTGCAATAGTAGGGACTGTATAATGGGAGAGAGTTGTCCCCATAAGCCCTACATATGGAGCTATCTGATGCCATTACATCTTCGAGAAATATCATAAGCATTCTCAAGATTGCAGAATGCCTCATTCAGATGAGATCTTTGATGGAAAGCTTGTAGTATGGTCATCCGCAAGCTTCTCAGGTTTTCAATTGTGGAATGATATCTCCTCAAATGTACACTGGAAGTGAGTGAGAAGTAGTGCAGGGTCTAAGATTAATTCAATGCAGCAGTTTGCTACCTGCTACAAGGTATGTTGTGTGCATTCTTAGTATAACACTATGACCACTACAGATGTTTGAGGAAAGAAATTAAAATATATATTTCCAAAAGGTGCGGTAGAATCACTTTTACCATAACATTTTGTAAAAGATTTTTTTGTCGCCGGTGAAATGTCACATATTACAGATAATGCTCAATTAATCACTCACATGGGGAAAGAGCTGCTGTACACTTCAGTATTGGTGGTACTGTAATCCCAACTGATCCTCCATGAAAGCTGGATTCTGGTTGGAGGAAGGAATAATTTGAGTAAAAGAATTCACCATGGGCTGTAGATGTCCCTCTGGTTCGGATGGAGCTGATGTTCTCACTGTAGTATTAATATGTTACCTTGCTCTTCTACTCAATGTCATCCCAACGGCCTCAAACACAAGTATTTGTTGTGATGTTCACAGCAATTGGTCTGTACTTAAATCTTCAATGAAACACACTTCCATCTTTGTAAAGAAGCACTCCACACCTCAACAGTGAACACACCTTTTTTAAGTGGACAACTGTCTGAGCTTTTTGTACATGAATACTCTCTGGAGAACCAACTAGCTACTGTTAGAATATGTACTCAAAATTACAGATGACCCAGAAGTTTCAAAGCAGCCATGGAAAATATGGTCAACCCACGCACAACTTTGTACAACTAAGCAAGCACAGCTTAGCTGGAATGTAGCATTGTCCTTGGAGATTTGTTGCAAACTTTGTAGCCTTAACTACTACACACCATATCAGTATATACTTCATTTTTAAGTTGATATTTATTTTAGAGATTACTACCATCACCGAAATGCAGTCAGTTGTGCGTAGATAATTCTTTCCAAGATACAGAATGAATGTACCACCATCACTCCAAACTGTAGTCACTCAAAATACCAAGTATTTACAGCCCTGTGGGTTAATTACGTGTAGCCACATATCATGAACCCTGTGCTCTCTGAAACATAGCCAATTAGGACTGGCCAAGCTCCTTAGAGTTAGCACAACCTGGAGAGAACATGCAGCTTAAAGAACAATGAGTGCAGTGAGCATTATCCACTGCGACAATGCTGATGGTGCATCCCCAAAGAGGTATTCACCTCTGCCTCCAAACACTGATACATGAGCACCGAAACTTACAACAAACAGCCATATTCCATTCAAATGTGTATTACAGAGGTCACATGTGAGTAACATATACTTTGGCTGTCTAAGAAAATGTCCTGTGACAAGATGAAGACAACTTATCAACAAGTAAATGACATATTCACATAACTTTGGCATATAATGTACCAGCGTGTGCAGAGTGTTATGCAAGCAGCAGTTTGAACCTTTTAATCTTGACAATCAAACCCAACCATTGCCCTCAATACATTGAATTTATTCACTTGTTTCTACAGTAGACTTCTCTGCAATCCTTTTTCTAAGCCTACGGACTTTACAGTTTCCCTCCTGAAACATTTCAAGCCACATGTTTGTTAGCATAGTGTTCAAATTACAGGATTCAAAGTTCATCTATTAAGGCTCATTTTATATTAATGTTCTGGAACTCTTCATCAAAGATCAATCACACCATATATTAATTATTCCTACCCACATTTATGGCCGTAATGCTCCTTAAAGGGGTGTTTTCAGATTTCTGAATACTGACTAAATATTATTTACAATACCATAGAGTTGCACCCTAGTTCAGCAATGGTGTGAAAGATACTTTAACAGCTGCATCTGGGAAGCAACAGATGATTTGGCTACTGAGATCACTTGATTTAATCTGTCTGAATGTCTCCAAGCAACGGGAGATGATGCAGCTCAGGCATGTAAATAATCAAATCAAAGAAGGCCTTCACTGCAAACAGTTGCTATCACTATTACTGCATTCAGAACTTGTTAACAGTCATCAAACATAAGTGGCAATCAATGCTCCTAAAGTATGCCAATGAAGTGAAGTTATTAATTGCACATTCAAGCATCTCCTGCATATTTGACAACTTTTTGTAACACATTAAGTGTTCTTCTCTATCTTTTTCATAACCATTTTCAAGTACCACAGGCTGACATCAGAGTATATCTTGCTGTTCTAAGTATGTTTATGCAAGCATTTTCTACCTATGCCTTAAGCTGGATGATTTACACTGACATGACAAAGAAGCTGGAATAGGCATGCATATTCAAATACAGAGATATGTAAACCGGCACAATACGACACTGCAGTTGGCAATGTCTATGTAAGACAACAAGTGTCTGGCGCAGTTGTTCGATCGGCAGTTGTTCGATCGGTTACTGATGTTACAATGGCAGTTTATTAAGATCTAAGTGAGTTTGAACTTGGTGTTATAGTCGGCACATGAGCAATGGGACATAGCATCTCCGAGGTAGTGATGAAGTGAGGATTTTCCCATACAACCATTTCACGAGTGTACCGTGAATATAAGGAATCCAGTAAAACATCAAATCTCTAACATCACTGTGGCCAGAAAAAGATTCTGAAAGAACTGGACCAACAATGACTGAAGAGAATCATTCAACGTGACAGATGTGCAACCCTTCCGCAAATTGCTGCAGATTTCAATGATGGGCCCTCAACAAGTGTCAGTATGCAAAACAATCAATGAAACATCATTGATGTGGGTTTTCATAGCCAAAGGCCCACTCATGTACCCCTGATGACCGCACGACAAAGCTTTATGCCTTGCCTGGGCCCGTCAACACCAACATTGGACTGTTGAAGACTGGAAACATGTTGCCTGGTCAGACGAATCTAATTTCAAATTGTATCCAGCACACAGACGTATACAAGTATGGAGACAATCTAAAGAACCCATGGATTCTGCATGTCAGCAGGGGACTGTTCAAGCTGGTGGAGGCTCTGTAATGGGGTAGGGCAAGTGCAGTAGGAGTAATATGGGTCCCTTGATACGTCTAGATACGACTTTGACAGGTGACACATACGTAAGGATTCTGTCTGATCAGCTGCATCCATTCATGTCCACTGGGCATTCCAATGGACTTGAGCAATTCCAGTGGGATAATACAACACCCCACATGTCCAGAACTGCTACAGAATGGCTCCAGGAACACTTTTCTGTGTTTTAACTCTTCCGCTGGTCACAAAACTCCGCAAAAATAAACATCATTGAGCATATCTGGGATGTCTATCAATGTGCTGTTCAGAGGAGATCTCCACCCCCTCATACTCTTATGGATTTATAGACAGCCCTGCAGGATTCATAGAGTTAGTTCCCTCCAGTACTACTACAGACATTAGTCGAGTCCATACCACATCGTGTTGTGGCACTCCTGAGTGCTCACGGGGGCCCTCCACGATATTAGGCAGGTGTACTGGTTTCTTTCGCTCTTCAGTGTATTTTGCAATAGCTAGTATACACAACTGATCTGCACTGGGATTGCAGGAATACAGTGCAGCTATTTTTGGAAAAATCATAATAAAATTGGTTTGACAGCAACAGACTACAAGTGTGTCATTTTTAGCGTAAGACAACTGTGAAGCAATGAACTACCTCCATTAATCAAAATTTAAATAACAGTTATAACAGTTGTGGTGAAATTAGAAGACTTTTTTTCAGAAATATTATTTTCAAACAGTAGGATTAAGAAAAATTCAAAATTCCACAAAATAAAATGAGACAGAAGCACATAACAATAAAGTAGCAACAAGCAAGAGAGAATCGTCCTTCAGGTATCTGAGGATTCTCCTAACGTTGTGTTCTGAGTACATAAATGTAGTTTACAGGAAGATGTAAATGATAAAAGATGGGCAAACGATATATTACTGGCTGAGCAACGAATAAAAAAAAAATCTCACATATCATGAATGGAACTCTCTCTCTCTCTTTTTTTTTTTTTTTTTTTTTTTTTTTTTACCACAATAACGACTTTTCTTTCCTCTCTCAAACTATAAGCAGTAGTTCAACCGCAGTTTTTAAATATCAATAATCTACATGGAAAAATATTAGTATAATTAACACACTTTGAAATATTAAGTATTCTAAAATTTGTGATTTATAAAACTCAATTAAAATTAAATTTCAATGCTAAGTTAAAAACACAGAATTCTCTGGGATTTTATAAAATTCCCAGAGATTTCCCTAATTTTTCCAGATAAAATTTAATTCCCTTAGAATTCCAGGTTTTATAGAAGAATTGCCACCCTCCTTTCCCTTAATCTATTTCGTAACTGTTATTCCTCAACCTATTCGGTATTCACAAATTAAGTATATGAGATTTGGATGATCACTTTGTAGCTACAGTATACAATGAAGTCTACATACCATTCAAAAACTACAAGAAAGACAAAGCTTCATTATGTTACTTCCTCTATGCTATCACTTACGAAATTCATTTCTTTGAAACATCTTAGTGTATTTGTTTGAAAAAGGTCACCAACACAGAGGAAAATTAAACATGAAATGTCACATTGAAATAAATATGAATTGTTTAATACTTACCTTTGGGAGATGACACTTACAGTATAGCAGATTAAAACACACAAAATAACATCAAAGGAAGGCCAAAGTTACATGCTACAGCTTTCCTCTTGAGGATGAGAGCAAAGGAGGATGTAGACAGAGGTAACTGGAGGAGGTATAGGTCAGTCAGAATCTAGATTAAGAAATTTCTACACAATGCACAACAGAGGAAAGGAAGAGAGAATGTTAATGGTGTTTGGAGGCCAAGACCGGGAGTAAGCAAGCACTACACACCGTTTCCTTCATCCCTATCTTCCTTTCTCCCTCTGAAACGTGCCACCTCCTCTTTTTAAATCTTCCTAATTTACTCCTCTGCATTTTAAAACGATGGAGGTGCTATAGTGGTATTTGTTTCCTTATGCTGCACACACAGACAGGGCAGATCTTTCTAGCCATCATCACTTGCATTATTTGTACGTCACACACGCCCGTAAAACCTGTTTTGTGCAGGTGACAGATGAGTATGTGTTCAAAAGTTTAGTGTCTTGTATATGTTGCTGGTGATAAAATTAAGGCTCTAGACTTGCATTCAAGATAAATTAGTTCAAATCTACATATAGATTTAAAACTTTACTTTTTATTTCAAGAATCATGCAAAGCAAATGCCACGATGGCTCCTCTACAGAGGCCATGGCAAGTACCTGGTTGGGTCAGGCTTGTGACCCACCACTAACAGGAAATTATATTCTTTTTTCCCTTGTGCTAGAAGTGATTTCAAACAAAAGGCCTTCCTTGACTGTTATTTAGTGTATTTCAGCTATGAATCTGCTGTTTCAAAAACAAACATTAAATATGTTAAAACAGAGAGAGTAAAAGAGAGAGATCCAACACAGAAAGTTGTAAGTTTCCATACCATGCCAAATAGCTGCCATGTAGTGAGGTGAGGGTCGAAAACTGTTTTTTGTCTGGCCAGCAGTAGCTTCTCTGGTGCCAACAGATTTCTGTGATCTTGCTTCCAGCATCACTCCTGCATCTGACTGACCTTAGTTTGTGGTACAGCAGCTTAACTTTTAAGCTGCAGTCACCTGATACAGTGCTTCTCAAATCCCATCTTGAGTAGACATGTTATTACTAGTGGATGCAAACCAAAAATTTAAAATGCAAACATAATAAGGCACAATCTTTTTTACAATAAACCACTGACCTACCTTCAAAATGAGGCAAGCACAAATCACAAATTTGTATAAAATATAAATACAACACATTATACAAGTGGCCAAGCAACAAAATATGGGTACTTGATTATGTTTAAGCTGAGGTGGTTTGCACTTACACTTCAATAAAGTTAGTTTGTTTGAATTGATTTTGTGACTCAAGAAATGTGAAAAGTGCAGTCACCATTTCTGCAGTATACTACTTTAACCTTTTAGGACCAGGAAATGAAGCATATGTCAGGGAACATTGTATCAAGTATGCCTTTGGTAGTGTGTACGAGTGGTACAAAATTATGTATTTCCCTTACAACAGATTACAATATAAAATTAGTCAGTTTGTAATGTAAATTTTTTTCTCCCTTTATTTAGGTTTAACAAGTTATCAAAATAAAGACAATTTTATAATATAAACTTAGGTATAGGTGGGCACACGTAACGATGTATATATTTTTGGATGTCATGTGCAACAACAGTTAAATGTGAAGACTGCAATTCAACAAAGCTGTTCATTCTATATTCACGAGGAACACATTAACGAGAAAACTTTATAAATAAACAATCAAGTCTTAAGAAACTTCCTGGCAGATTGATTCTGGAATCAAGTCTTAGAAACAGTCCGTGAGCTGTATTTAGGGTAGCTCAGTGACCACATAGGAAACAAATACAAAGTGGTAAAAATTGGTCTGGAGTGCTTTTGATAACCTAAATGTGTGTCCATTGTGAAAACTAAACTTTCAATGTGTCTGAATCATAAGTTAACAGTAAGTGCGTATAATGAGTTTTGACACATCTAGAGGGAAAAATGAGGGTTACATGGCAAGCAATAGAGAGACACATGTTGAGAACTATAAGAGGAGCAAGTGCAACAGACAAATGGAGTGGGGAACAGGCTGTACTGGTAATGAGTTACGACTGTAACAAAAATGAAATTTCTGTGATATTGCCTCCAGCAACACATCTGCATCTGATTGACCTTAGTTTGTAGTCCAGTAACTTACTTTGAAGGTGCAGTCACCTGAACTGGATTTATGGCCTACTGAATCGATGGCTAATGGACCAAGGAGTGTCAGATTTCAACAGACAACAAAAGACTTGGTGGCATAATGGTAGGAGGCCAGATGACATTAAAAATGGAAAAGAATCAAGGCAGGCTTTATTAGGCACTGCATTTCATATTATCCAAATACAGATGCTACAAAATAAATCTGCTTAGAAATTCTGTCAGTTGTATCTTCATTATATGAGTAGATACTGGAATATTCTGTAATAGAGTGCATGCAGTTAAATGTCAAGTTTACAGGAAACAGGTTTTTATTCTTCATATAAACAGAGCGCTAAAACAGATATGTAATGCAAACTGATGATGAATGTCAGAAGTGCGGTGTGCAGCAATACACAGCTGTACAAATGTCACATTTAATTACTGCAGGTATCTAATGAAATGTATCCGATTTTATGGTAGGCCCAGAGGTCTCTAAGGCATGCATTGGTGATAAAGATAAGTTATAGAATAAACGTACCTCATAATCAGTTATACCAATATTCCATTCGTTTACGCACTCCAAATACCGACCACTTAATCAAAATGCAACAACAACTCCAAAAAAAAACATTTTATTGCAACTGCATAACAACTACGGAATGTATCTTGAATCAGAATTACACCGTGCTTTCATATTCCGTAATAAACAAACTACGAAACAAGCATCCATGCAATCATTTACTAGGAGCACCAATTTTATGAAAATATCTTACCAATCTTCAAACTTGACATATTACTATGACAGGCATAGATATTCTATAGACGCAGTTCTTTTAACTATAAGGTTGTCCGCCCCGATCGCTATGAGGAACAGTATTTAGGCTTGCCAGTCACATCTAAATTCCAGTCCTGTGTTCCGCCGCTAGCGTCATATGAAAAAGTCTTTCTCCCTCATACAACTGACCCTGTTCTGTTGTTATTACTTTCTAATTCAGTTTAAGATTCTGTGGTAATAGGACCACCCTACAACGATATAAATCTCCTGTATCCCATACAAAATAATTTCGCTTCACTAGTATTAAAATTTGGGCTGAGGTACTCGCTACGCGTTATTTCTTTGTCAATCCGTACAGCGCCACTGGTAAAGGACGGGAGTATTGAGAAGCTGCCGAGATCGATGTGAGGATTTGACGTCTGTAGTGAAAACTTGACAGTTCTCGATCTATTTAAGCAAGCAAAATGACAATTATCACGAAACCATTAAGTGAAAAAAAGGCAGACAAGAAGGAAGCTCCCTTAGTTATAAATGAAGAGATTGGAAACTACGTAAGTATATACCAACGGCTTGCTACGCTAAGGGCTCTGTAATGGAGTAATGAAAATGGCAACATGAAGAAAATTATGCGCAGTTATCTTAAGCTGATAAGCACTGGTGGAATTGCAGAATGTAATATGAGCGTTCACTAGTACTAGAAATTTCGCTGATGAACATCTTGTTACAGCCCTCGAAACCTGATTTGGAAGGAGCTGCAGAAACAGAACCACAATACTTTGTTTTGCGTACCAGAGCGCGTAGAGTTTCAGCTGCTACAACAATATGTTTATTTCTAACTGCTCTGTTAGTAATGAGCATCGGAATCATAGCCGGAGTGTATCTCTACAGACAATTTGCAAGATCTCAGGTAATCAAACATTGGCCCTGAAACTGCTGCATTAGCCTATGTATTAGAAAATATGTTTCACAATAATTTAATTATACTGTAATTCGCTGTCAGGTGCAACGTTTTCGTGGTTGGTGCACAATCCCATATGAAGGTACACATGCCACAATGTATTTGGATGACAGAAGCAACCAAAACGTGAATTCAGATTCATATGTTGCAGATTCAGACTTGTTTGCTGTAAGTATTAATGGGAAATGTATATTGTCATAATCTAAATAATAATAAGAGGGAAAAGTCTGAGCATAAAACTTGTTCCATTTTTTTTTGCAGCATTGCACATATCAATACGGTTAGCATGACTGTTGAAAGGAAATTATACATGTACGTGGAAAAATACATATTAACTGGTAGCAAATAGGGGCAACCATTCCTGGGGGAGGGGGGGGGGGGCATCAGGAGCTACATTCCCCTCCCTTCCCCAGCACTCAGGGAAAAGAAGAAATTATTGTAGTCAGGTGTTTTTCTTTCGAGAAAATAATTTAAAAGTCGGTATTACGCAGGTGTTTAACAGGATCAGAACTGTAAAATTTTATGGCTACTTATAAGCCACCATTCGTCTTCCAAAATGCATACTCCAGGGTTAGCCCCCCCCCCCCCATCTCCCCCCCCTTCAAATTATCGTACGGGCACTGTTTGTAGCATATAAAATTATTTTAGATTAATGAGACAGAAAGGGCAGCAGAATAGTCCTACTTAATTCTGAAACGAAATTGCTATTTAATCTTTTGGTTGTACGAAATCTGTCTAAGGTAAGGATTAGTTTGTGTATGGGGGGGGGGGGGGAGGGTCGTTCTAACATCCTAATGCCTTTATTAGAGATATTCACTGACAGTGATGAGTTATATTGCAATCATAATCACCTGAAAGACAGTCCATGGAGAGGTACAGGAATGCTTCATGGGAATAATTGTTCAATTGTGTATGCAGTTTAAAATCTATGCCTGATAGGAATAGAAAAGCAACTGGAATCACTCAATAGAGGAAAGTCCACTGGACCTGACGGGATACCAATTCGATTCTACACAGAGTACGCGAAAGAACTTGCCCCCCTTCTAACAGCCGTGTACCGCAAGTCTCTAGAGGAACGGAGGGTTCCAAATGATTGGAAAAGAGCACAGATAGTCCCAGTCCTCAAGAAGGGTCATCGAGCAGATGCGCAAAACTATAGACCTATATCTCTGACGTCGATCTCTTGTAGAATTTTAGAACATGTTTTTTGCTCGCGTATTATGTCATTTCTGGAAACCCAGAATCTACTATGTAGGAATCAACATGGATTCCGGAAACAGCGATCGTGTGAGACCCAACTCGCTTTATTTGTTCATGAGACCCAGAAAATATTAGATACAGGCTCCCACGTAGATGCTATTTTTCTTGACTTCTGGAAGGCGTTCGATACAGTTCCGCACTGTCGCCTGATAAACAAAGTAAGAGCCTACGGAATATCAGACCAGCTGTGTGGCTGGATTGAAGAGTTTTTAGCAAACAGAACACAGCATGTTGTTATCAATGGAGAGACGTCTACAGACGTTAAAGTAACCTCTGGCGTGCCACAGGGGAGTGTTATGGGACCATTGCTTTTCACAATATATATAAATGACCTAGTAGATAGTGTTGGAAGTTCCATGCGGCTTTTCGCGGATGATGCTGTAGTATAGAGAAGTTGCAGCATTAGAAAATTGTAGCGAAATGCAGGAAGATCTGCAGCGGATAGGCACTTGGTGCAGGAAGTGGCAACTGACCCTTAACATAGACAAATGTAATGTATTGCGAATACATAGAAAGAAGGATCCTTTATTGTATGATTATATGATAGCGGAACAAACACTGGTAGCAGTTACTTCTGTAAAATATCTGGGAGTATGCGTGCGGAACGATTTGAAGTGGAATGATCATATAAAATTAATTGTTGGTAGGGCGGGTACCAGGTTGAGATTCATTGGGAGAGTGCTTAGAAAATGTAGTCCATCAACAAAGGAGGTGGCTTACAAAACACTCGTTCGACCTATACTTGAGTATTGCTCATCAGTGTGGGATCCGTACCAGATCGGTCTGACGGAGGAGATAGAGAAGATCCAAAGAAGAGCGGCGCGTTTCGTCACAGGGTTATTTGGTAACCGTGATAGCGTTACGGAGATGTTTAATAAACTCAAGTGGCAGACTCTGCAAGAGAGGCGCTCTGCATCGCGGTGTAGCTTGCTCGCCAGGTTTCGAGAGGGTGCATTTCTGGATGAGGTATCGAATATATTGCTTCCCCCTACTTATACCTCCCGAGGAGATCACGAATGTAAAATTAGAGAGATTAGAGCGCGCACGGAGGCTTTCAGACAGTCGTTCTTCCCGCGAACCATACGCGACTGGAACAGGAAAGGGAGGTAATGACAGTGGCACGTAAAGTGCCCTCCGCCACACACCGTTGGGTGGCTTGCGGAGTATCGATGTAGATGTAGATCCTGTAAATTCTATGTTTGATAGGATGGTGATATTAGTTGGAATTGATGTTTAAGTTAGTGTAGGTTCTTCCACTAAGTGACGTCCTGGTCATCATATTGCTCACTGCGAAGGATAAGAGATTTAAGTAATCCATTTAGGAATCTTTTTAAGGACACCATTGGTGATGATGGGACATTAAACACTAATCTCCTCCTCCACCAGATTTTGGACTGTCCGATACCTATAGCACGAAGGTGACTATAGTTGTTGCCATCATAGAACATACATATTACAGATGTTATATATTCATATCCAGTTTGTATAGTAAAATCTCTTTTGGGGGAGGGGGAGAAGATGAAAGGAGGAGGATTGGATTGTAGATTATAGTATTTTATCCCTCTTCCACAACTTTAATTGTGCATATATATTGAAATAATCAGCAACCATTTGCATAAAAGAAATTGTATTTCTTTATTCGACACTCGCAAATAATGTGATAGTTATAAACTTCTGAAGAAGGGCACTAAGTGCCTGAACTGATTACAGAAATAAAACCTTTATAGGCAACTGGTTGCTGGTTATTTTGATATTGTAGATTATAGTAGTTGGAGGTCTGTGTTGTCTAATTATTTTTTCTCACCATCTTCTTTCCATTAACTGGATGCCTTACTTTAAATGCGTGAGTGTTACCTAATATGTGTGTGTGTATGTACAGCAAAATTGTCCTGCGAGAACTCAATATTCTGTTAAATGGAACTAGAAGAGTTAGCATTTATTGAGTATGTTGCCGTTGTACTTGGAGCCTTATCATGTGGTCTCCTTGTGGGGATTATAAAGTGTATTGTTGGATGTGCCGTTGTGGGCAGGGGTAGTGGAAGGGGGCCTTTGGTAATAATGAAAATGTCAAGATTGTCTTTGATAATATTATGAAACGATTGAGCAGGATAGGGGTGGGTGACAGTAAAGTGCTACCTGGGGGAGCATACAGGGATGAGGTGGAGAGAGGGTAGGGCAGCTAGGTGCACATTGGGAGGTGTGATGGAGGGGGGAGGGCATTAACAAAAGAGAGAGGTAAAAAAGACAGTGGACAGTATGGCAATGGGCACCTGCAAGCCACCAATCCTATGCCAACAAATTCATGGGTCATCCAATGGAATCGTTTCTAACGGCCCAGAATACCAAACCCCTCATCTGGTTCCGAATCATTGTTGACATCTTTGCAATCTGGATTGAGGGCGGGCACACCCTATCCATATTCCTCCAGAACCTCAACAGTTTCTCCCCCATTCACTTCACCTGGTCCTCCTCAATCCAACAAGTCACCTTCCTAGAGGCTAACCTCCACCTCAAAGGTGACTACATCAGTACCTTTGTCCATATCAAACATACCAACCACCAGCAATACGTCCATTTCGACAGCTGTGACCAATTCCATACTAGTGATGGGCAGCCCCTCTCAAAATAACCAAGGCTCTTGTTGAGACCTTCACAGAGCGTAATTACCCTCCCGACTTTGTACAGAAACAGATCTTCCTTGCCTCTCTCTCTCTCTCTCTCTCTCTCTCTCTCTCTCTCTCTCTCTCTCTCTCTCTGTCTCTCTCTCTCTGTCTCTCTCTCCGTCTCTCTCTCCATTCAACCCCCCCCCCCCTCCCACCTCCCAAAGTTCCACAGTCCAACCACAGAGGAGCAGTCCCCTCGTGACTCAGCACCATCCAGAACTGGAGCAAGTGAACCACATTCACCACCAGGTTTTTGACTATTTCTCGGCGGCATGCCCTGAAATAAGGAATATCCTGCCCGCTATCCTTCCCAATCCACCCACAGTAGTATTCCACCACTCACCGAACCTACACAATATCCTCGCTCATTCCTACACAACCCCTGCTCCCAGCCACTTGCCTCGTGACTCATATCCCTGTAATAGTCCTAGATGCAAGACCTGTCCCATACATCCTCCCACTACTGCCTACTCCAGTACAGTCATAAGCATCACGTGATTCTAAGCTGCAGTCACTGTGCTGCATTCCACGTGGGTGTGACAGCCAACAAGCTGTCTGTCCGCATGAATAGCCATCGACAAACTGTGGCCAAGAAACAGCTGGACCTCCCAGTTTTTGAGCACAGTCTTCTTCATTTTAATGTCTGCTTCACTACCTGTGCCATATGGATCCTTCATACCAAAACTAGCTTTTCTGAATTGCACAGGTGGGAACTCACCCTGCAATATATCATACGTTTCTGTAACTCTACTGGCCTCAACCTTCGTTAGTCATTGTCCTTACTCATCTAGCCCCTTGCCTATTTACATTCCAGCACTACACAACCCTCCACTCCACCATCACACCCACAGTCTTCTTACTTCCCTCCCTTTCTGCCGCATCCCTCCCTCCGTCTAACTTCCTCCCGACTACAGCTAGCTGCCCCACCTTCTCTCCATCTTGTCCTTGTATGCTCCCACAAGATGCACGTCACTGTTCCCCACACCTTCCTCGCGCCAGCCTTCTCCTTACCCCCCACCACCTAGACTCCCATCATGCTGTTCACAATCTGGCAACCAGAGACTGTGATCATATGTGTGAGTTGCGTTTGTGTGAGAAAAAGAATAATATACCTCCACCAATGTGTTTGCTAACACGTAGACCTTATCAGTGAGATTCAGTGATAATAAGTAGTGTTTAAAGGTTCAGATTGGTGGTGATCACATTGTGAAATCTGGCAATGTTTGGATTTTAAAAAAAATGCCCAGTAATATAGACAACAGTACACTTAATATTAATTGATATTCAATCATTAGCTCACCGTGGATGATGAAATAAAGGGCAAAACTGAAGATTGCTGTACCACCTGCTAGCTTTGACCTGTTACAGCATCAAGATGGTGGACACCTTCATTTCAGGCTTATACAATATGGTGACCATGATGTCACTCGTTACACATGCGAACAAACACACATAATATGAAAAATATTTAATTGCAGAAGTAAAATTAAACAAATGGTGCAACTGTAAGATGTGGGGGGGAGGAGGTGATAATGAATTAAATGTATGACAATCCTAATAAAGAAAAGATACCAAAACACCTACTAAACAAAAATCAAGCAAGCAGAATATTCAGCAATTGACAGAACTGAAAGAAAAGAGAAAAAAAAACTAGTCTCCAAAAGACCTATATAGCTCAAAAGTCCACAATAGCACTTATTCACACACAGCTCCATAACCCAGTAGGCCTACTGAAAATTTCACATGACCTGTGCAGTGCAAACAAAAACCCCAAAACCACACATCGCAACAATTCTGATATCTAATGCTTCACTTGACTATGTTTCAAAACTGAAGTCCACAGTACCACGAAACCATAACTCTCTTATAGCTAATATTGAAAACCTAACCTCACCAATATAAGTAAAACAGAATTCATGATACCTTCCAGTCCAGCATCATTACTAACAACACAGCAAAAATTCATAAAAAAAAACTGCATTAACACCAATTTTAATATAAATGAAACACAATTATTGACATAAACACATATGCCATACATACAACAATAAAGGGAAACAAAACCATAAAAACATACTTACCGGTCAGAGAGCTGACACACAAATCTAGTCTACAGTCACTTTTCAGATGGCCAACCTGGACTTCTCAAACCAGGAAACTCTCCCCATAGAACGTCATATGTTGTCCAGCTGGCAACTCCACATGGACTGCTCCCTGGTCCAACATGCAGCAGCTTTGGTCAGTCTCGTGCCGTCTCCACAAACATAAGATTTCACATATTTGGCACTTAAAATGAATAACTGAAGAAATTTAATCTTGATCGAGATGTCCCACATCGCTGCTTGCACAGATCTAATCATGAACTTCATATCTGTAACTAACAAAAATGAAATTAAAATTAAATCTCCAACCATAAACAACACACTACACTAACATATCAGAATCCAAATATATATCCTAGCTACTACTACTAACACCTAAATAACTCGCTAACAATTCGGTCCAAACTCGGATGTTATTCCCACAAATGGCTCTGATGGAGTCCAATGTATCATTAACATCAGTCACAAACAAGTTAGAAATATAAACATCCCATACTAAAGAGTCCCACTGCATACTAAGAAACACCCTCTCCATCACTTATCCATTACCCTGTGCCACCATGAAGTCACAGAACACAATACATTTTGTCACAGGTCAAACCAGATGAGTGGTATTACAAACTTCAGTTGACCTCAATAGAGACAATAAGCTAAGACCTTTTTTGCATGATACCCAGAGATCTAGAATTAGTGGATCTCACACATTGGCAATTACTACAAGAGAAATTGCAGTATCATGTATTTCAGACATTACAGTTGAATGCAGACTCCTTCATCTAACATTATCAGTTATATCTTCCAACATTTATACATGGCCTTTAAAACTATTATTTGACTAACTTATCAACTGCAATCATTTTGAGTTTTTGTGGAAAACTACTATCATTTCATTTTCACTCACTGGTCATGCACAGATTTCATGATAAAATTATTCTTTTCAGGTATGGGAAGCAATTTTCTTACAGTACTTAACTATGCACACACATCCTGCAGGGCATACTAGGGTGGAGGATTGATAGGTAGACGAGGCACAAGTTGTCCTGCTTGAGCCACTCAGAAAGCATATCTGATCATGCCACAAACAAGAATTGCAACCACGATACTGGGATTTATAGATGAAGTGCTTGCAACTGCTGAAACTAAATTGCATTTGCTGGTTTCAAGGAATGCCCCTCTTAGCAGTTTCGTTACTCCTTTCATAGGAAAGTTCCAGAAATTTCTAAAATCGAAAACATCTGTTATCCACAGTCCTCTGATGAGAAACTTGGTTTTTCTGTGGTTTAGTCCCAAGGATTGCTATCTACAGGATACATAAAGTTTCAGACATACCTGAAGTATACTGTGGATATAGTGAGGATTCCTAAGTGACTGTTGTAAAATACCAAGTCCTTGTTGCAAGAAAGGAAAAAGATCCAGAATGAGATTTTCACTCTGCAGCAGAGTGTGCGCTGATAATCTGCCAGGAAGTTTCAAGGAAAAAGATGTCTGGGATTTCGTCCAAAATCCTTGGACTGATGTCAACCAAATTGAACTCTGAAAAATCAGGCCTCATAAGTATCGGGATTTATAACCTCTTAGCTCTGGTGGGAGTGGAGAGAGGGCAAAAATGTTTTTTTCCCCCACCTCTCACATATAGGTTGCCTTGCATGACAAACATATTGTGTAGGAAAAGTTTAGGCTGCCTGATCAACGTGCTTTGCAGGCAGCCTACATGTCAGGGGCCAGAAAATGTTTTCCAGGCCCTGACGTGGTGGGGTGTTCAGCATGAAAGGAATGTCGTGTTGTAGTATCAGTCTGGATGGGAAGATGGATCGGGAGGGAGAGATGCAGGAGGGGATGGCTAGAGAGACGGGGAAAGGAGGGTAGGGACAGAGACATGGGGAAGAGGGGGAGAAGATAGTATGTCAGAAGAGGAGACAGAATCTGGAGGGGGTGGGGAGGAGATGGACGGAGGGGTAAGGAGGGGAGGGGCAGAAGGAGGCATGAGGAGGGGATAGAGGTGATTGGATGATGTGCACAGTGACAGAGGAAGAGTTGGAAAAGACGGAGGGGGGGGGGGGGGGGTGAGATATGGGCAGTATTGTGTCCAATGCATACGTGTGCAAAGTCATGGGGGTAAGGCTTGGGTCTGATAAAAGAAATAACTTGATACCAGAAAAATAATGGAGAGATTGAATGAGTTATGGAACAGCATTTTAGTTGGGAATGTAATAAACTGTTTGTGTAATCTTGGCACAGTCCAAATCCTAAACAGTGCCTCAAATGAGCAAATAATCTGATGCCAGATAGATCAGATTTCTTTGATGCACTTCAACTGTAACAGTTTTGAATGCAACTGCATCTGCATAAATTTCACCATAATGGGTTGTAATATATGACCATTTTTCTCAAAACTGGGCCAGAACTAATATGAAATCGAATTAGGAAAGTCTAACCAAATCAGAATAATTAATCCCTCTTACTAATGAGATGTATCAGTACCAGTGATTGCAAGTAGCTAATGAACATAGAATACATTTTATAGGTTACTTGCATGGTTCACCTAAGTAGGACACCACTCTGGAAACGTGTTGTGCTGCAAGTGAGCAGGCATGGTCAGGTCATGTAGGCAGACAGGAGAGGTCACTCCTGGACGAGTTACCAGATGGGATGAGTGAACAGCTGCACATATCATTGCCTCTTAGCCAACCAGCTTTCCTTTCAGGAGATGGCATGAGGCATCGGTTGTTGAAGGCACAGTGGCATTTTCCATGGGGCAACCAGTAGAGCTGCTTTACAATTTGAATTTGGAAGAAGGAGAAAAGTCATTTTTTAGCAAGGTAAGCAGAGGATGCTTTTGTGAGCAAAACAGAGAAAACAGGGCTTTTTTCGAAGTAAACCTGCTACACGAGATAAGATCTAAACATGGAGTGGGAACCCCTAGTCAAGGCATCTTTGTGAGTGCGAGATGCCGCCAGGGCCCAGACACCAATGTAAGAGATGCCAGAACTGGCTAACGTAAATAAATTAGCTGTTAGTGAAATAGGACTGTGCTGTCCAAGGGCCCACTTCATTGGTGTCAGATTACGGGGCCAATTAATTTATGTGGAATACTGTAATACATGCGTACTCTAACACAGGAAAGCCTCTGATATCCATATTTTTTTATGACTGGTGGGAATCCCACAACTTATTAGATAATAAAATAAAAATTTGTTTAAAATGATTTGCATTAAGATGTTATTGTGTGTGGAGTTTCACTGTCTTGGTGTAATAACACACTATGTAGTTTAAAAGTAGCAAGATAATGATTACAGTCCCACTTATGTTAGAAACAAATGAAGATTATAACTAAGAAATACTTGGACCCACTATGATTTTGTTTTTTGATTAAAGGATGTTTAACACTGCACACTTAGCCCCTATTACGGGATGCACCTTAGGTGTACAAATCTGCAGCGGCACTCTAAGCATACGTGTTTGGAATTTCAAACTGATTCACATCAACCGATTACAACATACGTGCAGGATATTCGTGGTGCAAATCCATGCATGCACACTGGACAACAAAAAAGGCATGAAACTGGAAGGAGAATATCAGATTTCTTGTAAAGTCATTCATTTGAATTAAAAATTTGTAAGAGCTCATGGTTCCTATTTATTAAGTAATTGTTGCTGTCTTATGTAGCTGTCACTGAATTATCACTGTTCTGAATTATGAGCTCTACTGTTTGTTTCATTTCTTTGAATGTTGCTGCCGCCATTTGAATGTAGTAATTTCTATTTTATTATTATACAATCCAGATTTCTGCCTTACGCTGTTTTCATAACATTCTGACGTCTCAAACATAGCATGACTGTGGCTCCAACCAAAAAAAAATATCAGTTTTTTGTTTTATTTTATGATTCTTGTTCCACAAGGATATTTTATCTAAATTTACATGTATACAGTAGTTGTTTTTGAAGTTGTTGCCCTAGCAATGTCTGTAACTGATAGAATTGGGGCATGATGATGATGATGATGATGATGATGATCATGACAAAAATCCAGACATTGTTGGGTTTGACCCAGCTGGGTCGAAGGAAAGATAGCAGGGGGATGTATTCCCTGTTAATTATGGAATTGAGGCTGGAGAAGCTGAAGGTATTTCAGAACTTAGTGAGAGTGGGTGTAGCTTGTTTTGACAAGTGCTTTCGGTGATACAGGAAGGAATTTGATCAAGTGACATAGTAAGAGGTAATTTCACCCGGCTGGAGGTAAAAATTAAACAATTTGTTTATTCATTTTGTGAGCAGACTCGCTCGCTACCTATACCCAGTTTCTCCTTCCTAGCACGTTGAAAACAAAACATGTAATCAAATTTGAACTTTTTCTCAGTTAAGAACCAAAATCCAAATCACACATGTAAATTTATATGCAAATTTACTCAGAAATTAGCAATTGCTAACATGCTTTATTATGATGCATTGGGTCACGAGCATCTTACAGCCACCTTTACTCGCCATATGCGTGGATTAGGATGCTTAATGGTTGTTTGATCCCTTCCATTTCCAAAATATGAAGCAACCAGTGGAAACAATTGTTTTCACAGTCTGCTTTTATAAAAGAAAGTTTGCTGGCAAAAAATATTGCTTGTGTTTAATTAGTGGATTTATGTAAATTTGCTCACGAAATCACCAATATGAAAACTTGAAGTTAACTGCTGGCAACAGATGCCTGCTATAACAGTACACCATAAACAATAGCAAGCAGAAAGCATACACTTCTGCACTTGTGTACATTATGTTGGAAAACAAAAATACAATAGTGCATGCTACCTAATCAAAAACATTGAAGAGAACACTTTTACAAAATACATAGGAAAATACATTAACTTTATTATTATTATTATTATTATTATTATTATTATTATTATTATTATTATTATTAATAATAATATTATTGGAACCATCTTTATAGATGCTGGCTGTTAGTGGTGCCCCATTGAATGGGGAAAGAAAGAGAAAAGTACCTGTATATGTGTAGTAATTGCCATGCTAACATGAAGCCAAGATGTCTTGTTGTTTAGGCTGTTCATGATATAAATAATAAGTAAAAGATTGTGTTATGCAAGACGACAGAAGTTCCTAGTTGTTCTAAGTGTGTGACTACCCTGGTTTTCTGGCTGTGCCACAAATTGTAAAAATATTACTTTTCTATTACTTAGTAGAAACGTGGTTGTTTAAGAGTTTTGTACCAGAGATATTTTTACCTTTTTTGTGATTGGTTAAGGTTTATGGTAGGGTTAATATGGAATTTTGTAAGAGGTTAGCTCAGCTTACAATTAGATTAAGTAGTAAATACGTCTATTTACGTGTCTTTCTTAAAGGCAATGAAGAAAAGTATGAGGTATGGCTCATAAGCCTTGGTTTTCTGTAGAAGTTGGTTGGCCAATTGAATGGAAGTTACTATTTGTGTTGCTGCTCTCTCTGTGGGCTGCCCTCCTGGTGGTTAGTTCATGCCAAGAAGTAATAGCAATAATCTAAAAAGCAGTTTATGTTTGGAGCATTTGATAGTGCTACCTTACTTCAATACATTCAGTTCATGTTAAAAGTGTGTCTATTTTATAACTGTGATCAGAGAACTTAGAGTAAAATGAGTCTAGGTTAATGATGAAAGTTCATAATGGAATTATATATAATAATGATTTCTAAAGAGAAGACACATTAGTGATGGTTGGAAAAATAGGAAAAGATGAATACTTTATACAACTTGGTTGTATATGAATTACTAAAGGTTTTCAGTAATATCAGTATTGCTTATTTTTTTATGTTCAATAATTGTGACATAATTCGCTCAGAAAGGGGGATATGTGGTGGTGAAGTGAGAGGTTGCACTCTCTCTATAGTACCAACAAATGATGGTCACCACCATAAAAATATTTTTTTGTTTAGACTTGGCTGTTGTTTGGGAGTTGTATCTCATTTGTGCATGAAACCTGGTGAAGGTGGACACAATGTTTCTGCAAGGCAGAACGACGACAACTGCTTTATCATGCTTTCCGGTAACAGCTGATTTGCACTGTTTATTCTATACAGTCTTATCCTGGCTTTTAGATACACCACATGCTGTAGAGCAGCAAGTACCGTGAATGTTGGCGTGATGTCACAGAAAGAAAAGAAGCTGAAATATCATTAATGTCGTTTCGTACTGAGTAGATGTAATAGCACAAAATTTTACGAAGTGTTTTCTGACTATGAACGAAGAATCAATACATGGAGGTACCTGAGAAAAGTTTTGATCATTTAGTAGTGTTTAGATTTGTGAATATTCCCAGTTTCCAGCGCAGAAGAGGTTGCAAAGAAGTTAGTCCACATATGAAGGAAAAGCACACTTTTGCTGCAAGGTTAGACCAAGAAACAGCAACTCAGTAATAAAAAATAATGGTGATCATTAGCTTTAATCCCAAAACTTTCATTTTAGACCCAACAGAACCTATCACTACATGGACCTAAGTGGAATTTCAAGCTGCAGCATTTGCTACTACTGGTAAGAAAAAGGGTTAATCCATATGAAGTGGTCCAGTGATGGTTGCTTGACCATTTTTAAATATTTTAATTTTTTATATGTGACTGCCCTATATTTGAGAAGTTCAAAGCAGTTTTTTAAAATGATTTATCTTGCACCTTTACTGGATGGCGGCAGTTTTTATTTGTAGGCACGCGACGATTTTTCGGTCTGGAGACATTGGTGAAAATTTTAATATCTCTGCACTGGGTTAAGTTATAACATTGCAAATTGACATGATTGTTTTTAGAAAAGTGTCCTCTACAATATTGTCTGTTACACAAAATACCCTAAATTCATAAATAACCAGTCAAAATGACCTACAAAGTTTGATATCCAAATTTTCAACAATCCACTTTTTAGGCCCAAAAATAACAACCAAGGAGTGATTTATGAGAGTCTATTTTTTCCTGTAGTTAGATATCATGAACTACTAGCCTCATATTGAGCAATAACACTTACAGATGTTTCCTCAATTTTTTATGAATTTTTGAAAATTTTCAATTTTTGTAAAGTTTGGGATTAATTATCTCAGGTGGGACTGAACATAAAAATATGATTTTTTGCACAGTTTGTACACCTATATGATAGCAACTTGCTGTAAAAATTTCAACATTGGTATCTGACTGTGAACAAAGATATGAATTTTTGAAAATGAGGAGATAATTCACATTACTCTACAACCTATCTTATGGTGGTTGCCTATTCATGTGTGATATTGGAGGGATATAATCAATTATTACTGAAGTAAGGTACTGAATTATATACAAAAAGTGGAAACATCACCGAAATTAACATTTACATTATTTTGAAATACTTAAAATAAATATTTTCAATTAACATCCTTCAAGATGCGACTGTTCCTAAACCTGTTGGTGAATGTTGAGAACACTTATTTCTTCAGACAGCTTCTGTGATATAGAATAAGACCTCCCAGTTGCTGTGGTAAGTTCAAGCACTGAATGTTTTCTTAAAACATTTTTCTTTGGTATCCAAACTTTGTCACTAGTAGATTTCTTGAATGTTATTCTTGGACCAGCAGGGTGGTAAAAATGCACAAAAACATAATTGTTTTCCAAACTTATTCTTTCAACCTCTGTAAGCCACCACTGTCCATCACACACACATGCCACTATGTAATTCAACGTTAAAGACAGAGATATAATTTTACTGACACAGTGATCCTCATAAATTTCAGTTTCTGATGTTACATAGCATTGAACTAAGTTTTCTGTAATGCCAAGGAATTTGTGGGAATGCCTTGTTCCTTTTATTGTTATACAGTTTTTGCTTACAAAAGAAAATGGCTGCCATTCAGTAAAGGTGAAAGGTATATTTTAAAAAAAACTGTTTTGATTGTTTCAAATATAGGGTAATCACATATAAAAAAATAAAATATTTAAAAATGGTCAAGCAACCAACTTAATTTTTATTGGACCACTGCATTTGGATTGATCCAAAGGCGTTAAATATCAACAGTTCCAAAAACATTGACTGTCATTTTTTTGTGTGGGACGTATTCAGAAAGTGTTCTGATAATTAAACTGTAATAAATTATTGGGAGATATATTTCTGTATAACATTTGGGGCGGCTCTGCTTCAGAATTTTTAACTACGAGCCTTGCCTGTATGAGCTGCACTCCCAACTCCTCGCCCCATCTTGCCTGAGGTAGGGCCACGTTTAAAAAAAGTCATGTCATATATACTGGCTCAGCTGTAATTTCTGCACAGCATTTTCTGTGGGCATGACTACCAACTAGTTAGCCATCCGAATGAATGGCACCACCAAACTGTAGTCAAAAGCATAATTGGCCATCTAGCTGTGGAATATGCTACTGAGCACCATGTGCTCTATTTCAGTGGCCACTTCACTACCTGTGCCATCTGTATCCTTCCCCCAACACCAGCTTCTCTGAATTAAATAGATGGGAATTGTTCGTGCAACACTTCATTCTATCCTGTGGTATTCCTGGCCTCAGTCTCTGCTAACTGCTGCAACATCTCTATTCCTGCACCATCACTTTAACTTCTAATCTTGTATTCACTCCTTCTTTCCATAGTCTCCTCTCCCTCTGTTCTCCCTCTCCCTCCAAATCCACACATCCACATCATTGTTTCTTGTCTGCTACTTCCCCTGCCTGTGGCCAGAATGACCTAACAGCTGCCTCATTCCTATCCTCTGCACATGCTGCCTCACCCTACCAGCCGCCAGCCACCCCTTCCTCCCACTCCATAACTTTCACCCCTCACGCACTCAACCTGAAGCGAGTCTTCACCAAAGACGAGCTACATTGCTGACACGGTAAAATCTTTCAGGAGCAAAGGAGTGAGTGTGTGTGTACATGCACACTTTACTGCTGAGAAATCTGCATAAAATGGGGTAATCATTAAGTACTTACTGCACTCTTTAACTCTAGAGAAAGGTGTCTTATCAGTGGTGGCATATTTCATATTCTTTTTTCCGCATACATTATATGAAAATAAATAATATGCCAATACCAGACACATGAATCCTTTCGTATTTCCTCAGTGTACACAATTAAGTATAATGAGAAAATTCAAAATATTGAAAGAGAGAAAAAGAAGAAAGTTAAGGGATGTTATGGTGATCTCACCTTGTTGACTAGGAAAGCATAACAGCAATGTTTAAGTCCACCCATTAGATAAAGAGAGTCCTACACCTTCTCTGTAATTATGACATTGGCACAGCTCCATGAGGTTGTGCAAAAATCTTTCACTTGTATTGGCAGTAGTAATAAGATTAAAAATCAATGTTTTTATATGTATGTACTTCCTTCAGGTGCCTATCACTACATTCTCTCTCTCTCTCTCTCTCTCTCTCTCCTCCTCCCCCCCCCCCCCCACCCCCCCCCCCAAGAAAAAAATTATAGCTTTTTGTTGAAGAAAGTGAAATGCTATCAAATGATGATTATTTTCAGAGTTGGGCGAGGACCAGGGACTCTGATGATGATGAATTAAATGAAACCAACAAGCTGGAAGGCTATTTCAAAGAAGAATTTGAAATGGATTTAGTAAATGAAGATTTTGAGAAAATTGATGTTCCTGAATTCAAGGGAGGACGAAGAGGAAGATTCGTTCATGATTTCAATGCTGTAAGCATGAAATATTGTAGGTATTTGTATTACGTATCTAAAATGAAAATCTGAATAATTCAAAGACCCTCCCCCTTTTTTTTACAGAACAAAACTGGCATTGTTGACTTAGATTCTCAGCGTTGTTTTGTAATGCCTCTGGATCGCAGTCGCGTACTGCCACCACACAGCATGTTGGATCTTATTAAAAAAATGTGGAATGGTAAGTTTGTTTTTAAGTCTTAAACTGCTTATATAAGTAAAATATAAAATTATGGTTGAACTGAACAGCATCAAATACGTTTTTTGCCAAAACAGCTTTTACATTATTTTAAGGCTGACTTGTAGACATATTCAGAATCTGTGACAGTCATAGTAGAAAAGAACATTTTGTTCAGTGGGAAGTGCATTTAAATTGCAAATGTATACAAAAAGTCTATTGTAACTGTTTTGCTCTTCCTTCGATGTTTGTTCTGAAATTGTGCGAACCACCCTCTAATTAAAACTTACAGTACGATACTGGAAAATGTGTCATTACATATGACGTTCGCAAAAAACTTTTCGTGGAAAAATAATAGAATGATAGATCCAGTAATTTGTGTAGCACCTAATGTGCACAACAATCCAGAGGATCTCAATGTAACTGCCTAGGATATTCAACACACTAATACCAGTTGTCCACCAAGTTCACTTACCCTGATAAATGCAGCTGTGCTTCATCAAGAAAAGGAACACTTAAGGATCGACCTGCGTAATGTACATTCTGCAATAGCCAATCTGAATTTTCCCCTGCGAGTCCGGAGGTTAGAATAGGCCCAAAGTATTCATGCCTGTTGTAAGAGGTAACTAAAAGGAGTCTCACACTTTTCGGCTCTATAAGTTCAGGTCCCATTCTATGGTTTGACCTGCCACTTTCCAAATTCTACAGAAGTGTGGGCCATATGGGGAAGGATGCCCTACATGGTGCATGAGTTACCCATAGTGCCCTTAGATTCGATCTCCTGAACCTCTTGTCATGGCTTTGCATCTCCACCTGCAATTCAGTTATTTGGGCGAGGGCACTTTTTTCGGGGTATGTCATCTTCTTCCGTTGTCTCCTGTCTTCTTTTGCCCCCATGACAGTATTGGATTTCTCTGCGCCCACTATCCAGCATGGTAGCCAGTCTGTTGTGGTGTGGCCATCATGTACCCATTTGGTGGTAGCCCCCTGACAGCACAGGGATCACACTGCTGATGCTTGAGCTGTACACTTCCACATATGCCAAGGAGTAGATGCCTGTCTTCCTGGGACATCAGGACCCCTGGCAATGGCCATCATGACAGTTGGCCTTTGCTATGGCTGGTTGGCATCTGTGGAGAGAGCCCCTGATCGGAGTGGGTGCATCAGGGCAGATGACCCACAATGAAGCAGACTAAGTCATCTCTTGCTGGTGACCTTATGGTGCCAGCAGTCTCTAAGAAGGGCAAGATCAAATACAATGCCGACAGGTATGACCCTAAATTGCTTCCCTCCCTCGCTACACCATGGAGTAATGTCGGGCTACAGCACAGAGAGCCATATTCGCCACGGTATTTAGTCTGTAGCAGAATGGACGGGGAGTCCTTTCTATCTATGAAGCCTCAATTTTTTGTTGAACATCTCGAGGATAAGTTTGGGGAAGTGACAGCACTGTCCAACACGAGAAGTGGTGCAGTCTTGATTCAGACAGCATCCCTGCCCAGTCCCAGGCGTTACTCACCTGTGACCGGCTGGGTGATATTCCTGTCTCCGTCACCCCCATAATAGCCTCAATATGGTCCAGGGGATTATTTTCCATCACAACCTCTTGCAGTCTGACAACGAGCTCCATGCCAGTCTAGAATGGTGGGGTGTTCATTTCATCCAGCACATTTACAGGGGATCCAAAGACAACAGGGTTGCTACCGGTGCCTTCATCTTGGCCTTTGAGGGTCATTCATTACCTGAAAAGGTCAAGGTGATGGTTTACCGCTGTTACGTTAAACCATACGTCCCTCCCCCTATGCAGTGCTTTAAGTGCTGGAAATTTGGGGACATGTCTTGCCGCAGCTCTTCAAATGCCACATGTAGAGAATGTGGACGTCCACTGCATCCAGGTACTCTTTGTGCGCCTCCTCCCACTTTCATTAACTGCAAGGAACAGCATTCCCCCTGCTCGCCAGACTGCACATTACTCCAAAAGGAGCGGAAAACCATGAAGCACAAGACCCAGGACCATTTGGCTTACCAAGAGATTAAATGTAAATTTGGACGATTACACCCCAATCGGTTGACGCTCACGTATGCTGCAGCTACATTACCATCGCCTTTACAGGTACCATTCGTACCAGACTCTGTGCCACGCCGCGGGCCCTCTGGGCCTGCAGAATGCATCTGCCCCCTTGGTGGTAGGCAGAAAATCTCCTTCCTACCTGCTTTGGGAGCAATCCCCCCCCCCCCCCCCCCCCCCCCCCCCCCCCCCCCCCCCCGACAAATGTAGGGGTCATTGGTCCCCTCGCCCAGCTGGAGAAGCAACAGCCTCCTCCAGCTCCTCTCATGCGGAAGGAGCCCCTTGGGATCCTCTCTCCCAAGGTCTCCACTGCAGACACTCGCTAGTGGCTAAAGGAGCCAAGAGCTGCTGGATGAAGAGCTTCACAGTCTTCGTCCGTGCCTGAAGCTACTTCAGAGAACTCCTCCCAGCAAGTCCCTAAAGAGAAGTGAGAGGGCAAGCAAACAAAGAAGTCGACTAAGAAAAAGACCCTCTGGTGACCCCAAAACCACCACTCCCTACCAATTCTGCATTTGCGGATGAGGTGGAGATCTCAGCATCCCCTGAGGACCTGGATCTCACTGTGTCTCATCCACCATAGAAATGGCTACAAATACTCACTCGGTGGCAGCAGGTGACCCTGAGGCATAATCTGCCTCCTTGCATGCTTCATGCCTTTCCAGCCTCACAATAATGTCATTCTCCAGTGGAATGGCTGCGGTTTTTTCCACCAGCTGGCTGAGTTATGGCAGCTGTTAAGCTTTACACCTGCTTTCTGCATTGCCGCCCAGGAAACCTGGTTCCCGGAAATGCGGACCCCTGCCTTCCACGGCTATAGGGAATATTACAAGAACCATAATTACTATAATAGAGTGCCAGGTGGAGTTTGTGTCTGTCCTGATCTCAGTATGCAGTGAACCTGTGCCCCTTCAACCCCTCTTGAAGCTATGGCTGTTAGGATAAGGATGACGCAGGAAATAATTGTCTTCCTGCAGATGGTGCAGTATCCCTGAACGCATTGGCTGCACTGATTCAAAACTCCCTAAACCTTTCCTGCTTTTGGGAGATTTTAATGCCCATAACCCTTTGTGGGGTGGCACTGTGGTTACCGGCCAAAGTAGACAGGTCGAAACTTTCGTGTCTAAACTTGACCTATGCCTCTTAAAAACTGGGGCCCCCACTCATATCAGTGTGGCTCAATGGCACTTACTCAGCCATTGACTTATCCCTTTGCAGCCCAGGACTTCTCCCATCTGTCCACTGGAGAGCCTACGATCACTTGGGTGGTGGTAGTGACCACTTTCCCATCTTCCTGTCACTCCCCCAGCCCCAATCCCCTGGACGTCTACCGAGATGGGCTAAACAAGGCAGACTGGGAAGCTTTCCCCTCTGCTGTCACCACTGAATCTCCCCCCACATCGATGTGGTAGTTGAGCAGGTCACTAGAAAGATCATTTCTGTGGCAGAAAAACGATCCCTTGTCCTTTAGGGTGCCCCCTGCGAAAGTTAGTACCTTGGTGGTCACCGGAAATCACTGAGGCCATTAAAGAGCATCAGCGAGCTGTAGTGTGAGTGGCACCCTTCCCTAGAGCACCTAATAGCTTTTAAACAGCTCCATGCCACGTTCGCCAGCTTATAAAAAGATGGAAATAGGCTTGTTGGGAGAGATACGTCTTGATCATTGGGTGCCATACATCATCTTCCCGAGTCTGGACGAAGATCAGATGTGTTAGTGGGTACCAGACCCCGACAGGTGTTCCCAGTGTTAACGTCAATGGCATGTTATCTAGCGACGCAAACGCAATTGCCAAGAGTTTGCTGAGCATTATGGCCAAACCTCCGCATCAGAGAATTATCCCAGCGTTTCGCACCCTCAAACGGCGGATGGAAACGAAAGTCCTCTCATTCACTGAACCCTATAGTGCTCCATTTACATAGTGAGAGCTCCTCAACGTCCTTGTACATTGCCCCGACACAGCTCCTGGGCCAGACCGGATCCACAGTCAGATGATTAAACATCTCTCGTCTGACTACAAGCGACATCTCCTCGTCATCTTCAACTGGATCTGGTCCGATGGCATCTTTCCATTGCAATGGTGGGAGAGCACCATCATTCCAGTGCTCAAACCTTGTGTTGGTCCTGGAGTGACGTAGCCTACTGGCTCCATGCCAGGGCAGTTCCGCAGCGTTGCTCTACCATTGATAATCTAGTTTCCCTTTAGTCTACCATCCGAACAGCCTTTTCCAGATGCCAACACATGGTTGCCTTCTTTTTTGATTTACGAAAAGCTTAATACATGACCTGGCAATATCACATCCTTGCCACATTATATGAGTGGGGTCTCCGGGCCTGCTCCTGATTTTTATCCAAAATTTCCTATCGCTCCGTACTTTCTGTGTCCGAGTTGGTGCTTCCCATAGTCCCCCCCCCCCCATATCCAGGAGAATGGGGTCCCGCAGGGCTCTGTAATTAGTGCATCTCTTATTTTTAGTGGCCATTAACAGTCTAGCAGCAGCTGCCGGGCCATCAGTCTCACCTTCTCTGTACGCGGATGACTTCTTCATTTGGTACTGTTCCTCCAGTACTGGTGTTGCTGAGCGGTGCTTGCAGGAGCTATCCACAAGGCGCAGTCATGGGCTCTAGCCCACAGCTTTCAGTTTTCAGCCGTGAAGTCGTTTACTTCTGTTGGCGTCGTACCATTCATCTGGTACCAGAACTTTACCTTAATATCGATTCTTAGGACTGGTTTTCGATGCCCAATTGATGTGGCTTTCTCATCTTCGTTAGCTGAAGTGGAAGTGCTGGCAGCACCTCAATGCCCTCCGCTGCCTAAGCAACACTAACTGGGGTGCAGAGCGCTCTACGCTGCTACAGCTCTACAGAGCCCTTGTTCAGTCCCACCTTGACTATGGGAGTCTGGTTTATGATTCGGCGGTGCCCTCAGCATTGCATTTACTCGACCCAGTGCACCACTGTGGCGTTTGACTGGCAACAGGAGCTTTTAGGAGGAGTCCGGTTAGCAGTGTCCTGGTGGAGGCCAGAGTCCCTCCATTGAAGATTAAGTGTGCACAACTGCTTGCCAGTTATGATGCACACATTCATAGTTCTCCTGAGCATCCGAATTACTGTCTCCTTTCCCATCCACAGTGGTTCATCTGCCACATCGGAGGCCCAGGTCAGGACTTAAGATCGCATTTCGTGTCCGATCTCTTCTGTCTGAAGTGGAGTCCTTGCCTTTACCACCTGTACTCGAGCTGCTGTCACTTCCTCTCGATTCGTGACATTTACCGAGGCCACAAAGGGATTTACACCAATGGCTCAATGGCTTGATAGTCATGTTGACTTTGCATATGTTCATGGAGGACATATTGAACAGTACTCCTTGCCAGATGGCTGCAGTGTTTTCACTGCAGAACTGGCGGCCATTTCTTGTGATCTTGAACCCATCCACTCATGCCCTGGTAAGTTGTTTCTTGTGTGTGTACTGACCCCTTGAGCAACCTACAAGCTATTGACCAGTGCTACCCCCTGCCATCCTTTGTAGCGACCATCCAGGAGTCAATTTATGCCCTGGAATGGTCCAGTCATTCAGTGGTGTTTGTGTGGACCCCAGAACATGTTGGAATCCCAGGCAACAAACTTGCTGACAGGCTGACGAACAGGCTACACAGAACCTCTTCTGGAGATTGGCAGCCCTGTAACTGAGCTGCGATCATTATTACACCGCAAAGTTTTTCAAGCTTTGGGATACGGAATGGCATAATCTCAATATGCACAACAAACTGCATGCCCTTAAGGAGACTACAAATGTGTGAAAGATCTCCATGCAGGCCTCTCACAGGGACTCTGTGGTTCTCTGCCAGCTCCGCATTGGCCGTACGTGGCCAACACATGGCTACCTCCTCCATCGCGAGGACCCACCTCAGTGTCACTGTGGCTCACATATGACTGTTGTCCACATCCTCCTGCACTGCCCGGTTTTAGCCACTCTGCAGTGGACTTTTAACCTTCCCAACACCCTACCTTTGGTGTTGGGCGAAAATGCCCCAACAGCAGATTTAGTTTTACATTTGATTCGGGGGGGGGGGGGGGGGGGGGGTGTTATCGTACCATCTAAGGTTGGGCATTTATCTTTCTCTCTGAGGTCACCACCCTCCCTCCATTTTAACTCTGTCGCACTTTCTTTTCATTTGTTTGTCTGGTGATAGTCTTTCCCTTACATGTGTTCATCTTGCTTTGTCATTTGGGGTGGACATTTGAATGTGTTGCAGAGTGGATGGCTCATCCTCTTTTTTATTATTGTGATCAGCCAGTCCAGACCATATGCTCTATGGCTTTAATACCTTCTTCTACTTTTCCTTGTGGTGTTTGTTTTCTCCATTTTTTGTTTGTTCCATTCATTTTCTTTTAGGTGTGGTGTAGGGTGTTTTTGTACCTCGAGTCTTGCTTACATCAGGAAAAAGGGATTGATGACTCTGTAGTTTGCTCTCTTTATACCCCAAACCAACCAACCAATCTGAATTTGTGCACCTTATTACTGATGTTTATAAGGTTTCAGCTGGAATTTGTGCACAGCTCAGTGATCAGATGCTACTGACACATTTGTCTCAAGTGCTAAACTAATCTCTCAAAGGCCACTCTTAACTCTTGTAGTTTATTTTCTGTTGAAATGTGGTTTTCCAGACCTTTTGTTTGTCTAATTTGTATCTGGTCTCTTGAGGTTTAGATACTGCTCTATAATTAGGAATGGGTAATCTTCAGAATATTCATATGAAAGTTAAGCTGACTTTCCACATATTACTCTGTTCTTGCACAATTCAACTTGAGGACTTGTCGATCCTTCATGTATGCCATATTGAACAGAAATTGCACAAGACAACTGTGGGGAGGGGGGGGGGGGGATGCAGAGAGGTGGAGGAGGAGGAGGAGGAGGGGGGGTGGGGGCAAGGCAAGGCGAATCAAGGCAAGGCAAGGCACAACACCCACTGAAGCCAAGACCACACAACATATGCATATAACTGTAAAATTACAAGGCTGGGCAGCTTCTACTTCGGGAGATGGAAATCAAAGTACTGCTGGTGTACAAACTAAGGCAGAAAAAAGTATCCAAGCTTTCATAACTGCTAGTTTGTTTCTCTGGAAGGAAACAGGGATAAGTTGGTGAAAATTGGAAAGTAGTGGCGGATCACTTTACCCCAAGATGAGAGGGACCACCTTGTGTCAACCCACAATAGGTGGGACGCTCTCAGCATGGGATTTGAGTGTCCTGCTGCTCCCTACTAACATTACTCAACCTGTCCTCCTTTCCATCACTAAAGAAATAAACTAATAATTCAAAAGCTAGGATAAGTTTCCTCGCTTCTGAATGTATCTATTGGCAGTACAGCAACTACTGAATGTAAGTACTAGCTAGCCATTTTGTCTCTCTCTAATTTTATAGTGTTATAATTTTTTTCTTTGCTAAAAATCAAATATTTGACGACTGCTGGAAACAAATAGTTTACCAACTTCATTCATTGCAGAATATAGAACGCATCTCTTAATTCCAGTTCAGAGGATTCTATTAGAATTTCTTGTACACAGGCGATTGAGGATGTACCTTTATCTTTAAGGGTTATAAAACAGTTCTTGGAAATAAATCGTATAATGTTTGTGTTATGACAGAGATCTCATTTGCTCCTTCCGGTTAAATTCTTCTCAAACTGCTTTCATTAAATACTGAGTGATATTCCCAGATAGGTTTTTTAAAGTGAGTTATATGGTGTCACCCAGGGAGCTCAGTACTTTATTCTGGGCCCTGACGTATGACTTCACAGAAGCCATGATAAGTGAGACCAAGCAAAAATGCAGTTATTTCTGTTCACTGACACCACATGACAGTGCCTGGGTTTAGTTTGTCATTAACTGTTGATATTATGTTCTTAACTATGCAATTGCTTGTTCTTCTGTTTAGAGCTGTTTAACAATTATTGTGATATGTTCAGGTAATTTTCATGTTGTCATTAAGACCTTTCATAATGAAATGTGCCAACTTTTTACCTCTAGAAGATAAGGCAGTCCATATGTTTTCATTTCATTGCTTTCTGTATGCAGTAACTTCTTCAAAGAATAGACACATTCATATTAACCTAAAAAGTCCAATGCATTGACATAAGAGACTGTTTTAACATACATGTGTCTAACTACGTATAAAAGTGTATTGTTTTAATATGGGCTGTCTAAGGATGCCTGTGAATAACATTTGGTGGTAATACTTCTATGGCATTTTTATGCATCCCATTGTGAATGATTTGAAGACAGGCATGAATATACTATCAACTAGTCTAGCATTTCCCTGTAAAATGTCATAATAAAATCTCACAATAAGCTGACAGAAGTGCCCTCATTACGAAGTGCTGTAATATTGTGGTTGATTGATAATATAAAATTTATAACAATGGAAATTCCTGGATGGAATAATACATAAAATAGAGGAAAGGTAACCACTCACCTATAGTAGAATGACGGGTGGTGCATAGAATGACACAACAGAAAACTCACACTAGAATTCTAACCCTCACTCTTTCTCTAGCAAAAGTACATGCATTCTCTCTCTCTCTCTCTCTGTGTGTGTGTGTGTGTGTGTGTGTGTGTGTGTGTGTGCGTGCGTGCGTGCGTGCAGGCGCATTCGCATGCCCTTTTGGTGGAGAAAGAGTAAGAGCTCAAAAGCTAGTGTGAATATGAATCTCCTGCAGGTGAGTGGTTGCCTTTCCCTTATTTTACATATTATAACATAAAATTTAAATTGTTCTAGAAATATTTGAGATGAATAGCTCTTCAGAATCACACACTATACATTACATTTGTCTGTGTTGTGGGTCAACTGCCAGTCTTAACGATAGTTGCCAGTCCTATCTGGTACTTCTAAATTTTACCAAAATTTTCAGATATTTAGATTCCCCATGAACAACAGCATGCACCATGAACAGCCTTGTGCACCAGGTCATTTAGAAAAATCATGATCGGTAATAGTCTTTTAATATGTTCTTGGGGCACTCTTGAAACTGCTTACTCACTCCTCAACATGAATGATACAATGAGTTCTGTTAGCCATGAAATCTTAAAAGTAGTTAGAAAGCTGAGCTGATTCTTCTACTAACTCATATTTTGTTCATTGGGCAACCAAATTCATTTGGGAAGTCAGAGAACACAGCATTAACCTGGAATTGCTTTTTACTATCTTGCGGATATTGTGCACAAATAGAGAAAGTGACTATAAGTGCATAGCCAGCCACTCTCCCATGAAATTAGTCTACCTTCTGAGGAAGGCCATTTCAATTTGCCCAAAGTGTTGGTTACTTCAGTATTTAGCATTTAAAGTATTTTACAAGATGATGGATTTCAGTGAGAGCGAGTGGAATTTCACACAGTGCTGCTTGCAGAATACGTGCAGATTCCTCCAAAGAAGTTCTGTGGTCACCCCAAAAACAATATCATATGTGAATGTAAAGTATGCATTGTTAAATAACGCATTGATGTCAGTAATACAAGCCTACAGCAGCTTGCATCTGTTAGATATCGATCACTGAAAAATAGATTGACATATGCCATTTTTCCAATTGCTTAGAACTTATCATTGCTCCAGTGACATATAATAAAGTATTGCTTCATGAGGAGCAAATTCTTTGACATAACCTCTATAGGATTGAATAAGTAACCCAATAGAGGCAGTGGTGTTTCCTCTATTGAGCAATTTGTTTATTTTAAATTCTGGACCCATTTATTTGTCATTTCAGTATCAATGTGATGTTTGAAAGGAGGAAATGAAGTTCAGATTTCTGCATTGAAACAAGTTTGTTTTACAGAATTCAGTGTTTCAGCCTTGTCATTGTGCCAGTATGTTCAGTGAATGACTGGATAGGTGACACTTGTCTCTTGATTGACTTGAAGATCAACATTTCTTAGTATTTTTTAATGGTTCCCTAAGTAATATATTACTTAGATTACATGCTACATTACTTGCATTACTCTCCTTACAGTTGACTTCTTTCAGCTATTATCAACAAAAGATTTTAATGTTGAAAATTACGGTGCCGTCTTTGATCTGGAGTCATTACCTAACATGGCAATTTCCAAAAGATATTGTTCAATAATCTTATACATTTCCTTTGATTTTCTCCAATTTAGCCCAGCAGAGGAATGATGTTGGCTGTCAGTGATCACCAATCCATTGCTTCTTATATCCGATTTACAGAAATATTTTCCTACCTTTCATAACATTCCTTTTAGTGTTACCTACTCACTGATACTATAATAAATGTATAGTTGCAGATTTTCTCCTCAGATTTAACTCTATCAACATGTTCTGGTCTGTTAGCAGGAGTTCAAGGACATTACTCTCACAAGTTAGTTTTCTAGTCGCTCAGGATATTTTTCAGGTAAGAATTTTACCAGAATGCTTGTTATTACCACAGGCTATAGTAATTCGTGTTTTCTGGTGCCGAACTGGATGACATCTATTACCAAGGCAAGATGAGGATATTTATGTGTAACTGTATCCAAGCTTTCCCTGCACACCCTGCCACTATACACTACTCTGCCTAAGGCAAGTGACAGTGGGGCGAGGAATTTAACAGACATGTGACGTTTACTGTCACCAAATAATTTCATATTGCTAGATATAATAAGTTATTTGCATCAATAAGTATACCACCACCAATGGAGTCCACTCCATCTGCAAATAAATAATCGGAAGAGTAATTGCAACTACTCACTCAATTGTTAGGACACCATGTCGTTGATACACACATAAACAAGACAGAGAATGTTGATGGCTTTCGGACAAATCTTTTCAGAGCTATTAAGTACATTACGCCATGTTATAATATTATGAGAAAGAAAGTTGCTGCTCACCCTGCAAAAATATTTCAGTGAGAATTTTATATTTTACTTCTATTAACACGATCACTGCAGCGGACATTTAAAAGTGTCCACATGAACCATTACCTCAGTGCTCCTACTACTTATAAGCATTTCTGCAACCGACAAGTCAGTGCAGCAGTTGCTTAGAAGTGTGTCCATCTGCAGGTATTGTTATAGAACCTAGTTGTGAACAAGTGTTTGTACAAGCAACAAAGTCTCCAGCACAGTTTTTTGTACCTAAAGTTTTGTTTCTGCGTGTGTAGTTGGCTGACATATATTGTTCAAAATAGCAGCTAATTAACCAATGCTGGCAATGTAAAATCCAGGGTATGATGTAACAATATTATGAAAAGGATAGTTGCTACTCACCATGTATTAGAGATTCCGAGTCACAGATAGGCACAACAAAAAGTGTCGGGAAAGTGAGCTTTCGGCCAACAAGGCCTCCTTCGAAATGAGACACCCCCCCCCCTACACACACACACACACACACACACACACACACACACACACACACACACACACTCACTCACTCACTCTGTCTCTGACAGCTGAGGCCAGACCGCGAGCGGCAGCGCATTACAGACACCAGGTGGTAGGGGTAAGGAGGCAGCTGCGCCGGGCAGGGGTTGGGATAGCAGGGGGACAGAAAGTGCTGCTTGTTGGAGCATACAGGGGCGAGGTGGAGAGAGGGTAGGGCAGCAAAGTGCAGTTGGGAATTTAGACGGATGGTGAGGGGGGGTGGGGGGTTGCAGAAAGGAGAGAAGTAAGAAGACTGAGGATGCATTGATGGAATGAAGGATTGTGTAGTGCTGAAATGGGAACAGGCAAGGGGCTAGATGGGTAAGGACAATGACTAACAAAGGTTTGGGGCCAGGAGGGTTATGGGAACGTAGGATATGTTGTAGAGTGAATGCCCACCTGTGCAATTCTGTAAAGCTGGTGTTAGTGAGGAGAATCCAGATGGCACATGTTATTATGCAGTCATTGAAATAAAGAATGTCACATCAGGTGGCGTGCTCCGCAATGGGGTGGCCCAGCTGTTTCTTGGCCATAGTTTGTCGGTGGCCATTATGCGGACAGACAGCTTGTTGGTTGTAATGTCCGTGTAGAATGCAGCATAATGGTTGCAGCATAACTTTCTGATCACATGACTGGTTCCACATGTAGCCCTGCCATGATTGGACAGGTGGTGATTGTGACCGGAGTGGACTGGGTGGTGGTGGGACGATGTATGGGACAGGTCTTGCATCTGGGTCTACTAGAGGTATGTGAGCCATGAGGCAAGGGGTAAGAAGCAGGGGTTGTGTAGAGAAGGACGAGGATATTGTGTGGGTTCAATGGGCGGTGGAATACCACTGTGGGAGGGATGGGAAGCACAGTGGGGTAGGGGCGGAAAATGTAATTCAGTTGCTCCAGGCCTGGGTGGTACGAGTCATAATGGGAATGCTCCTCTGTGTTCGGACAGTGGGACTTCGGGAGGTGGGGGTGGCTGGAAAGATAAGGCACGGGAGATCGGATTTTGTTCAAGGTTGGGAGAGTAATTACAGTCTGTGAAGACCTCAGTGAGCCCCTTAGTATATTTCGAGAGGGTCCATTTTCATTACACATGGCAAACCCACGCGTGGCTAGGCTGTATGGAGTTCCCAAGGGGCTGTTCTTTCATGAGTTTGTGTGTGGCACATACGGGGCCGTTGAGAGATTTCAGTCCATTCCTCCTTCCCACGCTGCATTTCCTTCACTGTGGCCCTCCCTCCCCATCCTGGCTCCTTCCTTGTTGCCCCCACCTTCCCAACCATTATTATCTATATGTATTTCCATTTGAAGCACCACAGGACTTTGCCCGTCTGACTCGTTAGCGTGACTAAACAAGTGTTTGAAAATAAGTTATTTTATTCGTGGAAATGATAGTTTGAATGAATGACTGTATGTCTGTATCTGGTAGTCCGGTGGGGCAAAGTTGAAGTCTTTTCATATAAAGCTACTGACTTTCTTTTAATGTATGTGAGTATGGGTGGTTCGCCTAATAATTCTTTGATATGTGTTGGGCGTCTATCTATTGGCATCCGCTACAGTACGGAGGACACAGTTTTGCAGAGTTTGAAGTTTGTGCAGATGAGTGTCTGCCGCCATTGACCAAACTTCTGATCCATATAATATAATAGGGAGGATAACAGTTCTGTGAAGTCGCAGCTTCGTTTCTAAAGTCAGCCCTCCACCCTCGAGAAGCAGGTAAAGGCAAATAAATTCTGTACTGCCTTTGTTCTAAGCCCTATTAACGTGTTTCCCAAATGTCAACTTTTTATCGATCTCAGTCCTAGGTAGGTTTCTGAGTGGCTCCAGTCGATTTCTCTGCCTACAACCAAAATCTGCCTGCTTGGGGAAGTTAACTTTCTGGTGAACTTTATCGCTACTGTTGGTGCTGGATGTATTTTAATCTTCCATGTGGTGTACGAGCTTACTATTTCATTCAGATGATCCTTTAATTTCCTCACTGTAAAGTTGAGGTTGCTACTTCTTTTATATACAGCTGTATCATCAGCATAAAGCGCCAGTTCATTGCCTGCCAGTTTGATATGTCATTTATATACAGGGTGCTCCACTTATCTTGACCACCCTAAATAACTGTTTGTCCAGATGCAAATTACAAAATGTTTCAAGCAAATGTTCTTTAGCCATCAGGGGGGCATGTTTTTTACAAGGATACCTTCAGTTCAGAACACGACGTGCACTCAAGGCATTATGTGCTGGACATCTATTGTGTTGATCCACATAAGCATTCTGGTCCTTAGCAGCACTTCATCCAGAAGAGGAGGAAGAATTTGTCTGAGGAAGTTGGCATTCGCTGTGCTGTTTAAACTACCATTGATGAAGTAAGGGCCAATAATTGTAGTACCAAGCATCCCACACCAGACGTTAACTCTCCATTGACGCTGATGTTCCACCTGTCTACGACATCATGGGTTGACTGGACCAATAATACACGTTCCATGTATTTACCTGTCCTGTGTTTGAGAAGGAACATTCATTGGTAAATAGAACATGGGAGAAGGTTTGGGTTGCCGAGGATTTGCTGCTGTGCCCACTGACAGAACTGTACACGATTCTGGAAATCATTACCATGTAGGCGTACATGGTAAGGATGGAACCAGTGACATGTAAGAACACTGGTTTTAGGATTGCCAATCTCGTGCTCAAGCTGTTGTGTGCTCACATGTGGATTCATAGCAACAGAAGCGAGAACAGTAACTTTGGCAGCTTCATCTGTGCGAGTGCTATGATGATTGCGTTGTCGTGGGTTGAAACTTCCCGTTTCCTGAAGCGTCAGAACAAGACAATAAAAAATCCGTCGGGAAGGTGGGTTCTTGTCAGGATATCGCTCTCTGTACAGTTCCGCTGCCTGCTTAGAATTTTGCCTACCTTCAACAACAATAACAATAAAAGAAACATTGTGTTGATGCAGTTTGTGGGAAGGACAGCCTTTACTGTATGCCTATTCCACACAACAGTATTTAAAAGGACTAAACTACTGTACTAAATGTACCCATACATAAGAAAGCAGTATTGCAATTACTGTTCTGCTAACTTACATTCCCCATAGATACATCGCATTTCTACCTTCTCTTCGTTTGCGATAGGTATGCATTCTACTTATGTTTACATTTGTCCTCTGTCAACGTCAGCATGTGGATGTGTTCCATTAGCCCGTGTATCTGCACTAAGCACTGGGAGTGTCAACGTCAAATGTTGCATAATGTAATTAATAAAGTTGTGTTTCAGTGAATGGTACACTGTGATACATTTTTGAATAGTTCTTTAGGAGAGGAAATGAATTACCGAATAAAAAATACAGGGTGGCATTTAAAAAAGTCACACCACTCTTCATATCTTTGTAAAAAAACAAAAGCTACAACGAAGGCAATCATGCTGATTAATGTCCCCCTAACAGCTAAAGAAACGGCTTGAAACATTTTATAATTTGCATCTGGACAAACAGTTATTTAGGGGGGTCAAGATAAATTGGACACTCTGTATAACAAGTATAGTGCGGGGCCCAGAACTGACCCTTGTGGAACCCCGGCCGTAGCATCCCTGAGCATACTAACATCATTGCTGGACGTAACAGAGTATTGCCTCCGTCCCAGGAACGAGTCAGTTCTGCATATTGTGTGTTCTAGAATGTCTAACGGTAGTAACTTGTATATAAAGCCATAATGACAGGCTTTATTGAATGCTTTCTTGATGTCGAGAAATACTGCTTCTATGCTATGTTTTATATCTATCATCTTGCATATGTGTTCTTCCAGATGTAGGGATTGATGGACAGTGCTGTGTTCGGGATGGAAGCCAAACTGCTTAGGGGTGATTATGTTGTCTCTCAGGAATTTGGTAAGGACTCTCTGGATAGGGCACACCAGTACAAAGCACAGGAGTGAAACGGTCTGTAGCTCTCAGGTAGGATTGGTTTTTTATTGGGCTTTGGTAGGGTTACCACCTGAGCAGTTTTCCATGTGGTTGGGAAGTAGGTTAGGGAAAAATCACTGGTTGTATATGGTGGTGAGGTGAGGAGGAAGGTGTTTTGGGTAAGGGATACAGACCTTGTCAGGGCTGAGGGATTGGTTGTTCCATAGTTGTCTGATATAGGCACATAAAAGGAGATCAGGAACTGGTGTATATTCTGTTTCTGTCCTTTCTTGCTGTCACTCATCCGATTATTATTTCTGCTTGCCTATCAGTCACGCATCGTCGATGACTTCAGTTCAGAATTGTAACTCCAGTGACGTTGTTGTCGATGTTGTCAATACTTCTGCCATCTCCTTGTTGTCATAAACTAATCCGTTTTCTCCTCACAGTGGCCTGTGTACCCTGGGCGTAGTGTTCAGAGCTTTCACGATCTTCCACACTTCTCTTGTGTCCTGTTCTACCTCTGAGCCATTCTTTCCATCTGAGGCCCTCTGTGCTCCTGTAACATTTTCTTTACTTGGGCTTCTGGTCTTCTAAGCAGGTGACGATTGGCAGGATCGCAAAAAGTTTGCCAATCCCTCATCACACACCACTTCTTGGCTATCAGGTCCCAGATATCAGGGCAGGTCCCTAGCACCAGGTTTGGTCGTTTGCCTGGTGCTCATCTCCTGAGCACAGGTCTGGAGTACATTTATAAAATACTCTATCATCATATCCACCTCTGCTTCATTCCTCAAGTGTGGGGTGTCATTCAGATGTGTTCTACCAGGGCGTTATATTGTTCCCAGTTAGTAACTGTCTGTTTTTGCCATCCTCCAGATTTAGTCTTTGTTCTGAGGCCAGCTTTTAGTGAACTGTTGCTGCAGCCCTCCATGGCAGGCATGGGAGCAATTATTCCCAGAGAGGGATCGCTCTTGATAAATCATCTCAATCTCATCCCACTGCCATTTTCGGTGATGCAGCCCCGGTACCCATGCTTGGAATTCATGTCCCTCACTACTATGACTCCCTTGTCATTGTTCAACAGGGCCTGAAGGTGTCTTGACGTTTATCGTTGGTCATGGGTTTCATAGGCCAAAATTATTTTAAACACTTGGTTGCCTAATTTTAATTCTGCCCCGGCCACCTCGACCGTGATCAAGTTGTGTTTTTTTTTTTAAAAATCATCTGCCTCACAATGAGCACGAGTCCTCCGCCTGGGTGGTTTTGTCAATTGACCCTGTGGACCAAGTAATTGTGCACCTTAAATGAGTTGGTCGGCATTAGATGCATCTTCATGATGCAGGCAACATTTGTGGTGTGCCGGTCAAGAAAGGACTGCAGCTGCAGGGTTTTATCTGTAATGCCACGGGCATTCTAATTAAAAATTCGAAAGGATGTTCTTCTATTGAAGTCCATTGGCAAATACTGTCATAGCGGCTTCTACTATTATCATCAACTTGGAAAATATATCTGATTCTGCTCGGACCTTTGCCAGTGTTTCTTTATCTTTTTGCACCAGGGTGCTCATGTTCAGTCCCACAAACAGTGCTTTTATTTCTCTGAAATCTTCCAGCAAACTAAAGAGGTCACCGCTAGTGTTTGGCGTCGCCTGAGGTGCCTCTGGTGCGGGTTGTGGAGTGGTTCTGATATCTTCTGTGCCAGGAGCAGCCGGAGGATCTGGTGGTGGGAACACAGCTTCATTGCTACAAGCAGTCGACTTGGCTGCTGGTGGATGTGGCAGTGGTGGCGTGCTCATCTCTGGGCCCACTGGAGGGTCCACTGGTGGGTGGTGGGGACGCACTTGCTTCTGGCACTGCTGAGGGGGACGGGGAAGGGTTACTTCGGCATTGGCAATGGAGGGGGCAGCCCGTGCGGTCTGTCCTGGCATCAGTACCAGGAATTGCCGTGCTGGTACCTAAACTTATCTTGCCGCCAAGTTCAGTTTTCAGTGGCAGTTGGGGCAAGTTTGCTTTGGCTGTGGTTTTGAATTAATCTTTGATCAAATTCACAATGGGCTAAGGGCACACTGGGTTTTGTGTTCTCCCATGGCTGCAAAGACTCATCAGGTGCAGGCCTGTGCATTTCACGCACTTTGGCTGAAGTTAGCAGTTTTTGCTTGTGTGTTTGAACCTCTGGCAGCAATGGAACTGATCTGGACCTTCAGGCTTGTTGTATTTTTCTACTGTTATCCTAAACCTTAGTATACAGTGAAGACTAAATACTTGTGTCCTCATTATTTTCTAGCACCACCAAGAAGTTCTGCTCCTTCTTCCAGCCTCCAATTCTTTCCTCTGTTGCACTATGAAACATTCGCCTATGAGTTACTGCTTGCCAACCTCCAGTTCCGCACTTGAAATTTGTGTACATTGTACTACAGAAATGTTTTTAAGCCCTGCACTATTTATGTTCTTCCTTATTTGTCCCAAGGAATCTGTTGATGGTAGGTTAGCACACAATACTCTGGTTATACAGAGGTATTAATAAGATATTGTGACCTATTTTCAAGAATAGAGAAGAAAATGATTTAAACACACTTCGTAGTCTCTGTAATACTGTAGTATCTTTTATGGTTAATTTATGGGCACCATAGTGTCAACACCATTTTTTCAGTTGTATACTGCAGTAACCTTCCATTAATTTTTCAAATTTAAAATAATTTAAACTTGTTTTGTGTTTAGGTTATTATGAAGTTGATACAAATGTGGTAAGAGAAACTATGAGAGTTGTTGTACCGCCTATTAAAGATTACAGCTCTGTTGGCATTTACATAGCAAGAGAATGTAAAAATGTACCTACATATTTGCTGGAGAAAGTTACTTCACCAGGTAAGAGGCATATATCAAAATTATTGTAATGATTGATGACACAATTTTTGAAAATACTAATCCAACTTTTCTGTATTTCAGTTTTCAAAAGAAGTGTACTTGAAAACAATGCCAAGTTTGCAGAATTTGCAGGGAAGAAGATATTAGAAGTTGATCTCATTAATATGCCTGAGATTTTAGAGTATGAAGCTCAAAATCTGCAAGGTGCTTAATAATGTGTGGAGAACAGTGACATATTTATTGTATTATTTGTTACCAGCATATATAAGACCTGTTTTAGGCAGAGTTTGCTGCTGTTAGTAACTTTGTTTCATAAGTCTGGTGGTTTGGAAGACTGAGCAGTATGCTGAAATATGTGTTAAGTTTTAGGTGTTCTGGTAATAAGACTGTGGGTGCAGATGGAGAAAGCTCAGAATTCTACTTAAGAATAGAATCTCAGTTATTCCTTACATATCAGAATATACCTTTCAGTCCAAATTGATAATGGAGCCTTTACCCCTCAGAGGAAGTGTTGACAGTTTGTTAGATACAAATTTCAATACTTTTACTTTTTTTTGTCCTTACGAGGAAAGAGCTTACACTCTACTGTGACAAAAAAAATCGTTCCATTCAGTATAGATTTGTGGGCAAGTACATTCTCGTTATAAGCTTTATCAGATATCCCTGTGGAAGTGTGTTATGAGTTTTGGGATTAGACATTCAGTAGAAAACATTTTAGTTCCTTTAGATATGAATTTATATACTAAAGAGTTTAAATGTATTTTATTTGCAGATAATAGTTTACATGTTGAACTCTTGTTGTTTATATACTTTTAGAATAACATCCATGTTACTTTACAATGTAAAACTGTAGTTTCCAATTTCAGAAAATAAAAATCATATAACAGTAATGAACAGTAACTAAATAATAGGTTCACCATTTACAGCTTTTTGGCGGAGGTGGAACAACTTCTTAATCCATTTTTCCATTCGTTGCTGATCTGAAAATAACTAAAAAGTATTCTTTAGTTTAATCTGATTTGAAGAGTTTAAAGTACAATGTTTTCAAACATAGAATCAAAAAGTTTAACTCAAACTTCCTCGTTACATTATAAAAAATCTAGTTCCACAGCAGATTGTAAGTATGGAAACAATAAGTCTATTAATTTTTGTAGACCAGAGATCATTTTCTGGAATATTTGCATATAAATCACTACAAGTGCACCAGTTTCAGTGAAGAGAGCTTTCTGATAATTATTAAGTAGGTGTTTATATTGTACATTGAAGGGGGGGGGGGGGGGAGAATGGAAAGGAAAGGGAAGAAACTGGTATCAGCTGCATCGGGAGTTAATGCAGTGAAAATATGTGGCAGACTGGGATCTCCTGGTTACTAGGCACCACTGTACACAGCGTTAATTGCAAATGTGCAGACTATCTCAAAAACCCCAAAATCACCATAAATGGGCTCATTTTCTTCATTGTGATAAGTGGAGTATTAATTTCAAGCTTCCTGACTTATTAAAACTGTATGCTGAACCAGGGCTTGAGCATGAAACTGTGCCTTTAAGAGAGTAATGCTCTTTTGTCAACAGCTATCTAGGACCAATTCACAACTTACCCTCACCACTTCATTTCTGCTGGTACCTCCCTCTCCCTCTCATATATATATTTGGAATCTGTTTCCTAACACTAAGCAGGCACTTCAATAAAACCAAAAGGTTTGATCTTTTTAAATGGATATTTAGACAATTGTCAATTTTTCAGCATCAACTGCAATTTGCACTGCAGATTTTACAGATTTAAGGGTTAAAGATATTCTCCTAACATAAGTGACTGTTTAGAGATCCTATTCCAATCTTGTACTTAATTTTCTCTCTGACAGAAGCCTATGTGATGTGACATGGTAAGCAAAGGAGTTTTGCTGTGTAATACAGGTCTATTGTACTTTGTAACAGTATTGCCTATTTTTGTCCTATTCCATTCGCGGCCTTTGTCACTGTCAATATAATTTTTCAGGGTATGTAAACACAATATATAAAATTCTCAGATGCTTCTGCCACTGTTGCAAATGGCCTTCCTCAGGGTGTTTTATTACCGCTATGCAGTCTTGTTTCTCTGAATTTATCCAACAAGGTTTTGTGAGAACTGTTATCTTCCCTCCAGATATTCAGTTTTAAGTTTCTTGAGAATTTCTTTTAAACTAATGCAATGGGCTATTCTGACCTGTTATGATCCTAGTAACATGTCTCTGTATCCATCTTATGTCTACTGTCATGCTTAATCGATCTAGACTTTGTTATACTAACATCTTGTTTTTAACTTCCTTCACCGAACGGTTCCAACAAATCTGTTTTTGTGAGAGCACCACACACATACTGCTCCTCAGTAATACTCCAAAATAATAGTATAGTGTGACATGGTCACAATGTCAACCACCGATCTTGCAGTCTGATACTATATACTATGAGGTTCTCTCTCCGTTACAGGCATTACTTTGAACTTATCCACATATAGAGGGGGTTGCCTTCAATTACATAAAGTGGATATTTTGTTAAGTCTCTCCGGATTCTCTGAAGTCATTCAGTGAGGATACTGACCTGTAGACAAAAAAAAAAACATCAGTAAACGATCTTACAGTGCTGCTGATACCATCTTAACAGGATGTGTGTACTGATAACACTAGTGGCCTTATATGCTTCTTTGAGGCACACCTGATACCACTTTTGTTTCTGCTGAACATTCCCTGCCCAGTATAACATACTTGCTTCTATTAGTCAAATTATTCATTAAGCCAATCGCATACATGCGAACAAAAATCCACATGATTGTATTTTGGTTAGTAGCAGATCATGTGGTAAGTGTCAAATGCCCTTTGCGAACCTAAGAAGAGAGGATCTTCCTGTTCATAAGCACCCACAGACTGAAAAATGTGTGTACAAATGCGGCAAGCTGTGTGTTACAAGTATTCCTGAATCCATATGCTCCGGGGATTCCAACTTCTTTCTGGGCAGAGCAGCTCGCCCACCTTACTTACCCCTTCTTCCTTCTCCATGATTTTATTTCTGTCTTATTGAATTTTGCTGACAAAGCTTCCCAGGAGTTGCATTTTGTATCCTCCTCCTGAGAATTATTCCTGCATCAGTACATATAGGATGAAGACTCATAACCTCACAGTTTGATCCCTTTAACTCCAACAACCAACCAATAATCCATGCTGATGCTGATTCTCAGAGCAGCTCGATTTCCCCCAGGAATCTCAATGTTTGAGCTTAGAATATGCTTCACAATCCTGCAACACATGTGTGCCACAAATACTGTTCAATAATTATGTGCATCTCATCTTTTACCTGTTTGTAAACAAGTGTCCTGTGCTCTCTCCTGTCACACGAGCCTATCTGCTGTAGAATTTCTCAATAAATAAAAGCTACAAGGAAAAAAATTCATTCTAACTGGCACTGTATCATGGCCTGGCGCCAACTTTGGTATTACATCAGAACATTTTGATCAACAAAAACCATTGGAAAAACTCCAGATTCATAAATTACACATGATTAATTTTACATTGCTTACTATTTTCCTACAATAAAAAGAATGTCAACCATTAGAAGCTGTACGCCAAGTAACTTGATATAAGTCTAGAAACAAAATTCAAATTTATGTTTTACAAGAGCACTTAAGTTTGTTTCTCAATAATAATCTCCTTTTTGCCCATAGTCACATTCACTTTTGTAAGTACAGGTTTTCTCCTTTATCAGATGATGTCTTTAGATCCAAGTAAAATAGGTGAGATGAATTACATGAGAAACAGATCAGTACTGCCAACATTCCCAGTTTCCAACAGTTCTTAGTGTTGTGCTGTAGAACGGTATTCTGTAGTTATCTTTTTCTGCAATTGAAAGGTTGATCATTGGTCTCTACTTTGCTGTAGGTGAATCTTTAAGAGCAATGCAAACTGTAGGGATATTTTTTGAACCAGTTCCACAACAATGACAGATTGTTTTCATAACATTGCAGAATCTTACACCCATTATCGGGTAAAAGTGCCACACAACATATCACAAGCCTGTGGGGGCCAACATGCAAATTGCAGAAACCCAAGTTTCAGCACCGTTGATTGCACTGAAACAAATAATATATCACATTTCCTGTTGATGCCAGTTGTTGATATTAGAGACTACAAATGTCTGTCATAGACAATAACATTATAAGACCATTTTCATTTCTACGTCATCTTAGATTCCAAATTAAATTATCAGGTCACAACTGGTACATATATCAACCTTAGATTTCTTTGTAGTCAGTTTCATTTTGTGAAATTCATCACAAAAGAGCCTATAACCTTGCAAAATTCTTTAGATTACTTTTCGTACAATGCAGCCATCATCAGGTAAATTAATAACAATTTCTTCTCAAATAATGGCTTTTGTATGTAAAGATTCCAGTTAGAAACTTAAGGATGTACTCTTTTATATTATTGTTTTCTGAACGAGACCTTTCAGTCCTGCTGGTCCATTCTGAATAAATACCTTTAAAAAACATGACTTGCTATTATCAATTTTCAGTCTGTATTACTCCATGTGGTCTTTCACATTAACTTCCCTAAATAGATTATTTTCATTTCATATTGTGATAAGCTTTGTTTAAAATAACTTTAACAAACCTCAAACATAATCTTTTCATCTATTTCGGTCATTCATTGTTCAGTATGCACCAAATATTTTTCTATGAACTTCATTTGAGATTTTTCTGGTGACGAATGCAGGTCACAACAATCAGCACCTACAGTACTCTTGTACACTGTTTAGACACTAGTCACATTACCCTTAATGTTTTATCATAGGGTATAGTATATCAAAACATAAATGATGGAACACATTATTCCCCATTTGACCATTATTGCTATTGCTGTTGAAAGTGTGTGGGACAAACTCACAAACTACACATTGCAGTCTCACTTCATTAACTGTCACAATTGCATATATCTTGATAGATTACACCGCTCTTCCCTAGTGTAGCCCAAGGATGGCAATTTTTTCTTGCTCAAGAAAAATATCCAAATTCCCAAGAAAAGATTAACCGTGCTGATCTTTGTTAACCAGGTATGCAAATCAACATGCTGTTAGTGTAACTACTAGTCCCTAGGAGAGTAGCTAGCTGGTTAAGCTGTGTACTGACTTGCTGAATCTCTAACATTAGAGCTAGAGCTATCTCGAGCACGGTGAATAGTCCACACAGCTCCACACTTTTGGCTAGAAGCAGATGAACACAACATATCCTTCATCACACACCAAACTGTGGTTTGTTGATATATTCTTTGCACGCTATCACACTGCAACATTTGTTCACAGTATAATATGCACGAATCCACATTTCGTCTGTTTAAAACACTAGCCACTTTCATCCCAGTGCTTACCTCGATTACTTGTGACAACTCGTTTATTTGGTCTATTTTTAAATGTAAATCCCATGGATTTAATTTTTCTCTCTCCAGAGTTTCCTTACAATCAAATAGCTGTGAAGTTTAAGCATAGTTGGTACCTCTTTGTACTGTACTAATAATCTATAAAACTGTCATGTCTGTTTGGATGTGCTTCTCTAAAACTACTAGATGAATTTTCATGGGGTTTTGGCAGGTAACTTGAGCATATCTTGGGGCACTGTATATATCATCAAAGTCAGATCACAGAAAAAGAAAGATATCGTAACTGAGTTTTATCCATACTAATATTATAGATGTGACAGCAACTCCATTCATTATAGAGATAGATTAAACCCTGAGGAAGAACAAAGACTGCTTTAGAAAGTGTGTAGTGCAATATACTTACTACTGGTTTCGAGAATATTATGTGAATTATGGAAAATATTTACTCTTTGCCTTTTAATTTTTATCATTTGTGAAAATGCTTGTATTGGTTGATATGTGCTACGATTCAAAGTAATGAATACAATGCTTACACAATCTTCAATGTGTTTAATCCTGACTTCCACACTACTTGATGCATAATGTACACATTCTATAATGCATAGCTGCTTCAATAGCATAATGCATAGGGCACGCCTTCCTGCCCATGCCCCTCAGTACGCACTGCTCAGCAGTGACGCTGCACATGCTGATGCATTATGTGTTGGGACAGCATGGGAGGGGAGAGTGGGCACACATCACGAGTTGTGCTTACCCGAACAGGTAGACACACGAGGGCAACTGATGGTACTTTGTGTACAGCAGCTTGCTTATTCACCGAAACTCATAACAACAAAACTACTAATATGCAAGTGCAGCCACAGCTAAGAGCTAGTTGCATAATAATAGTAATTTATCTGTACTCTCGCTGGGACAGTGATTTTGCACACTTCATTTCTCCTTTTCCAGGGGTGAGTTCTTGAATCCAGTTCCACTTAGCATCCTATCTTCCCTCCTATCATTGCACATCGTAAACATGCTCAACCTTAACATTTTGCTTGCATGTTTCACCAACTTTCCAAACAGGACTGTAACTCCTTTCTCCTACACAACATTAATAAATTGAATAATGTTAATTTAAAGCTGTCACAGCTTGCCCATGAAGACATTTTCTTTGCTTACTTCCCTTTCATGCATTAGGAGGTAACAAAATGCACTTCCATGAACTAAAATGTGACTACCGTGCCATGTGATCAAGTTCCCATTCTGCTAGGTGTACAGTTTGTCTTTACTCATAATACAAAGCATGCTGCTGAAAGTATCATCATGTGGTTCCTGTACAGCACTACAAAACAGCTGAATATATTGCAGTCTCCTGATTCACATATGCTGAAAATTTGTTACATATAAAATTGCATTAAAAGTGATGATGAAGCCAATTCCAGAAGCCTTGAAGCAAAATATCAACAATGCAGTCAATTTGTAAATAAAAGGAACAATCTACGATTTTTAGCCTTTTCTCTGTGTTGATACAATTGCTATCGGTCTTCGCAACAAATCCTTCAGTGTCAAATTGTCTTTGTGATAAAATATGACTACAGCATTATCGAAAAAAATCAAATTAAGTCTCTAAAAACACACTGAACGTATAAAATGGACAACTACTTAATGTTTCATTTTTAATTATTTGACAAAGGTCATATGTAAAACAGATACTACAGCATCTATGCTCCGTGGCACGCATTCGTTTTATCAGAGCAATTTGTCTCCTAAACAAGCTCCACAGCTAAAAACATTTAGGTGCCTAAATACTTTTACAAATAGTGTAAAAGAAGATAGACCGTAGGTAAGTAAGTAAGTAATTATGTTCTTATGGTGACACATTTAAAAGGTTTAACACGTTGGGTGCCAGCGGCCACAGCAGCCATACATCTGACACTGTGTGCCTGGAATGGCCATGAAACATCCATCACTAAGCCTAAGGCATTCAACATGTTAATCCCTAACAAATTTATTTAAAAAGATATTCGCTTCCAGAAAACGAGTACCATATTGCTGCTGTTACCTGCACAAATAACCTACAGAGAAAAAGAGCTACTAGTTGGGACAGTGTTGAAATATTTCATGGTTCAGAATGTGTATCACACCTATAGCATTTCTTCTTTCGAAACTAATAATAACACGAACAAATAAGACTTTTCTATGTAAAACATTCTCGGTTTTCGTGCTGCGTCAATTCGGGATAAAATGTCAAGCTTTCGACGATAGCCTCCATCGTCATATCAAAAGCAACTGACTGTCTTCACTGCTGCTGTGTTGGCCTTACATAGCCTGTGGACGTCTTGTGATTGGTATGTGATTACGTACTGCTGTCGCACACGGTGTCAATGTGTGTGCTGGTGGTGCCACCACTTGGAACGTAAACCTTGGAAGGAATGTTTTTGCTGTAAAATTTGAAATTTTCCTGGCGAATCAATTGTTCAAAAAGATTTCGCACTTTCAGCTGGTGGTTGTAAACTTCATTGCACAATATTTCGGCTGGACAACTGCCAGCCAACTTCAGGTGAGCCGAATGAGGACTGACGAAGACGTTCTCCGCTCCAGCTTTTATAGTGCGCTGATAGTACTGCCGTGCATGCGTTGCAATTGCGGAGACCAAAGGGCCACACCACCCTCGCTGGTGGAACTGCAGTACTCAGCTGCCGTCGGTATTGTCACTGGCCGCAGCTATCGAAGTCTTCTGGCATCTTCGTTTCGAGCAAATTTCGGAGATGACGGGATTCCATGTGTTATTCAATTGGTAACCACTGTCACGGTTCATTAGATTTCCCGCAATGCATATTTCAACTGATTCTTTGATAATGGAGTCCCAAAAAGTTGTTGCAGTGGCCAAAATCAAAGTTTTGTCTCCGCAATTGCAACGCATGCGCTGCAGTACTATCAGCGCACTATATAAGCTGGAGCGGAGAATGTCTTTGTCAGTCCTCGTTCGGCTCACCTGAAGATGGTTGGCAGCTGTCCAGCAGAAATATCACGCAATGAAGTTTACGACAACTGGCTGCAAGCCTGAAATCTTTTTGAACAATGTCTCTGCTGCTTCTCTGCATCGAGCGCTAGTTTCCATGCACTGCCCGGATAGTATCCACTATAACCATTAAAGTTCTTCTCGCTCATTCTTATTTCAACAGCCTCCTTCATAACAGAATCCCAGTATGTGGAGGCACGAGACAAAATTTTTGTTTCATCAAACAGTATTTTATGTTTGTTCGTGGGACTATGCTCTGCAATTGCCGATTTCTGCAGTTCTCTATTTTTAATATGCCAATGGTGTTCTCCACAGCAATCGGAAATGGTATGAATAGTCTGACCTCTGCAATTGCTTCCACACTCACAGGGGCTATTATAAATTACAGGGACCCTGAGGCTGAGACTGTCCTTAATAGGGCGCATCATCTCCTTAATTTTCTTAGGACGACGAAAAATTGGTCTTATACCCCATCTACCCAGGAATCTTCCTATTTTGTTGGATATAGTGCCACATAAAGGAAGAACTGCAATCAGTGCTTCATCATGTGAATGTGCAGCGTTTTCACATTTCCTTTTCTTCAGAACGCTGCCTTTATCATGTGCACCATAGCCATTCTTTCGGAACATGTACTTCAGATGGTTAATTTCGAACTTCAAGTGGTCCTTGTCAGAAACCATTTTTGCTCTGTATACCAAAGTGTTCAAAACTGCTCTCTTCTGAACAGAGTGATGGAAATTATGTGCATTAAGGTATAAATCGGTATGTGTCGGCTTACGGTACACAGAGTGGTGGAGACGCCCATCCACCTGCCGTTGTACTAAAACATCTAAGGATGGCAACCTTCCTTCCTTCTCCAACTCGACAGTGAAGCAGAGTTCTGATGTATGCTTTTCATGTGTTCCATGAATTGTTTCAGAGCTTCTGGTGCTGTGTGGCCAGACCACAAATGTATCGTCACCATAACGATAAAAAAATGATGGACGGAGGGGAGCCAAATTTAATGCACGCTCCTCAAAATTCTCCATAAAATAGTTAGTCAATGGTGGAGACAATGGAGAGCCCATTGCCATACCGTCTTGTCATTTCATAAAATTTATTACCATACAAGAAGTAGGTGGTCATCATCATGATTTTATCAACGAACATCTGGGAATTTTTGATGTGATGTTCACACCGGCCAATTATAGGAGTCATCGACTTTGTTAGGTATTTGGCCAGCTTGTAGGTAGGAGTACCAATTGCAGTGGCAATAGGGCTCAAGGGAACATTATCCTTGTGGATCTTCGGTAGTCCGTACAACCTGGGAATTCTAGGAGCTCAGACTTCGAGATTTTTCGTAACATCATTTGTCAGACTGGAATTCTTCAGTAGCTCCATGGTTTTTCTCCTGTACGTCAAAGTTGGATCCCGTTTAAGACATTTGTACGTACTGTCCTCCAACGGTGATATTCAGTAGTATTAGGAACCACGGTGGCATTTCCTTTGCCAGCTGATAATACGACAAGATCTTCATCTTTCCAAAGTAAACGGACCCCCTCCCTCTCCTCTCTGCTGATATTGGATCTGGAAGGCTTAGCTGAGGAAAAATGCGACTGGTAATAAGTCTCACTTCTTTGGTGTCATCCTGTGCAAGATGCCGCAGTGCCTGTTCTACTCGACTGATAAGATCACTGAAGGGTATAGTACTTAGTGTAGGAGCAAAATTCAAACCTTTATTAAGGGCCGAGATGGCTCCCATGTCCACGTTCTTCTCCGACAGGTTGACAACAGTGCACACTGTTTCATATGATGACTCCCTCTGATCTTTGCATAGCTGCAAGATGCTCAAATTTCTTTGCTTGTTTAGCCGATATATTGTTAAGATGAGCTCTTTGATGAGCATCTGTCGTCATATCGACCCACTCCCAGTCAAACGGTGAGAGAACTGTAGATAACAAAAAGATGTCAACTATATAAACTTAGTGCATTAAAATCTAGTTCATACCTTGTGTGTCGTAACCTTTCTTTGACCCTCACGCAGCTTGTCTTCTGTAATATATTCTTCACTCCAACCGACTTGATAAGATGTTTATCCACAGCAACCTCAGGCACAATCTCCTTATCATGACAGCGTTGCAGAAATGCATAATTACCCCACTACTGTGTATATTTGATGTGCAGCTTCTCCAGTTGACGAACCTGGCGTGCGATGTTCTCCCCATAGAGGAAAGATATATGAGAACAAAGTCTTTCACGATGGCACTTATATGTAAAACATTCTCGGTTTTCCTGCCGCGTCAATTCAGGATAAAATCTCAAGCTTTCAATGATAGGCTCCACCGTCATTGTCAAGAGCAAGTGACTGTCTTCACTGCTGCTGTGCAAGATCCACAAGGATAATGTTCCCTTGAGACTTATGTTGTTGTTGTTGTTGTTGTAGTCTTCAGTCCTGAGACTGGTTTGATGCAGCTCTCCATGCTGCCCTATCCTGGGCAAGCTTCTTCATATCCCAGTACTTACTACAACCTATGTCCTTCTGAATCCGCTTAGTGTATTCATCTCTTGGTCTCCCTCTACGATTTTTACCCTCCACGCTGCCCTCCAATGCAAAATTTGTGATCCCTTGATGCCTCAGAACATGTCCTACCAACCAGTCCCTTCTTCTTGTCAAGTTGTGCCACAAATTCCTCTTCTCCCCAATTCTATTCAGTACCTCCTCATTAGTTATGTGATCTACCCATCTAATCTTCAGCATTCTTCTGTAGCACCACATTTTGAAAGCTTCTATTCTCTTCTTGTCCAAACTATTTATCGTCCATGTTTCACTTCCATACATGGCTACACTCCATACAAATACTTTCACAAACGACTTCCTGACACTTAATTCTATACATGATGTTAACAAATTTCTCTTCTTCAGAAATGCTTTCCTTGCCATTGCCAGTCTACATTTTATATCCTCTCTACTTCGACCATCATCAGTTATTTTGCTCCCCAAATAGCAAAACTCCTTTACTACTTTAAGTGTCTCATTTCCTAATCTAATTCCCTCAGCATTACCCAACTTAATTCGATTACATTCCATTATCCTCGTTTTGCTTTTGTTGATGTTCATCTTATAGTCTCCTTTCAAGACACTGTCCATTCCATTCAACTGCTCTTCCAAGTCCTTTGCTGTCTCTGACAGAATTACAATGTCATCGGCGAACCTCAAAGATTTTATTTCTTCTCCATGGATTTTAATACCTACTCCGAATTTTTCTTTTGTTTCCTTCACTGCTTGCTCAATATACAGATTGAATAACATCGGGGAGCGGCTACAACCCTGTCTCACTCCCTGTCCAACCACTGCTTCCCTTCCATGCCCCTCGACTCTTATAATTGCGATCTGGTTTCTGTACAAATTGTAAATAGCCTTTCGCTCCCTGTACTTTACCCCTGCCACCTTTAGAATTTGAAAGAGAGTATTCTAGTCAACATTGTCAAAAGCTTTCTCTAAGTCTACAAATGTTAGAAAAGTAGGTTTGCCTTTCCTTAATCTTTCTTCTAAGATAAGTCGTAAGGTCAGTATTGCCTCACGTGTTCCAACATTTCTACTGAATCCAAACTGATCTTCCCCGAGGGCGGCTTCTATCAGTTTTTCCATTCGCCTGTAAAGAATTCGCATTAGTATTTTGCAGCTGTGACTTATTAAACTGATAGTTCGGTAATTTTCACATCTGTCAACACCTGCTATCTTTGGGATTGGAATCATTATGTTCTTCTTGAAGTCTGAGGGTATTTCGCCTGTCTCATACATCTTGCTCACCAGATAGTAGAGTTTTGTCAGGATTGGCTCTCCCGAGGCCGTCAGTAGTTCTAATGGAATGTTGTCTACTCCCGGGGCCTTGTTTCGACTCAGGTCTTTCAGTGCTCTGTCAAACTCTTCATGCAATATCGTATCTCCCATTTCATCTTTATCTACATCCTTTTCCATTTCCATAATATTGTCCTCAAGTACATCGCCCTTGTATAGACCCTCTGTATACTCCTTCCACCTTTCTGCTTTCCATTCTTTGCTCAGAACTGGGTTTCCATCTGGGCTCTTGATATTCATACAAGTGGTTCTCTTTCCTCCAAAGGTCTCTAATTTTCCTGTAAGCAGAATCTATCTTACCCCTAGTGAGATAAGCCTCTATATCCTTATATTTGTCCTCTAGCCATCCCTGCTTAGCTATTTTGCACTTCCTGTCGATCTCATTTTTGAGACATTTGTATTCATTCTTGCCTGCTTCATTTACTGCGTTTTTATATTTTCTCCTTTCACCAATTAAATTCAATATTTCTTCTGTTACCCAAGGACTTCTACTAGCCCTCGTCTTTTTACCTATTTTATCCTCTGCTGCCTTCACTACTTGAGACTTATAGTCAGTGCAATTGGTTCTCCTACCTACAAGCTGGCCAAATACCTAACAAAGTCGATGACTTACAGCCAGCCAGTGTGAACATCACATCAAAAACACCCAGATGTTCATTGAGAAAATCAAAAAGATTAGAGTTAGTCCAAATGACATTTTAGTCAGCCTGGATGTGGCATCACTGTTTACAAAAGTTCCTGTGGAGAACACTTTGAAAATGCTGGCGGATCTTTTTCCTCCTGAAACTATAAAGTTGTTCCGACTTGTGGTGACGACCACCTACTTCTTGTATGGTAATACATTTTATGAAATGACGGACAGCATGGCAATGGGCTCTCTGTTGTCTCCATCACTGGCTAACTTTTTATGGAGAATTTTGAGCAATGTGCATTAAATTCGGCTCCCTCCATCCATCATTATTTTATCATTAAGTTGATGATACATTTATTGTCTGGCCACACAGCGCAGAAGCTCTGAAACAAATCAGAGAACACACAAACAGCATACATCCGAACACCTGGTTCACTGTCGCGATGGAGAAGGAAGTAAGGTTGCCATTCTTAGACGTTTTAGCACAACGGGTGGATGGGCATCTCAACCACTGTGTACCTTAAGCTGACGCATAACGATTTATACCTTAATGCACAGAGTTTCCATCTCCCTGTTCAGAAGAGAGCCGTTTTGAACACGTTGGTATACAGAGCAAAAATGGTTTCTGACAAGGACCACTTGAAGTCAAAAATTAACCATCTGAAGTACATGTTCCAAAAGGAAACGTGAAAATGCTGCACACTCACAGGATGAAACACCAATTGCAGTCCTTCCATTCTGTGGCTCTATATCCAGCAAAATAGGAAGATTCCTGGGTAGACGGGGTATAAGACCAATTTTTTGTCGTCCTAAGAGAATTAAGGAGATGATGCGCCCTGTTAAGGACAGTCTCAGGGTCCCTGGAATTTATAATAGCCTTTATGAGTGTGGAAGCAATTATGTAGATCAGACCATTCATACCAAAGGCATATTAAAAACAGAGAACTGGAGAAATCAACAATTGCGGAGCACAGCCTCACGAACCAACATAAAATACTGTTCAATCAAACAAAAATTTTGTCCCATGCCTCCACATACTGGGATTATGTTATTAAGGAGGCTGTTGGAATAAGAATGAGCGAGAAGAACTTTAACCGTGATAGCGGATACTATCTGAGTGATGCATGGAAACGAGCGCTCGATGAACAGAAGCAGCAGAGACGAGACATTCCTTCCAAGGTTTACGTTCTAACGGAATCGGTGGCGCCACCAGCGCACACATTGACACCGTCTGCGGCAGCAGTACATAATCGCCAACCAATCACAAGTCGTCCACGGGCTATACAAGGCCAACACAGCATCAGTGAAGACAATCAGTTCCTCCTGATGACGACAACAGAGGCTATTGTCAAAAGCTTGAGATTTTATCCCGAATTGACACAGCAAGAAAACCGAGAAAGTTTTACATATAAGTGCCACCGTGAAAGACTTCATTCTCATAAGACATTTTCTATGACATTCAATGGCCCATGATTTCCACTTTGTTTCCATCAGCAGGCACTACATGTACTGTGTTTAATACAGCTCTTTCTCACGGACACCGAACGAATTAAAAGCTCCAATGAAACAACCGAATTTTCACTGTGTGTCTGGCATTGCTGGCCTACCAAATTGCACATAGGATGAGCCATAAATGAAGGTATAGGCTATCAGCTCATTCCGCAAGTTGCCCAAGCAAGTATTTGAATCTGGATTTTCAGAGGGCCACAGAATCGTGTTTACACACTGGAAACCTGTGTTTGTATTTCTCATGCCTAGTTTTACGCTATTTGTCTGCACATCAAACTCAATTGGCACTTTTGAACTTGACACGCTTTATGCAACAAACACAGAATTATACAGTGCTTTTTTAGAAGTTAAAGGAGACTACGTTCATAAAGAAGTGGTAATTTTTTCTGCGCAAAATATTTAGAATTACTGTAGCCACAGTCCAGTAAAATTCAACAATAAAAAACTGCATTCTTCGTTTTGTCCCTATTTGATTACCAGCACATTGATTAAATAACAAATTGGTGCCATTTACACAACTAGGCACTATGTACTCCATGATCCCAAGACCAAAATACAGATGTAACCGTAGCTAATACTTTTAACTATCTGCTACCGATATTCCAGTTTGTCACATTACTTTGATTGCTTAAGCACTTTACATATAAATAACAATTTTATATCTTCGCTGCTTTAGAGGATATACTATCACAGGATTTTACAAAAATAGGTCGAATACCTGAATACCTAATTAAACTTTCTACTAAGTCATTTTTGCAGCCTCATTTTGGAATCATATTTCAGCTGCTTCACTATGTTTTGGCTTAAACAAAAGTCACATCAACGTTTTAGATTATATGTAAAAGTCACCTCAGGATGGTGCACATTATATGCTAGTGGATGAAGGATTTGTTTCATGACCCATTTATAGTAATAAGTAAGTACGGTGGGGCTAGGATTATTTTAATGAGACACATATACCTCAATTTACATTCTATTTTACCACCTCAATTTTATTGCATCTCCCATTCATGACACTACCAGCAACAGAAGGTTTAATATCAACGTTCTGCAATCCTGTACAACATAAGACAAGTCTAACAACAACATAGGCACAAATTTGATAGCTTATCCCAGTTATCCGAAAAGGGAAAGGTGACCTACAGTTTAACATGGAATCCGAACCAAGTGTCATTTTCCCCAGTTGTACAACTCGAATAGGTTAGGGGCACACAAGTTGCCACACTGGTGTCTAATTGAAATACTTGCTCTGAGTCACATGAAATTATTAGTATCTGTCCTTTTTTTTTAAATTGCACAAAATCCTGTAATATTCTAAATATCAATATCAGTATAATCTAATTCACCATATAAAAATTCTAAGCATTTCCAATTTCTCTTCCAACTTCAGTGTCCTGTTAGTACGAAATGCAGGCAATTATTACAGTACATGAAGTTATTTTCATTGTTGCATATACTTTAGCCTACAGCAATAAAATTGGACACTGTTTGGTTCATAGGCTATGTCTGCTGTCTCGCATATTTATTCAATGGCACACAAGCATCAATTTACTTTTGAGATTCGTGAAAGCTACAGATTGATCTGCGAAACCCGTCAATGCTTTCCCAATAGTGATGCGCAGTTTGGCATTATTTTCTCCATTGTTGTCCACAGAGGAACATAAAAATTTCATTTCTACATTGTACAAAATATGATGGGTTCATTGTTGAAGATAGAATTTGAGGACTCCCACAGCTAATAGTCTTCTCATGGCCAGAGTGAAAAAGCTGAAAATTAGTGACACAGAAATATGAGTACTTTACAACACTGTATGTTTTCAGTGATCTGTGCCAAATAACGCCTGCACTAATTTTTGAATGTTTTTCACTTGTGTGTCATTTCTGCTGGTGTACAAGAAAATGTTTCACTCGAAGTTGTAAATATTATCAGTGAAAATGAGCACTGTTTCAGGGTGCATTTTATAAGTATCTAGAACTCTGCACTAACGAAACCCTATTATTGTTCAAATTGTAATTATCTTTTAAACAGTTTCTTTCACTAAAAGTGATGTATGTTTGGAATAAAACCCATTTACAAGATGACTTTCAGACTAGCTGTGGTTTCGATTATAAAGTGTTTAAATGTTGGACTGCAACAACAGAAACTGTTTTCACAAAAGAAATAGTGACACAGTGGCAACACTCGTGAAGATTTCATTGGAGCTACTTGACCACTGGTACTGAAGGCCACATCCATTCCTCTGGTTTTGCAACTACATGTTGTACTGTTCACAAGAATGCCTTCTAATATGACGTGATTTTAAAATATTTCTTTTTGCTGATGATACTAGCTTGGTAGTGAAAGAAGCTGAGTGTGGAGTGGTCAATGTATCAAATAGTGCTGTTCAAGACATACAATTATGGCTTTTAGAAAATAAATTGGTGGTAAATCACAGTAAGACTCAGTTTTTGCATTTTATTAGACAAAACTAAACTAAAACTCACATTTTGATTACACACAATGGGCATATGAATATTTTGTCCATAAGGGATGTCATTGTGAGGGCTGTAACTGTTGTTCAATACAAATACAATAGTTTCTGCATCAGTCTGACTGGTGCAGAAACTGCTTTATTTGTATGGGCATACGATTAGCGAGTCTGAACAATTCAAGTTCCAGGTTTTCAGATAGATAGTAAGCTGTCATGGAAACCCCTTGTTCAACATCTTGTTCAAAAACTGAATACTGCTATACTTACCATTCAAACACCATCTGCCATAAGTGATAGTCCAACATGAAATCAGTCTACTTTTCTTATTTGCATTTGCTTATGACTTACAGCATTATACTCTGGTGTAACTATTTCATTCATAATCGGTATTTTTGGCTCAAGAATGGGAAATCTGAGTGTAGAGGGTGACAATTATTGAACTACATGAAATAAAATCATCATAACTTCTGAACGGTTTGCATTAGGGCGTTCAAACTGCACGGCTGGCCACAGGGCATGACGGGAATTAATATGCGGTGTATGGTTTGGTTTAGCGACGAAGCCCACTTTCATTTGGACGGGTTCGTCAATAAGAAAAATTGGTGCATTTGAGGGACTGAGAATCTGCATTTCATGATCGAGAAGTCTCTTTATCCTCAACAGGTGACTATGTGGTGTGCAATGTCCTGTCACGAAATAATCTGTAAGATGCTCCTTGATGGCATGGTGACTACTGAAGAATACATGAAGGTTTTGGAAGATGATTTCATCCCCATTATCAAAAGTGACCATGATTTTGATAAGGTGTGGTTCATGCAAGATGGGGGTCAACCTCATCAAAGCAGGAGAGTGCTTGATGCAGCACTTTGGGGACTGCATTCTGACTCTTGGTTACCCACAGGCTACTGCCATGGGCCTCGATTGGCTGCCATATTCCCTGGATCTGAACACATGCAACTCCTTTTTGTGGGGCTATATAAAGACAAGATGTACAGCAAAAACCCCAAAACCATTGCTAAGCTGAGAACAGCCACTCAGAATGTTATGGACAGCATTAATGTTCCCACAGTTCCAAGGGTCATGCAGGATTTCATTATTTGTCCGCACCACATCATCGCGAATGATGGCAGGCATATTGAACATGTCATAACATAAATCTAAATATCTCTAGTGTCATTTACATGTTGAAGTGAATGCATGCTGTAGTTCGTAACTAATTTACATTTTATTTTTTCATACACGTTTTATTGTTAACTGTGTCAATAATATACTTACATCTTGTAGTCTGCAGAGGATTCATGTACATTTTATTTTACCTGTTATTTTTCTGATGTTAATTTCATTTATTAACTTATTCTACGACCATGGAGATTTGCTCCTCAATTTGGCACTACAGAGCTAGACATGTAAAGAAACTTCAGTAGACACTGAAACAAAAGGCTACCCTGTTTGTGAGAACCAATGTGTTACTGGTCATTAAGTGGTGTTGCCAAAGAGAAGTGAACACAAAGAACCTGAAGGTCTTCAACCTATTTTCTTTGCATCCTATGGCCACATATGCTCCACACTAACAAAGAAATAAAATTAAAAGTAAGTACTAAAGTCTTTAAGACATTAGAGTAATGTGACAAACCACATTATCAGTTTCAGATAGTTATAAATTATTAATCCTTATTACGTCTGTATGTAAAAACATAGGAGACAATGTTCTTGGACTTGGGGATCATAGAGTTGTCAGTGCTGCAAGTGGCAACGAAGTTGACATTTGAGCCATCTGTTGGTAATAAATAAAGAGTGTTTCACTACGTATCAAGTCGGACAACTCCCCATGGACTTCTGTAAGGATTTTTCATGACATCATGATTAAACAAGTAGGATGCCACAAGTTATGTGCTGGTGGAGTCCAAAAGTTCCAGGTTGCAGAATTTTAGGCAGAGGAAATTTGTCAGTTTGTTAAGAGAGATGATAAGTCCATAAATATGAATTGTGATTATGCAAAAGTTAACATATTTTATTTGGAGACTAACAGAAGTTAGTTTCCAGATAACTCAGCATTCAGTGTCTCCATGTCCTTATGAAGCACTACACAACATTTAGGTTGGCCTCGGTAGCTGAGTGGTCAGCACAGATGGCTGCCATATGGAGGACCCAGGTTCAGTTCCCAGTACTGCCAAGTATTTTTCCTTGTTGGGAGAACTGGTACGGGGTGCACTCAGCTTCATGATGCCAACTTAGGAGCTACCCGACCAAACAGTAGCGACTCCATGGTCTAGAAAGTTTGTAAAAGAACCAGGAGAGCAGTGTACCAATCACATGCCCCTCCATACTGTGCATCTGCATGAAGCTGAAAGGCAGAGGATGACATGGCAGCCAATAGACCTCACTTCGCCTTTCACAGTCTGGATGAGAAGCCTACACTACATGTAACTGTTTGCTCTGTGTGTCGTATCATTGACATTGTCCTCTTCAGCCATTCAACAATCTTATTTGTTGACAGATTTAGTACGTTAATATTTATCTGATAGACTCGGTCTATTGCCAGACTCGCAAATGTACGACACATTTTTTCAATTTGTTATTTATTTCACGAACATACTATATTTTCTTGAGCGCTTTTGCAGATTATTATTTTGAAGCCAAGGGTTTATGCAACTGCATCTGAGACCGATCTGTATTGCGCCGCTTACAAATTTTTGCCTTCAGCAACATGGTCCTCTTGTGTTATGGACAGCGAGTCAAAAAATATTTGAAGCAATAGTGTATGGCTGTGACAGCCTCATTGTTTATTTTTTAAAGACATTTAAATTCTGTATTCCCTTGACGTCTCTAACATACTGCAGTGTCACTGTGTTGAAGCATTTAGCTCCTCACAAAAAATGGAATATACTTATAGCACATGACAAAAGTGAAAATTTATGAATACTTACTCTTGAGTGAAATATACTTTTTGGATCATCATCATTTGTTATCAGTGGCGGAGCAGGTGCTTCTACTTCAACTTCCAGTGCTTTATCCGCTATTCTCCCAGCAGATTTTGTTGATACAAATGATCTCTGCTCAAATCCAGGACTATTCAATTTGTCCAAAACACTTTGTGATGGTCCCAGAGAAGTGATTCCTGTAACTTCAAGTTTTTGATTTACATGTTTAACTGTTAGAAATTTTTATGGTACACCTTTTTTTACAGTATACTTACCAGTAATCCCGAGAATCTTTTCTGCACTTTCTGTAATTTGCTCTTTCAAACTTTTTCCATTTTCTTTCTGTCCTTCATTAACTTCACTGTTTTCTTTTTGATCTTGTTTCTCTGTCTTCATTTTAGTATACAGCTGGGAGTCTCTCGAACTCTGTGACAGAGATCTCTGTACGGAACGTGAACGTGATCTCGATTTGTCTTTCGATAGTGATCTCGAGTAAGATCTATATCTGTGTCTGGACTTTGATGGAGATCGGGACCTAGAATGCCTTTTAACCTTCTTTTTAGATCTGGATATTATACGGTCATGTGATCTCTCTCTTGATAGTGACCTTGATCTCTCTCTGGATCGCCTGCTATGGGTCCTATTTTTTGAGTGTGACTGGTCATTGAGCATTCTGGAAAGTAAAAGACAGGTTCTGGAAGACAATTCAGTTTTAAAAGGAAATTTAATATTAACAACTTCTTTAAAATTTTACCTTTTGCCATAATGATCCCTACTATGAGAGTGGTGATGTTTTCCCTTCTTGTGCTTTCGTGAGTGCCGTTTAGAATAACTACTGTCACTGCTGGAGTATGAACAGCTTCTTGACCTGGAACAGTAATCATCATCAAACAGCATTCTCAATTAGAAACAGAATTTTAATAGTAAAAAAATGCATTTGTCTTACCTTCCTCCACTTCTATTTGACTTTTTTTTCTTCCGATAATGATCTTCTCCTCGACTAGAGTTTGAGTCACTTGAATATCTGCTCATTGTAACTTTACAGATACTGTAACAGAAAGTCATTGTTGTCAGAGGTCATTACATATTCCCTTGACATGTTCAGTGCAAGTCTGAATATAAATTTTTGGATGGCCTCTTCACATTTAACTGTTCAATTAATCAGCAGCACTTTCTACACAAGCAACAAATATTTCATTGCAGTAACAATATACTTTATCAATCACACATTCTAATAAGAATAACAATAATAATTGCAGAACTCTGGCACTACAACATTGCCCACAAACCAGATTGCCTTTCCTTAAGTAACCAGATTGCCTTTCCTTAAGTGCAGCTAAACAATTAGGTGAAATAGAAAAGAAGGTAATAAAAATAATCACGAAAGTCTTGGGACCAAAATGTGAGAATGGCAAATGGGAATTAAGAACCAATAAAGAAACTGTAAAACTAACAGAATCAACGTTAAAACTAACAGAATCAACATCAGATATGATGAGGAAGAAAAGAGATTTAGTCTATGGACATCTAAAATGGCTAGGCAAAAAGAGGATGCAAAAAGAATTTTTAACTTTTTGACAGAAACCAAAAAACATCCATGACAGGGATCAAAGAAATTAAGGCAGACCTGGGAGAAATGTAAATAACACAGAAAGAAATAGGAGAAAGTGAAAAGTTCGGATCAAAATTAAAAGGTTTCAAGTGTTTCCAAGATAAAACAAATAAAAAGACAGGTGCAACATGGAAAAAGAAAGACGCCAGCAACATATGGAAATAATGAAAAACACTGGAAACAAAGAATACAAGACATAAGTTATTTCATGTGCTCCTTCGCAGGTCAAACGAATTAAATAAAAAATGGGAACACATTTGTCCAAAAACAGATACATAAAAGTACCTATGAAAGGTAATCAAAAAGTTGGAGTCATCACCCTGAAAAAATACAGTTACATAATGAATTCCAGAATGAGATCTCATTCTGGAATGAGATCTCATTCTGGAAACACCCCCAGGCTGTGGCTAAGCCATGTCTCCGCAGTATCCTTTCTTTCAGGAGTGCTAGTTCTGCAAGGTTCGCAGGAGAGCTTCTGTAAAGTTTGGAAGGTAGGAGATGAGATACTGGCAGAAGTGAAGCTGTGAGGACCGGCCGTGAGTCGGGCTTCGGTAGCTCAGATGGTAGAGCACTTGCCCGCGAAAGGCAAAGGTCCCGAGTTCGAGTCTCGGTCGGGCACACAGTTTTAATCTGCCAGGAAGTTTCACATAATGAATTGTTTGTTTATCTGCAGGTAGCATTTCTACTGTCTTGTTACACACTGAAATCCTCACACCACAGTGTTGCAGCACACTGCTAGAGGAACCAAGTCAAAATGGCACAGCCCATTCATAAAGTGGAGAGTTGTATAGTTATGAATATTTATCAGCAGACAATCATTGTCAGAGTGTATTAGTTATCTGACTATTGAACAAAAATAAGTAGCTCAAGAAAAAGAAAGAAGTGTCTACTATTTTGATAGTTTGAGCAGAATCAAAGTCTAACTGCAACCAAATTAAGCTCAACTACTTGACAATACACAAAATGTTAAAACTAGACACTTTCATGCTTAACATAACACAACATTGTCCTCTAATTATCCTTCTCTTGTCAACAAAATGACCATTTCCTGTTGAAGTGTTGTACTGAAACCTGTATGCCACAAATATTTACATGTTTTACTTTTTACAAGAAATAAGCAATTTCTTGTGCAAAAGTGTACATGGTGACTAAATGCTACCGTAGCGGCTGTAACTAAATGTGCCCAAAATGATATTTCTGCCAACTGAAGTACAGCATATATTAGTTACAGACATCAGTAAAAACAGACAGAAAATGAAGGACGTAAGCTGCAATGAAACAATTATTAAAGGAGTAGATGGTTTCAAATATATAGGAAGTAAGCTAACCAAGAAAGGAAACATCAAGGATGGAATTCTGTTATTGTGTATCTAACATAATTAGGAACTGGAAAATGCTGGCAAAGGCAATATCATGATATACAAAAGTCATATTATCCATCAATTTTATCCTTCACTTTAATGACTGCTTCACAGCCTGCACCATCCAGATTCTATCTACCAACAGCAGCTTTTCACAGGACTTTAGATGCAAACATACGAATACTAAATGTATATAAATCAGTATTCATATGTTTGTTTCTAAAGTACTGCGTCATAATTTACATTCATGGAATGTGCTACTCATTTTAAGTTATGACTAATGCAATATGGTGGCTTAAACCATTTTAACTCTTATATGTGAAGATGGCCCAAGACTGAAACCGATAGATATTTGGGTTTAAAACAAAAGCAGCTGATGGTTCAAATATGCATCTTATACATTGTTTACTAGCTGTTGACAGTCACATTATAAAAATCTGTTCAAAATTATTTTGTGTAACTGTCTGTCTGTAGCCCCCGCAATGAATCCATAGACATCCCAGTCTACACTCGGCAGGTTAAATTTGCCTCCAAGTAGTGCTGGATGACCTGGGTATTTACACGCTACTGACCATAGAATTTCTTTGAATAACTCTAGAACTATCACAGCGGAATCAGGTGACCAGTAAAAACATCCAACAATTAACTTAGTTTCACCTACAACTGTTGTAAGTGACCAGGTGACTCCACTGTCACACTCATCTTCGACCTCAATTGTCAACTGCAATGAACACTCCCCCTCCTATGGCCTCTAATCTGCCTGTTCATTATACACTACATGACTCTCAGCTTTCCACTTTGGGTTTCAGCCAGCTCTCGGTCCCAAGAATAATCTGAGTGCGAGAACTTTCCTGGAGGCTGGCAAATACGGGAACTTCATTAGGAATACTTTGACGACAGTTTACTGATAAAATTCCAGGATTGTTTTCTCTACGCACAATTATTATCAATGGTTTCATTTAAATATTGTGAAAGCAGAAGTAAATAAACAGCAGTTATTTCACGTAAAAGTGAAAACAGCAAATTTTCCATTAATTTTGTTCACTTATATAATTTCAAACCACATATGATTCAAAATATTGGATTTAGTGGAGCCTAAATTGACCTCCTATTTCTTACTATCTGGAGAGCATTCAGAGCCACATAGTAAATAAAATAAACCTTCAGCATGCCTGACAAGGTACATGTTGGATTCAACACTTATTAGCAACAGAATTCCACGGACAGAGATATAGCACATATGAAAGATATTGGCTTAGTAGAAAATTGTTCCAAAGTACAGGAATAACTGTACATGAACGGTACTTGCTACAAAAACTAACAGCTCAAATTCAACACAAGGAAACACAATATAATGCACGTAAAAAAAATAAAAATAAAAAATTATCTGGTGGTGTTTGATTATATCACAGCCAATCAGTCACTGGAATTTGCCATCAACCATTACACATCTAGGGAGTAAAAACTAGTAGACTACACATACTGTGGTTTGCAGAATACAGATGTAAGTGATAAGAGTTGTTACTGTTGTGGTCTTCAGTCCGAATTTGATTTGATGAAGACCTCCAGACTAGTCTGTCCTGTGCAAGCCTCTTCATCTCCACATAACCACCACAACCTACAGCAATCGGAAACTGCTTACTGTTTTCATGCTTTGGCCTCCCTCTCTAATTTTTTACACAAACACCCCTACATTTCCATCCATTACAAACTGACAATCTTTTGCCACTCAGGATGTGTCCTATCAACCAACCCTTCTGTAGTGCCATTACTACTTTGTGGGAAAATCTGTGGGAGTACAGTGCCAAAGCATTGCAGCAGATACTGGCAACTGTCAAGCATGTGTTGGACTACCAATTGCCGTAACAGGCTGTTGGTTCATTATAAGACATGTCAGGCTCAGCTCTGCAACATGTGCCAGAACAGCGTAAGACACTGTTTTTTGCAGTTCAGGCAAGGACACCAGGATCAGGTCCGAGAAGAGCAACATCGGCACAAGATAAACACTTCTTACAACTTGAAGTTCTCCCAACAATCATACCACTCCTGTCGAAGCATAAAATCAGTTCCACCAAGTTCAAGAGGTTCAGTTTTTGTGAGAGAACCATCCAAAGAATACTGAGAGAAACCAATCGTCAATCCAGAACACCTGCTATAGGCCCAGAACTCACCAGAAACCATCACACAGCTGACTATGTTTCGCAAGGGAATATCGCAGGTTGAGAGTACTACAATGGGAGCAACTGCTGTTCTCCAATGAGCTGCAAACTGGCCTGCAATAACCTGACTGTAGAGAGAGGCTCTGGAGGACACTTAGGGAAAGATATTTCCCCTGCACATTCTCACTCAGGACACCTTTCCAGGGTGGAGTTTTGATGCCATGAATCAATATGACTTTAGGAATAGATTTGGTCCTCATGGAGCTTGGGAGCCTTCTAAGAGGAGCCTCCTATGACATCGGTGTGTGGAGGAAATCCTTGTAGAACATGTTGTGCCTTTCACTCAATTTACTGGTTGTGGTTTTCAACTACGGTAATGCTTGACAATGCATACCCAAATGTTGTGAGAATCGGGCAGGGGTTCTTGGATGAAATGAAGATTCATGCAATGGCTTGGCCTGCTTGAAGCCCTGATTTGGATCCTATTGAGCATGTATGAGGTCAGCTGGAGAGAAGGGCCCATCAGTACTACTCAGAGAACCTACAGAATCTTCGAGGGGGCCTCCTGAAATGAGTGGAGTGCTGCATCAATGCATTAATAAGAGTATGCCTGAAAGGTTTGATGCCACGATTGGTAGAGGAGGAATTGATGCACGCTTCAGAAGGTGCGACAAGAGGTCTGTGAAGTGAATCCAAAATACACCTGCCTTATCTTTATTAGCTTTCTCAAAATTTTTCTTGAAAAGTGCATCTGTGTTAGGTTGTTAATAATTGTATTGTATTTTTTTTTTTTTTTTTTTTTTTTCCAGGCACTGTAGCACAATATTTTATCATAAGATATTACGTTAGTGTCATAAAAGTGACTAAAATTTAAAATAATTTTCTTAAGAAATCAAAGTGTTACATTTTCTGTGCCAGTCAGTGTATTTCTTGCAATATAAAATCAATCCCACATATCCATTTGTCCTAGCCATTTTACATACTTTCACTTTCCTTACATATGAAGTTTTGAGTCCTTTCGAAACCCAAGACTTTTGATGTCTCATTATTCCCACACTTCTTTGTCTGCTTGGGTAAGCTGCTGATAAAGATTGATAGGAATCCATGAAAAAGAAAAACATTAAATTAAGAATAGACATCTGTCACATTAGACACATTTACTATTTCAGGCCTTCAAGAACAGATTATGGAACACAACACAATGACAATGATGATGATGATGATGACGACGACGACGGCAACACATGCACGCACACCTTACTCACACATGACCACTATCTTTGGCCACTCTGTCCACAATGCACAGGGGTACGGAGGAGGCTGCGCCAGAGGGGGATGGATAGCAGAGTACGTGAGAGGGACAGTGAAATGCTGCTAAAAAGCATGCAGGGACGAGGTGGAGAGAGGGTAGGACAGATAGTTGCAGTTGGGAGGTTAGAAGGAGAGTGGGATAGAGGTGGGTTAGTGCAAACGGAGAGATGTAAAAAGTACATTGGTGGAACAGAAAGCTGTGTAGTACTAGAATGGGATCAGGGAAGTGACTCGATGGGTGAGAACAATGACTAATGAATGTTGAGACCAGGAGGGTTATGGGAACGGAGGGTTATATTGCACAGAGAGTTCTCACCTGCGCAGTTCATAAAAGCTAGTGTTGGTGGGAAGAATCCATATCGCACAGGTTGCTGTGAAGCAGTCGTTGAAATGAAGAATGTCGTGTTGGGCGGAGTGCTCAACAACAGGTCCAGTTGTTTCTTGGCCACAGTTGGTCAGTGGTCATTCATGCAGACAAAGACAGTTCATTGATTGTCATGGCAACAAAGAATGCAGCACAGTGGTTGCAGCTTAGCTTGTAGATCACGACTGTTTGTGACCAAACTGGAATAGGTGGTGGTGGTGGTGGTGGCAGAATGTATGGAACAGGTTTTGCATCTAGGTCTATTACAGGAATACGAGCCATGAGGTAAGGGGTTGGGGGGCAGGGGTTGTGTAGGGATGGATGAGTAAATCGCGTAGGTTCACTGGATGGTGGAATACCCCTGGGGGAAGGGGTTTGGAAGGATAGTGGGCAGGACATTTCCCATTTCAAGACATGAGAGGTAGTCAAAACCCTGAAGGAGGATGTAATTCGTTGGTTCAGTCCTGGGCGGTACTGAGTTACAAGAGGAATGCTCCCCTGTGGCCAGATGGTGTTGAAAAAAACTCGAAAAAAAAGTAAATAATGTAATTTACATCTGAAAAAAACTGCAAAAATACACCCAAATACGTGGGAAAAATAACAAAATGGATGTAAAATGGGGCGGGGAATGATATCTGAGAGACTATAACGATAGTGAAATGCAAAACCTCACTAAAATTGTTGTGAAGTCACAATGAGATCGCAGAAAAGATATAAATTAAAAAAAATTACTGTGGGTTGCAGGTCTGAGGGTGGACAACTGTGAAGAAGGGGGACAGTATATGCGAATGGATGATGTGAAATTAGTAGATGCAAACTGGAATGAAGTGGAATCAACGTGAGGGGTGGGGAGGGGTTGGTAGGATGAGATAAAAGATCATGTGGCACTGGAAAGGTGCGAGGATAACACTTGAAAATATGGGAGAGTGATGCAGAGAGAGTGATCAATTTGACGATACAGGTTTAATTATATCAGTGGGAGTAATGTGAGACATAAGATGCTTCACCAACAATCAGTGTGGTCTTGTAGCCATCTGTTGTGTGCGGCCAAGATGAGTGATACAGTGTGGATCCTAAGCAGACCATGCAGTGCAGTTTGTAAGGCAGCAAGACAAGCACAGGAAAGAAGAGGTAGAAGGATGGACATTGAGTATAGCAATGCATTAGAAAATACACTGAAACTCTTAAGAAATTAGTACAGGCATGCATATTCAAATACAGAGATATGTAAATAGGCAGAATATGGTGTTACAGTCGCCAATGCCTATATAAGACAACAAGTGCCTGGTGCAGTTGTTAGATCTGTTACTGCTGCTGCACGAGTGTAGCATCTACGAGGTAGTGTAGAATGGGGATTTTCCCGTACAGCCATTTCACGAGTGTACTGTGAATATTAGTAATCCAGTAAAACATCAAATCTCCGACATTGTTGTGGCCAGAAACAAATGCTGCAGAACGGGACCGACAATGACAGAACACAATTGTTGAACACGATGGAAGTGCAACCCTTCTGTAGATTGCTGCAGATTTCAATGCTGGGCCATCAACAAATGTCAGCATGCAAACCATTCAATGAAACATCATCGATATGGGCTTTCAGACCCAAAGGACCACTCGTGTACCCTTGATGACTGCACAACACAAATCTTTACACCTTGCCTGGGCCTGTGACATTGGACACTTGATGACTGTAAACATGTTGCCTGGTAGGACGAGTCTCATTTCAAATTGTATCGAGCAGATTGAAGTGTACGGGTATGGAGATAACCTAATGAATCCATGGACCCTACACGTCACAAGAGGACTGTTCAATCTGCTGGAGGCTCTGTAATGGTGTGGCGCATGTACAGGTGGAGTAATATGGGACCCCTGATACGTCCAGATACAACTTTGACAGGTGTTATGTACGTAAGCATCCTGTCTGATCACCTGCATCCATTCATGTCCATTGTGCATTCCGACGGACTTGGGCACTTCCAGCAGGAAAAAGCGACACCCCACATGTCCAGAATTGCTACAGAGTGGCTCCAGGAACACTCTTCTGAGTTTACACACTCGCACTGGCCACCAAACTCCCCAGACGTGAACAGAATTTGGCATATCTGGGATGCCTTGATGTACTGTTCAGAAGAGATCTCCACCCCCTCACACTCTTACGGATTTATGGACAGCCCTGCAGGATTCATGGTGTCAGTTCCCTCCAGCACTACTTCAGATGTTAGTTGAGTCCATGCAAAGTTGGATAGTGGAACTTCTGCCTGCTCATGGGGGACCTACACGATATTAGGCAGGTGTACCAGTTTCTTTGGCTCTTCAGAGTAATAACAAAGGAAAACAGCATTGGGTTAGGATGGAAGAAAAGCCATCAGGTAAAATCAAACAATGGAAAATCCTGGATGGGATGTAACAATATTATGAGGGATAGTTGCTCCTCACCATATAGCGGAGACGCTGAGCAGCAGATCGTTACAACATAAAGACTGTCACAAACTAAGCTCTTGCCCAACAAGGCCTTTGTCAGAAATAGATGACACACACACACACACACACACACACACACACACACACACACACACACACACAGTGCATGATGGGAGAGGCAACTAGGTGCGGGTACGGAGGAGGAGGAGGCTGGAGTGGGGAGGGGGAGGGATAGCAGGGTAGGGGTGGGGGACAGTGAAGTGCTGCTGGGAAGCATTCAGGGACAAGGTGGAGAGAGGTGAGGGCATTTAGGTTAGATGCAGAGTGAGAGAGAGGTGGGGTAGCAGAAAAGGAGAGAAGTAAAAAGTGTGTTGGTGGAATACAGGGCTGTGTAGTGCTGGAATGAGAACAGGGAAGGGGCTGATGGGTGAGGACAATGACTAACAAAGTTTGAGATCACCCTCCAAAACTTCCTCCCACCACCACACAGAATCCAGAACATAAACAGACACAAAATACTGTCATGAACCTTCCATCTGAAAGCCTTAACCCCGCAGAAATATCAGTCCTTTCCAAAGTCCTCACCTTTTGCCCCATTCCCAAATTCATTCATGCAGTACTTGTGAAAGACCTTCTCTCCTTCTTCAGGTCCCTTCAGGGAGACACTTTTTCACCACCAATCAGACTCCACCAAAGACCAATGTTGAACCCTGCCTGACTCGGTTCACTCCTCCATCCAACCGTGATCCACCCCCACTGCCCCCCCAAACTGTTAACTTTCCAGAATTTCTTAACCTCAAACCTTGCCTCACCATCATTCTCCAAATCTCTCAAAATGCGAACTAACTTCACATCTGCAGAAAGAACCATAGTCCACCATCTAAAAACTGATCCCGACCTTATAATCCTACCTGCTGACAAAGCCTCCACCACTGTTGTTTCTAACTGCATGGATTATCTGGTAGAAGGACTCCATAAATCCAGCAGGATCTCCAGTCTCTCCTCAAATCCTTATGCCCATCTCAGAACCTCTATGTGCAGTCCATCTATTTCCTCACCCCTACCACTCTCTGCACTCCTACCTTCTACATGCTTTCCAAAGTACATAAACCCAACCACCCAGGACACCTCATTGTGGCCAGTTACTGTGCTCCCACAGAGAGAATTTCTGCTGTCATAGACCAACACTTCAGCCTATTGCCTACAACCTACCTTCCTATATTAAAGATACCTACCATTTCCGCCACTGACTCTCCACTGTTCCTGTCCCTTTACCACATGATGACCCGCTCATCACTATTGATGCCACCTCCCTTTACGTTAACACCCCCAATAGCCTTGGCCTTAATGCTATAGAATACTACCTTTCCCCATGCCCAATGGATTCTATACCAGGAACCTTCTTCCTAGCCACCATGACCAACTATGTCCTCTCTGACAGTTACTTCTCCTTTGAAGGCATTATGTACAAACAAATCTGGGGTATTGTTATGGGCACCCAAGTGGCACCGTCCTATGCCAACCTATCCATGGGCCACCTAGAGGAATCCTTCCTAAACACCCACCCCTTACTTGGTTTAGATTCATTGGTGACATCTTTGCGAACTGGATCGAGGTTGAGGGGACACTATCCACATTCCTCCAGAACCTCAACAGCTTCTCACCCATTGGCTTCACCTGGTCCTACACAACCCAACAAGCCACCTTCCTAGATGTTGACCTTAACCTCAAAGATGACTAAATCACTATATCTGTTCATATCAAACCTACAAACCACCAGCTATACCTCCACTTTGACAGCTGCCACTCATTCCCTACCAAGAAGTCCCTTCCATACAGCCTAGCCACCCATGGCCGTCTCATCTGTAGTGATGAGTGGTCCCTCTTGAAATATACTGAGGGTCTCACTGAGGCCTTTATGGACCGTGATTATCATCCCAAACTTGTGCGAAAACAAATATTCTGCGCCTTATCTTTCCAGTTACCACCCACCTCCCAAAGTCTCACCATCTGGCCACAGGGGAGCATTCCCCTCGTAACTCAGTACCACCCAGGACTGGACCAATGAATTACATTCTCCTCCATGGTTTTGACTACGACTCATCGTGTCCTGAAATGGGAAATGTCCTGCTCACTATCCTTCCCACTCCTCCCACAGTGGTATTCCACCATCCACTGAACCTACACAGTGTACTCACCCTTCCCTACACAACTCCTGCCCCAACCCCTTGCCCCATGGCTCATATTACTGTAATAGTCCTAGATGCAAAACCTGTCCCATACATCCTCCCATCACCACCTACTCCAGTCCAGTCACAAACATCGTCTATCCTATCAAAGGCAGGGCTACCTGTGAAACCAGTCACGTAATCTACAAGCTAGGTTGCAACCACTGTGCTGGATTCTATGTGGCAATGACAACCAACAAGCTATCTGTCTGCATGAATGGACACTGACAAACTGTGGGCAAGAAGCAAGTGGACCACCCTGCTGCTGAACATGCTGCCAAACATGCTATCCTTCGTTTCAATGAGTGCTTCACAGCCTGTGCCACATGGATCCTTCCCACCGACACCATCTTTTCTGAATTATTCAGGTGGGAACTCTACTTCCAATATATCCAACGTTCCGTAACCCTCCTAGCCTTAACTTCGTTAGTCATTGTCCTCACTCATCTGCGCTTCCCTGTTCCCATTCCATCACTACACAGCCCTCTATTCTACAATGCATTCTTTACCTCTCTCCTTTTCCGTTACCCCACCTCTCTCCCGCTCTCCGTCTAACCTCCCGACTCCACATCATTGCCTTGCCTTCTCTCCACCTTGTCTCTGTACACTTCCCAGCAGCACTCACTGTCCCTCAACCCCACCCTGCTATCCCTCCCCATCCCCGTCCCAGCCTTCTCCTTACCCCCAGCCTGTTGCCTCTCCCATCATGCTCTGCTGCTACTCATAGTGTGGCTTCAGCTTACCTCATCCCATCAGAGGCCGGGCCACCTGTGGAAGCAGCCATGTAATGTACCATCTCTGCTGCAGTCATTGCACAGACTTTTATACTGGTGTGACTCCCAGCCAGCTGTCAACCAGGATAAATAGCCACCACCAAACTGTAGCCAACAGTGAAGTGGATCACCCTATGGCACAACGTTCAGCTGAACATAATAAGCTTAATTTCAGTGGCTGCTTCACAACTCGGGCCGTCTGGATCCTCCCCCTAGCACCAGCTTTTCTGAACTGCACAGATGGGAGTTATTCTTACAATGCATCTCTGCTGCCAATGTCATCCCGGACTCAAGCTACCATAGTATACTGTCCCCACACCCTCCACCCAACAGTTTCCACTTTTGCTTTCCTATCACCTCCTCTCACTTCACATGCCTTCCCCCCTCATTGTGCTCCGCTCTCTACCAATGCACTCACTGGTCTTCTCCCCTTCTCTGCTCCTCCCCTTTACTGCTCCTAGCCCTCCCCCCCCCCCCCCCCCACCCCATACAGTATCCTGACACTACACCTGGCAGCTCTGTCTGGCTACCATCTAGTTCCTGCACACTCCACCATGCAGCGCTGACTCCTCTCGCACCACCCGTTGTTCCCTGCTACGCCTCCCCCTTCCCCACTCCATTCTGGATTGTTGCTTGCATTCAATGCGACACCACTGCATTCTGGTCAGAGCACCCGGACACAGTGCCAATATGTGCGTGATGTGTGCTGTCTTGCGCAAATGTCTGTGTGTTTGCTTTCTTTCCTGAGAAGAAGGCTTTGGCCAAACGATCAGTGTTTTACAGTCATTTCGTTGTGCCTGTCTACAAATCAACAAGTCATCTTTATGGTGAGTAGCAATCTAGACTTTTCATTATTGATAAAATTATTTAATTGGACAGATAAATAGCCTACTCACCACGCAGTGACGGAACACACACATTAAAGAATGTTGTGATTGGCAAGCTTTTGGAGCCTGTGGCTCCTCCTTCAGGCAGGAGGGTTGAAGAGGAAGGAAGGAAAACGACTGGAAGGGTCTAGGAAAAGGGGTGGATATTGGAAAAGTCACCCAGAACTGCAGGTCAGGGGAGACTTACCGTACAGGATGAGAAGGAAAAACTGATTGTTGGGGGCTGCATCGGACAAGATTTGAAAACCTGAGAGCTTAAAGGTGGAAGACAGGGTAATATGCAAGACGGAATTACTATTAAAACATGGATGAGTGGGCATAGGCAGGTGGTATATACTGCAACTCACAATATCCTGTTGCAGAACATACTATAAAACATGACATTCGTGACCTCGGCACCAGTTTCACCACACACGCCATCTGGATTCTTCCCCCAGACACCAGTTTCTCAGAACTCCGCAGGTTCTCGTGCACGATATTTTAGTAGGAATCTCTGTGTTGCAAATTACCCTGTCTTCCACCTTTAAGCTCTCAGGTTTTCAAATCTTGTCCAATACAATCCCCAACAATCAGTCTTTCCTTCTCATCCCGTACAAAAAGTCTCCTCTGATCCATGGTTCCGGGTGACTTTCCCAAAATCTACCCCTTTTCCTAGACCTCTCCAGTCCTTTTCCTTCACCCTTCTTCCTTCCCCTTCAACCCTTCTGCTTAAAGATGAAGCCACTGGCTCCTAAAGCTTGCCAATCACAACAGTCTTTAATGTGTGTGTTCTGCCGCCACTTGGTGAGTAGATGTTTTATCTATCCAATTAAAGAATCTGGTCTTTTTATATTATTGCTGATACTCCAACCTGGACTTTCCACTGTTCAATTTTCTAGAGTTGAATTAGGAGGTTTTTGTATAATGTTTTTTATGCTTTTAAAGATTTTCCAAATGGAAATCAGTGTGTTGAGTAATTGCATTTAGCATTCAAGAATTCTCCTCTTTTTGTGGACAATCTTTTTCTGTTTCAATTAATGCTGTCACTAAACACAGTCTCTGTGACAGTGTCCAGTAATCATAACCTGTGAGTACGTTTTATTCTCCTAAAGAGTCATGTTACACTATTTCAAAGAAATTGCCAGGACCCTCTGGTACCAAAAGTAGATACTGACAATCACACATGACAGAATTCTCTTCTGGAGTAAAGTGCATAAAGTAAACGAAGTACAGCAGAAGTTAGCATTAAGAGTATTGTGTCCAGTTATACCTACACCACTTTTAGATGCCCTTTCAAAGTAATAAACACATTTTTCCAGTGAACTGTGATTTGCACAATTAAAATAATATGTAGGAAATAGAATATAGTTCCTATTAAACTTTGTCTTTCAGCCTAGGTATCAGAGAGGAGCCACATACTCTGCTGCAGTTATTAAACAAGTTTTCAGTTTCTGTACAGCAAGAAATTGTTAACATTCGTAAATCCAAAGGCCAATGAAAAATACATATCTTATTTGCCACTTCTATGAATTTTGTGGTTATCTCACCCCTTTTCTTGGTTTTTAAGTAGATTTGTCTTGTTACATGCACTGATAGGACTATCTCCGCTTTCCTCTGTCACATTCCTTTTCCTTAATCTGCTGGCAACTTTCATCTATTTCTGAAGTCATCGAGCATCACAACCCATCCTCTTCCCTGCAAGCTTAACTTTAATAACTCCTCACAATAATGTTCCAGCCACAATATTTTCTATGTTCTTACCACTTCCACTAGTCGTCTTCTTATTTTTTAACCATATCTTTATTTCTCATTCTACCAATCCTTTTTATTGTAAGCATATTTTCCGCATCGACATTTTGAAACTACAAAATATTATTCTTCTTTCTTTTCAGCTGTTCTTGATTTACTGCCACATAAAACTACACTCCAGTTAAAATATTTTCTAAACCTCTTTCTTGGTTCTATCTGAATTCTTTTTACTGTAAACAAAACTTTCACCGTTTCATAAACTTTTTTGTCTATTGATATTCTTATAGTATCCTTACAGCTTCCAAAAACAGTTTGCTTCTTCAGAGAATTTTCTTTCAAATATAGTTTCATAGAAATGTCAAACAGAGGAGACTACAGTCTGGAATAACAACATTCTAAGGACAGACTGCTACTAACTACATAGGGGAGGCACTATGAGAAAGATTGCTAAAACCCATGCACACTACCTCTTCGGAAACAGAAAAACACGCATACTTGCAAAAGTGCAATACTCACACTCTGTGGGAGCGTGCACGGACATGATGAGGACCGGTTGGGGGGGTCTTGCTGTGGGGGAAGTGTGGAGAAGCATGGGGAGTGAGGAAAGGTGGGGGTAGTGGTGGGGGGCAGAAAGTATGTACAGGTGCGTTGAAAGGATGGGTAGTTTGTGTAAGACTGAGTGGGACAAAGGAAGGGGATGGGCAGATAGAGGACAGCGACTAGTGAAGGTTGAGACCTGGGGGGTGAGAAGCGGGGAGGGGGGGGGGGGGTTACAGGAATGAATCTGTTGTAGTTAAGAGTTCTCACCAGCACAATTCAGAAAAGCTGGTGTTGGTAGTAAAAAATCACATGGCACAGGCTGTGATGCAGTCATTAAAATCGAGTATGCTGTATTGGCCAGCTGTCTCTTGGCCACAGTTTAGCAGTGGCCATTCACATAGACAAGCAGCTTGTTGGTTGTCATGCCCACGTACAAAGTGGCACACTGATTGCAGCTTAGTTTGTATATGGCATGGCTACTTTCACAGCCAGCCCTGACTCTGATGAGATAGGAGATGTCTGTGACAGTACGGGTGTAGGTGTTAGTAGGAGGACGTATGGGACATGTTTCGCATCTGGGTCTATCGGAGGAAAATGAGTCGTGAGGCAAGGGGCTGGACATGGGAGTGGAGTAGGAATAGCCAAGAATATTGCATAGGTTGGTCCACAAAAGAGCACTCATCTTGTGACTCAGTATCATCCACAACTAGAGAAACTGAATAGCATTCTCTGCCAGGGTTCTGACTATCTCTCATTGTGCCCTGAAATGAGAAATATCCTCCCCACCCCTCCCAGAGTGGTATTCTGCTGCCCACTCACCCTACACAGCACACAGGGTACTATGAAAGTTTTGCAATACGATGCAACAATAAGTCCCAGAAGCCTGGTTGTTGTTCTGTTCATACTTGCATTGTAGCCAAGTCTTTGGGCACAATTGTTCACTAGCAGGGTTAGTTTGGAGCGCTTGCTACGGCATCTTCATCATGATGAAGTGAGGTTCAGGCAGTTTTGCGGTACAATGAAGTTTAAACATAAACCAGTGCTTTGAAGAAATTACTCTTGCACTCGGTGATATGTGTGCACATCATACAACTATGTTCAGGTAGTACAGAGGATTCCAAAGAGAACATTTCACTCTGAAGGATCTTGAGAGGACAGGAAGGCCACCATCATCAGTTACGGAGGAAAACATCGACACTCTTGAGGAAAATGCTAGACGAACACAGTCAAGTGACACATAAGCATACAGAAGATACCTTAGCAAGTCGTTCGATTCTGCATGATCATTTGCAAGTAAAGAAACTTTGTTGCCTCTGGGCACTGCACAGACTGACGGAAGAGCAGATGACGCAACATAAGACTCTTGGTACCAGGAGATGTTAAAGAAGGTTTCCAAGGAACAATCCCAGTATGGTGAAAAACACTCCGACAGTTGATGAGACTTGGCTGTACTACTATGACATGTCGACTAACACTTGAAACAAATTTTGGGTCTTTGAAGATGATGACACATCCAGAGCTATCATAAAATCCCACTCAGTAAAGAAGAAAATGGCAACCAAGTATGCACTGAATATTTGCATGGTACAGAACTGAAACTTCTTGAGCACCCTCCTTACGGTCCAGGCCTTGCTCCTTGTGACTTTGCACTGTAACTGCATGTAAAAATGAAGCTGAAAGGAGTGCAGCTTTCAAGTGATGAGGACCTCCTGAAGGCTTGGGACAACAAGTGTGCCTTGCTCCTTACAGAAACTTGGGAGAACTGGTTTATGCATTAGTTTCAGAGGATGGAAGGGTGTATTCAATGTGCCAGAAATTACTTAGAAAAAATTAAATAAATAAAGCTGTATTGCAAATCTTCCCTAGTACTCTTTGTATTCTTGTCCTATCCTACTCCAAACCTACTCCCGACCTACTGCCTCATGTCTCATATCCCTGCAACAGACCTGGATGCAAGACCTTTCCCATACACCCTCCCACTGCCACAGGCATCTCCTTCCCCATCAAAGGCAGGGCTACCCATGAAAGCATCCATGTGATCTACAAACAAGCTGCAACTGCCGTGCCACTTTCTACATGGGCATGACAGTTAGCAACCTGCCTGTCTGGAAGAACTGTGGCCAAAAGATAGCTGGACCTACCAGTTGCTGAACATGCTGCCCAAAATGACCCACAAGACTATTTTACAGCCTGTGTCATCTGGATCCTTCCTACCAACACCAGCTTTTCTGAAATGTGCAGGTGGGAACTCTCTCTACAACATATCCTTCGATCCTGTAACTCCCCTGGCCTCAACCTTCGCTAGTCCCTGTCCTCCAACTACCTAACTCCTTCCCTGCTCCCACACCATTACTACACACGCCTTCTATCCTGTCAACACACTCCCTCCCCACCCCCCTCGCCTTCTCTTTTGCTCTCCACAACCTTACCCTCATCCTCTCCAGTTCAGTCTCTCAATGCTCCACCTAGCAGCCCTATCCTGCCCCCACTATGCCCCTGCATCTTTGGTAGGTTGGTTGGATGCTTAAAGGGGCCAAAATGCTAGGTCATTAAGGTCATTAGTTCCTTACAGGTCTATACGACTGTAGATCAAAGATATCTTACGACGCATTACCCAGGGGAAGAAAACCCCAAGGCCTACCAATGTCAGCGTGGCTGAGATAAGGAACAAAAAGAAGAAAGGGAGACAGAGGAAAAAAGGCAAGCAAGGTGCCCATTCTAGGGAGCTGCCAGAAGCCCCTGAAGGCAGAGTCCAATGAGAGACCATACATCCCACAGCCCCCATTGTTTACCAGACGTACTCTACTCCAAGACTGCCATGAAAAGATTAGCAACACAGGCAGGGCTAGAGAAGCACAGACAGGCAAAAGATGAACAAGTCTAACAGACTACACGAGAGGTGGGGGAGAAAAATAAAAGAGCAGGAAGGGTGAGAACTGGGTTGAAACACCAAGTCCAGACAGCTGAAGCGATCTGGACAAAGAGTGTTCTGCCAACCTTTCAACAAGCTGATATGGGAGTGGTAAAAGCCTGCTTCAAGAATAAAATGTAAAACTTGGTCAGCCACTGGTCGCAGCTAACAGCAGCGAGTCAGGGAGATTAAGAATCTGCTGCAGGGTAATAGATTGAGAGAGGCCAGCAAAATGTGGACTACCATCAAATGGGCACCACAAATGACATTGGGGTGGGTCCTCGCTATGGAGGAGATGACCACGAATCAGCGAAGTATGGCCTCGCAAGAGGCCTGCGTGGAAGACCTCCACAGATTTGTAGTCTTCTTTATCATCTGTAGTTCCTTTGGTGAAGTCAGAGAAGCCATTCTGTATTCCAGGCACCTAAAACTTGATGGCATAATACTGATTGGAGGTTTGTTTCCAAAATACTGATCTCGAGCCGGTTTGGCCACACTATCGGCAGGTTCATTCCCCCGGATCCTGAAATGGGCCGGGGTCCAGATGAAGGTCACTGAGCGTCCACACTGTTCGAGGGTATAAAGGGAAACCTGGATAGCAATAACCAAGCGATGGTGTGAGTAACACTGGTCAAGAGCTTGCAAACTGCTCAAGAAGTTTCTGCAGATAAGAACGAACCCACCAGTGCAGGAACAGATATGCTCAAGAGCACGAGAAATGGCTACCAACTCCACAGTGAAAACACTACAGCCATTTGGTAAGGAGAACAGTTCAGTACATCCTGCATTAATATAAGCAACCATCGAGCCATCAGTATAGATGACTTCTGAGCCTTGGAATGTGGGAACGACGGAGAAAAACTGGCAGTGGAGAGTCTCAGGATGAACTGAGTCTTTTGGACCTTGTCATAGGTTCAAATGGCTCTGAGCACTATGGGACTTAACATCTATGGTCATCAGTCCCCTAGAACTTAGAACTACTTAAACCTAACTAACCTAAGGACAGCACACAACACCCAGTCATCACGAGGCAGAGAAAATCCCTGACCCCGCCGGGAATCGAACCCGGGAACCCGGGCGTGGGAAGCAAGAATGCTACCGCACGACCACGAGCTGCGGACCCTTGTCATAGGTCAAGACAACGCTGTGGCAGAGGGATGCACCACAGAGATGTACAGGGTTCAGTCCAGAGGAAGGGTGGAAGAGGAAACAACTCAAGTTCAGAGAGGATGGACCAGATGTGGATTGCGATTATAAACCCTGATTGAGACCACTGTTGTGGGAGATGGGTTATTGTCTTTGGAAAGAGGAGATGGTAGTTTGGCTGCTTAGGTGAGCTGTAAATGTGGGTAGCTTAATAGACAAGCTGCTGTTGGTGACTGATCCACAATGGAGAGACCTCAGCCTTCACAAGTAAGCTTTCATGGGGCTAGTTCAAATGCTCCTGTCGCAAGTCAAATCCCACAGGGGTGCATCATATCCAGTATCCGCAAAGCTGAAGGTGATGCCGAACCGTATGTCAAACTTCCATAATCGAGGTGGGATTGTATCAAGGGTTTGTAGAGCTGCAGAAGGGCAGTGCAATCTGCACCCAGCTAGTGTTACTCAAGCAGCAAAGTGTACTAAGGTGGAGCCAACACTTTCGCTTAAGCTGGCAAAGATGGGGAAGCAATGTCAACCGAGAATCGAATACCAGTCCTAAAAGGTGATAAGTCTCCACCATATTAAGTAGTTAGTCATTGAGGTAAAGTTCTGGTTGTGGGTGAATGGTACGATATCAATAGATGTGCAAGATGCAAGTTGGGGAGGGGGGGGGGGGGTAAAACTTGAAAGCCATGAGTGAGGCCCATGCTCACCTTTCATATGGTACCCTGCAGTCGACATTCAGTGACACCCACACTAGAGGAGGAAGAGTAGAGGCAAAAGTCGTCAGGATACAAGGAGGGTGTTACTGAGGACCTTGGGACGGAGACAGATGACACCGAGACTTGAGAAGCCAACACAAGCATCGGCTCACAATGCGTTCATACAACTTATATAGAACACTGATGAGACTTATTGGGTGATAACTGTCCACTTCTAGAGGGTGCTTACCCAGTTTCAGTTCTGTGACGATGATGCTTTCCCACCACTGCGATGGGAACTCGCCCTCGCTCCAGATATGGTTAAAGATGGCAAGGATATGACACTGACAATCCGTGGTAAGTGCTCTTTCATTTGGTTGTGGATGTGTGCCGGCCCTGGTGCTGTATCTGAGCAGTGGGCAAGAACACTGACAAATTCCCAATCACTGAATGGAGTGTTATATGGCTCCAGGTGACGTGTACTAAAAGATAATTGGTTTTGTTCTCACTGCTGTTTTTAGGACACAAGAGGCAGGTTGATAATTCTCAGAAACACATGCTTGATAATAGTGTAGAGCAAAACGTTCAGTGACAGCATCTGAGTCAGTGTAGACAGTACAAGGTAATACCAGGTACACTGCAGGTGTTTGTTTAATTCTAGGGTGCAAAAACAACTAAGGTCGTATGCACCCATGTCAGAACTGTAGAACACAAAGACAGAGAGAGGAGACAAAAATGACTACACGTCAATCCCAATCAACGGAAGTGGAGACAGCTAAAAACAACGATGCGGAGAAAAGTCTATAAAATACGTCATAGAGAAATGGAGGTCAGGAACTAAAAATTACATGGCCTTTGCCGTATTGCTACGATGGATAAAAAGTAAAACGCAGTCGACAGGCTGTGCAACGTTCACTAAAATGGCTGATAATTCAGATGGCAAATATAAATTGGAACATAAGTAGTTAAAAAAAGGACATTCCATCAGGAAACGGCAAACTTTCAAAGGTTGAGGGCAATGAACACAAAGTGGTGGGGTAACACCATTTAACAAATGGTGATGGCTAAAAAGATAGTGCCCAATATGCAACCTAGCTAAAATAATCTCCTCACAGCAAGATGGCCGAGAGGAGATCATCCAAGTTGCTGGGAGAGTTTAATTTTCCAGAGCTTGTTACCATGAAGGGAGGCCAGTGGTGGTGCCGAAGTAACACCACCAGCTGACAGATGGTAACAACACAGATTTCATGGTATGGAAGAACTGGCAGGCTGAAGTAGCAGACTGCAGCCATGGCGGCAGCATCAGTAACCTCATTTCCCGACAGATCGATGTAACCAGAAACACACACAAACATCACTGTGGCTCCATCAAGAGTTAGCAAGTGACAGCTTTCCTGGACCCATTGCACTACGGGATGGGCAGTGTATAGCACACAGACACTTTGAAGGGCACTGAGAGAGTCAGAGCAGATGACGAGCCTGTGTCGCTGGATGTTCTGCATGGCCTGATACAGGGTGAAGAGCTCCGCTGTAAATACTGAGCAATGTTCCAAAAGCAGATACCAAGAAACATCAGTGCCAAGACAAAGGCACACACGACACTACTGTCAGTCCAAGAGCCATCAGCATACACAAAGGTACTATCACAAGGCAAATGGCACGCATATCGCAGAGGAAGAAGTGAAGGCAGTATGACAGTGGTAGTTTGGCAGCTTCTGCATACAGACTCTCAACCAGGTTAGTATAAATGGTGCTACCAGCCAAACTGATGCCACAATGGTGGATTGTATTGAGATGGCGTAACATGGGAGGATGTGCAGATGCATACAAAACACCCATAGTCTAGTGTTTAGCGGACAAGCGACTGGTACAAATGGAGGAGAGGGTGATCTGATCCGCTCTCAGGAAATACTGCTGAAGACAAGTAGGACATTGAGGGACTGTGTACAGCGGGTGGCCAGTTATGACACACGAGAGGACCAAGAAAGTTTCCTAATGAGAATGAGCCCCTGGAATTTTGTAGTTTCAATGAATGAAAGAGCAACAGGCCCAAGACATAAAGATAATGGAAGAAACCAACTGTGCTGCTAGAAATAAATACAAATGATTTTGTCGGTGGGAAAGCAAAAGCCATTCTTGATGCTCCACGAGTAAAGACCATCGAGACATTGCTCAAGGAGAAAAGTCCATGGAGAACTGCAATATATGGCAAAATCGTCAACGAAAAGTGTGCCGGAGATGCCCACGAGAGACAGGCAGGGTTAATGGTGATAGCAAAGAGGACGATGCTCAGGACGGAACCCTAAGGCACACTGTTTTCCGAGATAAAGGTGTCCGACAAGGCAGCGCCCGCATGCACCTTGAAAACTCAGCATTTTAAAAATTCCTGAAGGAAATGGGGCACATGGCCACAGAAGCTCCACGTGTAGAGAGTACAGAGGATACCAGTCCTCCAGCAGGTGTCATAGGCTTTCTCCAAATTGAAAAACCTGCCACAGGCTGGTATTCCCACAGAAAACCATTCATAACATGGGTTTAAAAGGTGACAAGATGTTCAACTGCAGAACGGCGTGCTCGATATCCACACCATGCAGTGGTCAGTAAATTGCAAGACTCAAGCCACCATACCAGCCGGGCATGAATCATACATTCCATCACCTTGCAAACACAGCTGGTGAGAGACATGGGATGATAACTACCAGTGGCTTCACACCAGTGTCTGGGAAATGTGCCCTCTGTCCACATGTGATTGTATGTATGAAGCAGAAAGTGCCTGTCCGCAAGAGAAAAGGTCTGCAACTTCTGAATGTGAACATTGTCTGGCCGTGGGGCGAATGATCCTTGTAGTAAAGTCGGCACTGAAGCACTCACTATTCTGAGAAGAGAAGGGCATCACCTGAGCCGCCTCCACTTGTTTCCGTTGGAGGAAGGCAGCGTGATAGTGGGAGCAGCTAAAAATCTCCACAAAATAGCGACTCAAGGTGTTGGAGATAGCAAGAGGGTCCACTATGACATTGTCTACTACAGTCAGGCTGGAAATTGGGGAATGGACTGTGGTCCCAGAGAGCCATCGGAGGTTGGCCCACACGACAGAACAGAGAGTAGAACTGTTAGAAAAACCAGTAAATGAAATCCAGCTAGCTTTTTTGCTATCCCGAGGAGCACAACACTGCACATGCAACTGTTTATAAAGAATGCAGTTTGCCATAGCAGAATGTAGTTAAAAATGCTTAGAGTACTTCTCTGCATGCAAATCGCGTCACAGCACACCTTAGTCCACTAAGGGACCGGGACACAGAGCAGTAAGGAGGTAGTGCGAGGAATGAAAAGTCCTGTGGCAGTAAGGATAACATTTGTAAAATATTATACCTGGTCATTGCAACTGGGGAAATGTGGTCCACTGAAGGTCACCAGGGAAGCGTAAAGCCTCCAGTCGGCCATAGAAAGCTGCCATTTTGGTATGCATGTAGGTACGGTAGGAGTCAGCAAACGGACAGTACAAGCGAAATGGTCACTCGAGTACATGTAAGAGAGAACTGACCACTCGAAACAATGGGCAAGCTGGGCAGTGCAAAGGGGCAGGTCCAAATAGGAATAGGTGTGCGTGGAGTCAGAAAGGAACACAGATGCTCCTGTGTTAACGCAGATGAGGTTATGACGACTAAGGTGAGCCAAGAGGGCACCTCTCTGACAGATTCTGGGAGAGCCCCAAAGGGGATGGTATGTATTCAAGTCACTGAGCAGCAGAAAGGGGTGAGGGAGCTGCCCAATAAGCTGGAGGAAGTCTGACCTCATGATGCCCAATGACGGAGTGATGTAAACCTTACAAAGGGAAAAGGTAAAGTGAGGAAGGAAAAAGTGGACTGCAACAGCCAGGTAGTTAGGGAGGTGGCTTGACATTGAACAACATCCCAGATGAGTAACATGTCTCCCCCATGAGATGGAATGCTGTCATCAGGGAGAAGGTTCAAGCGGACCGGGAAGAAATGCAGGAGCTCAAAGTGATCGTGAGGATGCAATTTTGTTTCCTGGATGCAGAGAACAAGCAGATGCTGCGATTCTAAGACCAACCGTAAGTCCTCTTTGCTGGATCAAATGCCTTGAACATTCCATTGGAGGAGAGTTCTGACGAGGAAAGCGGAGGAGGGAAAAACTGAAGGGATGTCACCTCGGCGGCTGCCGAGTCCCCCCTTTGAAGACTCATTGCTACAGCGCACAGAGGATCCTGCTCCATGTCTACAGAGGCATCGGCATTCTTCTTCTGTCAGTGTGCAGAGTCCAGGGTAGAAAAATGGTTGGCGGTGCACACTGGTGACACGGACGTCAGCCGGCCGAGGATATCGCGTGGCAACACCGTCAAAGAGAATCTCCAAGTTGGTAAAGGATAAGGTCATTTGCCTTTGTTTGACTTCTTGGAGCCTTTCCGGTTGACAAAGGAAGACTGAGATGTTTGTTGGCTGGAGGGACACAGGGAGTGTTCGCAGGAGTATTCCTCCTGTCCTTTCCGGACTGCGGTTGTGTAGCAGGTGACTTTGCGCCGTGAAGCAAAAGTTTGGGGGCTTGTTGCACAGCTGGAGGAAGAGATGGGATGCTACCATGGCAGTGGGCAATTTTACAACCAGGAAGCTGAATTTGAGGTTGCATGTCTGCATGGCTATGTCCTTCGTGAAGCGAGATGCAGCACGAACAGTACTATACGTGCCAGATGATACGATGCAGAGTTTCCAACTAGCCAACAACTTGCAAGCGACCAGTTAAGGCACTTTTTCCTTCATCCAGATCTCCTGGACAGCCTGCTCATCGAGATAAACGGGACAATCTCGGGAGAAGGCAGCACAGTTGCCATTGCAGTTCATACAGCGGGGAGAACAAGGCGGGCAATTGGCCTCATGAGAATCCCTGCTACAGATCTGGTTGTAACAATGACACTGGTAGCACACACTGGGTATGAGTAGACTGTGATAACTTCATAACTTACTTTAATCTTTCATGGAAGCACCATTCTACAAAAAGTGACAAAAAGAGTGTGTGTGGGCACTAAGAATGCATCTAACTTTTTCATCATCCAACAGACTGCAACGACAAACTGATCAGAGAGGTTCATTTGGATTTCTGCTCTGGTCAGACCATCAAGACCATTTGAATCATTAGCTTCATTCCGTTTACATTTAGTAGACTTTGACTGTGATGAAGAAGATTGGCTCACTGCGAGAAAACTGCCAGCATCTCCAATGGCACACTCCTTCCAATGGGGGCCCCCTTCAGAAGGAGGCACACCCACCTTAGGTGATTGTTCACACCTCCCGAACACCTGATAGAGGGACCAACCGGAAATCTGGGAAGGTAGCAATTGCCCCCTCCCTGAGCCTGGCCCATGCCAGAGGCTATGTGCAAAACCCTATGTGTCAACTTGAGGCTGGGAATTATGCGTTACCCAGTCACCTGTTATTTGTCAGACACATGGACTGTCTTTCAGGAGCGCACAGGAAGGAAGAAGAAAAAAAGAGGAAGCTCAAATCAAAGTGGAGGAAGGATAGGAGAAGGTGAACAAAGAAAGAGAAAGGAATGAATAACAGTGGAGAGACTGTTCTGATATCAGCTACTGAAAATGCAGAACACATTTCCAAAAACATCCCAGGCATGTCCCTCAGGGGACAGGAAAAAGAATACAGGAGGATAGACATGCTGCACACATAAGGGAAAAGATGCTGCAAAGGCTGGAGCCTCAAGGTAGCCAAACACAAACCTGCCAACGGGCAGCGAGCCACCTGGTGGAGGGGGGGGGGGGACCTGCAGGTGTCTGGTATCCACAGAGCTGCCTGATCTTAGCCCAAACCTGCGATGTAGTAGTAATTGGTCCAACGGTTGCAACATACCATTCCCAGCATTCCCACTTTTTCTCTTTTTATTAGGTGGTGCACCCAAACCATCATGGGGGCAGGCATGGTTGAGCAGTCTAGAGGGGCCACTGTAGGAGGCTTAACAGCCGGGAATACCGTTGCCAAAGGGGGTGAAATTGTCATAGCTGTAGCATGTGACAAGCTGGGTGCAACTACTCATATTTCTTCTTGGCCTCTAGGTAACTCAGTTTGTCCAGAGTCCTGTATTGTTGAATTTTCTTTTCTGTTTGGTAAACAATGCAATCTGGTAAGCAAGGAGAATACTGCTTTCCACAGTTGACACAGATGGGAGGAGGTGCACAGGGAGCATGCAACGCTCATCCACAATCTCTACAGATGGGGATAGCGCTGCAACGTCAAGACATTGTCTTCTAAGTTCTCCACAAATAATAAGGGCTTTGTGGCCACGACAGAATCATCATCAGTCCTTGTAGAAATGAAGTATTGCAGGGAGTATTGCTCTGCTTGTCACTAAGCCCTACATTCCTCTGACGGCATAGTCAGGGAAGGGAGCATGTTAGGCCCCCGCCATATCTCCCTGCATTGAAAGAGGATTGTTCTTTCATAGAGACTGCTGGGCCCATATGGCTACTAGTGGGAAATAACTTCATCCGCTTAATTTGTGGCTAATCCACCATTGTGCCACCCTCTCCAAACGGGGTCTCTCCCAATGGGAACCACCCAGCCTCAGCAGTGGCAACCTGGCCAGTAATCCATTGCTCAGAGTCCCCGTGCCCCAGTCATGACCAGTCACAACAAGCACATACTCCTTGGCACACATGGGAAATTTTCAGTTGAAGCACGAACAGTGCTATCCCTGGGTGGTCTGTTGGTGCCATTCCTGCATGGTCAGGGGGCAACCACCCTGCAGAAGTTGACAATCACCCCCACAACGGGATGGCTACCGTGCTGGGTTTTTGATGTATTACTGTACGAAGGGGAAGAGTGCACAGATGGAAAGGCACAAAGGTGGAGACACACCACATTTCATGCCCTTCCCTCAAGGATCTGCAGTTCTGGAGGATTTTGAAAATTGGTGGCAGGTCAAATCCAACAAAGGGGACAATGTGTTTATTTGATGAAAAGTTGTAGAATACGCTAGAAGAGGAAACTAAAGGCCCAATCATAAACCAGGTCCAAGCACGGTTGGCACCAAGAAAACCATCCGATGGAGAGGCAGAGGGAGAACGGCATAGTGAAAGTATAATCGTGCAGCACAGAAAGGAAGTACTGCTGCAAAGGATGGGGGGGGGGGGGGGGCTGCACCTTCCCCCATTCCTAATGCTATCCTTTCCACATTCCCCACCCCACGTCTTCCTATCCTCACTACCCACCCTACCTAGATTGCTGCTCACATCAGATGCAGCCACAGTTGGGGCCCCAGTGTCCAGAGTTTATGAGTTGTCCTCATGTGAATGAACATGTGTTTCTACTTCAAAAGAAGAACATTGTCCGACAGGTTAAATATTTTAGTAATTTTTTTTTTCTTCAGCGTGCCTGTCTATAACTCACCACCACCTCTATGTGGTGAGTAGCCAAGCTATCCTTTCCATGTTGTTGTTTTTAACAGAAACTTCATCTTCACTGATCTCCATCACTTTAGTTTTCCTGTACTTATCTTCATTCAGTACTTTTTCTCACTTTTACAACATTCACCATAATAATTTGCAGTTCTGACAATACTGCAGACTTAAACACCCTTATCCATTTAACTCCTACTACTACATCTCCCCTCAGAAGAAATACCGAAAAGTTTTGGTGATAAAAACCCCTCTTCCAACACTTATCTCATATGTCTTCCCCCAGCAATACTTACGACGACTTTTTGCCTTGCATACAGTTCCTTTACCAGTCCTCTCCCCTTGTAATTTATGCCACAGTCTCCCCAATTTATGGTTTAAACAGCCTGATGCAGCATGACAAGTGACAATTGTCATTGTACACAGGTACCAATTCCCACAAGTGGTGTCATCCGAAGAACAAGGCGCCCAGGTAAGTATGGTACCTCAAGACGGAACCACAAGCAAGCACAGTCACTGCCAGATGCAATGACAAATGATAGGTGCCTACATAGACATGCCCTCAAGAGTTCCATTCGCCACAGCTGCGGCATGCTTACTTATGTCAGAATGGTGTGCCATTCAGCCCAGTCCGGAATTGTCGTTAAGACGAGAGCATTATCTTGCGAGAGCTGTATTAGACAGAGCTATACAGTAAAATTTACAGTCAATTCTACTTTGAGAGAAGAGGTAATTATCTTTTACGGTGTCAAGTTGTGTGTTCACTGACAGTAATGAATACATGACATTGCTGTGGACATGGGCTGCTCCAAAGTATTTCATCTTGTGATCAAGTTATAACAAAGTGTTGGGCTCCTCCAGAAGTAAATCTAAGAACCCACCATAGTGTCGACAAGTATTATTGCATGCAGCACAAAGTACATGTAGATAATAGTAATCCTTTGACAACAGACAAAAAGTCATGCAAATATTAAGAAAACAACAGTAGATGAACAACTATTCAGTATAATCAAGACAACAGCAGATTTTTCTTCAAAGTACTGGTTTTCCTGCTTACTCTTTCCCCCTTTCCCAGCCAAACAGACTACAGCACTGATGAATTTTTTTTGGGAAACTAGCTAAGTATCATTGACTTGTGACTTGACAGAACCTCATTCCGAAGAGAAATAGTGCCTAGCTGCTATCCTAAGAATAATTTTGTCAATGTAATATGCTGAGAACGCCTGCATTCACATATAGGCTATAGCAGTTTTATGATATTTAATTGTTAACAGCATATATTGATTTAGTTTCTAACAATTCCTTAGCTCATATCCTGAACAGATCTACACAACAAGATACATGAACGGACAACTGATTAAAAGACAACCTCCACATGATAAGTGTCAGACTGGTGCCACATAATTCATTAAAAGTCCTTACAAAGAAACACGACTTTGACTTACAGATCATTACTTTCATTGGTTAAGTGAATAGGACTCTGCATAAAAAGGCAGCTAAAAAATTATAATCTGCTGCTCCAAGGCTATAAAGTCACAACTTGGCAGAAACAATATTGGGCCAGTGTGTGATACTGGAATGCCCCACCCCCTCCAGATGAAATCTTGCTTATGGCGATACACTGATGTACAGCATAGTCCAACGTCTAGATTATGCTGTAAGATGATAATTTGATTGAGTGTTGGTGAAGCCACTAAATGAGTATGGCAAATAAAGATCCTGGTAACAGCATACCTTAACGTTTACATCTGTGCCATACTGAATGCACTTATCATAAAAACTAACGATAAATTCAGAAAAGCCTATATTGGACAATGGACAAGTCTTTCGTGCATATTATATACATATCATACATAAACCACGAAATATGCAAAGGGAGTCCATTACTCCCTAACTTTTACCCAGCACTGTACGGACACCTCTGGATGGCAGTGAGCAGCAAGTAAAGTAGATTGTATATCAAAATAATATCAGCATGAAAGAACATTAACTGACTGGATTTCCTATTAGCTTAACAAGAAATTGATGTGAATATGACATTATACCTGGTTCAGAATAAAGTGATGGAGCTAGTTGTTTACAGGGTATCTACCACAGCAACAACCAGAGTATGAGTTTGGTCACTCTCTCTGTTCTGCCTAATATATCACTCTGCAACCTCAGCTGCAGGTCTCTTAATCAGCTGTGAACAAAAGTCATGGTCTGTAACGAAACAGTTATGATTTGTTTCTCTGTGTGAAAAGTTCCTTTTTATGGAGTATATGACACCAACTATGAAAAAATTGCGAATCAACAACACCTCCACCTTCCACGCTCAACTGTTAGGCACTTTGTTACTCTGATTCAGGTATAAAAGCATTTAGCTTCAATTCAATTAAATCATTGTGGTGTCACAAGGCTTAGGCCTGTCCCACCCCTCATTAAATCGACCAAGACTTATACGAATAATTGTAAGAACAGTTATTATTATAATGTACTTTAAGTTTTTTTGGGGTTTTCAGAAATTCTGTGGGAAGAAAGTTTATTTATGTTGCAGATAACGTGGAAGACGTTGCCCAACAATCACCACAAAAGTCCAACGTAGCAGCAAGTGGGCAAGGAATAAAACGAATGCTGCAAACTACCGCGAGCCATGGAAGAGCCTGGGCCGCAAGGGCGTCAAGCTTCCTAGGTCGTTGTTGGACAACGTCAAAGGAAGAGATATTCTGCTTTCTCTTTGCAAACAAATCGATAGAGTCTTGAAAGGTTCATGTAAAACGTATAGGCAGGTGACACATTAGGTGGGCCACAATGCCTGTAATACTTCCACAGTTATGAAAAAGTTGTTAAACGGCAAAACCAATAGTTCATCATTTATACAGATAAAAAGTAGTAAAGATATAGGAAAGGAAGAGTTGCGGCGTCAGAACGAAAAGTGATACATCGCTCAGCAACGAAGAAGGGTGTAAACAGCGGGTGTTAGGTGGTGAAAACAAATCAACTGCTAAAATAGTAAGTCTGTAACTAAGCATAAAGCCACGTAACACTGCATCATGTAATATGTCTTCAATAAATCCTGCTTCAAAACTGCTGTTGAACGGGGTCCTATTTTACATATAAAAAGAAAACCACCATGTTCACAGCAGACAGCAACACCCAGTTTGAATGCTTATCTTCAGTTGCAGTTATGAATCCTGTTGAGACATAAACAAATGTGAATACAGTATTGTTTCTTGGTTCAAAGACTTCTCTCAACATATTTCTATCCACTAATCAATATAAAAAAAAATGCCTTAGCCTTAACGGAACATATAATCTAAAAAAGGATGCCTAATAGGGTTTCATAGAGCTATCAATCTCTCTCTGTTCTATGACTGAAATACTGCAATTAACACTTCACGTAAAAACAGTAAATAAGATGATAAAAATATAATACTAAGAGACATACAGGTATGTCTAAGTCTAATAGTCTCTGAGTATCAACACACATAGTGCTACTTCGTGATACTGCTTATCCACACATCCTAGAGACTCCTTTCAAGGGTACCCATACAACATTAATTTACACAATGTAAAAAAAGTAAAATTTCAGCAAACTATTAAAACATAATTGCGGTCTTTTGCATACAAAACAAGCAGCTATTACGAATATACTGGAATATTCTAATACTTTGATTAATTAAAACAGTAAATGTAAGTGCCATGAGGCTAGGGCCTCCCGTCGAGTAGACCTTTCGCCTGGTGCAAGTCTTACGCGTTGACGCCACTTCGGCGACTTGCATGTCTATGGGGATGAAATGATGTGTAAAGCGAGCACTCTGGATGACGTACAGTAAGTGACAAGTGCAATGTGACAAAAGGCAACAGCAAAAACAATAGGTAACGACACGGCTAATCTTCGGAAAGTTTAATTAAACAAATTCAATTGAGAAATATAAACATACGCTAGTATCGGGGGAAACAGTAACGTAAGGCACCGTAAAGTGAAAAATTCAGGTCAGTCAACTCCTGTAATTGTCATTCGGAGACACATTTACCATAACATTGATATCGAAAATAATTACTAGTGTATGTCCAGCCACAAAGATATTACACTCAATAAATCCACAAAAACATTAAACTCAACAAATCTTACCAGGCGCCCTTATAATTATTCGCCAATGAATAATATCAACAACACTACTTGCTACTAATTGCGGAATCATAAGCCTTGTTCATATCTTAGATATCTAAACGCATTACTTACATTCTACCCACAACCTATCACAACAAACAATGTAAACATAAACACTACGGCTTATCAAATCCCACTGACAAATTAGACATCGCGCTACTATCATCACTGGATACTACCATAGCCAGTGTTACCAATACCCATTGAAAAGGCGTTCTAAAATAAGTTACTTTGCATTGAAATAACCTAGATGGTACTTATATTTTGCTACGTCTATAGGTTTCAAAATGCATGCAGTTACTTATCTACAACATATTTTATTAAAATACAAGATAACAAGAGTGTTGACTACCGTAATTAAATTAAAATGTAGTTTAGTTTAGTATATTTTTTTGTCCACAGATCATATTTTACAACGATATTGCACATGTCATGTTAACAGTTCTGTACAGGCTGAAATAAATTGTTTTGGTATTTGCATGGGTATTTGTCATTGATACATATATACAATCTTTTGTAATAATATTTATCGATAATCAATATTAATACGCATTGATGATATATACTAAAAGGCTACATTAACTTACGCAACAATCTTCTCCATACCTAAGAAAAGTTTACAAAGATATATATATCGCCGTGCTGCTGAAAATACTAATACATTTAATCAAAATGAAAACTAATTTTTTAGATCATGTATGATGACCGTACTGCAGAAAATATTTACACATATACACATAGTGAAAACTTATATAAATCATAGATACACCATTGCACGTAGTCAGTATGTTCTCTTCTGTATTTTCAGCACTACGCTTCGTTTTTCATTTTCCTTCTTTCAGAAAATTTGTTTCCACACGAAAAAGATAGTGTTTTACTCCATTTCTAACTTTACATTACACGGCTTTGCCTGCAAGTGTTTTTTCATCTTTTTCCAACATCCAGATATAAGATGTTCCTTAATTTTTTTTAAGGTGCTCACTTCCTTTATACTCCATATGCTAAGTGTCAGTCTGTTATAAAGTAAGTTTCCCGCATTTTCAGAGTCCCTATTTGCCATTTTCAATCTTTTACAGAAGGAATGGCAGTTTTCTCTGACTTTTGTGTTGTGGTCACGTAAATCTCTGTTTGAAAATGCTGTATAATTTAGCCTACCATTAAAAGAAGTATTGTCTCATATATGTACAAACTAAGCAAAGTCAATATTTTGATTTTTTTTATTTTATTTTTTGCGGGATTCACATCGTGTTAGTTTAGCTATGCATCTGATGTCTTTCTTTTGAAGTTTTGAGATTCCCAATGTGTGCATCTGCTGCTCCTCCTCATACGGGCATATAGCACAGTACGTGTGGGAAGATAAGTCTATAGTCCATTTTTAGCAAGGTTTCTGTGTCCACCATAGAGCACAGTATTTTCATTAAGAAAACATTTGTATTTATTTTTGAACATATCTTATCGATGTGGTTATCCCATGTCAGAAATTTGTCCACCTCTATTCCCAGAAACTTTAAACAATTTATTTCTTTTAAGTCCGCATCCTCAATGCTCAGAATGAATTCCTCTGAACTGTTGGCTCTGTTTCTTTCAAATTTTGTACACATTTTTTTCTTCCTGTTGATCAACAAATTAGTTAATCTAAAATACCGTTCTACCTTTTCCAGATTCTCACTGGCTGTCCTTTCCAAATCCTTCACTGAGTCACTACAAACTAGTAAAGTTGTTTCATCAGCATACATAATCATGTTTTCATTTACAACAGTGGGAATATCGTTTACACACAAGTACTGAACCATTAGCTACTCCATATTTTACCTCTGGAAAAACAGAGACTGTTTTCTGTGTATTTCCAGATACATGTTTTATTTCGATGCACTGTTGTCTGCTTTCAACAAAGGTTTATATAATATCTGCAGCGTTTCTTCTTATGGCATAACAGTCCAGTTTTTCTATAAGAACTTTATGTCAGGTATGATCAAAAGCTTTCGAAAAGTCTTAGTATACACTAGATACTTTCCTCTGATGATCCAGTGCCTTAGTGATGAGTGTTATGAGGCTTGGCACTGCGATCTGATCGGATTTCCCCTTTCTAAATCCATATTGTGCTTCATTTAAGATGTTTTAATTCTCTATGAAGTTTATAATTCTGTCTTCTGTCACTACTTCTACTGTTTTTGACAGAACAATTATGATTGTTATGGGTCTATAGTAACCTGGATCTCCTTTCTTGTCTCTTTTAAATAGTGGGCCTACCTTGCTCCTTCTTAGACATTTTGGTAATATGCTTTCCTTAACACTACATTTATCGGTAATGTCAGAGGCTTTGCAGGATATCAAGCACAGTGTTTGACCATTTTTGCTTACATGCCATGCAGGTTTCTGTATTTTTATTTTTTAGTTCTCCAAATTTTTTGAAACTTCCAATCCATCTGTAGGGAGTAAGTATAACTGTCAGTGAGCCTTTTGATAATTTCCATGTTCTTTGATACTAATGTGGTTTCTTTTAGAGGTTTCTCCAGTACAGCTATATAGTGCTGATTAAAGAGGTTACACAGTTGTTGTGAATCTGTCACTTCTTTCCCCTCCGTTTTCAATATTATATTTGTGTGTTTTAAGACATGTGACTTGTTTCTGTTCTCATTTATATAATTCCAGATTCTTTTAGAGATAGAAGGTGCTTGCATTTCGTGTGTTTGGACGCCTGATAAATACCAGCAGCCATTTTCAGACTATGAGATAGTAAAAAGATGTATGTTGGAAGTGCCATGGCATTTTTTGAAGAGAAAAAGGAATTCGTTTCCCGAATTTAAGATATTCCATTGTCAGCAAGAAGTAATACAAGAAGAAGCAAAATTTTGGCTGCTGACAGTAAAAGTAGTTTGTTCGAAATTCTGCAGAACGACCTTGCTATGCCGTAGCACTAGATAAATCGTGCAATATTGTTGATGAAGAACAAATGTAGATTTTCGTGCGATTTTTTGATATTTGAAATAAAGAATTTAGGGGAGAACTTCTAACAGAATTGTCACTTTAAGACAAGATTCGCGGAGATTTATTCAAGACTTCGTGACACAAATCAAACATTAGTTATGATGAAAAGATGTCTCTTTCAACTGACATGGCCCTAGCGATTAAGAAAAACGACTACTAAAGAGAATCAACGGTAAGAATGCTGGGCTGCTATCTTATCAGTGCATAATTCACCAGTAGCACTTAGTGTGACTCTGAAAGAAGTAATGGGCAGGTTGATCAACTTGACTGATTTTATGAAGTCTCGTTCTGTTCTTGAGCACAGACAGTTCAAAGAGTTTTTTTTCTGAGTGCGTTTTGGCGCATTGTGACATACTGCAGTACAACAATATTCATTGGCTAAGAAAAGGTGAAGTGAATAAAAGGTCTTGAGAAATAAAAGAAGAAGTAACACCCTTGTCAATAAAATTCTTCTGGGTTTGGGATCGCATTGTCAGCTATAACATTCCGACGTTTCAGCGTTCACTTAGCAATACACCCTAAGGAAGGTGTCTTGCAATAGTCGCCCAAACTTCAGTATTTTATGGCCCTAAACCCAGAGGAAGACGGCCATGGAAACCTACATTTACAAGTAACATCATTCTTAGAAAACTTGGATTCGCAAGAAGCCATTTGGAGTTCTTAGCAAATGAACACAGTACGCTAGTTGTGGCTTTCTCAAAAGAGATTCTTAAAACATTGAAAGGCGCACAGTACCAAGCTACAAGGAAATGAAAAGTTAATATGTGAACTGATACAAAGTGTGTCTTTTCTCCATTGCATGCTGGGTATCTTTGAAAAAGACATTTTGCACTTTCCAACAATATTTGAATACAAAAATAATTCTGAAATAGATAGTTCAGTATTCTCAAATTTTATGACATATCTCAAAAGGGAACTTGTAGCAAGATTCCAAGACTTTTCAGATATAGAGAAGCTGTCGCAATTCTTAAAACTTCCTTTTGAAGTATCTCCAGCGACAGGATGGATGTAGCTGAGAAGTTATTCTGCCTTTCAAATCCTTTACTCCAAATGGAAATAACATACTTGCAGGAACACATTTACTTGCGAACATATAAAATTGCATCAACTGAAGAAGTTTGGAGTAAACATGTTCCAGAAAAACATGAAAATTGCAAAAAATTACCCACAACCTTGGTACTGTTTTTGGTTCCACATATATTTGTGAAATTTCTTTGTCAAAAATTAATGTTTTGAATAAAAAGTATAGCTCAAGATTAACGACCGCTTACCCTGAAGATTCTATTCACATAAGCTGCACACCCCACATGAACCTAAGTTTCAAAAATTGGCTCAAGACCACAAACGTAACATACATACATAAATCCTTATTCCATAGATCATGAATATGACATTTCGTAATGATGTGGAATGTATCACTTTAATATCAGTTTTTTTACACAAAATAATTAATTAATTAATTTTTTTACAGTTACTAATTCATATCTAAGAATTCATCTATTGAGCAGAAGAGTTGTCATTCAGAAATTCTTTTAATTTCCTTTTAAATGTTGGTTGGCTATCTCTCAGACTGTTAATACTATTTGGCAAATGACCAAAGGATTTTGTGACATCATAATTCACCCCTTTCTGTGCCAAAGTGAGATTTAATCCAGAATAGTGAATATCAAACTTTCTTCTAGTGTTGTTGCTATTCACTTTGCTGTTATTTTTGAATTGGGATGGGTTATTAATGACAATTTCTCACATCGATTATTTAATACAATTATGCCTATCTAACATATTCCATATTTAGTGAGTGAAAATTAAAATAAAAAGTAGTAAAAAATATTCGTTTTTTTCTGGATTTTCAGTACAAATACGCCTATCTATTGTATTTCATATTTTGTGTGAGTGAAAACAAAAATAAAATAATAGTGAACAATATACATTTTTTCTGGACCTTTTAATGCAAATGTGCCCATGTATTGTATTTCATATTAGTTTGTGAGTGAAAATCAAAATTAAAACATGAGAAAGGAAAATGAGCTTTTTCTAGATGTTGAATACAAATATGCCAATCGGTTGTTTTCATATTATTTTGTGAGTAAAAGTTAAAATAAAAAATTAGTAAGGAATTAGAGGTTTTTTCACCTGGACTGCGAAAAAAATCTTCAACTGTATCTGGACCCCATCTAAAATTACTTGCTGACACCTGCTCTAAGGATTGATTGATGAGAGGATACAGAACAAAGAAGGTCTAATGAATTTATGTCCGCAAATGCATAGTTTCCATGCTAGAGACCAATTATTCAATATTCAATACCATGCAGACACAGTTACAGAATCCATGGTTTCCTGCTAGAGGGTGGTCCTGTCCCTGATACCTCATGCCCTAGTGCCTTCACCTACTATATTAATAGGTAATGTTGAGTATAATTAACTTCTCTTGCTGACTCATCTCATAGTGGATGTGATACAGCGTTGTACTAAATGTTTCTTTATTTGAATCGAATGATTACTGGCATAATGTTTACTTATGGAAAGGCAAATGGCAATGGGCGGTGGCAGAAAGGCTGTATCAGGAGACTTATCCCCACAGATAGCAACAACAGCATTCAATATTTGCAACAGTGTTTCGCCGTTTGTCTGAGACAGGGTCGTTTCAGGAAGCAGAAATCATGAAGGACGTACCCGAAATTTTTGGACACCAGACTTGGAGGAAAATGTGATTGACACTGCAGAAGGCGACCACCATGTCAGTAGCAGGCAGTTGGAGCACCAGTAAAGCGTAAGCCAGATGACCATGTGCAAAATTCTCCACGATAATTGTTTCTAGCCGTATCACATACACCATATGAGGGCTTATTAGCAACAGACTTTCCACATCAAAAGCAGTTTTGTCACTGGTTTCTTCACCAGGCTGCGACAATTCCAGGATTTGTGTCATCCATCCTATTCACATATGAGGTCACATTTACACAGATATTTCATAACAGTCATCTGTGGGATAGTATGAGAACCCGCATTATATGGTGACAGAGAATCATCAGTATCGGTGCAGCCTGAATGCGTGGGCTGGGATAATTGGCGACCATATTTTGGGACCAGTCTTCCTTCCACATCATCTAACAGGCCAGAACAATCGCCATTCCTTATGGATGACTTTGCCCCTCCTGCTGGAAGAAGTGCTATTGATGATTCGAAGGGTTATGTGGCTGCTACATGATGGTGCTCCAGCTCACTTCGCCATTAACTTCCAGACAAATCTCAATCGTGTCTTCCATGGCTGATGGACTAGGCAAGGGTGTTGAGTTGCATGGCCTGCTCATTCATTAGATCTCAAACAGTGCGATTTCTGGTCATGGGGCCATCTCAGAAGTATTTATGCAGAGCCGATTCCAGATGTAGAGACACTGGAGCAGCGTATTCATGGTACCTTTGACACTGTTTGGATGTATCCTGGCCAATGTGAACGTGTGAGATAGGACATGCTATGGCGTGTACACACATGTATTGAGGCACATGTAAACCATTTTCAACATATACTGTAACTGTGGCAGCACGGTACAGCATGTGTTAGAATCTCTGTAACAACTTATAATTGAATAAATGGTCTGTAACATGGAAACCATGCATTTCTGGACATAAGTTCATCAGACCTTTTACGTTTCGTATCCTCTCATTGATCAGACCCTACAGTTTGCACACGGTGGAAAAATAACCCACTTATGTTCAGTTCTGCAATAGCATACTACATTTCTGTATCTCATTAGATTGAATACCTTGAATTCACTCTCCTTAAAACCATGCCATGTCATTACGAAAATATTGGACGCCTCAGCAGCTAAAAACACTTCTAATTCTTCTGATTTGTCACGTGCTTATTGGGCATTTTGATGTAGCATTTTCAAATTGAATATTTTTTATCTGTTGCTCTTTTTGGTATATTGGTTCTTTCCTATCTCTGGGTACCAAAACTGTTGGTCCTTTTGTGTGAGCTTCCTGTTCTTTGTGCTTCTTTCAATGGGTCCAGGTGCTGCACAAGCAGTTTTGGACGATCTGCTACTGATGTTTGTACTTTTGTTGCTGCAGAAAATACTACTAATCCCATGCTTTGTTGCTCCTCTTTTGCAGTTGATGTACCCTCTTCTTTTGCAGATGATGTTTTCTTTGATGGATGGTAAGATCACAACTCCAGCAGATGAGGTAATTTTAGAAGAATCTAGTGTCTCCTCTTGTTGGTCCATTGGCAAAGCATTTTTCTCTTTCGCAGTACCAGCATAAGAATGGGTTTTACTCTGTCTTTGTAATTCCATATTCAAGAAAATTTTAGGAATTTTTTCTCTTATTTAAATTTGTGATGTTACTTCTCATTTTCTGGCAAATAAATTTTTTACCTTAGTTGTTTAAGTGCCCGTCATCCCAGATCACGTAAGAAACAGATTGACCGTCCTTACGGCGGAACAGGCAACCGTAAAAATAGTTTTCCTGTCGGTCAACAGATGTCGCAGGCGACGCTACAAGGCTAACTGACCTGTCCATGTCGCGGAATTGGCAACGCTGTATCTTCGGTGACGTGAATGACGCTGATTTGTGTTCGGCTAGAGCGCCGCGCGCGAAATGCATTCGTCACACAGCTGACTGTAGACCATGATCGGCTATGGTTTTTCCCGAGTTTTCATTCGAAGAATGTAGATTAACTCCTGTAATTCCACAAACCAAGTTTATTTCTACTGTAGGGATACTTCTCACAATCATATGCGAAATGAAAAGTAATACACAATCTGCACTCGCGCAGACATGTTACTATAAGCAGTGTTGTTTTCGAGTGAAAGCTCTGTGAGGATTATTAGTGCACAGATAAAAAAAAATTAAAATAGGCAGCGTCTATAGTTTGCATGCTATGCTCGTTCTCTTCTATCCTCCTCCCTTCATTCCAGTATAAACGTTTGTTCACATGTATAAACGAATGGCACTGAACATTGGCGAATTATCTATGAATACTCATTTGCAGCAGTGTAAACGAGGTTTTACACTCGTTCACTTCGTTCGCTCTAGTATATACCAGGATTTAGAGGGATCCATGACCCAGCAGTTAGATGACGTCTATTATTCATTTATTTCACTGTTGCAATCTCAGTTCTAGAGCCATTTTCAAGTACCAAGGGAAAGGTCTTCTAAGGTAATGCTTCTTAAATTGTTTACCAAATGCTACCACATTACGCTTTGCGTTTTGTTATCCATATCTTATATTGGTTTCAGTTTTCACATTGCACACAAAAATGCCTCTACAGCCAAAATTACGATAGTGAAGTGAATAAACAGTTTAAAAAAGTTCAAATCACATCAAAGATTTCATATAAAAATTATATGACATGATTCTTGTACAGGAAGGGCTGCGACGTTATATCAGAATATAAGATCGACAAAATTTAGATAGGATCGAATGCTTAGGGATCTTTATTAATTCTTACTCGTAACTAATTTATAGATTTACCTGAATTTAAAATCCACTCGCGTAACCTTTCTTTATTTTGGACGGGAATCTGAACATTTTTAGTTCAGGATTTGTTCGTCTACTCCTTCCACAGTTGATATACTCGCAGGCCCTCGGCATGACGACTCGATCCACTACCACCGGTATGTCAGAAACAGCTGTACTTCACAGACGCCATATAGTTGAAAGCTGCACGCGTTCGGCCGATGTTGCCACATATTTCACAGAACGGAGTGCCATCTAGTGGTTGATTCCACAAGTAAGGGTGTGACGCTGTTGCCGCCTGGTGGCCGTTCCCTGACAAGGGTTGCCTGCTAGACCAAGCGATTGGACAATCTGTTTCTTAAATGATCTGGGCCGTCATGCTTAGTGAAATGTGTTCTTTCGCAGGCATGCAATTCAACAAAAGTGGCATCTGAAAACCCTTTAGATATCACCTGTAGTTTCCGATTAATGTTTTCGATTTCTTTGTTAGCACATAAAGTACGAGTTAAATCATAGTGCCAGACTATACTGGACAGGATGACATTTACATTTGGTAGACTGTTGATGGCTTTCACTGTTGCTCTGATAGTTTGTTTGCATTGTTATGACACACAGCGTTAGATTCCCCCCATTAAGATAACGACGTCGTTTTCCTTTAATAATTCTTATAGTTTTTGGAGTCTTTTATTACCTCATGGATGGGGGTACACCATGTCTTACGAAGGATGTCACATTGAAGTTCATTTCACTTAGTTTCCACGTAATATTACATCTATGGCTATCGTAGAGAAGCAGAAACTGTCTTTCTTATTACGCATGGCACTGTACTTGTAGTTGTTACATGTAGGTCTGTTTCTGCCATCCAGTTTCATTTAGTTATTTTGCACTTCTGGGAATTCGAAGTGAAAATTCACTCTATCAGTCGAAACACTTGCTTCCCCAGTGCTTCAGTTTCCATACCGCTAATTTGCTCGTCCGTAAGCGCTTCGAAAGTGTTTTTAGTATACTTAAAAGACGTGGGCAATTGATAACTTTGGTCCACTCGTAGCTAGAACTGGTCGGTTCTGCGACCTTCCTTTTGTTGTTGGTTTAAAGTTAACATATATCGCAAGTTGATCTAGACAGTTATTTCTTGACTTAGTGTTGCTCCATGAGGAGCGAAGAAAATTAAGAAAACCGGAAAGTGAGTGGACTTTGTTATGAGACAGGATAACGAGAGGACGTGTAGGAAATGTGTTCGATGAAACACTCATTGTTAGCCGCCATATTGTATAATTTTTGTTTTTGAGATTCACTAGCAATGTGTAATGTTAATGTGGATTTTAGTAACGGTCATAATACAGTTTGTTGCATTTCAAAGGTAATTGTGCGTATTTAATTTTGAGCAAAGGATTCTGTGATGAACTATTATCTACTACAAGCTTGTTTAGGACTTCGAACATTTGATGGACGACGTTTGCTGTCGAACCTGCTTCAATAACACAGTCAAAATCATGGAGAAATTTTTCTCTACTAAAAAGAACTCATTTCACTCGTAGACAACCATCGAATGACCAAATGCGAATGGCAGTGTTCCAATTCGAGAAGATCCTATAGAAGTTTTCTTTCTCTTACGTCTCAAGAATTTTACAGGCATTCGTCGCAGTCTGCAGCTGCTTCTCACCACGAGAGTAACTTGTCTACGCGTACGAGTTTGTGTTCGCTGGGTAGAGGTCGACGCCGTTTGAGATATTGTCCTTCACAGAGATACAGAGACACTATACACACTAGTTCAATAACAGCGAGTTTAATATTACCAGCTTGAAAAACATTATTTTTTTTCTTTTGAGCAGCAATATTATAGTGGTGAGCGATTTTCTGATGGATTCCAAAGTCTGGACGAACTTTTTTGCTGCTGGAAGATACTGATGAAGAACTTAAACAGTACTTTCTTCAGTTCCAGCACGCAACTTCAAGATTGCAGTTGCCTGACGATCACACATTTTTATGTCACAGTTACAAGCTTCCTTGGGCTTGACAGACACGAAAGTGTAACCCGTACATGCGTTTTACTGCACACAGTCTAATAACTTGAACAACTCTTTCTTTGCAATGTCTGCATGATCTGCAGAACCGTCAAGTTCAAATCAGAGTTCTGTCATCAGAAGAAATGAAGGTGCGCTTGCAGTTGTGCTCGAGATGTTCTTAGCTCTCGAAGATGGAACTGGAGCTGTATTTCTCGAAGGCAACCATAGTTCCAAGTTTTCTCAAACTTCCAATGGAAATTTATAGTCTTTACAACACTTTCTCGTCCTATTTGTTAAAAAAGGCGGTGCTCTGCATTCTGGCCCATAAGAGACAATCGGGACTGCCGTGTCATCATCTGTCAACAGCGTTATTCGGATGCCCTATGGGGGGGCATCGGATCAGCACGCTTCTGTCCTGACCGTTGTCAGCTTTCTTGACTTTGGCACCACTTCTTCTCATTCTAGTAGCTTCTCAGTTGTCATCATGTAGTTGAGTGGACTCCATTCAGTCCCTCTAACAAGTAAAAATCTCTGGCACAGTACCGGGAAGCATTTCAGCCATACACTCTGACCACCGAGCTATGGGGGCAGGCCCATCCTATAAAGCCCTGCTTTTACTGTAATTATTCAGTTTAACACTTGCAATGACATTCTGTGTGTAGTTTGTGTTTTACAACTTTTCATGGCACTGAAAAATTCTTTCTACCTCTGCATTTCACCATGCCAAAATTAGTAAAGAAGTTTCTAAATGCACTAAATACTCCAACAGAACAATGCCCAAAGTATCTCTATAGTCACCATCTCATATCAGAATTGCAGGTTCTCTGTTTCTTTCCATTTAACAAACGTTAAATTTTACTACTGAAATTCTGCTTTTGTGATCGTTTCGCTAGGGACTTGTAGATTTGTTGTTATTGGTATTCTTTGACTAGAGAAAATAATTTGAAACTTACAACACTGACATGTTTCTCAAAAGTTAATACAATCAGGAAGTATTGTGTATAATTCAATATGTAACTTAAGAAAGAAAGTAACACGTTTTCCTGTATTCTGTTTCTTCTTCAGTAAGCAGTTTTAAATTGTGTAATGTTTGCTCAATTTCAAATGCTAAATACGCATGATAATGTACATAGCTTTCAAGGTTCTCTGCCAAAAAATCCTTTGTGGAGGTAGGGAGAACGAATGTCTTTGCAATACCTTCCATGAAAACTATTAACTCTTCCAGCTGCTTAGAAGAAGCTACAACCTAGGTTTCAACTGACATATTTACCCTTTACACAAAGGCAAATTTAAATTCGTCGACAAACATTTTGAAGCCGACGAAATCGCGAACTGTAATGAGTGACATTCACATTGAATCATGATGAGATAGGGTTACTCATTTCACAACCTTAATATTAATCCATGTTATTACACTTGTGTTATACACTCCAATTCCTTTCATGTTCTTGATTCACATAATATTTGCAGTATACATGCACTTACACTTTAGGTGTCACAGTTTTGTAGCTCAGAAGGACAAAACAAGTTGAGTCCAACGATGTACATATAAAATCACAAGGGTGAAAGTTATATAGGGATTTTCAGTAACACGACCATGGTTTAGTCCCAGGCCACTTGGAGCGCTGCAAGTTTATCAATCCATCATCTTGGTTCTTTACTGGGTGTTTGCAGTCTACCATATTTGTTTGGGTTTTGTTCAAAACAAATGCTGGTTTCATATAACAGTGTTCCTGATTATGACTTCGTGTGTATATTGTACTATCTGAATTGCAATTATGACTATGTGTTTTACTAGGAAAGTTAAGAAAGGTAAGAAAACGTTTTTGCTTAGCAGCAGTGATGGGATACAAACTGAAAACTACCTGAGCAGTCAGCATCAAACATTCAGTATTCAGGATGAAGATGTGGAGCACAAATGGAAAAAAATTCAAAAGCATCTTTCAGCATGTCTTAGACAAGTATGTTATAAGCAAGGTCTTAAGGGATGGGAAAAACCCATCGTAGTTTAATACCCATATTATAAAACTGCTACATAAACAAAGGAAGCTTCATCACAGATTCAAAAGAGGACAATACCTATTAGACAAACAAAATCTGAGGGTAAAGAGAGCAATGAGAGAGATTGTTTACCAATCTCAGTACAAGCCCTGAGAGGTTTTGGTGTTATGTAAAATCAGTAAGCGGTTCGAAATCATCTATTCACTCGGTGACCATACTGACATCGAATCAGATGATAACAGAGTGAAGGCCGAAATACTGAATTCGGTTTTCCGAAATTGTTTCACCGAAGAAGATCGTATCATGGTCGCTGATGTCAATCATCATACAAATGTCTATGTGGCAGATACTGAGACAACCGATGATGAATTATAAAAGCATCTACAATTGCTTCGTAATTGGAAAGCATCATGACCAGGTGAAATACCTGTGAGTTTCTACCAAAATTACGTGGAAGAATTCACTGCCTTTCTAGCAGTAGTTTATCGCAGATTGCTGGAGGAACGAAACGTGCCTAGCGACGGAAAAAAAACGCTGGTCATTCTCTTTATAGGACAGATTCACATATTTATAGGCCTAGGTCGCTGAAGTCAGTCTGCCGTAGTATTATAGAACACGTTTTACATTCAAGAATTATGACGATTTTGCAGAATGAAAATATCCTCCATAAAAATCGACACAGATTCCGCAGAGATCTTTCGAAACTCAGCTCGCTCTGTTCTTCTATGATATCCATGATGGTGCAAAGGTTGATGCCGTATTCCTTGACTTCAGAAAGACTTTTGACAACGCCCAGGACTGCCGTTTAGGGAAAAAATATACGAGCTTACCAGGTATTGGACCACATCTGCGACTGGATTCAGGGGTTCCTTGGAGATAAAACTCAATACGTCGTTCTTAAAAGAAAGAAATCGACAGATGTAAATGTAATTTCCGGAATACCCTAAGGAAGTGTAATAGGACCGTTACTGTGACTCTTCAACTTCCAACAGCGTATTTCTTGAATGAGATTTTCACTCTGCAGCGGAGTGTGCGCTGATATGAAACTTCCTGGCAGATTAAAACTGTGTGCCCGACCGAGACTCGAACTCGGGACCTTTGCCTTTCGCGGGCAAGTGCTCTACCAACTGAGCTACCGAAGCACGACTCACGCCCGGTACTCACAGCTCTACTTCTGCCAGTACCTCGTCTCCTACCTTCCAAACTTTACAGAAGCTCTCCTGCGAACCATGCAGAACTAGCACTCCTGAAAGAAAGGATATTGCGGAGACATGGCTTAGCCACAGCCTGGGGGATGTTTCCAGAATGAGATTTTCACTCTGCAGCGGAGTGTGCGCTGATATGAAACTTCCTGGCAGATTAAAACTGTGTGCCCGACCGAGACTCGAACTCGGGACCTTTGCCTTTCGCGGGCAAGTGCTCTACCAACAGAGCTACCGAAGCACGACTCACGCCCGGTACTCACAGCTTTACTTCTGCCAGTACTTCGTCTCCTACCTTCCAAACTTTACAGAAGCTGTCCTGCGAACCTTGCAGAACTAGCACTCCTGAAAGAAAGGATACTGCGGAGACATGGCTTAGCCACAGGCTGGGGGATGTTTCCAGAATGAAAATCTCTGGTGTTGTGATTTGCTGTGAGACACACGCTGACAGTGAAGACAGTTCATTGTATGACCTTTTGTTTGTCTTTAGAATTATTACTTTTGCTTCTTCGTCTAACAGTCTACACTTTACAAAACTCAGTTTCAATTGCTCACTTGGCAAAGTTTCCAGAGCCGTAACAACAACAATTCTGGCGGCATTGTTAGTAACAAATTTCACACTGTATCAGTTTCATCAATAATAGTATCTGATGTTCCAAATCACATATTAACTTATCAAAATTTCAAAAAATGATTTTCAAGAATATCGTTATTTGCATTAAACTTCATGGTCAACAGAGCCTTTCTTAATAAAAGTTAATTACCCATACCTTTCTGCTCAAAGGTTTGTGTTAATGAATTCCACAAATCATAGGCAGTTTTCTTGTACTTGATATACTTCAACTAGCTATGTAATTTTTTGGATTATTTATGACTTACACTTCTTATAATTTTTGCTAAGTTCTCCAAGAAGAGCTTCCTTCTCTTTCATATTGTTCAACTGTGTCATCCAGGGTAGACTCTACCATTTCCATGTAGGAGTTTTCCACAGAACTCAATAATTCTAGGTGTTTCAATCTTAAATTTCCAGTTGCTAAAATTTGTGCCATCAAACAGTGGTATCCTGTATTTCTCTATCTCCTGGGCCATGACTATGAATTATGTATTGAAATAATTAATTATTTCCGTTGTACTGTAAACCTGGCAGCTGGCACCCAGGCCCATGACATGTTGTTAATGCTAGAAATTACCAGATATTTACATATATAGAGAACAGCGGTATTTTGATCGAATCAGAACTCCATCCATTGAATTTCTAGGCTTCATAGTTCTGATGTCAGGGCCTCTCTATCTATTTTATAAACAGATACCAAATTATCAAAGTGCCAGGCTCGGGTTACGACATGAAAACAGAGAACAACACCAACACATTAGAGGACCTGTTAGTGAACTTTGAATGTGAGAAACACATTGCGAAAGTCTGTATTTTTATTTAGAAACATGCTATTTGGATGACAATAGTTTTTACTTATTCGTCATGGACAGGCCTCATAGTCCGGTGGTAAGTAGGCCAAACTCTTTTAAGTCTAAACTGAAGAGATTCCTTATGGCTCACTCCTTCTATTCTGTCGAGGAGCTCCTGGAAGAGCTAAAAAATTAAGCAAATTCCAGTGTTACATTGTTGATTTTCTTTATTTAAACTTACGACTTGTCACCTGAATATGTTTTTTTTATATTTCATTTTATCTGTTTCTAATATCGTGTTATAATTTCATGTATTGACTCGTTCCATGACCATGGAGACTTCTCCTTAATTTGGTCCCATGGAACAATAAATAAATAAATAAATAAATAAGGAGCACACCTGGAAACTGCATGATTTTATGGCCTTGCAAAGTAATATGTTCAAGGAATCTTAATCAAAAACCACACTTCACAGTCATATAAAATTTGGAAATAACATCATAACCACGTTTTGACTGTAAAATCATATGTTTATAAAAACTAACACAGCAGTTTCGACTGTGTGGCCATTACAAGTGGAAATAATGGCTCATTAATACATGTAAGAATTTAAAAATCACATGACATCACATGATGCAGAAGCTAATTTTGCCTCATTGTGTTCCTGATATTACTTGTTAATCGCACAGCTCCTTGAATTGCTTTCTAATGTATTCCGATAGATTTCTGTTGGATATGTATTTGTGCCATTTAAAACAAGCTCGTTTGGTCGCACTGCATTCTGTGGACTCAGTTTACTTGTTACTGTTTGTGAATCTGTGTGTGAATTGCTCGATTTAATTGCATGTATTAAGTTAATTCTTGTATGCTACTTCATTTTTATCACATTCATTTTTCGTGCTTTCTCAAATTTAATCTACAACTACATCTCCATCTGTGCTGTGTATAGTACCAGCTATTACTGTTTCTTCCCGTTTCATTCAAGTATAAAATGTGGGAAGAGTGATTCTTTGGATGCCTCTGCATATGCAGTATTTATTCCACTCTTCGCCCTACATGGGCGATATGTACGGTTTTTTTTGTCTATTCCTAGAGTCATCATTTAAAGTCGGTTCTTGAAACTTTGTTAATAGACTTTCTTGCGATAGTTTACATCTATCTTGAAGAGTCTTTGAGTTCAGTTCCTTCAATATCTCTCTGATGCTCTTCCACAGATCAAACAAACCTGTGACCATTTGTGTTCCCCTTCCCTGTATACATTCAATATCCCCTGTTGGTCCTATTTGATAAGCGTCCCACACACTTGAGCAATATTCTAGAATTGGTCGCACAAGTGATTTGTAAGCAATCTCCTCTGTAGACTAATTACAGGTCCACAGTATTCTGCCAATAAAAAGAAATCTGCCAACTGCTTTACCCACAACTGAGCCTTCCTGATCATTTCATTTCACATCCCGCCAAAGCATTAAACCCAGGTGTTTGTATGAGCTGGCCGATTCCAACAGTGACTCATTGATATTATAGTTATATGATATTACGTTTTTTCGTATTGTGAAGTGCACGATTTTACATTTCTGAGCATTTAAAGCAAGTTGTCAGCCTTTGCACCACTTTGAAATCTTATCAAGATCTGGTTGGATATTTATGCAGCTTCTTTCAGATAATACTTGCATCATAGATATCTGCATCATCTACAAAAAGTCTGAGTTGACTATTAATACTGCCTGCAAGGTCATTAATATACAAAATGAACGGTGAGGTCTCAGCACACTTCTACATCGGCCAATTATTCTCCATCCAAGATTGCATTGTGCATCCTACCTACCAAAGGAGAACTCCATGTTAGTACCTTTTGACAGAATGGTATTCAACTGTATTACATCATGTCATAGTCTGAGTATGTCATTCCCCTTCAAATGATGTTACTTCTTGCCACCAAGTATGCTTTGTAGCCTTAGTGGATAGTACAATCTTTATTGCAAATGTTAAAAATGCTACAATAGTTATACAAATGTGGTCACATGTTGTTAATGGGTACTGCTATAATCTGTTCATCATACTGTAACCCAGTAAGGAGGATTTTCTTCACTTTTTGACATGCACTGGTGTTCTTGAAGTCGTCTGCCTGTATCTACAACTGAAATGTAAGAGAAGATGTCCAAATAGCCTAAATTCGCACAAGCAGTCCATTTCTAATAATGCAATTGTATATCCTTTAAATTTTTTCCTTTAACATATGTACATATATTTTTTATTAATATAACACAACTGGCGATGTGAGTGCTATGGCTTCAGGGCACCTGTTGTAAGTAGAGTTTGTTAACTATTGATACATAAAGAAATTTCTATGACATTTTTATTAGTCATAAAAACTAATTATCTGTATTTTCTGTTTGCATGAATCACAATGGGGAACATGTATAGCAATAAGACAAAAACTGAGGAGAAAATTTTGGCAAGGAATAAGAATGGACACAGATTACTTAAAATTTTCCATAGTAAGCAGTTCTGTTTGGTGCATCAAAGATAGGATGGTGATGTAAGTTGCTTTCAAGGTTACTCTTGGTAGTGCCTCTTTTGATGTAGGTAGAAACCTTTTCCTCATCATCCCCTTCCTTGAATTTTATGATGGAAAATTTACAAGAACTTTTCTGAGTGATATGCATTGTCAGTAAAACATAAAGAACTGTGACACAATAGTTTGCGTGTCATAATAGACGTAAAACAGCCTCTGACATCACGTAAATTACAATTATCAAGTGTGAAAATAGCATATGAAATGTTAACGTTTTTTGCGAAATTTTTATTTTTCCATATTCTTACAACATGGTAGAAAAATATATGTCCATTGTCAATAGCAATAGCGAAAACACAATCAGCCAAGATGGCATAGAATTGCACGATTGAAGAATTGAAGTTCAGGTCTCATGCAAACCTACAGCAGAAAATTTAGGTCAGAGATGAGTGTCGCAGGTGCGACAAATGATAGCCATGCTCCATAGCAGAATAACCTTGAAGACACAATGTTTACAATTGACAAGACAATGTCATGCATCTCCCAGAGTAATATACCGCTCATGAATGAAACGTCAGAGAGCGATACAAATATGAATCTTGACAACACATTACGAACACCACACGTTCACAACACAAGAATTAACTTGGAAAGTACAGTTGATAACAACCACAGTAGTACAACTGAAGCACTGCTATGGCAGTTATTTATTACCTAACATAAACATGAAATTTGATAATGTGAACACCAATCTCAGTGATATCAAACAGAGTATGAACACCAATTTCAGTCTCAGATGTTAAGTCCATAGTGCTTAGAGCCATTTTGAATCAATTTCAGTGATATGAAACAAGATATGAATACCAAAATTGATAATTTGACACAATCTGAACACCGTCACACAAGATCTAAATATAACGAAACAAGAACAAAAGCAAGCATTCAAGGATTTGCAAGACACTGTCTCACAGAAATTCAATAACATAGCCAAAAATGTTGTCACTAAAATCAACAAAAAAATTCAATGATATGAAAAAAAACAAAGAATGAAGTACTTCCTGAAGTTAACAGTAACATTACGGAATTAAAACAGACGGTAGATTCTTTTAATGACCATCATGATCTAGTAGAGCAACAGATAAAGAACATCACAGATGCAAACACAAATATTAAAGCCACACAAAACAATTGGTTTCGACAGTAAAGAACGTAACCACTGTCATTAACAAACTAAATAAAGATTATGAAGGTGTACCTCTGGCTGTACAGGAGCTTACTTTAAGGGTAGCAACATTAGAAGTTGACTCGTCATGTGCTAAGAAGGAAAGAAACAAGATCAATGAAAATCGAAGTGACATCACTAGTCAAGCTGAAACAGTTACGTTAGATAAGGTAATACCATTACAGAAGAGTTAGTAACAGATTGTAAGTTATACACAGATGTAGTAAAAAAGGCTATTCAGAAAAAAGAAAAAACGAAAGTGAAATAGTGAACAAGGTAATCATTAACCTACAAGCCACAGAAAATAGGATCCACAATCTTTTAGAAGAAAATATTACCGGATCTCGAAATATTTATTTATTTATTTATTTATTTATTTATTCTTTGCCCATGGACTCCAGCTGAAAATCCAGCTGAGAGTATTGGGTGTGTCATACAATAGCCTATTAACATCAAACTTGATTTAAATATATATATAAATGAAACTAATGATTAAACAGAAATAGTCCATAATCATACAAAGGTTTTACATGTTTCACATTATACGTACACACAAATCAAAAAAACATACAGAAATGATAATTTTTACAGGTACATTTCAGTAATGATATATTTAAACACCATCTCAGTATTCACTCAAACTGTATATACATTTCTCTGAGAGATATAGTTTCAAATGATTTTTAAAACATTTTAGATCTGTTTCTTTTTTAATGATTTTGGGGAGTTTATTAAAAAACCTTTTGCCTGCTTCTTCTGGGGCAGTCATAGACAGTTTTAGATTTCTGTTTATCATGTAGTAATTTTCATTTCCTCTTGTACCGTGTCTGTGTACATCTTTATTTAGGAGGTGTTTATCACTTGACCTTACCACCATTATGCTTTGGTATATATACAGTGAATATACTGTCATAATATTGTAGTGTACAAAAGCTTGCCTACAGGTCTGTCTTGGTGGTATTTTTGCAATGCATCTCACTGCCCTTTTCTGAATTGTGAATATTCTTTTTAGGTAGCCAGCTTGCGCATTTCCCCATATATGAACTGAATAAGACAAATGTGGGAAGACAAGTCCATAATACATTGATCTGAGAACTTTATCATCCACAGTCTTAGCTGTTTTATGCATGATGAAGATCTGTTTGTTTATCTTTTTACACAGTGCATCTATGTGCTCCCCCCATGCCAAATGTTTGTCTATTATAGTTCCTAGAAAATTTGTGAAGGTTACTTCTTTAATAGTCTTTCCATTTATATTAACATTTATATTATGATTTTCACTATGCTTGGTCTGAAATACTACATTCATTGTTTTAGACTGATTCATAAACAGGTTGTTTTGTGTTAAATATTTATTTGCATTTTCAATAGTCAGGAGTGCTTCCTTCTCAAGCTCCTCCTTTGTGTCAGCTGTGCAAATGATTGTTGTGTCATCAGCATACATTATAAGTTTCTGATTTATATAGCTAGGGAAGTCATTTACGTAGAGTATAAATAGTATTGGCCCAAGCACAGATCCTTGCGGCACACCGTGTTTAACTGTTTGTAATTCTGATATGTAGTTTGTTATATTTCCCCCACTAGTATGTCTGATTTCTGTGCATTGTTTCCTATTTGTAATGTATGATTTAAGTATGTCATAGCATTTTCCTCTAATTCCATACAGATATAATTTCATCATTAATTTTGAGTGGTTCACACAATCAAATGCCTTAGATAGGTCCATAAAAATCCCACAAGTCTCTTGTTGCCTGTCAAGTAAATTAAGAATGTGCTCAATTATATCTGTTGATGCTGTTTTTGTTGACTTCCCTTCTCTGAAACCATGTTGTGATGAATGCAGTATACTGTACTTTGTTATAAAACTTACAATTCTATTCTTTATTATCATTTCATAGATTTTAGCAAATGTTGAGATCAATGATATTGGCCTGTAATTTCCTAATTCATCCCTGTTCCCTTTCTTAAATATTGGCTTCACTTTACTTACTTTCAGTGAATCTGGAAATATACCTTCTTCTATCGCAGCATTGAGCATGTGTGTCAGTGGTTTTAATATACATTCTCTGCATTCCTTTATGAGATGTGATGTAACACCATCCAAGCCAGAAGAGTGTTTAATTTTAAGTTGTTTTATTAGGTTTGACACTTCTGCATCTGTTGTAGGTATGAAAACCATAGTACGATTTGTATGTGGGGGGTTTAACAATTTACTTACTGCATTTGTTTTATTTTGACTTATTAATTCGTCTGCTACAGTAATATAATATCTGTTAAAAGTATTGGCTACTTCTAGAGGGTTTGCGTTGCTTTTCCCACTCATCAGTGGGCAGATGTCCTCTGCTCGATTTGTTACTTTTCCTCTCTCTCCATTAATGAACGACCCTTATCTATAGACATCCTGATGAAAGATGCTATAGTTTCTCTGATAAAACTACAGTACTCTTTCTTTTTTATTTTATACAGTGTGTTGTAGGCCTCATTATTTTTTTGTTTGGAGAGGTCATAATACACTCTCAGATTATTTCTGGCATGGATTACTTCTCCAGTCACCCAGCTTTTCTTTTTTTGTTGCTGTTTGACAAGCCTTTTACTAACAGGACATGTAACATCATAATAATAATTGAATAAAGAATAAAACTGGTTCCATTTGGTGTTTGCAACTTTAGCTGCATATATTGTTTCCCAGTTTTCTGCCTCTAACATCTCTTTTAGCAGATTTATGTTATGTGGGTAGTACTGTCTTCTCATCTCCCATATCTTCTGCACTGAATCACTAGTCTTTATATTTATGTCTATCATGATTGCAAAATGGTCTGCTAATGTGGAGTTTATTACCTGTGTGTCACAATAGCATGTAGGAATATTTGTTATTACATGATCAATAATAGTTTCACTATGCTTTGTTACTCTGGTTGGTTTATCTATTTTTATTTTTAGATTGTATATGCACCATAAGTCCATTAGGGTCTTTGTATTGTCTGTATTTTTACTCGTGTCTATGTTCAGATCTCTTATAATGATCAAATAAGCATATGTTTTTGAGAGGTGTTGGATTATATCTTCCAGCTGTACAAAGAAGGTTTTAATTATACCATTTGGTGATCGATACAAACCTAATACACAACATAAATTCCCAGCAATTTTAGTTTCCAGTGCTGTAGCTTCAAAGCTCAATTCTATAGCATATTTTGTTATATTTATGGCTTTAGTTGATTTATAGTTAGAAAAAATGGCAACCCCACCACCTTTATAGGAAGTTCTGCAAAAACTGGCTAATCACATAAATAATGTTCAGGCCACAGTGAACAAACCATAACCTGATGGTATTTATGCACAAATTGTCACGAGTCCCACAGCAGGTACCAGTGACAGTTGTAGAGTGCAAAATGTGAACATACCCACAACTCAAATATCTGAGCGATTTGCAACTGGAATTACAGGTAACTACAAAACAACAAAAATACGACTGAAAATGCCACGTGTCTATGAACTATTTTTGCAGACAAAGGTTTGCTGATACATCGACAGTAATATTTATCAGTGCTTTTCGTTATGTATTTCCACGCAACTGCACAGAAGCACAGAAAATCAGATTTGTCATGGGATATATGCAAGATGACGTTCTATTATGGACAACTGAAGTGGCCAAACGTTGCAGCACTTATATCCAATTTGACCAAGATTTCCTCAACAACTGATCTGAGGCAGTGCAATGCAAGAAAGACTCAGATGCGATGATTTCAATCCAGCACCATGCAATGGGAAATACAGTAGTCTGCATGGATACTTTTAAAAATACCTGAACAAGACACATTACTGGACGAACCCAATATCACAGGTAGATGTGTTAAAAATTTTGAAAAGTCGTTTACCATCGCACATTGGAGAAAAATTAGTCACATGCCAGAGTATGACACTGAATACTTTCTGTGAGTGCTTGATTCTATCAACTTTATCTATGAGGAAAGATCTGTACCCAATAGAACAATAGAAAATCAGGCACAACAACAACATAGTTATGTAAATCAGTCAGTAAAACGTGATCTTAACACTCAGCAAGAATGGTACACACAACAGTAAAGTTACATATCCAGAGGTAACGAGTACGGTAAAGGGAACTGAAAAAATAATCGATTTAAAAGAAATCTTCAGAACAACAGGAGTAATTACAACCAACAAGCGAATTACAATCCACCATCAGAAGGCTATATGCCGAACATGAACAGAAACACCCCAGCAGTGGCCACCACATGGCAACAATGCCATGCATTACGCTGTACTGCAGCCGACCTTTGAGCAGCAAAATAACAGCACAGCAGCCAAGGACACAAATTGGCGAAGTACCCACCTCGTGCAACTAAGTGAAATTACTCCAATTACTCTAGGTAATGAATTAAGTTAAGTCATAGTTAAGCCACAGACTATTGTCCTCCTATGCAGAGGGGGTAAAGCAAAACTACAAACATGTTTCATAAGATTTGAAAAGCAAGGTGACACCAAGGATGATCTGTATCAGCATGAGTTAGATACAACAAATAATATCCAGGAAGAACACATACAAGCAATCAATATGATGAAAATATTTAATATTGACACAAAGTTATTTTTAGAAACAGGTTCAACTACCAGCTTAATGTCAAATACATTTTTCTGTGAATCGAAGAAGAGAGGCAAATTCCCAACATTTCCTTTCGAAAATTGCAAGGTGTAAACTCCCACAGGCAGTAAGACTAAATTGCTCAAACATCAGGCACTTATTCAATTACAGACTGAACATTTTACAGTGAAGTACAATTTTCTTGTAATTGACAAACTTATAATTAATTGTCTTACTGGCATGGACACGTTTAGAACATACAAAACACAGATTGGCGGAGGTAATGGTATATGCAATTTTTATGTAAAGCATCAGATTTTTCTATTGATTTAGTCAAAATACCTGATGAAAGTAACAAAAACAAACAAGAGTAAAATATAATAGTACAATATTCCTTCCCAACTGTATATTTCATGAACAAATTTGATACTGAACAAGAAGCAATGCTGCGGTTAGTTACGAATTGGTAGAGCAGAAACTACATGAGTAACAGATACTAAATGATATGCAAAGACAAGAACTTTCTACTTGTTGTTTAAGTATGCAAATGTTTCCAGTAAGGAGCTAGAAGTAATCAAGGACTATGGATATAAATTTGAAGTCTATCCACATGAAACATTTTGTGTAATGTCATATCCTATTTCACAGACAAAACGAGAGGCACTAAGGGAAGAGATCAATTATGTGATTAAATGGCGAATTGTAAACCCTCATTTTCACCATATGTACGAGGGCGGTTAAGAAAGTAACCTCCGATTGGTCACAGTGCGGGTTGTGGGGGGAGTAGCGACGCCATCTGTGCGTTCACGCACTCAACAGGTCAGTCGGCATCAAGCCGTGGTCGAGTGAACATCGTACCTGCGCTAGTTTAGTTTTTGTGGCAGTTTGAAATGTGTGCTGCAATAGAAAACCCCGCCAAATGTGAAGTGCGTGCTGTCATAAGGTTTTTTACAGCCAAAGGATATTCTGCAGCAGCTATTCATCGTGAGCTTTGTGCCGTGTACGGACCAAGAGTTATGAGTGAAGGAGTTGTCCGTGAATGGGTACGTTTATTTAAAAGTGGACGAGAAAACGTTCATGATGAAGAGAGGAGTGGTAGACCATCATTGGTGACTGACGAACTCGTTCAGACAGTTGATGCAAAAGTTCGTGAAAATCGACGTTTCTCAATGTCGGAGTTGTTTCCACAGATTTCTAAGACTCTCTTGTACGAGATAGTGACAGCAAGATTGGGTTACCGTAAGTTCTGTGCACGATGGGTGCCCAAAATTCTTACCGACCACCACAAAACTCAAAGAATGGCCTCTGCATTAGACTTTCTGTCACGTTATGAGGACGAAGGAGAACCATTGTTAAACAGAATCGTGACCGGTGACGAAACCTGGGTTAAGTACGTGAACCCTGAGACAAAATAACAATCAAAGATTTGGGCACATTCAAATTCGCCTACCAAACCAAGAAAAGCCTCGCAAGAGTTTTCTTCCAGAAAACTGATGGCAACGGTGTTTTGGGATGCCAAAGGGGTGTTGTTGGTTGAATTCATGGAACGTGGTACGACCATTAATCAAGACGTGTACTGTGAAACAATAAAAAAGTTACGACGGGCTATACAGAACAAACGCCGTGGTATGCTGACTTCCGGTATCGTTTTTTTGCACGATAACGCCCGTCCTCACTCTGCTCGCAGAACAACGGCCCTTCTTGAGTCCTTCAAGTGGGACGTTATCAACCATCCACCTTACAGCCCAGACCTGGCGCCAAGTGATTATCACCTCTTCATGCATTTGAAGAAATGGCTCGGGTCACAATGGTTTGATGACGACGAAGAGCTCAAAGATGCGGTCACAGGCTGGCTCCAGGCACAAGCGGGTGATTTTTATGCAGAAGGAATTTCAAAGCTTGTGAAGAGATACGATAAGTGCCTCAATCGCTATGGAGACTATGTAGAAAAATAGTGCAAAGATGTAGTTGTAAGATGTATATATTAAAATATTTTTTATTTAACTTGGTGTATTTTTTTAAATCAACAGGAGGTTACTTTCTGAACGGCCCTCGTATGATATATTACCAGTAAGTAAACCAGACAGGTTTGTAAGATTAGTTCTCGATGTTAGAGATATCAATAATATTTTAGTACCAGTACGTATAAGACCAGACAACTTGGATGAACAGATTCCAAAGTTTTAAAATACAAAATATTTGCGTATACTCGATCTCAAGATTTCCTACTGGCAAATAAATCTCCACAAAGGAAGTCGAAAATACACATCATTTGTTTGTTGTGGTGGAAGTCATGAATTCCATGTTCTACCTTTTGGACTGAGCATTAATGCAGGTATGTTTATTTCTGCACTGGACAAGGTTTTAGGACCAGACTTGCTTAGCAAAGTCACTGTTTATGTAGACGACATGCTAATAGCCACACCCACTTGGTTAGGACATATCAAGCTAATTGAACAGGTACTTCACCGGTTTGCAATTTAAAAAAGTCTAATTTTTGTAGGGAGCAAGTCAAATTTTTAGGACATATTGTGTCAGAATAAGGTATATAACCTGATCTGCAAAACTTGATGCCATACGCAGTTGTCCAGCTCCAAGCAATAAAAAACAACTAAAATCATTTAAGGACTAGCATCCTTTTTTGTAAATTCTTACCACAGCAGCTGATGAACACTGATGCATTACTCAAATTATTACAAAAAAATAATCCTTGGTTATGGGGTAATAAGTGACAGGAGGACTTTAATAACACTAAGCAGGCTTTAGTCAATGCAGACATTCCTATCCACCCTGACATGTCCAAGGATTTTTGTCTATGCATATATGCCTCATCTCAGGGTCTGGGGGCATGCTTGTTCCAGATGCTAGAAGAAGAAAGTAAAGAAGTACCCAAGGTCATCAGTTCCGATCTTACTCTGTGTCAGAATTGGAAGTTTAGGTGTAATATGGGCATTTAAAAAGTTTAAATATTTTTTGTAGGGTAAGAATACAAAAGTTTAGTCTGACCATCAGTCACTGTCATTTCTTTTAATATGTAAACTTTCGCAGCGTGTATTAGCTAGGTAGTGTCTATACTTACAAGAATTCAGTTTAAAGATCATTTGTATTAAAGAGAGTCAGAATGTTATTGCAGATGCCCTGTCTAGGTTACCACAAGATTTAGAGGAATTTAGTGAATTAACAGAGCAAGAGGCAGAAATCAAAACTTTATTAATGTAAGGTACAACACAACAGTCTGATTACCATAAGTTTAGTAAGCAGATGAAAATTATATACAACACCAAGATCGCCAATGGAGTAAAGTCATGCAGAACCTTAAGCAAGGTGGAATGGTAAGTAAATTGTATCAGGAGTACAAGGGCACTTTATTTTATAGGAAACATAAAAAAATCTCATCAATGGTGTGTGTGTGTGCATGTATTCCTGAAGATTATATTGACGAATTTATAAGACACACACATGAAGAAAAAATGTCCTAATGTGTGTGAATTTCTAAGGGCCCAAACTGCTGAGGCCATTGGTCTCTAGACTTACACACTACTTAACCTAACTTATGCTAAGAACAACACACACATCCATGCCCAAGGGAAGACTTGAACCTCTGGCGGGAGTGGCCGCGCAGTTCGTTACATGGTGCCTCTAAACACGCTGCCACTCCAAGCGGCATACTCGCATGAAGTATGGGGATTTTATGGAGAAAGCAAGTACTGAAACAATTGCAACACTTTTTTATTTTCCAAATTTGAGAGGGCGAGTTGTAGAGGTATTAAGAAAATGGGCAATATGTCAAAAATAAAAACAGTCCAATGTGTCAGAATATACTGAGCTACGACCAATACTTACAAACAACCCTCTAGCTATAGTATCTCTATACATAGGTGGTCCATATCCAAGAAGTAATGTAGGAGTAAGATACATAGTAGCACTATACAGTATTTTCTCAAAACATATCAAAATGTATACCATTAAAAATGCAGCAGCCACAAAACAATTGAGGGACACTATTCGAAAAGAGTAGGTAAACCAAAGGTTTTACTAACTGATAATGCTTCATATTTCGCTGGGCATAAAAAATGTGTCAGTAAGTTTTTTCATCAAGATGCACACGCAGAAGGACGAGTCTTTAAAGAATTAATCTTTTTATTAGGACATACACCCCTCACAAACACACCCGACAGGTAGAATATGTAATTCCTTTCATGCAAGTTGTCAATGACCTTCCACATTCTTCAACAGGTTTCACACCTAACGAATTGATGTTCCGGACAAAACAAACGAATGCGTGAGAGTCGCCCACGCCAAAGCAACCAACTACATAAATGACACTATAAGACAGAATCAAACAACCAATGGTTACACTAGAAAACAGAACCAAGTAGCGAAAGAAAATTTATAATAAGAAACTGAAATGTGTTACACAGTTTTTTGAAGGGCAACGAGTCCTCTTACAGATGCACCCTATATCGACAGAATTTGGCAAACTGAATAAGAAGCGGCAATTACTCAATTCAGCATCATAATATTTCAATAATACCATACTCTGGGATGTGCAGATTAGCCTAGGAGAAAACAGGAGGAGACAAGGGTCTCCACCCTCACAAGGATCTAAAAGCTTTTATAGAATGATGAAGCTAGGTAGCATCTTTTTTTTCCATCACAAGATAATTGCACATGGTGTACATAACTCTAAATATAATTTTTCTTCTGGAGTGTATTTTAAGGTAAAGTAATGTGTACGGGCATAAGTAATTCTTTTGATTTGTACACGTAACCATAAAATCAAAAGCGATGAGGAGTAATACACCACTTCATACTAAGCGAAAGTATAAATAAAATTAGCTTATGGCTCAACTGTCCCAGCTCCACAATACGCACTCACGCCAGTAGTAGGAGAGGAGGCATTGAGCTATGCACATACGCAACACACTGCCATAAGATGCAACCAAAGAGGAATGCGATATGTATATGTACCTAACTTAAATATAAAGTAAACTGAAATACTAAGCAATTGCATCTACTATCTAAGAACTAAGAAACCTATTGATATATGTACACAGAGATTTAATTAAATACTATTCTATGTACGACGTATGTACAAGGAAAAGGAACCATTATGGGAAAATATACGAGATGTGTAAGCTAAGGAGAAACGACAAAATACCGTTAGAAATGTCAAATAATTTTCTTTGCAGGGTAAATCATCATAATGGGTTACGCAATAAACGAATGTCTACGGATTTAAAGAAAGTATGAAGATATCTGCGGTCGCATGTAATGACAAAAGATATCAGTGGCCACAGAGCTAGTTGTAAGTTAGTTTTAAGTTCTTTTCTTTCAGTGACCAGTGCATCGTCAAGGTGCAGATGAAGAGAATTACGTGGAGAGTAGCAGGCACCAAATAAAAAAATTGGCCACACCTTGAGCAAACAATTTAGCGGCAAGGATGTTTATACAAAGGCAATAAGGCATATGAAAAATGAAAATATGGATTGTCGCAGTATATCCCTGAGACATTTACCAGTACCTATTCGCTGCAGAGTACACATAAATGTTTAAGCATGTGATTTTACAAAAACCAATTAATTGTTATGGTGTCACATGGAAACACAAATAATGGCATTTTCAGGTATTTGAGAAAGATAAGACTTTGATGGTTGAAACTTTTTCATATTTCACTCTAAGCTACACATGAATTGAAGTAAACAGCACTAGCAAATGAAGAAGCAACAGGATATTTTGTGAATGATTAGTGAGTACACATTATTTCCAAGAAATAAAAATTCCATGTCAAATAGTTCATCATTGTGTGAGTAACATTTCCTCATGTATCCTTGAACCAGTAGATGAGTATTTCGTTTCTTCCCTCCCAAACAAAGGAGGCAGCACCAAGCATAATTATGCCAGCAACGAGTGATGTTTTAGGCTTATTTCTAATGTTTTTCTTCCTCCTCTGCCTAAGGAAGAAATTAGCTCCCATAAATGATAAAAGCCTATCTATAAAATGAAGTATAAATACATCATATTCTTGTTTTGTACCATAAAAGTGTGTTATGTAATTAATTTGAATATGTGATGTGAATGGAGATACGTTAAATCTACTAAACAAACTGTAGTTACAGAACCCAGTTAATGAAAAATTTTTTTACACTTTAAAACTTAAGAAATTTATGTTTGTAATGCAAGCGATGGATGGAATTACATTTCCTTTATCGTTTTCCATAGATCCCTTGGAGAGGAGTCTCTGGGATGTGGAAAGAGTAAAAATCTTTTTTTTGTTACTCAGATACATGGATATTGTACAATTCTAATGCAGACAGTGTTATGAGTTATAATCCTTGTGAAGATATTCATCGATGGAGTAGAAGGAGTTGACCAACAGGAAGTTCTTTAATTCCCTCTGAAACCTATCTTTATCACTTACAAGACCTTTGATATGCTCTGGTACGTTATGGACTGTATAAGTACCCATGCATTTGACTCCTTTTTGTACTAATGTTAAGCTTTTATAGTCCTTATACAGATTGTTTTTGGTTCTGGTATTATAATCATGGTTTGCACTATTTTGTGTGAAAAGAGACATGTTGGAAATGACTAAGGACATCAATGAGTATATGTACTGAGAAGTAGTAGTTAGAATACCAAGTTTCTTAAAGAGGTCTCTGCGTGATGATCTAGGACAGACACCAGATACAATTCTAATGACTCAATTCTGAATTTTGAAAATGTTCTCTTTGTGGGAGGAGTTTCCCCAAAACATGATTCCATAACTCATTAGTGAATGGAAGTAGGCCGAATAAACTAACTTCTTCATTTTTAAATCATCTATTTCTGCTATCATGGGTACTGCAAATGTAGTTTTACTAAGGTGTTTCATTAAGTCTAGAGTGTGAGTTTTCCAATTTAGGTTGTGATAAATTTGTAGCCCTAAAAATTTGACACTGTATACAACATTAATTCCATTGTTTGAATACATTACACTTACAGGGTCAGGTATTCTTTGCGAGGCACTAGACTTTATGTACTGAGTCTTGTCAAAATTCAATGACAATCCATTTGCTGTGAACCACCCATTGATACTTACACATATTTTGTTAGATGATTGCTCAGTGAGATCACGGTTACTGTTTTTTATACCAATACTTGTGTCATCTACAAATAAGACGAAATTTACATTTTGTGGCACTGCATATGGAAGGTTATTAATATATTATAGGACTAACAAGGGAACTAAAATAGAGCTCTTGGGCACCCCTTGTCTTATGGTTTCATATTTTGAATGACTATTGTTATGCCCAATAAAGACACACACTGTTTTCTATTAAAAAGATAGGGTGAGAACCACGAGCCTGCTACTCCTGTTATCCCATAATATTATAACTTTTGTATAAAGATATCATGCTTAACACAATCAAAAGCTTTAGTGAGATCACAGACTATTCCAAATGGTAATAACTTCTGAATTATTGATTCTAATATATCATCTGTAAAAGTGAATATAGCTTGATCAACTGACAATCCTTTCCGAAATCCAAACTGATTGTGAATGAGAATATTTTTCTAAACTAGGTGTTTATACAGTTTATTGTACATAACCCTTTCAAACACTTTTGAAAATATTGCCAATAATGAAATGGGATGGAAGTTTTCCACTGATGATTTGTGTGATGGTTTGACAATAACATATTTAAGCCTATCTGGAAAAGTACCACTGTGGAGGGATTCATTGTATAAGTAACTCAGTATGTCACAAAGTTCTGAGGAGCAACATTTAATTATGGTAGTGCTGATTTCATCATAACCACTAGAACATTTGTTTTTAAGAGAGCTAATAATATTAGAAACCGGTCTCAGAAACTGACATACAGCTGGGAGAGCGGTGTGCTGAGCACATGCCCCTCCATATCTACATCCAGTGACGCCTGTGACTGAGGATGACACGATGGCTGGTCGTTATCGTTGGGCAACATTTAATTATGGTTGTGCTGATTTCATCATAACCACTAGAACATTTGTTTTTAAGAGAGCTAATAATATGAGAAACCGGTCTCAGAAACTGACATACAGCTGGGAGAGCGGTGTGCTGAGCACATGCCCCTCCATATCCGCATCCAGTGACGCCTGTGAACTGAGGATGACACGACGGCTGGTCGGTATCGTTGGGCCTTCATGGCCTGTTCAGACAGAGACAGAGAGAGAGAGAGAGAGAGAGAGAGAGAGAGAGAGAGAAAATAATATTAGAAATCTCCTTTTGGTGAGGTAGGATATAATTGAATTTCGTCAAACTTCTGTGGAAATGCATTTTTTGAATATTTTAACCTGTCTTCTGAGGAACTATGCAAACTTAAGTTCTCTGCTACTGAAAGGAAAAAGTTGAGGATGTATCGGCAATTTTGGAGGTATCTCTAATCAACTCATTATTTACATTAAACATAATTTCCTCATATGCCTAATTAGTTTTTCCTATTTCACTTTTTACTATGTTCCATATGGTTTTTATCTTGTTGTTAGAGGCATTTATTTTTTCTTGAAAATAGATACATTTTGAGGTTCTGATTACTTTGTTTAGAATTTTACATTATAATTTGCAATGCGATTTCGCTCTGTAGTCATCGTTTTCCATTAACATTAAGTACAGTCTTCTTTTTGTCTTGCAAGATACTTTTATTCCATTTGTAATCCAAGGTTTTTAAACATTTAATCTATTTGCTTTGATTACTTTCTTAGGACAGAAGTTTTCAATGTGACCTATGACCATATTAGAGAAACAGTTATATTTTTCATTTATCGCAGGTGAACAATGTACATCTTTCCAGTCTGTATTCCTCAAACAGTTTTTTTATACCTCAATTCCTGTTCCATTTATTATTCGTTTAGTTCCCTACTTCCTGTTATTAGTTGAATCAGACCCCATTATATTACATGTAAGCAACTGGGCATCATGATAAGAAAGGCCACTAAATATTGAATTTATACAATGATTTGCTAGTGTGGCAGTATCTATGAAAATTTTATTAATAGCAGCACTGCTGGTACCCATAATCCTGGTTGGAAACTATTCTAAGGGAATGAGATTATAAGAAGTAGTAAGAGACTCTAGTATGGATCTCCAGAAAATTTAAATTAAAATCTCCATTTATTATGAGTTCATTATTTTTAGAAGCTGTTTAGTGAATAGCTGGAGATTACCATTTGGAGCCCTGTATATTGTGACTATAATTATTTTTCTTTTGTGTGTTTCTACTTGTGTGACACATGTTTCAAAATGCTGATCACTAAAGTATGAGAATGTCAGTATTTTTATAATTGTGACCCCTTCTAATGTAAGTGGCAACTCCTCCTTTCTCCATCTCTTTTCTACAATACTTTGAAGCTAAGGTATACCCTTCCATATTTAACATTTCAAATTCAGTACCTAAATGATGTTCAGAAATAAAAGTGCTATCAACAGGTTTTGTAGACTGTAGCTCATCTCAACAGATCTGAAATTCATTAACTTTTTTTAAAACTCTGATATTTTGTCGTAGTAACTTTACTGTTACTTTTTTTGTCTCCACAAGTATTATGCTTAACATATTCAGATACATCTTGTTCCAATATTGAATGTGTAGATAACGAGCTTAACCTAAAAAAGAACTACTTCCATGAGTTGCAGTGTCCCCCCTTAAAGAATTTGCTATTAACCTAGCCAGTATATCCCCTATTCTATTGAGATGCAGGCCATGAGAAGAAAAGCCCCACCTACCAATAGTGTCAACAAGAACCAAACCAATCCCTGACCCAGCACCAGCCTGAAGCAGTCGATCCAACACCATATTGACCCTCTTCACAGAGCTTTTGAACTGGGGTCGAACATATTATACTCAACATTAGTATGGTTCGTTTCTGATGCTATTTTTACCAGGTCACTGTCATACTGTAGCCCTGGTCCCTATCGATAATGTTCCCTGCTCTGTCCACTATTACAACATGATCCTCCTTGGTGAAGCCATTACACAAAGATCCTATGCCCTGTATCACTTGGCCGAGAGATCCACTAGATTGAAAAAGTTTATGACCTCGTAGCTGTCACCTAATTTTCCCTGCAGAAGTTGGACCACCCCTTTTCATGACTGCTGCCTAACAGCAGAATTTTCTTCCTACTTCCTACTTTTTCTGAAGCAACAGATTTCCTAACTGAGTCTGCTGTGCATCAGCTACACTTACATCTGCATGAGGCTTTTCATTACTTAACTGTGGCAGCAGGGCAAATCTATTTTTTGTGCCAGCAATGAAACTGTCAGATACTGCCCTCTTTCTGTGGCCACTGTTCTCTGCTACCACTTCCCACTCCTCTTCACCCTTCTCCCCCCTTAACCTATTTAGTTCCTCCCTAGCTTTATCTAATTCAGCCTGAAGGGTTCTAATCTTCCCCTCCTTTTCTGCTATTTTCATATCCTGTGAACACACTCTACAGTACCTAGGAAGAGTCTCATTTTGTTCCCCAATTTCCATGCTACTACATCCCCTCCCCCCCCCCCCCCCCCCAGTGGAACGATTTGTCACAAAAGCTGCATAGCACCCCAGAACTAACGTTCCTATGGCAGCTAAAACACTTCATACTCATGACTGTTTACAGTGTAGGCCTACTTTTTAAGCTTTCGGTAAATAAAGATAATTTCCTATTTATTATGTTCTATAGTGGTCTAACATAAATATAATATTAATGTACTTACTTCAGTGCACTTCGAATCACTAAACTTTCGCACATAAAATTTAGGCCTAAAAACGGCTGTTAGGCGGAAAATTTTCTTTAAAAATGTGGCACAGAACTTAAAATCTTCACTTCCCCGAACAGATATTACACTACTGCACGCAATCAAACCTAATAAAATCTAGACAATGCACTTAATACTTACTAAAACTTCAAAAGTAAGGGCACACGGAGTAGGCTTAAAACAGCTGTTCAGCAGTAACGGTTTTACGCTATTTTCTTTAAAAATGCTGCAGAGAATTTAAAATCTTCATTTCCCCAAACCATTATTACACTACTGAACGCAATTAAACCTAATAAAATCTAGCCATAGGTATAAGCTATCATGTTATGTATACTGTTGTAACTCAATACTTGTATAAATTATCATTGGCACCAAACTCCATGTGAAGGAATGGACTTTAAAGACAAGCAATTTATACAATGTTTTGTACAGCCATAAGTGTTTTTCAACAAGTGGACGGTCAAGTGCTGTGACATTCACGTAAGGGTACAATGAAATAATTTCCGAGTATTGTGGTTCACGACACTTGATTCATTAGTAAGTGAACTATAGTTGTTCGAGCCAGTGCGTACCTTGTCGACGGATGCAGTTGGCCAGAGTTCTCTCCGCTGAAAATGCGAGCACGACTGGTAATAGTGACGCCCCTGCTGTAAAAATGCAGATCTTCTGCCACAGCTTCTGATTTTGAAACTATAAGCACACACTCACTCCACCCGGAATGAAGACAAAGGCCATGGCAGTTCTTCAATATGTAACACTCAGGTGAAAACGTGACACTCAATGTGAAATCAACACTAAGAAAACGAGTGCACACACGGGCAACGGTTGCAACTAACTCATTGACCTTTAGCAACTAATGCTTAGCCGCAAAACCTGCTAGTGCACAAGACTGAAACCCAACAGTGACGCTGAAGCAAACTGAACATTATAGTCAGTGCACTAAATTCAATTGTGTAATCAGCTATCATATTATGTATATAATGTTTCAATTTCTTGTAGAACTTTAACATATGTAGGATAAGCTGGCATACCCATTCCATTAAGTAAAGAGAAGCCGACAAATAAGGACATCGACCCCTATAGGCAAATTTGAATGTAAATATGTATGTGCAAAATACGCTGTATGTCTACATACCATGTCAATATACAGTGCGGGTGCAATTATGTAGGTACATGGTGAAAGACCCCCCCCCCCCCAGTTATGGAAGGTTAAAGTTTATTTTAAAAAAATGAAACAGCAATTGACCATAAGCATCAGCAAAGACATTAATTATGAATGTGCAGTAAGGCGCTGAAAAAACAATCATTCATTTTCCTTTGTAGATGATTTTGTTTTCACTCTCTCATATGTAGAAGGATGGTTAAGATGTATTGCTTAAAGTATGAACCATTACAAGTGTTATGTATGATATGTGTGTATGAATAAGAGAATACCTAACACCAGTATGAAGTATTTTTATTGAAGTCAAATGTAACCCAGTAAGGAGGATTTTCGTCATTTTTTGACATGCACTGGTGTTCTTCAAGTCGGCTGCCTACCTCTACAATGTAAGAGAGGAAGTCCGATTAGCCTAAATTCGTAAAACCAGAACATTTGTTGTAATGCAATTGTATTATCCTTTAAACTTTTTTCCATTCATATATGTAGACCTTTTTTATTATTATAACACAACCAGTGTGAATTTTCGTCGCCTGTACTGTAGGAGGACCATATCCCACAGACTATCAGTTGAGAGAGAGGCCCCTACGTTGTTCTTTCATAACCATTTCGAGACATTGTTTTTTCTGCTGTAACACACCCAAACAGTGTGTAACTATACACACATTTTGTTTTTCCACCACGACTTCGAGGTCTGTGTCACGTGTTAAACCGACATTAATATATTTCGTTCCATTGGCTGTCACAGAAACCTGGACATCATATAAAGTCTCATAAACGAGGATTAATATACAGGGTGTTTCAAAAAGAATATACATCTTTCGAATGCAAGTATTTATCAAACTTTAAGACACACGAATATGAAAATTGGCACACGTATTTACGAACCTCTCAAGTTCAGACTACACATGTTCAATACGTCCTCCATCAGCGACACGAACAATATCACGTCGATACTCAAATTCCTCACATACTCGGGCAAGTAAGTCCTTCGTCACTGATGTTATGGCAGTACAGATCCGGTTCTTCAATTCTTCCAGGTTCTGTGAGAGTGGCGGTACATTAACGTTGTCTTTAACGAAACCCCACAAGAAGAAGTCAGAGGGTGTCAAATCCGGTGACTGTGGAGCCCAGCTGAGACTTGCTAAATCGCCAGCTCCTTGATGATCAATCCAATGGTTCAGCAGAGTTTCATTAAGATATTCACGCATTTGGCGACCCCAGTGAGGGGGGTGCCCCATCTTGTTGAAAAATGAAGTTGTCTTCATGCAACCTCGGAAACAACCAGTTTTGTAACATAGTGAGATACTGCTGACCGTTAACCATCTTTACATCAAAGAAGAATGGGCTGTAAACAGATGATCAGGATATCACACAAAACACATTGACTTTGGCTCAATCTCGTACATGTTCAATGACTGCATGTGGGTTCTGTAGGCCCCAAATTCGAACATTGTGTTTGTTTACCTGACCCCTAACATGGAAAGTCACTTCATCACTGAACACGATGCATTGTGTGGAAGTGTTATCATTGTCATTAGCATCAATAATCTCGTTACAAAGTGCCACTTGTTTGCATTTGTCATCAGGACGCAGAACTTGTAACAGCTGTAACTTGTACGGCTTCATAACCACCCAACGTCTCAAAACACGCCAAATTGGTGATGTAGGCAGTTGTAACTCCCGACTGGCATGGAGAGTTGATTTTGAAGGACTAAGTTGGAAAGCAGTTTGAATTCGTGCAACATTTTCTTCAGGAACACGAAGGCGGCCAGGACTCTTTCCTTTACATATGCATGCTGTATCTAGAAACTGTCGATACCATCTCCGAATGATCCACCCATTTGGATGATCAATTTGGTACTTCAACCTGAATCATCCTTGCGCTGTAATCAAGGAATTGCACTTCGCAGACTCGAGAACACAAAACGATTTCTGCTGTGGAATAGCCATTTTAAACATGTAACGGTTACCAAGCAAAACAGAAGAGAAATGAGATCTAGTGGCTATGAATATAAACTAAATTACGTTTCTCCAATAGCCGAGCTAAGACACAGCGATCGGTAATTTGGACAAAATAATACTTTGTAATACGTATATTCTTTTTGAAACACCCTGTATTTTCAACTGTCTTGTTCGACTACTTTCTTGCTTGTCCCAACTGAAATGCCTGCAAGTAGCTGATAGGAAAGAGCGAAATCTCCAGAAAGTCTTCAGTAGGTTGATAGATATTTTACATATAAAATCAAACCACACTTTGCTATGTTACCAATATGAGCATTTACATACTGAAAAAATGGAAAAAATGACCTAAAAATCGGTAAAAAAAGTTACGAAAATTGTGAGAAAATACATACAATTTGAGGGTAGATATGACAAAATGCGGGAAAATTGAGAGAGAATTAGAGAGTACTTACATGTCTGCTTAGCACAGGAAAGTTATTGTACATAGAAATGAGTGTGTGACAACAAGGGAAATACAAGGAAAAAATTAAAAATGGGAGCAATGCTACCCAGGGAAACAACATGACGATGGACAATGATATGACAGCTGGAGTAGACTGTGTAACGTGGCTGACCTACAAATGTAGAATAATATGTAATTTATGTATGTCAGATAACAAGCTCAGGTGTTATGGATTTATCTATGAAGAGCCTGGACACGTGACTGCAAAAAATTCTAAGATCCTCCTTAGGTAAAGAGTACTGTATTACGAGGTTTGGGGTGCAATATACAACTACTGAATGGATCGTATGTTTGACCCTGTGCAAGACTGCCTACGTTTTTCAAACCCTAACAAATAGTATTTACAACATGCTCTCTGTACTATCCACCAACGCCAACCTTCCAGTCGTGCTAACAGTTACCTTACAGAACGGCCACTGCATGGTTTTTTAACAACATTCTGAAGTTTTCTTTTACTGAGGTTGTAGGAATATCTACAAGCTGACTGCTGTCTTCGATGATTTCCTAGATGTGAGTTAGTGCGCTATCTGCTTGCGATTGGGAACAGCAAATCTCTCCATACCACAGCCAACACAGCACTTCCAGTGGATGTGTGACGAATCATTCCACCAAACAGAGTGGAAACCTATTTTGGTACCCTCCTTTAGATGAACGAGATTGCATTAGAAGTACATCATTTCCTGGTCATATTTTTGGCATGAATCAAGTCGCCATTTTCATAACTACTTTGATTCTAAGTCACTACTAGTGGTTTGCTTCACAGTTGATATGTGTGTGTGTGTGTGTGTGTGTGTGTGTGTGTGTGTGTGTGTGTGTGTATGTGTGTGTTTGTGGAAGAGATGATTTTCTGCTCATAGAATTGGGGCGTCATTTCCGTCAAACCAGTGGAAAAACTATTTCAGCGCGCTCCTTTAGACGAACGAAGATGCAAGCGAAGTACATTTTCCAGTCGCATTTCAGACATGAGTCGAGCCAACAGTTCAGAACTACAATGATTCTAAATCACTCATAAGGGTTTGACAGGTATTGCAAACCCTGTGTGTACATTTGCCTCACAGTTGTCCTCTTCATGGAGTTAGTGGAGCATGGTGTGTAATTTCACATATAAAACACCGCTGCTATTCACTTGTCTGTTTGCCCATAATATGCATTTTACATAGCTGGCAATCATTTTATAGGACTGATGCGAATGTAGTATAACTTCTGAACAATAATCGAATGTGAACAGTGGGCACTATACACCTCCAGAAAGCTATATTTCGCATGTATCCCTAAGAATCTACATTTTTCTTTGGTGCAGAAGGAAGTAATTTTAGCTTAAATTAAATAAAGGCACATTTATAATTGTAACTGTATATAGGTCCCCATCAGGAAATTTTCATCTATTTCTGAAAAAATTGGACTCCTTGTTGTGCTATCTGTCAGACAGGGGGAAGCAAATTATTATTTGTGGGGACTTCAATGTAGATTCTCTGAAAGAGGGTAATAGGAAAAATGACCTTGAAGTATTACTCGGTTCTTTCAATTTGACACCCATTATTGATTTTCCTGCTCGGGTGGTAAAGGATAGCAGCTCACTGATAGATAACTTCTTTATGGACCAAGATAAGTTTAACCAGATAAATGCTCAGCCTGTTGAGAATGGTCTTTCTGATCATGGTGCACAGCTAGTTACAATATATGACATAGCTCCATTCAGCAATACTAAACAGTCCTCCAAAGTAGTACGTTCAGTCAACGATTTAACAATTGCAAATTTCAGGGAAAGCCTACAGCAGTTAGACTGGGATGAGGTGTACCGTGTACCTGATGCCAATTTAAAATATAATTTATTTCATGACATTTTTGTAAATGCATTTGAAAACTGCTTCCCCAAGAAAATAGTTAAATATACTCGTAAGAAACCTTGTAACAAACCATGGCTTACTAAGGGTATAAAAATATCTTGTAACCGGAAAAGGGAAATGTATCTGACAGCAAGAAAGAGTAGTGACCCAGAAACTATCAAAAATTATAAAAACTACTGTGTTATATTAAGAAAAGTTATTAAAAAATCCAGGAGTATGTGTATCATGTCTGAAATCAGCAACTCTGATAATAAAATTAAAACAATTTGGAATATTATTAAAAGAGAAACAGGTCAACCAAGAGCAGAGGAAGACAGTATTACCATCAAATTGAATGAAAACTTTACGAACAAAAAGTCAGAAGTTGAAAATATTTTTAATAATCATTTTCTAAATTTTGTGGATATAGTAGGATCCAGGTGTTCATTAGAAGATGCTAGGCTGTTAATGGAAGAGGCCATACCTATGCAATTTGATACAATTGAAATCTCACCCACTTCTCCCTCTGAAATTAGGAAAATAATAAACTTGCTTAAAAGCAAAAACTCACATGGAATTTATGGCATTTCCAGCAAAATACTAAAAGCTTGTTCTCAACAGATAAGTAAGATTCTCAGCCACGTGTGTAATAGCTTTCTGGAACAGGGCATTTTCCCTGATAGACTGAAATATGCTATTGTTATACCTTTGCATAAAAAGGGGGATAGATCTGATGTCAACAATTACTGTCCAATCTCCCTTCTAACAGTTTTATCCAAAATTTTTGAGAAAGTAATGTATTCAAGAGTAGCTTCACATATCTGTAAAAATGAAGTACTAACAAAATGTCAGTTTGGTTTCCAGAAAGGTTTTTCAACAGAAAATGCCATATATGCTTTCACCAGTCAAATTTTGAATGATCTGAATAACCGAACACCACCCATTGGGATTTTTTGTGATCTCTCAAAGGCTTTTGATTGTATAAATCATGAAATTCTGCTAGACAAGCTCAAGTATTGTGGCATGAGTGGGACAGTGCACAAATGGTTTAATTCGTACCTAACTGGAAGAGTGCAGAAAGTTGAAATAAGTAGTTCTCATAACATGCAAAGATCAGCACATTCCTCAAACTGGGGAACTATCAAGAATGGGGTTCCACAAGGGTCAGTCTTGGGTCCTTTGTTGTTCTTATTATATATTAATGACTTGCCATTCTATATTCATGAAGAGGCAAAGTTAGTTCTCTTCACTGATGATACAAGTATAGTAATCACACCTGACAAACAAGAATTAACTGATGAAATTGTCAATACTGTCTTTCAGAAAATTACCAAGTGGTTCCTTGTAAATGGACTCTCACTGAATTTTGATAAGACACAGTACATACAGTTCCGTACAGTGAATGGTATGACACCATTAATAAATATAGACCTTAATCAGAAGCATATAGCTAAGGTAGAATATTCCAAATTTTTAGGTATGTCCATTGATGAGAGATTAAATTGGAAGAAACACATTGATGATCTGCTGAAACGTTTGAGTTCAGCTACTTATGCAATAAGGGTCATTGCAAATTTTGGTGATAAACATCTTAGTAAATTAGCTTACTACGCCTATTTTCACTCATTGCTTTCATATGGCATCATATTTTGGGGTAATTCATCACTGAGGAATAAAGTATTTATTGCACAAAAGCGTGTAATCAGAATAATAGCTGGAATCCACCCAAGATCATCCTGCAGACATTTATTTAAGGATCTAGGGATATTCACAGTAGCTTCTCAGTATATATACTCTCTTATGAAATTTGTTATTAACAACCAAATCCAATTCAAAAGTAATAGCAGTGTGCATAACTACAATACTAGGAGAAAGGACGATCTTCACTATTCAAGATTAAATCTAACTTTGGCACAGAAAGGGGTGAATTATACTGGCACTAAAGTCTTTGGTCACTTACCAAATAGTATCAAAAGTCTGACAGATAACCAACAAGTATTTAAGAAGAAATTAAAAGAATTTCTGAATGACAACTCCTTCTACTCCATAGAGGAATTTTTAGATATAAATTAAGGAAAACAATAAAAAATAAATAAAATAAAATAAAAAATAAAGAAAAACAAAGAAACACAAAAAATAAAGTTGTTATATTAACTTAAGTATGTTGTTAAATTAACCTAATTATGTCATGTATTGGAAAATTCGACTCGTTCCACATAATTACGAAATATCGTATTCATGATCCATGGAACTAGTATTAATCTAATCTAATCTAATCGTCTTAAAGACTGTCACTGTAGTGAGTGGGATATAAAACTTGCAGGGTGGTTGTATCAGATTCTGGACATATATGTTTGCTTTAGAGTACAGAGAATGTTGCATTTTGCATGGCTACTATTTAAGAAACCAAATATCTTTACTATTTTAGTGTATTTAAGTTTAGAACTGTGTTGACTGTGTTTATGTTCATTCCAGACAATGGAACAATACTCTGGAACTGATACCACAGGTGATTTACATAAAAGTTTCAAACTCCATCTATCTGCAGCTCCATCATGCATAAACCACACTTTTCTTTTTTACCGTCTTTTGCATCACCACAACACTCTCGTGTCTGCTGTACGCCAATAAGTGGTGCTAACCTCCTCGACTTGCACACATCTGGAGAGATTTTGTACTTTTGGTTGGGTGCCATGAGTAAAATTAGTGTGGAACAGTCTTATCTGAGCAGCAGTTATAGACTCAGCTCGCTCTGTTCCTTCAAGAGATGTGGAATGTAGTGGGTATAGTACTCACTTACTTCCGGTCAGTTGCAAATTAAATCAGTGACAGTGTTGCAGGGAGGGCTGGTCGAAGACAATGCGGGGAGAACTTTCAATCGATCATACAGAAATTGTGAAGCATGCTGCTGTGTCATTGGTTAGCGCTGAAATTACCGTAAAACCGGTAAAACCACTAAAATTGATCAGGCGATCAACTGTGGTGCATATTACAGCACATTGTCCCATATAAGTGGTATCTCTTCCATCCCATCTGTTCACTGGCACACTATTAATTATCACATAACGACTGACTGACACCGCTTGTTTGAGATGGAGAGAGTCTTGGTGGGAGCAACACCTACCGAGGATGACGAGCAAAAAAACTGTGATCACATACATGACCGCAATACGAAGAATCGGTGCTTTAGCTCACTTCAAAATGGAACACTGAACATCGACTACCTGTCACTGTGGAATGTGACATTAAATGTAGAGGTCATCACCTTCAGACAGCTGTCAGGAGACGTTCCTCAATGCTGTAGACTTTTCCTGTTTCCGTATGCTGTGCTGCCCGTCACAATTTTTGTTTTGTTTTTACCAATAAGAAAACAGTACCTCCTTTTTTTTTTAGGTCCCCAGCCCTGCGCGCATTGTGAGCTGCTCCTTCGATGGATGGTCAACACTGGAACACTGATCATGTACGTGTGTGTAATATGAGAAGGCATTGCTGTTGACTTCTTCGAGACAGAACACCACGATATCTGTCACTGCAACACAAGAATCATATATTGCGAGTGATAGCCTACTGGATATGGTCTTCTTTTCTGTACAGCAGACAAAACTTGGTCGATGTCAGCATGCTGACAGTATTTGGTTTTCGATATATCCGTAGAGAGACACTGTATAATGCTATAGGATGACATTAGGAGGTTCTATTACAAGGAGTGGTATGACACGTTAAAGTTTCGAGGCAGGTAGTTCGTAATGTTTTTTACCCACTCTGGATGTTACAGAATATCGAAGAGGAATACTCTCAAAAATAATAAATGACTATATCGATGGTGATCTGTATCAGTATTTCATATGACTGAAATGAATGTAATGCCCTCATGCGGGACAATTTACAGTTTGAACACAAGGAATTCTCTCAAATTATACCGATCTTGTTTATGAAACTAATAGAAATGGACTGTATCTATTCTTGTGGAACCATGACTCTTTAATTATCGTCACGATTGTATGTTTAAAAATATCTGTTACCACAGGTCATGGGTTTTTTCATTCTTCGTGACTGCTAATTATAAAGTTGCCACCGCTTGAATTATGGCTTGTGGTGGAACCTAAAAATGATTTTTTCCGACACGTGAGTAGATTGCGTGAAACAGACTGTTCCGTGATGACCAAATTGCTTACGAAATTACACCACCAGAATCCGATATTGTGAATAAAAAAACTTTACCCACATACAGTTCTGCAGATGCGAATTTTTGGGGGACGAATATGTTCGATTTTGGCATACAGACAGTATTTGTTTTCGATATATCAGAGTAGAGATTCAGCAAAATCTTATAGGGATCTCTGCTACGTGGTGTTAGTTCTAGGTTCCACTACAAGGAATGGTATGGCTGCTCAAAGTTTAGCTGTAAATAGCTCATAGTATTTCTTACTGACTGGATGTTACAAATAAACGTGGAGGAATGCTCTAGAACGTGTCTGCATTAGTCTGCATTTGTCTGTACCAGTTTATAGTCAAGTTTCAGTCTGCGCCTAATAAGATAATCTTATTCCTGTACATAACCATGAAGAGAAATGTATAGACACTTTGTCAAGTATCAGAGATATGTGAGAATAAGATTAATGTACCAAGATCAAAGGAACTTCAGATTGTCAGTTGTAAACAGCATCCAGAATCAAGTTACGTAATATCTGCGTTTTTTGTTATTTTAATAAATGTGTGTGAAAATTAATCAAGCTCTGTTTAAAGTTGGTCACCGTCAATCTGCTACTCTAAGCGTGCAAGTGGCATTTCAATCGTCTGACCTAACGGCAGAAGATAAACACGCCACAATAAGACCACGAGACATATTGCTGACACTCGCCTACTTCGTTAGAGCGACAAGTCAAATAATCTGATGATGTGTGTACCGAAGGTCTTACAGTATGCACACCACACTTTCCTTTCATGCCAAGTGCTCTGAACGACGTATGAGTGTGTTGGTATGGGTGAAATTATGAAGATGTCCCACCCCCAGCAGGTATTAGTATGTAGATTGGAAGGAGGCAACTCTCTATGTACTTTTATGATAGTTTTGCTCTTTCATCCTTCCATAAAAAATACTTTGAACGACGTATCAGTGCAAGGGGTGTGGTGCAGTACTGTAAATGAATGAATTGAGAGCGAAAACTTAGGCAGTGAATCTCAGGAGAGCACACACAAAGCGATTCCAACCAGTCTATAGCATTCTAATTACATAATTAGAACATGTAGTAATACTTGCTCTAACAGCTGAGATTTTTTCCTCAGTGGGGAGGCTGTAGAACAGTTTCGAGTGGTATTGATGCCCAAGACACACACACGAGATCTGCAAAATGCGAGAGCAGGCCCAGAGAAAGTGATGATGGGGGGGGGGGGGGGGGGAGAGTAGTGTGTGGTGGTTGTAGAATGGTTTGAACTCACTCTGGTAGCCGTATTGTGAACTAGGGCAGCCATTCTTCTAACTTCAAGTAAAGATAGACACACACGATCTGAAAAAAGTGGGGACAGGAAGTGGCAAAAGTGGAGACAGGGATTGGCGGAATGTGGGACAGTTTACAAGAACTCTTTGGTGTCTGTAGTGCGAACTAGGACAGTCAATTTTCAAACTTTGAGGAGATTGTATATACACAGACTTGACCTGAAAAAGTGATGGTGGCAGAACGTGGGGGCTGGAGATGGTGTAAAGTAGAGGCAAGGGGTAGTGGAGTGTGGAGGACAGTCCAGCAGTCAGCTTCCAGCAAAAAACAATAATGAATAAACTACACTTATCTAAACGTCCTTTCTGGCAGCTGGGCAGAGACTGACCATTCCTCGCCATTTCCAGATGTTGTGTGGTCTGGATGATGTCAAGGGAGTGGGGGGAGGGGTGGGTGGAGTTTGATTAGTGGATGTAGCCCAACTGACCTACTTTCCCACCAGAGTTTGAATTTCATACCATGACGCCAGTATGACATATCCATATTTATGGCCGTCGTCTTTGATCTGCCACCTTGAATAAATTTTTCAACAATGCAAAGTGTCTCAAATACTGCCTAGCCCCACTACTCGAGTGAAGTGAGAGAATGTGTGAATCATTAAATTCCATACAAAATTGCAACCTGTCAACAAAAGTACCTGTCTTAATAGGAAAAGACAACATCAGAAACATACGCTTTTCGAGGTTGAAATATGTGTTTACATTCTCTTCCTGTCAGTGAAGTAAGCTTCGATTATACAGATACTTGGAAATGTTTCTCCATGAATACGTTGTAGCTTAGATACCTAAATCAGCGAGATTCAGCTGTGTCTACATTTTTTCCCAGATCATTCATGGATTTCGATAATTTGCTAATGCTTGGAAGGTAAAAATACAATAAATATTTCATTAATTAAGTGAAAAAGTAATTTGCTTTCTCATCACTTGAAACGATAGTGTGGCTCAAGCTGTCAAAAGGTAACAACTAACAGCTTTCATAGCAGAGAATGTTGTGACTGTATGTATTACACCTAACCTGGCCAAACAATGTCCTGCGAGGGCATGGGCTCCAGCTGCGCTCCTGTATAGTGCTAAGAGTGCAGTGGCTAGTGGGACTGAAAGGCGAGAAGGAACAAGAAAAGCAAGGCTGTGGGCCATACACTATGAGGCAGCCAGCTTCTCACAGTTTTTCAACAATACCAATTGTGTTAAATTAGGTTTAAGTTCTGCATTATACATTCCACCTGCTCAAAAAAGGAAAAGTGGAGAAGCCACCTCATCCAGTGCTGAAAGAGAATTGCTTTACTTTTTATATAGTTTGAAGGGCATGGAAAGTGCTTAATATGCCATCACACTATTATGAGCTGGAATATCATTCATTGGAATGTGGTTACAACAGCAGCCACAAAGACAATATGATGCACTTCTCTTCTGATGAACGAGAGTGAATGCTGGCTCTTCAGGTGACCATTAGGGAAAACATTGAGTTAAGGGAAAAATTCTATGTGGTCGACATCACCAATTATTTTATTTCATCAAATCTTTTAATGCAAGGGAAGAATGTTTGGTGACTGAAACGGTGGACAAGATTAATGCAATAAAACAAAAATAAATACTATGGAAAATTCAGCTTCAAGTTCATGATATGGAACATATACCAGAACACAAGGCAGTCATTTCTGTATCAGATATATCTGGCTATGTTTTATTAATTGAGACATTTTAACATGAATTCTCAAAGATTTCGATTTAAATGTCAGCGCATTCTCACTTGTGGTTGCTAGTATACTTCCTCATTACCTCCAACTTGTCCTAATACACTTACAGTGTAACACACAGCTCAATGACCTGTTTGTCCAATCCAGAAATTTACAAGAATCTTATAAAATGCTGCCATAAAAGACATATCGTCAACTATTCAGACAAGTCCAATCTTTGGTTCAACAAGTGTGTGTGAACCAACTCGTTGGTGTGAACAGATTTTCTTCTGTTATGAAATTGAGAAAGTCCCACCAGTGTTCGGAATTACCAGATTTTAATCTGCATGACACCAGTGTTTGTATCATGAGCTGTAGTTCCAGATGTATCACATAGTCTGAAATCAAACTGTACATAAATTTATAAACATCACAACTTAATGTTAAATATCTGTATGTATAGCTGTTTGTGGTTCTGTTCACTGCATCAGCATTGTGTAATGTACTTATTGAATTAAGCAGGAAGTCATTGCTTTGGCGGAAAACTGAAAAGGTGAAAATAAGCACTACAGATAGCGATGAAATCCCCATAGAAGAATGTGCTGGAGTATTTGGCTTTTAGAAATAGTCGCACTGTGCTGCAACAACGTCTTCCTGCCACTTACGTCTTCGAGTGTTTCTGGCCCCTGATTTATTACTGCGCGAAACCTATTTTCGGATCCAACATTAATGGGTTTCGTCTTCCTTGTATTTAATTCTTGTCACAACTCCACTATGACATTAATACCCACCCGTACGATTTCAGTTGACGCCTTATTGAAAGCTGTGGAGCTACGTAGAATTTGTGGCGCCATGTTTGAACGATATCTCACGGTGCCACTATTCACTAAGGAATGACAGAAGTTATACTTAGTTATATGTGCGATCCCGGCTTAAACCCGGCTCCTGTTGCTTACGGACGTGGTTTATGAATAAATACTTTGGCGGTTGATTGTGATCTTTGGCACACTAAAATTTTGCGTTCTGTCAGCGACAAAGTTTGAATGTTGATTTTGAATTGACAGTGTGATGGATGAGTTGTCAAAGTTCATCCTCGAGCAGAAAAATTTGATATATGAAGAAAAGAAGAAATTGAACCTGATACCAATTGCCAGCCCACGTAGCGCCATCTCCAGTGATGATGCCAAAGTGAGTTACGAGGTTGACAACTATTGCGGCTAGGTCTTCGTATTTGCATTGTATTGAATCCGTTGTTTATATACAACAAAGGCTGAAATGCAGAAACAGCCAGAGTGTAAGTGGAGCAGTGATGTATTTGATGTGTCAGCTTTCATAATTCGTCAGAGAAGTTTGATTTATGAAGAAAAGAAGAAATTGTGGATGGTAGAGAGTGAGAATCGCACAGCGCTACATAATTTAAGAATTCGCCACCCCGAATCTTAAAGGTGCTTACATTTCTAATTACATTTGGTATCTGTACCATATATATTATAGGGAATGGCTGCATAACGTGACAGAAACTAAATATTATGTACATGCCTGAGCCCGACCGTAAACCTAGCGAATGCCTTTTATTACGACAATATATAGAATGTAAAGCACTGTTGATATTTATTCTATTACGCATACGGTGTTTTTATATTTAATTTTATCAATCTGGGCATACGTTAAAGCAAATGTACACATGCTGTTGGGAACACACAGATTCGTCGTGTTTTATGTACTTCACCAAAGAAACTTCTGCAAGAAGTGGACTTCGTTTTTATTTATTTACGACGTGTTCGTTGTATTTCTGATTTACTGATATGGAATATTTTGTGCAAATGAGTATCAGGCTTAAAAATAGTAGCCTATAAGAAAATATGTCTTGTATAAGCCCAGGCGAAGAAATGCCCAATTTCTTACAAAGCAAGGTTTCCATATTTGTCACTAAGCCGTTGTCTTCCTGATTCTGACATGAGAGAGAATGTACAATACTCATGCGCATCACAAATTCTTATATTTCGTTTATTTTGAATAGGTGTCAGTTTCTTAACCGATGTAACATGGTGAGTTACGAAAGCGCTGAAAGAATAAAACATCTATCATCGTGAGTAGTGTAAGGGACTTCTTGGTTTAAGGGATTCTCTGATATAATAGACCCCTTTTCATTGTGGATAATCGTATACATTGTCCAGCTGTACCTTGGTTGATGACAGAGGTGAACCAGAAAACTGCACAAGATTGTTGCTGATCAATGTCTTAGAGTACACGAGATGTCTTGAAATACAAAAATTCTTTTGTCCTATTGGTAGGCCATCATTAAGAAAGCACTACATATCTGTAGATAATAAACTAATCAATGGGGATTTGGCACAATCTGTCAGGAAAATTTGCGAGTAAATGCTATTGGCACTTAGGATTCAACAGATGGCTGGGTAAATTATTTCACTAAACACTTGGTGTAGGCTCAAATTCAGGCATGGTTAATAACTTGCACCCATGCCTGCAATTTAAGGGAGGGTTTACTTTGCCACATCATGGTCACATTTGTCCTTTCCATAATCAGAGGGCACTGGATGGATACTTTCTCTGCTGTGACGTTACTACCTACCCTGTCTCCTAGCACTCGTGCTGCTCGGACTAACCATCACATAAAAAGGCATTATACAACTACTGCTACTCAACTCCATGCCTAAAGATGGTGGCCTGCTGCCTCATAGAAATTTATTATTAAAGTTTTTACATCGAGGGCCCATTACACATTATGCCTCAGGAGCTAATAACCAGTGAATTACTTTGGTAAATCCTTAAACATACATATTGTGATGTTAAACATAGTAATTGAGAAAGAACATAACTAAGATCCATACAAATTTATGGGGCTCCAGGTTTTTTAAGGGTCGTATTTGGTACACCTACGTGTCTTAACAATAAAACTGCCAAATATTGCTGTCTTAAGTCTAACCATTTTTAGAAATTCAGTTTTGAAGGCCCTTCATTAGCTGGGCACCAATTTCCTTATTTTGAGAGAGCTACTACTTAGTAATGAGTTGATCTGCAGACCTCATTTTTTTATTCATGAAGTACATAGACCAGTAAGTGGAAATTATGTCTAAAAAGTGAGATACACTATTTAGATTGATTGTGAAAAATGTTGAAGCATGCACTGTTTTCACACTCTTCTTGAAATTCATGATGTTTAAAAATATCATAATTTTATTCAAGGAGACATTACACACTTAAGCTAGTGAAGTGTAGGCTAAGTCTTTAGTCATAGTATTAGGTAAAAATAATGGTGAAAAGCTTATGGGATTGAAATTAATAGTTCTTATCTTCACTTAAAGATGACTCCATTGGAAAAAAATCAAATTTGGTGAATCTTGAAGTTGTGGAGTGATACGTAGACAATTGAATCTAAACTTCATTTTTTCTTAAATGTTTACATACCTGATGGCAATCTTATGTGCAAAGAGCAATATTCTAACTCAATTTCTTCATTGACATAGAATAAAATTGAAAAGCCCCTTACACTTACCATCCACATTCGGCACTGCAGGTGATTGGTAATTTAAACCATGTATATTCTTTGAAAAAGTGTTCCTGAAATACGTTTGTTGTGGACCCTGTAGGTCAGAACTGAAACAGGTGGGACATAAAAGCAGTTAAGGTATGATTCATGCAAAGAACAGTTTCATAAACAAATCCAAATATAAAGTACGAAAGTGTACTTTTAAAACTTTTCTTTATTTTATTCTTAGAATCCATATCAAATCAGGCATTTCAGATGCCTGATTCTATCATAACTCGGGCCGGGTATGTCAGATGACCATTTAATCTTTTTGTAAAATTTTAAGTTAACAGCCCAAAACAAAGAAGAGTTTTAAAAATAAAATTTCAAATAATGGAAATATCATGATGGGATAGCAAAAATATGAAAAGGATACATTGCCTTCTTTACATTTGATGCTGGTTATCAATTAGGCATTTTCAGCTTTTTTTCTTATTTTATTGAACGGTTTCATAATTGATCAGCAGATAGTGCTGAAACTTGTTTTCAAATGGTTTTTGTATTTTCCAACAAAATGGAGAAATGTAGTATTGGTTTGTAGAATAGTAGTATGTAATACTAAAAACAGAAATTGTATGAAGCTGCATGTGAGATTGTTTGTGCAAGACTCAGTATTAGAGGTGGGCATAAAATTATAATTGGAGCCTTCCACTGCCCACAAGGCTCATATCCTGATGTAACACAAAACTTTGGAGAAAACCTCAGTTCACTTGTAAGTAATTCTCCAGTCATACTGTAATCATTGGTGGAAACTTTAATCCTCCAAGATTTAATTATAATAATTGCAGTTAGTGGTAGGCGTGATAAGACATCGTTTCTCAAAAAACTGCCTAGAACAGACAGTCAGGAACTTCATTCATGCTGGAAACATATAGAATCTAATAGCAACAAATACACCTGACATTTTTGAGGATGTCCACATCAAAACTGGTATCAGTGACCATGATATGGTTGTAGCAACGAAGGACAACTAAAACAAGCAGGAAGATGTATATGTTCATTGAACTAGATAAAAAATCAGTAGTGTGTAACTTAAAACTTCCAGTATGTAAAGGAACTCTGGCCCAAGTTTAAAAGAATAGTTACCCATACTCCGGATTGGTGGGGACCTCCATGATATACAGTCACTGTAAATAAACTTCTGAAGGAACAGAGATTACTGCATAATATGTGTGAAACAAAGTGTAAGGCTATAGATAGAGATCTTGAATGAAATGCATTTGGCTGTCATGAGAGAAAGGTGCAATGACTTCTGTAGCAGGATACTGTCAAGTGATCTTTCTCAGAACCCAAAGAAATTCTGGTTGTATGTAAATGCTGTTAGTGGCACCAAAGTTAGTGTTCAGTCCCTAGTGAATGAGACAGGAACTGAAATTGAGAGCTCCATGTGTTGATGAAATCCCTGTCATATTCTATAGTGAATTTGCGGCTGTGTTAGCCAGTCTTCTAATTATAAGCTATTGTATATCCCTTGAACGAAAAACCGCACCTAGTTTTTGGAAAACTGCCTACAAGAAGGGTAGTAGAAGTGATCCACAAAACTACCGTCCAGTACCCTTGACACACATGTGTTGTAGAATCTTAGAACATATTCGTTGCTCAAACATAATGAGGTATCTTGAAAAGAATGACCTCAGTGCCAACCTGCATGGATTCGAAAACATTGATCACGTGAAACCCAGTGCACACTTTTCTCACATGACATACTGAAAGCTTTGAATCAAGGCAACCAGGTAGATGCAGTGTTTCTTGATTTCTGAAAAGCATTTGATTTGGTACCGCATCTACGCTTATTGTCAAAAGTGCGATCATAAGGGGTATCAAGTTAATTTTGTGACTGGATTGAGGACTTTTTGGTAGGGATGAAACGGCATGTTCTCTTGGGTGGAGAGTTATCGTCAGATGTAAAAGTAACTTCAGGTGTGCCCGAGGGAAGTATGTTGGTACCGTTGCTGTTCATGTTGTATGTTAATTATCTTGCAGATAATATTAATAGTAAAATTAGGCTTTTTGCAGAGCATGCAATTATCTATAATGAAGTACTATCTGAGAGAAGCTGCATAAATATTCAGTCAGATCTTGATAAGGTTTCAACATGATGCAGGGATTGGCAACTTGCTCTAAATGTTCAGAAATGTAAAATTTTGCACTTTACAAAACAAAACGAAAACATAGTATTGTATGACTATAATACCACTGAGAATAATCAATGAGTCACTGTAGAAGTTGGCCAACTTGTACAAACACCTGGGTGTATCATTTGTAGAGATATGAAATGGAATGTTCACATAGGTTCAGTTGTGGGTAAAGCAGGTGTCAGACTTCAGTTTATTGGTAGAATGCTGGGAAGTGCAATTACTCTGCAAAAGAGATTGCTTACAAATCACTCAAGCAATCAGTTCTAGAATATTGCTCAAGTGTGTGGGACCCATACCAGATAGGACAAAAGTTTGGGATATTGGACGTATACAGAGAAGGGCAGCACGAATGGCCACAGGTTTGTATGATTTGTGGGAGAGTGTCACAGACATACTGAAGGAACTTAACTGGAAGACTCTTGAAGATTGGCATAAACTAGCCCAAGAAAGTCTGTTAACGAAGTTTCAAGAACCAACTTTAAATGTTGACTCTAGGAATATACTAAAATCCACTATGTATCGCTCACATAGGGACCATCAGGATAAGATTAGAGTAATTACTGCATGCACAGAGCCATTCAACCAATCATTTTCTTCCCACACTCCATACATGAATGTAAAAGGAAGAAATCCTAATAACTGTTACAATGGGATGTACCATTTGCCATGCACCTCATGGTGTTTTGCAGAGTATAGATGTAGTGTGTGTGTGTGTGTGTGTGTGTGTGTGTGTGTGTGTGTGTGTGTGTCCCCAATATCCTGGGAAGGATACTGTACAAAAATCCATAGGACAAAAATTTAGATGGATCTGAAAGATGATGATATTCTAGCCGAGATGGTTTATAATATGCAGCAGCACCAATAAATGGCAAAATTACACTCTTCAAACAATGGAAAGTCCGAGATGAAAAGTAACACTATGCTGCTCACCATACAGCGGAGATGCCGAGTCGCAGATAGGCCCAACAAAAAGACACTCACACTTAAAGCTTTCAGCGATTAAGGCCTTCGTCAACAATACACGCACACAAACACAACTCACACACGACTGCAGTCTCAGGTTACTGAAACCTCATGACAAGCTTCAGCACCAGTGCATGATGGGAGTGACAAATTGGTGGGGGGAGGGGGGGTTAGGAGGAGGCTGGGGCGAGGAAGAGGAGGGATGGTATGGTGGGGGTGATGGACTGTGAAGTGATGCAGGTTGGACAGAGCGCTAGGGAGGGGTGAGGGGGGGGGGGGGAAGTAGTGGAAAAGGAGAGAAAAAGTCTGGGTGTGGTGGTGGAATGATGGCTGTGTAGTGCTGGAATGGGAACAGGGAAAGGGCTGGATGGGTGAGAACAGTGGCTAACAAAGGTTGAGGTCAGGAGGATTACAGGAATGTAGGATGTATTGCAGGGAAAGTTCCCACCTGCGCAATTCAGAAAAGCTGGTGTTGATGGGAAGTATCTATGTGGTGCAGACTGTGAAGCAGTCATTGAAATGAAGGATATCATGTTTGGATGCGTGTTCAGCAATAGGGTGGTCCACTTGCTTCTTGGCCACAGTTTTCGGTGGCCATTCATGCAGACAGATAGCTTGTTTGTTGTCATGCCTACAGAGGATTCAGCGCAAGGTTGCAGCTTAGCTTGTAGACCACATGACTGGTTTCACATTTAGCCCTGACTTTGGTGGGATAGGTGATATCAGTGACCGGACTGGAGTAGGTGGTGGTGGGAGGATGTATGGGACATGTCTTGCATCTAGGTCTATTACAGGGATATGAGCCATGAGGAAAGGGCTTGGGAGTAGAGGTTGTGCAGGGATGAATGAGTACATTGTGTAGGTTCGGTGGATGGTGGAATACCGCTGTGGGAAGGGTGGAAAGAATAGCGGGCAGGATATTTCTCATTTTAGGGCACAACGAGAGGTAATCAAAACTCTGGCAGAGAATGTAATTCAGTTGCTCCAGTCCTTGGTGGTACTGAGTTATGAGGGGGACTGCTCCCCTGTGACCATATGGTGAAACTTTGGGAGGTGGTTGGTGACTGGAAAGATAAGGCACAAGATATTTGTTTTTGCACAAGGTTGGGAGGATAATCACGGTCTATAAAGGCTTCAGTGAGACCCTTGGTATATTTGGAAAGGGACTGCTCGTCACTGCAAATGTAACGACCGTGGGTGGTTAGGCTGTATGGAAGGGACTTCATGGTATGGAACAGGTGGCAGCTGTCAACGTGGAGGTATTGCTGGTGGTTCGTAGGTTTGATATGGACGGAGGTACTGATATAGCCATCTTTGAGGTGGAGGTAAACATCTAGAAAGGTGGCATGTTGGGTTGAGTAGTGTCAGGTGAAGCAAATGGGGGAGAAATTGTTGAGGTTCTGGAGGAATGTGGATAGGGTGTCCTCACTGTCAATCCAGATAGCAAAGATGTCATCAATGAACCTGAACCAGGTGAGGGGTTTAGGATTCTGGGTGTATTGGAAGGATTCCTCCAGATGGCCCATGCGTAGGTTGGCATAAGATGGTGCCATGCGGGTGCCCATAGCCGTACCATGGATTTGTTTGTAGGTAATGCCTTCAAAGGGGAAGCAATTGTGGGAGAGGACATAGTTGGTCATGGCGACTAGGAAGGAGGTTGTTGGTTTGGAATCCTTCGGGCATTGAGAAGCTAGTGTTCAATAGCGGTAAGGCCATGGGCATTAGGAATGTTAGTGTACAGGGAGGTGGCGTCTACAGTGATGAGCAGTGCACCGTGTGATAAAGGGACGGGGACTGTAGAGTCAGTGGAGGAAATGGTTGGTATCTTTTATATAGGAGATAGGTTTCGGGTAATAGATTGAAGGTGTTGGTCTATGAGAGCAGAGATTCTCTCAGTGTTGGCACAGTAACCGGTCACAATGAAGTATTCTGGGTTTATAGACTTTAGGAAGCATGTAAAAGGTAGGAGTGCGGAGAGTGGTAGGGGCGAGTAGAGAGAGAGAGAGAGAGAGAGAGAGAGACTGACTCCGGGTGGAGGTTATGTGATACGAGCCTATGGATTTTATAGTGACAGGAGATCCTACTGGATTACTGGAATGGGGTCGCTGTGGCCAGGTCTGTAGCTGGAAATGTCTGACAAGTGGTGGAGCCTTTGTCTGCTGGTAGGACTATAAGGTTGGGGTCAGTTTTTAGATGGTGGACTGCGGTTCTTTCTGTGAATTTAAGGTTAGTTTGCATGTTGAGGGATTTGGGGAATGATTGTGAGGCAAGGTTTGAGGTTGATAAATTCTGGAAAGTTAACGGGGTGATTTGGGGGCAGTGGGGGTGGATCACAGTTGGTTGGAGGATTGTACTGAGTTAGGCAAGGTTCAGTATTGGTCTTTAGTTGAGTCTGGTAGGGTTGGTGGCAAAAAAGTGCTACCATTGTAGGGACTGGGAGAAGAAGAGAAGGTCGTTCACAAGTCCTGCATGATTGAATTTGAGAGTGAGGCAAAAGATTTGGCCTCTGGAAAGGACTGACATTTCTGTGGGGTTAAAGGTTCTTTCTGGAGGAAAGGTTCATTATTGTGTTGTGGGTCTGTTTATGTTCTGGATTCTGTGAGGTAGTGGGAGGGAGTTTTGGAGGTCGGGGTGAGTGTAGTAGGTCTACGAGGCAGGGTTTGTCAGCTATGGGGGGATGTGAGGGAGGTTTGGTGGTGCTGTAGAGATGGTGGACAGTGGTACTCCAAAGTGGGTGTAGGAAGTTAGAAGGGTAGGGAGCCTTTTGAGGTGGCATTGTGCATGTTGCTCACGTTCCTGCAGGGCAAGAGTTCCAGTAATTTGGGATTACATAACAGTAGAATTTTGCAGATGGAGAGAAGGTACGCAAGGAGATTTGGGCTTGGTTAACATGGTTTTGCAGGACTATGTTGGTGAGGGCTAAGGATTGGCAGAAACTGAACAGGTGTGGGTCATCGTGGAAGGTGGGGTGGCAGCCAGAGATGGGCAATTTGATGGTAAGCCCAGTAGGGGGGATTCCTTGAGCCAAGCAACAATGCAGGAACAGTATGTGGGACAGAGATCTGGCTAGGGATAAGGAAAATTTTCTGTATTGATGCAGATTGAAGGAGCAAGGATCCATGGTGATGGAAATATGCGAAAAATTACATAAATAATGTAGAATTACCTTGCACATACAAGAGCGCGAAGTGAACTGCCTCCGACCAGGACACATACAGTATATATACAGCTACACAACATTCGAGTACAATGATTCTAGATATTTGTGGATACTTCTAGAATGTACTCGAACCGAATATTTAGCACACTGGACTCGCATTCGGGAGGACAACAGTTCAATCCCATGTCCAGCCATCCTGATTTAGGTTTTCCGTGATTTCCCTAAATCGCTCCAGGCAAATGCTGGGATGGTTCCTTTGAAAGGGCACGGCCGACTTCCTTCTCCGTCCTCCCTAATCTGGTGAGACGGATGACCTCGCTGTTTGGTCTCTTCCCTCAAACAATCCAATCCAATCGAACCGAATATAGAAATTAAAATTGTACAGTCCAGGTGAGTTTTGAACTCTCACGCAGTTCTACTCAGCTTCTCCTGTGACATTGATTCCTTCTTAAGAGAACAGCATCTCGGTGTTATGGCATCCTAGTCCAGGAACGAGTCATCGGTCTGGCATACTCCGACTCATGATGACAGTCTCGCCCTGGCGGTGATCTTCTTAGAACTTCCTTTGCTACTACGCTCTTCGTTACCTTTCCGCTTGTTGCCTGTCGCTGGAGCTTCGAATTTACCCTGGTTGCAGGATCCTTATAGGGCTTCATTCGAAGGATGTGGACCTTATCTCTGACCTTTTGCCATCTTGTATCAGGGTCGAAATCTTCAACTTAATAAGTAACATCAGACAATTGTCTTAAACCTTATAAGGTACGAAGTAGTGCCTGAGGAGTTTCTCAGAGAGACCAACCTTCTGAACAAGATTGAAGATCCAGACGCGGCCACCAGGCTGGTAGGCAACAGGGCGGTGGCTCGCGTCATACCTTCAGCAATAGTTTTCTTGAGCCTGCAACGTGTGGAATCAAGCTAAGTGTCGAGCTTCCTCAGCTCTTATTAACACCTGGCCAATGTAGTTGTCGCCCACATCATCAGGATGTAACGGAAACACAGTGTCCATCATCGTAGTTGCCTCATGCCCATGCACCAGTAAAAATGGCATAAATCCTGTGGTGTCTTGTTTGGTGGTGTTTTAGGCAAATGCCATGAAAGGTAGCATCTCGTCGCAGTTGCTCTGCTCAACATTGACAAACATTGATAGCATGTCGGCCAAGGTCTTATTAAGGCGTTCAGTAAGCCCGTTAGTTTGTGGATGGTAGGCAGTCGTCATGTGATGAGTAATGTTGCACCAACTGTTTATCTCGGTCACAAGATTCAATTGAAAAACTTTCCCTCGATCCGTAATTAATGAACTTGGGGCACCGTGTTTTAATACAATGTCTTCCACTATGAATTTGGCTACCTCGGATACTTCGGCTGTAATGGCTTAGTGTGTCAGATAATCAATGCAAACAATAATCCATCTATTGCCACTAGCAGACATTGGAAATCGTCCCAAGAGGTCAATCCCAACACGCTGGAAAGGCGTTTTGGCTGGTGGAGTTGGTATGAGTCGGCCAAGTGGCTTCTGAGGAACTGCCTTTCTCCTCTGGCACTCTCTACAGTGCGACACACAGTGACAGACACTCCTAAATAAACCTGTCCAGAAAAAGCTCTTGCGGATTCTATCGTATGTCTTAATAAATCCTAAATGTCTGGCTTCAGGTGTCTCATGGAATTTCTGTAGAACATCTAAGTGTGTGTGTTTAGGAATCACTGGTAGCCACCTCTTTCCAAACAGATCATAGTTTTTCTTGGAAAGTAATCCATTAACCATCTTAAACTGTCCTTTCACATCCTCCGACCGATTTAAGGCAAGCATAGTTTGAGATATCTTGGCGTCCTTGTGCTCAGCAGAGAGATCCTGGAGTGCAGCGAGACAGTCCCTATCTTCATCAAAGTCTTGATGGTCTTCCACAGGGTTTCTTGAGAGGCAATCGGCATCTTGGTGTTTTCTTCCACTTTTGTGTATTATGGTAATGTCATATTCTTGAAGACTTAGTGCCCACCTGGCGAGTCGTCCTGTTGGATCCTTAAGACCTGTCAACCGACAAAGTGAATGATGGTCTGTAACAACTGTGAATGGCCTTCCATAGAGATAATGTCGAAATTTGCACATGGCCCAGATCATAGCAAGACATTCTCTTTCTGTAGTTGAGTAGTTTCTCTCGGCCTTTGTAAGTGTCCTAGAAGCATAGGCTATAACCTTGTCTTTTCCAATCGAAATTTGCACCAGAACAGCACCAATCCCATACCTGCTGGCATCCTCTCATCTTACAGACGAAGTACAGTGTCAGTTGTCAGAGCTTTTTGCAGCACATCGAAAGGATCTTGTTGAGCACCACCCCAGATAAATTTAGCATCAGCTTTTAGCAACTCTTGGAGTGGCTTGGATTTGATACAAATGTCTTTGATAAAATGACGATAATAAGAACAAAATCTGAGGAAGCTTCTCACATCTCTAATACTTTTAGGAATAGGAAATTCCATTATAGGTCTCACCTTTTCTGGGTCTGGCCGCACACCTTCATTTGACACAAGGTGTCCAAGTATTTTGATTTCTTTTGCTCCAGAGAGACACTTTCTTGGATTAAGTTTCAGTCCTCTTTGTTGGAGACACACAGTAACGGCCCCGTCTTTTTATATGTTCATTAAATGTCTGTCAGAACACTATAATGTATAATAATAACAAAGACATAACATCCACTTCAGGAGGCTTAAAAGATTATCGATCATCCGTTCAAAAGTTGCTGGTGCATTACACAAACCAGACGGCATTACCTTAAACTCATACAGGCCCTTAGGGATGATGAATGCAGTTTTCTCATGATCAGCCCCATCTACGTCGATTTGCCAGTATCCCTAGTACATGTCCATGGTTGAGAAAAACTTAGCCCTCTTCAGACAGTCTAGTGTATTGTCAATTCATATAAGAGGGTAAGTGTCCTTTTTAGTTATCTTATTAAGCTTCCTTTAATCAACACAAAAGTGCCAACTGCCATCCTTCTTCCTGACAAGGACCACTGGTGATGACCATGGATCTGCGAAGGCTGAATGATGTCATTCTTCATCATTTTTTCTACCTTGTCACGAATTATATGACGTTCTGTTGCTGACGCATGGTATGCTCTCTGACTTATTGGTTGATGGTCTCCAGTGCTAATCCGGTGCTTCACTGTCAATTTGCTCTTCACCTGTGGATTGAGGCATTCAGAGAACTCTTGAAGAATGGCAAGTAGCTTCTTCTGTTGCTCCTTAGTGAAATCTGGTAATAGCCGAGCTAGAAGATCTTGTCTCGTAGTGGTAGTGCTAATTTTGCCCACAGACTTGGCATGGGAGGTTTCTATGATGCTCCGCTGTTTCTCAATTAATGGTTCAGCGTTTGCTACGCGCATGCATCTTGGAAGGATCTGCAGTTCTCGGCGACAGTGAACTATCCACAATTCCCCGAATCCATTCTTAAACGAGACGACGGAGACTGGTATGGCCAAGTTACTCTTCAGTGGTATGCTTCTCTAATATTCCACTACAAGATCCATGGGTTAATGCATGGCATGAAACGTGACGGTTACCTTTCTAATGCTGACTGCAGGAATGATCACTTTATCCAGCACACATAGTCTCCCCACACTCGGATGTGCATCTTCGTGTCCATAGTATCTCACCTCGTCTTGCATAATTTTCGAGCGACCACAATCTATAATTTCCTGAGAAGCTTTCAAAAAGTTCCATCCAAGAATGACGTCATGACTACATTCTTGTAAGACAATGAATTCTAAGGGCTATGTATGGCCACTTATACCGAAACGAATGGTACATCTTCCTGTAGGTTTTACACATTTCTCACTAGCCACGTTCAGCAGAGATGTTTTGTTGTCGAAGGATACGGTTTTCTGCAGATGTTACATAGTCCACAAGAGCTTGGGCTGGTCGGCCATCCATGAGGATATCGACGTAGTTTCCTATCATTTTTGTAGTGATCGACGGCGGAGGATTTTTCTCTTTGGTGGCCTCACCTCTAAGGAATGTCGCACCCTTTAGTTTTCCAGGTTGCGGCAGCTAGGTAATCGGCTGGAGCTTCGAAATAGCAATGGAGATCTTGATCGGCGTGTTGGGGAGCATCTTCTCCAGCGGCTAGCGTGCAGTGATGGTGACCTATGTTATCCTGCACCCATTCATCGTCGTCCCGGATTTGGCATCGGCTAAGACTGGTCTGCTGTCTTCTGGTGTGGGCATCATCAAATATCCACCGCCTTTCTCGACAATAGCACACCACTTGTCCCGGTCGTCCACAGTGGTAACATACTGGTTAGTTATCCTGGGTCCTCCAGACGTCAATCTTGGTGCTCAAACATGTTCCTCATGCAGCATTGTGGGAACGTAACTCCAGCTGGGTCTTGACTTTTTCACCGTTTTAAAGGGAAATGAAGGACGAGAGATTGGATTCAATGTCTGTTCCACTTCCTCCCTTATGACCTCTTGAAGCATCTCGGTTTTTTGCTCGCTGTGAATCCCTAGTGCCTTCTGAACTTCCTCTCTCATTATCTGACAAAGAACACTTGCGAAATCAGTTTCTTCCTTCATCACAGACATCAATACGATGTATGGGAGCTGTTCAAACTTCTTGGGTGTAATTCTTTTTCATACATTGTCTCGATATACTGTAACCATTCTATGAAGTCGTCTGCTGACGAAACCTCCTCAGGAGTAGGGCTTGATACATGTCCTCAGCAACACCTTTCATGAGATGTGCAACCTTATCTTCCTCCTTCATTCTAGGATCCTCTATTTTACACAGCTCCAAGACATCTTGAATGTAGGATACTGAAGTTTCTCCTGGATGCTGTGCCCTGCACATTCATTTATCTTAAGCCTTGCACTTCTGTTGTGTGTCGCTGAAATACTTGCGCAGTTCCGCCTGGGATACTTCCCAGCTTGTGAACTTCTCCTCGTCGTCCTCATACCATTGCTTGGCAGTGCCCTCCAAGTAGAAAAATATGTTAGCCAAACATAGGGTGTTATCCCATTTGTTAAATTTGGCTATACGCTCATGTACCTTCAGCCACTTGTTTGGATCTTGGCCATTGTCACCAGAGAACCTGGAAGGATGTCTCATTTGTGGCAGTTGCTATCATGTTAGTGTCCTCTTCTTCTTCTTGTTCTTCTTCTTCTGTCTCCGATAGATTGCGATCTGTTGAATATGGCTCAAACTCTGGTTTCTCGCCACGTAAACAGCGGCTCTGTCATGGCCTGATGGGAGCCACTGTGTCGTTGATAATGTGTGGTATCACAAGTTCCAATACTCGGCATCTTCACCAGAATAATGTCACATAGAGGAAAGTGTAAGTAGATGAATGACAAACACTAACTTCACATACAAGAGCGCAGAGCGAACTGCCTCCGGCCAGGAGACATACAGTATGTATACAGCTACACAACATTCCAGTACAATGATTCTGGACGTTTGTGGATACTTCTAGAATGTACTCGAACCGATTATAGAAATTAAAATTGTACAGTCCAGGTGGGTTTTGAACTCGCGGCCCTCCATGCAACAGTTTAGTATCAAAACCACTGCACCACGGTGCTACTCAGCTTCTTCTGTGACAGTATTATGAGCAGGAAAGTTGCTACTCATCATATAGTGGAGATGCTGTGTTGCAGATAGGCACAACAAAAAGACTCTCACAATTAAAGCTTTCGGCCATTAAGGCCTTCGTCGACAGTAGACACACACACACACACACACACACACACACACACACACACACACACACACACACACACACACACACACAGCATGGTGCGAGTGGTGGACAGTGAAGTGCTGCAGGTTAGACGGTGGGCAGGGGAAAGGTGGGGAGGGTGGGGGGAGTAGCGGAAAAGGAGAGAAAAGTTCAAGACTTTGCTGAAAATAATAGTTTCCTAATACAAGTTGGGAATCACTGGTATAATTCTCAGTCAACCGTGTATCCATTTGTAGTTTACTGCAAATGTGTACGATTCTGTAAAATCTCTGAATGTGTGCTGTGTGTCTTATCACATGCAGTACAATACCTCAGCTGTGTAAGTTTTCCTGAGACATTTTGTCAACAATCTCAAACAGCAGCCTGCAGATAGGCAGATTAAAAAAGTGGGTATTCTACATTGTAGGATACCACCTGTCTGCTTTGACCTATGACGTAATTGCACTGTGCCGCGATGTGTTGTGTGACGTCATTGAGATGCGACGTGTTTGTTTTGGAGTGGAAATGATACATTGTTGCAGAGAGTGCGGTGTGTGAAGAGGTGGCATGCTCTAGCAGTTTAATTGTGTGATTTGGGATGTTTTTGCAAGGCATGTTATTGTCTACATCTACATACATACTCTGCAAGCCACTGTACACTGTGTAGCGAAGGGTGCCCCGTACCATAAATGGTCATTTCCTTTCCTGTTCCACATGCAGATAGAGCGGGGGGAAAATGACTGTCTGTAGGCCTCCACATGAGCTATAATTTCTTGCATCTTGCTTTGTGCTCCCTAAGTATGTTGGCAGCAGTAGCATTGTTTTGCAGTCAGCTTCAAATGCTGGTTCTGCTAACCTCTAAATTGCTTCAGTGTCTTCTTTCAATCCAACCTGGTGCTGGTCCCAAACACTCTAGTAGTACTAAAAAATAGGTCACACTGGTGTCCTATATATAGTGTCATTTACAGATAAACCACACTTCCCTAAAATTGTCCCAATAATCCAAAGTCGACCATTTGCGTTTTGTACCGAAGTCCTCGCTTGCTCATTCCATTTCATATTGCTTCGTGATGGTACATTCTAATGCTTTGGACGATGATTGAAGTGTGAAGTAGATATACTAACTTCCACTCCTTTTAGGAGATGACTTACTTGTCCGCAGCTGATCTTCTTCGCTGGCTTCTGGAATCTCTTTAAATTTCTTTTCCGAAGAGTGATGCTAGGTACAGGAATATTTAAAATTCTTCCTCGACTTGTGAAATAAATAGATACTTGAAGGTTACTTTTCATCAACTAACGATATATTAAAACTTCATACAGAACAAACTTCTCCCTTCTCACATAAACATCTGACTGCTTGTAAGTCACTCATATCGCCTCACCTCAGAAACAAATCTAATTACATCCACAAAAGAGTTGGCGTAATAACCATAACTCTATATCACAGGATTCATGAAATATGCCTTGCCTCTAGCAAGGCTGGAATAAGAGTTTTTTAAGAGTTCTTTTTTCACTAACGGTAGCCATTGACACTATTATCACAGAGTTACATAAATACTCCATGGTCCCCTCGTATGCACTCACTAAACATCTGTGGATTGCCAGACAGGTACTTGTTGGTGCCGTTCGACCGCTGTGTCTACATTCTTCCTGTGACTGAATTTAAACCTGTACATACAGACATGTGATGTGCTGTAGGTAGGATTCCGCTTTCTCATACTCATATCTAAAATATCATGTGTTTGAGACGGTAGAAGGCTGAGTGGTTCTAGAATTTATGGAGAAATTCTCGAAACACTACATATCCCTCCCCTCAGATCGAACATGTGATATTTTATACATAATCATTATATAAATAATATCACAGGTAATAACATTTTCATATTTTAACAGTATAAATTTATTTTCTTTCAGTAACCATGAATAATCTTTTGCTTACTACTTTGCTATTCTCTCTCGTGCTACTTTAATACTAAGCCTTGATCATTCATTAGAGGTTTTAGTCAGCTCTTCACTAGTATTTAGGAATTGTGAAGGCTCCTCCTTTATTTCCAATCATAAATTCCAGGTGTTCATGACATTCTATTCTCATCTTTTGTACTACCTTTCCTTAGTATGTACTATTCTTACTATTTCTTGTAGCTTGGAGGAACTCTGGGCAAAATGAAAGTGTTCTTTTGATCCTCGCAAACTTTCATGAAACGTAATAGTGCTAGTTGTGCATAGAACTCAAACTTTCCAGAATAACCCCTATAAAATTTGTGGCTTCTGTCACGATACTGTCCCCTTCTCCTAGGAGCAGTACCTATACCTTGCTTGTGAGTTGACCTTATGAGAGCACATCCTCTTTCCATTCTGTAAGGTATGCCCCTAATAATACATTCCTGTTTTTTAGGCCACAGATCATCCTATCTCCATGTAGGTACACCTGCCCTATATACTTAGCAAATGCGAGGTATCTGAGTAGGCTTCACGGTTCATTACCCTAGAATACGTTTCTGTGTATACTATAATTAGGTATTCTGTGGTAACGATGCAAATCTATTTTACACTTCGCATTCACTTTTTAATTCATCACTCAATACCTAAAGTCCTCCTCTACTTCTCAAATTCTATACTCTCCGTAGATAATATGTCTACATACACTATATAAGTCCTATTTAAGGCACTTTATCCTTCATAAGTGCGATCACATCTGGACAGAGGGCACATTTCCCAGACGCTGGTGTGAAGCCACTGTCGTACCGAATCTAAGCTCGGTAAGGACAAACACCTTCCTTCTAGTTATTGCCCCATTTCTCTCACCATTTGTGTTTTCAAGGTGATGTAGTATGTGATTCATGCCCAGCTGGTATGGTAGCTCGAGTCACGCAGTTTACTTACCACTGCATATTGTGTATTTCGAGCACGCCATTCTGCACTTGACCATCTTGTCACTTTGTTGACCCATGTCCTGAATAGTTTACTGTGGATGCGCCAGACTGTTACCATGTTTTTTGATTTAGAGAAACCCTACAACACCTGCTGGAGGACTGGTATCCTCCGTACTGTCTATATGTGGGGCTTCAGAGGCCACATGTCCGGTTTCCTTCAGGAATTTTTTAAAGTCCAAGTTTTCAAGACACGTGTGGGTTCTGCCTTACAGGACACCATTATTCATATTATGGCCTGTCTGCCACTGGGCATGTCCAGCTCCCTTTTCGTTGACGATTGTGTTATCTATTGCAGTTCCTTGTGGACTTGTCTCCTTGAGCGGCATCTTTAGGGTCGTCTTGATCAGCTCTACTTATGGAGCATTGAAATGGCATTTGCTTTTTCACTGACAAAACCATTTTTGTGAATTTGAGGCAGTGCAATTGGTTTTTTCCACCATCTTTACATTTTGGGCTTGTTGCTCTTCCGTTCGTTGAAACTATGAAATTCCTGATGCTCATGCTCGATAGGAAACTTCCTTGGTAATCCCAGGTGTCTTACCTGGCCTCCCACAGTACGCGGTTCCTATGTGTCCTCAGGGTTACTTTTTGGGGAGTGGATAAGCCCCCCCTCCCCCCCCCCCAATTTTTACCAGTCCCTTTTCCATTCAAAACTAGACTGTGGGAATACAATCCACCATCGTGGCCAACAATAGTGCCTTTTATGATAGTCTGGTTCAGAGTCTGTATGCAAAAGCTGCAGAGCTACCACTGTCTTACCACCATGATTTTTTCCTCAGCAGATACGTATGGTGTTTGCCTACCGTGCCTGGCCACCCATCCTGTGCCTCCTCCTTTGATAACTGCTTTGATCGCAAGTGTGGAAAGTGCCCCTCTTCCCTGGAGGTTAACTGAAAGAGGGGGTGGAGGGGATTGACAGAGGAAGGAAACAGGAGGAGATAAATCGAGAGAGGAGAATGTGGAGATGGGCTGACAGAGGGGTTGGAGGAGGGGGAGAGAGAAAGATGATGATCAGAGAGACGGGGAGTAGGAGAAGTACAGAGAGATGGGGAGGAAGAGAGAGAAGATATGAGGAGGAGGTAGAGGGTGTGAGGCGGGATAGAGGGAGCAGAGGGAGGTGGTCTCAGAATGGTTGAGGAGATGGACAGAGAGAGGGTAAGGAGCAGATGGACAGAGAGATGGGGAGTAGCAGTTGGACAGAGTGTTGGACAGAGGACTATCGCTCCGGCAGCTTAACTTCATGGTACCTGCCACTTTCCCAATGGGTGTGTACTGTTCACCACGTTGGCTTCTATGTGTTTGACTATATAGTGAATCGTAGCTCCAGAATTATTGCGTATTCTAAAGTCGAAATTTGTATAAATTTATAAACATCGAATATAATGTTAAATGGCTGTACGAGGATGGTTTGAAAAGTTCTCAGAATCACCACGAGAGGTCAGCGCTAGGGCAACAAGTTGTTCACGTGATATTATTGGACTGTTGCTGTAAACACGTGCCACGTCAGTGCTCTTGGAAGAGTGTTGTGGCGGTGACATGGCTCTGTTGTTGTTCCCGCATAGTGATTTGTGAAAATGGAAAAAAATAGAGATTTGAGCAGTGATTAAGTACTTTGTAAAAAAGGTATGAAAGCAAAGTGCATGCACGCCAGTTTCCAGAATACACTGGGGGCTCTGCTCCTTCATATTCAGCTGTTGCCAAATGGATAAATGAATTTAAAGTTGGTCGGGAGAGCTTAGATGGTGATACGCGCAGTGGTCGGCCAAGATGTATCACTACTCCAGAAATCATTGCAAAAGTGCACAAAATGGTCATGGAGGATCGCTGATTGAAAGTGCGTGAAATTGCTTACGCTTGCCAGAGGTCATCTGAAAGGTATACCACATTTTAACTGAAGAATTAAAAATGGAAAAAAATATCTGCAAGATGGGTGCTGCGACTGTTGACACTGGATCAAAAACGTGCTGTCGCTATGGCAAAATTACAGGAACTAAGATATGAATTGTTGCTACTCATGTCTTATTCACCTGAAATGGCTCCATCAGACTTCCATCTCTTCCCAAAACTGAAAATTTTTCTTGGCGGACGAAGATTCACTTCAAATGAAGAATTGATAGCTGGAGTTGATGACTGTTTTGCAGGCCTGGAGGAAACTCACTTTCGAGGTGGGATCAAGGCATTGGAACATTGTTGGACCAAGTGTGTTAATCTACAAGGAGACTACATTGAAAAATAAAAAAAAGTTTCAGTGATGTAAGTACTGTTTTTCATTTCTGTTCTGAGAGCTTTTCAAACCACCCTTTTAGATTTTCTGAAGGATTCTGATAGGAAAAATGATGTGGAAACCTTATTTTGATCTTACAATAATGTTTTGTTTGGTGAAGCTCAAAGCAAGAAAATAACTGTCTATCCTGTAACAAATGCTCTCTCCGATCTTGATGCATAAATAGTTAGCATAAGTGAAATAGAGCCTTACAGTACACACACTCCTCACTGAAAATCAGTTAGAATAATTAATGACTCATGGAGAAAGGTTTTCAGAATAGTTTACTGGAGATGACTTGGATTGAAATTTATTATGAACCAAAAGCTAACATCAAATTTAGTCTATTTCATGATAAATTCACATCATTATTTGAAAATAGCTTTCCGCATAAGCTAATCAGAAAGGATATTAAACAGCCATGTAAAAAAACATGGATCAGTTGAAGGATTAGAGTATCTTGTAAAAGGAAAAGGGAAATGCATGTTGGCAGGAAAAAGTAGAGATCCTGCAGTTATTTGCACACTACAAAAACTACTTAAAATCACTAAGAAAGATTATTAAAAAAATCAAGGAACATGCACATAATGTCAGAAATAGTCTGAAGATACATGGAATGTAGTGAAACAACCAGCCACAGAACAGCATAACATCATTATTGAACTGAATGGAATGTCTATAAACAAAGAGTCACAAGTAACAAATATATTTAATAATCATTTCTCAAATATAGTAGATAGTATAGAGACAAACAGTTACAGAGAAAAGTCTCAGCAGTATATTGAAAAAGCACTCTCATTAAATTCAGTCATATTACTGTATCACTAACTTGTCTTTCAGAAATGAAGAAAATTGTATATTCTCTCAAAAATAGAGACTCGTTTCAATTTTATGGTGTTTGTAATAGAGTACTATAGATTTGTTCCCATATAATAAACCCTGTCTTATTTGAAATGTGTAATGCCTAACTAATTGAAGGCATTTGTCCAGAGAAACTGAAATATGCCATTGTTAGACCTCTCTTTAAGTAAGGTCATAGGAGAGATGCCAGTAACTATCAACCTGTTTCACTGCTGACAATTTTTCAGAATTTTGAAGAAAGTGATGTATTCTAGAACAGTATCTCACCTGAGCACGCAGTGGTTAGCACACTGGACTCGCATTCGGGAGGACGACGGTTCGATCCCGTCTCCGGCCATCCTGATTTAGGTTTTCAGTGATTTCCCTAAATCGCTTCAGGCAAATGCCGGGATGGTTCCTTTGAAAGGGCACGGCCGATTTCCTTCCCCATCCTTCCCACACCCGAGCTTGCGCTCCGTCTCTAATGACCTCGTTGTCGACGGGACGTTAAACACTAGTCTCCTCCTCCTCCTCCTCCCTCACCTGAGCAACAGTAATACTCAGCAAATCACAGTTTGGATTGCAGAAGAGTTGCTCTACTAAGAATGCCATTTACATGTTCACTCACCAAATTTCGCAAGCATTAAATAACAAAATAGCACAGGTGGAAATTATCTGTGACCTATCTAAGCCTGTGTGGACCACAGTGTTCTCCTAGATAAACTGAAATTTTAGGGGATTGATGATATAGCCAAGCAGTGGATTATGTCATATCTAACCAAAAGAATGCAGAAATTTGTACATTGTAACTCAACCAAAATTGTATGGCGACATTGTTCTGACTGTGGGTGTCTTACGTTTGCTACTGTTATGTAAGCGATCTTCCATCTAATATACAACAAGCAGTATTAGATCTTTTTGCAAATGATTCTACTGTTGTAATCAATCCAAGCATACTTACAACAACAGAAGAAATAGTAAACAAGATTCCTTAAAGTACCATCGACTGGTTTTCTGTGGATGGACTCACACTAAATTTTGAAAAGATGCAACATATTCATTTCTGCACCTTTAGGGGTGCTACCAATGATAAGTGTAATATTTGGTGAGGAAACTTCAAAATTCATAGGAGTCCATATTGATGAGAATTTAAAAAGGAAAAAGCACCTTTTGGAACTCCTAAAACAGCTTAGTTCAGCCACATCTGTACTTAGAATCATTCAAATCTTAGGGAGAGACAAATCATTAAATTGACATACAGGGTGTATAAAAAAAAATCATCCAATTTAAAAAAAGGTGCGTGAACAATGTACTGTTGGGAAGAGCAAACTCTTGAGTTTTATGTGGTTCCTGCTAGGTAGCAACAGTGTGCGTCCACTTCAGTTCTAGTAAAAATGGTGTTGGGACAATAGAAAGTGTTTTGTGTTCTATGTGTTGCACAGTGTGGGTTAGTAATAACTGTTTAGTGTGACTTTCGTATTGGGTATGGTGTGGATCCTCCTACAACACAGAGCATTAGATGATGGCATGAACAGTTCCGAGAAACATGTTTGTGTAAAGGCAAATTGCCGGGCAGTCCCCAAGTGTCAGTCCTCAAGTGTCTGATACAGACATTGAATGCATCTGCCAAAGTTTCACAAGGAGTCTGCAGAACTCCAATCGCTGTGCAGCTCAACAGCTAAACATGCCCCCGATGTCCATCTGGTGTGTTGTGTCGATGTTTAGACATGAACCTGTACAAAATTCAGCTACTGCAAGCTCTTCATGAAGGTGGCAAACAACAATGTGTGGAGTTCTGTAATTTCGTTCTTGGCAAGATAGAAGTTGACAGTTTCCTTCCACATTTAGTGTTTAGTGATGAGGCAACATTCCATTTAACATTTAAATGGAAAGCTGAACAGTCGTAATGTGAGAATATGGGGTACGGAACAACCACATGAAGTTGTATAACTTGAGAGGGTCTCTACAAAATTTAATGTGTTGTGTGCAATTTCATGGGGAAAGGTGTATGGTCCATTTTTGTGTGCCAAGAACACTGTTACATAAAGCACATATCTTGATATGCATGAGAACTTTCTTTTCCCACAATTGGAGACTGATTCAAACAACTTCATTTACCAGCAAGATGGGGCATCGCTACACTGGCATCTGGAAGTGCGGGAATTTTTAAATCATTCCCGCACTTCCAGATGGCCGGCCGCAGTGACCGAGCAGTTCTAGGTGCTTCAGTCTGGAACTGCGCAACCGCTACAGTTGCAGGTTCGAATCCTGCTTCGGGCATGGATGTGTGTGATGTCCTTAGGTTAACTAGGTTTAAGTAGTTTTAGGTTCTAGGGGACTGATAACCTCAGATGCTAAGTCCTATAGTGCTCAGAGCCATTTGAACCATTTGAACTTCCAGATGCCAGTGTATCGTTACTGAATGAGGGGTCGGATGCACTGGACCAAATGATTACATTTTTGGCCTCCAAGGTCACCAGACCTAACTGTATGTGATTATCTCTTGTGGGGGGGTTTATAAATGACTGTTTATGTGCCTCTGTTACCAAGAACAATGAACGAACTGAGGCATCACATAACAGCAGTTGTGGAAGCTGTAACTCAAGATATGCTCGCTGCAGTGTGGGAACAATTATCTGAGTACCGTATTGACATATGCTGTGCATCTCGGGGGGGGGTCATATTGGACACCTTTGAAAAGGTATGACAAAATTTTGAGTTTCCTGTATATGCACAAACAAAATTCATTGTTTATGTTTAATAGTTTCAGAAATATAGATTGCCAAATCAGGTGATTCTTTTTTATACACCCTGTATTTTGCATATTTTCATCCAGTAATGTTATATGGAATAATGTTGTGGGGTATCTAATCTATAGAAAAGGAAGTATTCATTGCCCAAAAACGTGCTGTAAGAATAATATGTGGTGCTCACCCACGATCATCTTGTAGACGCTTGTTTAAGGGGTTGGGCATTCTGACTACTGCTTTCACAATATACACTCCTGGAAATTGAAATAAGAACACCGTGAATTCATTGTCCCAGGAAGGGGAAACTTTATTGACACATTTCTGGGGTCAGATACATCACATGATCACACTGACAGAACCACAGACACATAGACACAGGCAACAGAGCATGCACAATGTCGGCACTAGTACAGTGTATATCCACCTTTCGCAGCAATGCAGGCTGCTATTCTCCCATGGAGACGATCGTAGAGATGCTGGATGTAGTCCTGTGGAACGGCTTGCCATGCCATTTCCACCTGGCGCCTCAGTTGGACCAGCGTTCGTGCTGGACGTGCAGACCGCGTGAGAAGACGCTTCATCCAGTCCCAAACATGCTCAATGGGGGACAGATCCGGAGATCTTGCTGGCCAGGGTAGTTGACTTACACCTTCTAGAGCACGTTGGGTGGCACGGGATACATGCGGACGTGCATTGTCCTGTTGGAACAGCAAGTTCCCTTGCCGGTCTAGGAATGGTAGAACGATGGGTTCGATGACGGTTTGGATGTACCGTGCACTATTCAGTGTCCCCTCGACGATCACCAGTGGTGTACGGCCAGTGTAGGAGATCGCTCCCCACACCATGATGCCGGGTGTTGGCCTGTGTGCCTCGGTCGTATGCAGTCCTGATTGTGGCGCTCACCTGCACGGCGCCAAACACTCATACGACCATCATTGGCACCAAGGCAGAAGCGACTCTCATCGGTGAAGACGACACGTCTCCATTCGTCCCTCCATTCACGCCTGTTGCGACACCACTGGAGGCGGGCTGCACGATGTTGGGGCGTGAGCGGAAGACGGCCTAACGGTGTGCGGGACCGTAGCCCAGCTTCATGGAGATGGTTGCGAATGGTCCTCGCCGATACCCCAGGAGCAACAGTGTCCCTAATTTGCTGGGAAGTGGCGGTGCGGTCCCCTACGGCACTGCGTAGGATCCTACGGTCTTGGCGTGCATCTGTGCGTCGCTGCGGTCCGGTCCCAGGTCGATGGGCACGTGCACCTTCCGCCGACCACTGGCGACAACATCGATGTACTGTGGAGACCTCACGCTCCACGTGTTGAGCAGTTCGGCGGTACGTCCACTCGGCCTCCTGCATGCCTACTATAAGCCCTCGCTCAAAGTCCGTCAACTGCACATACGGTCCACGTCCACGCTGTCGCAGCATGCTACCAGTGTTAAAGACTGCGATGGAGCTCCGTATGCCACGGCAAACTGGCTGACACTGACGGCGGCGGTGCGCAAATGCTGCGCAGCTAGCACCATTCGACGGCCAACACCGCGGTTCCTGGTGTGTCCGCTGTGCCGTGCGTGTGATCATTGCTTGTACAGCCCTCTCGCAGTGTCCGGAGCAAGTATGGTGGGTCCGACACACCGGTGTCAATGTGTTCTTTTGTCCATTTCCAGGAGTGTATTTATTGACCCATGAAATTTGTTGTAAGTAATCCACTGTTGTTCAAAAGGAACAGTGAGGTACATAATTACAGTTCCAGAAGGAAAGATGACATTCATTTTCCGCATTAAGCACATTTAGCACAAAAAGGGTGCACAATGCTGCAACTAAAATTTTTGGTTACTTACTCAGTGATATAAAATGTGTGACAGACAACTAAGTAAAATTTGAAAAGAAACTGAAAAAGCTTCTTCCTGACAACTCCTGTTCTGTAGAAGAATTTCTGTCAGTGTTATGTGTAAACGGTGGAGGGTAGGAATTACTAACTCTCATCTGCATGTATAATAATAATAATAATAATAATAATAATAATAATAATAATAATAATAATTAATAAATAAATAAATAAATAAATAATTAAAAAACTTATAAATTTTCAGCATGTAGGTGTAATTATAAATTCATTTGTTATGTGAATGTAACATGACTTGTTCCACATTATTATTATTTATCATGCAAATAATCCATGGAATATGAAACCAACAACATTGACCACATATTAATTGCATGTATCATCAGTAAACAGAAACCAGTCGATATCTTAAGTTTCCAGCAAAACTATATTTTTGAGCAGATTTGTTTTGAATCTTCCTCTCTCTTCTTCAGATGCGCCCAAGCAATATGTTTATACCATAATTTGGAAGATTGGGTGCTTCTGTTCATGATATAAAGCCTGAATTTTCCAGTGGTACATACTAAAATGTTTAATCTGTAATATATACCCAAAATCAATATTATTGACTACCAAAAAACAAGTAACTGATTAGAATTAAAGACTCAGTGGAAGTTACTTCCTTTGATTCTCGAGTAATGCTCCCTTTATGTACGTAAAATGGACTAAACATTCATTGAATGCAATCATTGCAGATAGTGACACTTCAACATCGTAATAGCCTTACAGCTATCAGTAAGCCAATTTTCAGCAGTGTGTGGTGTTGATAGACAGTGGAAGGTAAGTTGGCAGTTAGATCTGAATTGATTGTAGTGTAAGGTAAATGTTAAAGGAAAAGAAAAGGCTGACTATTTGATTGTTGAAATGGAAATAACTGTGCTTTGAAATGTATTTGAAAATAATTTTTTTTCTTACATGAGCATCATAATTTTACAGTAGCATACACTGTGGCAAATCATGACTGCTCTTGGCTGATTAATCATTTTCACTGATTGTGCAAGATCATAAGTCCAAATGGATTTACTTTTCTTTGAAGGAACTATCGAAGAACAATAACATTTGTGAGATTTGAGACAGAGAGGCAGAATAGTCCAAATAAGTTTGAACTCAAGAGAGTGTATGTGGCAATGTACCAAAAATAAATCGTATCTGCTGTGGGATATACTGCGTTATGCAAGTCATAACATCAGATCGCATTATCCAGTAGTAAAATCTCAGACTGCAATTGACTTACGGGCAAGAGGCAAAATGTGGTGTTTTTTTGGACATATCTCACTGCAAACTTTTCCTAAAATGATAGTTGAGTAAGCATGTAAGACTACCATGATGACTACAATCTGACATTGTGAAATGTTGACTAGTCTAGCAGATACACACAAATATATTACATTTTAGTGCAGTTCTTTACAACAGGCAATCTCCACTCTGATATTTGAGGACACTCTGAACTGCAGCTGCCACGTAAGAGATCTTTCAGACTCCAGTTTGCTGCTAGTTATTCATGTTATTCCACACATCAGATTTCATCAGAACTATGCCTAACCAGATGTATGCAAGCCATCTTTGACAGCAGTCAAGTGCTGTTGCTACCCTGGCCTGAACATTCACCTGACATGTGTGGGATGTTGTTGATTACAGCTTTTTACCACAGTCCTGTAGCAACCACTCTTGATGTTTTTTGGGCTAACATAAAATACTGAATTTTCAGAGTTGAATATTGTTTCCCATTTTGTAATCCTAATAATTTGTGTTCAGACATATGTGGTATGAATTTCTTTACAGTCACATGCATTGTAGGCATTGCGATTTGTGCAGATATTTGTGTTTAATGTAAGAGGTTTTAAGCCTTCTGGTAATAGATTGGTGGGTAAAACTATTCAAAGTAGAAAGACTACTATATTAAAGTTAAACTGTAGTGTATTCATTCAGATAATTGTAGAGTGAAATACTACATTTTGATAGTGGCAGGAGAAATGATATAAAAATCATAAATACTGAAAACTTTTATGAGATTCTAAATTAATAAAATGGTGGTCTATGTTTCACTCACTCTTAGTTTCTATGTGGAATTGATATTTTTGTTAGGTTCCCAATGATATAATGAATTATTACAGATCCGTGGAACAGAGACTTGGCTTCAGGTGCAGTAACATCTGTTCGAGAGAAAGGTAGGTGACCAATAAAGACTCGTGTCTTAACAATCACTTGCATTTTATAGAACAGCTAGTGCATGAAAATCGATCAGTGACTTTGTTCTTAGAAATCTTATGTACCACAAAAGTGCTGCTATTCTGCAAGTGAAGTTTTTCTGAACTGTGGATAGCCTGATGCAGCTTAGACTAATGTGATATATTAATTTTACAGTGTACACACATTATTTCTCCTTCATTTTATCATCTATTTAGATGTTTAGCATCACAAAAGATGATTCGCTTAAAACTGTTCATAAATGTCATTGTTATTGGTAAAGAGCTCTTCCTACTGGTTGATGAAACCTTTTAGAATGAAAGATAACAGTATCAAGTCAGTACACGATTTCAGTACTTAGGTATAATGAAAGAGTAACTGCATCTAAGACTGGGTAGAAAGGATGTGTGGTGGAATAAAACTTAGGGAGAGGTGAGATTGATGTTCCTTATTTGGGAAAAACCTCTCACAGGATCATATTCTGCCACTCACCTAATCGGAGAAATATCCCGGTCCATGCTTGTGCCACAACCTACCTTTAACCACTTGTGGCACACATAATATCATTGTGGAAACCCCAGGTGCCACAGATATCCTCGGTACCCACTTACTGCTGCTATATTCAAACTCTGCTGCAATTTCTACAAAGCCTGTTATGTGGGCCTTACGATCAACCAGCTGTCTACTTGAATAAACAAGCACCATCAAACTGTGGCCAAGACAAAGTAAAAGCACACAGTGGTAGAACATGCTGCTCAGCACAATTACTCAGTGTCAGTAGTTGCTTCACAATCAGTGCTGCTTGTACCATTCCCCTCTCCCCAAATATTGGTTTTCCTGAATTCTTCCTGCAAGCAATCCATGTGTCCTGAACCTGCCAAATACCAACTCACAGTCTGGTACACACATCCCCTGTCCCCACAGTGTTCATCACACTTTTCACTCTGCTGTCTCCCTCTTCTTCAGTCTATCCCCATCTCATTTCAGCCCAGCTCTTGACTTTGTGTAGAATATGCAACTTCCCCTACCTGCTCCAGGACTAATTCAGTGGTGAGACATTCCTATCCTGTTCCCTTACTGTCTCTTTCTTCCAGTTTTCAGCTTCCTTTCCCTCCATCCAACACAACCCTGCACCACAGGCAGACTGAAGCGCTGGGACAGTACAGTCGGTCACGCACTTGTGTGTGTGTGTGTGTGTGTGTGTGTGTGTGTGTGTGTGTGTTTTCAGCAGTGATCCCACTAAACAGTGGATGGTTCTCATTACTCCTTCCACTATTTCAACTTTTGGATGTGATAATAAAGTAGTTGCAGTTAATATAGTAATGTTGAGTAGTTGGTTATTGAACTATTATTGACTGTAGAATAACAACACTGTATTGTGTGTTGAAACATAACATGCTGCAGTGCTGATTTGTCCTCCCATTTTTCATGTTTTTTGTAGTTTAAATGTCTTATCTTTGTTTTTGTATATCTTCTGAAGATAATGGGAATAACTACGAGTAGACTAGCTATCTGTTCATGTTACATGTATAATATTAAATATAAATGTGTGGTGGTGAATTAACATTTGTATTTCTGTATCCAGTGAAAATCTTCAACAGTCGAAGGTCCAACTTGCAATACCAGTGTTAAGCATAAATTAAAAGCTATTCTTTCATTGTTCATGGATGCTGAAGTAATATAGTAAAAAATAAAACACCAAGAAGAATAATTTAGAACAAAAATCAAATCATTGCTGTCACATTCATTACTAAGCAGGTAAAACAGTAATGGCAAATTAAATAATTTATTCGGTCTGTTATAGTGTAAAGTGTGTGCTGCTGCATGTTTGCATGTGCGTGTGCATGCATGTACGCTTTGGTGTCTCAAGTGAACAGATACGTAATACTGGTGCTACATTCAGGAAGTGATTGTAATATGACTAATTGAAGGCCTATTTCAGTTGAATTTGTCATAAAGCTTCCAAGTATTATCCTCTGGGGAAGTTTCTGAAAATGAGCAGAAAAAACAAATTTATCTTCCATGGTGTCAGTCAGTTTTATTGGATTCAGCTTATATTTTGATGGGTGGGTTGGTCGATTGGTAGAAGCAAGTGGCAGGTTTAGGCAAGCCAACATACTCATATTGTTCATTTTGAGTTTGGTACATACTTTATATGACAGTTTTTGAATCCTAAGGGTTTACTTGCATTTGATGCGAAATGTTATTGTTTCAGGTTACTATTACAGTATTCTTAAATTCCTGCAACAGAATAATTTCTTAGATTAGAGAATGTTTTTCTGTTAGTCTTCCAACATGGTGTAGACCACTCTTTATCATGTCGTATTAGAATTGCTTTTAACTTTCTGAATGTTGCCTGAGAGTTGTCAGTTTGTTTGCTGCAGTCTTGCATTTTGACAGGAATAGAATACTCTTATGGAATAAGATTTTAATTATAAAAGTAAATGTGGGCTACATTACAGTGTGCAGGTATTTTCCAACAAAATATCCCAAAACATTCTTTACGACAGTACTAAAACATTATGTAGAACAGTCTTGATCACATAAAAATACTTTTATTCGTAAGTGGTGACTGGTTTCGAATTGATGTAAATCGTGTTTGGACCATACTTCAGTGATGACAAGTGGATAACATCCACCGATGTTCACACATTAGTGGGTGATATAATTCCTGCTCTGTGCTATCATCTTCATGTGTCGTCACTGGAGTATGGTCCGAAGATTATCCATGTTGGATCAAAACGGATCACCACTTAAAAGGGTTCTTATGTGATTGAGACTGTATATATAATAATCTATTAATAGTTCATTGCAATTGCTGTTGTACCCATTATGTTTACAAAGATTCTTTACAACAGGATATGTTGCTTTTACACAACAGGCATGACCCATCTAGATTGAGATGAGGTCCTTTATTTTGCAATGTACATCGTCACTTAATGATGCTAACAAAGGTGTGTAGGAGATTTTAGCACAAAGTGGAATCACATGGTGGTAAATCACTCTCTTACAATCAAAAGTATGAAAAACATCACAGTCTCTGCAGATGGCCAAATGTTTGCTCTTTTTAGTGTTTGAAAAATTTGCAATGTGTATCTCGTTAGCTTGGTTCAGTTGCATTTGAAAGTCTAGTAATTTATCAGACTGAAATGTGCTGAAATTTCCAAATAACCTCCAAGACTGAGACCAAAAATTAATGGGATTTGTACAACTTAAATATATATGGTCACTGAAGTGAAAACCAAAAATTCTTTTAATGTATTTATTGTGTAAACATTGTATAAAGCAATTTCATTTCTGTCATAATATCCCTCCTACACTCAATATCAGTGTATTGAATTTTACACAGTGCATGAATTCCTGTAGAAAAATATCATGTGGGAATCTGAGCAACCTCTCGCACATCATGTGGCATTGCTCTTTGTCAGAAGGATTGGCTTGTCTTTCATCCCTATTGATGATTCTTGCAACAGCTTCACACACAATGTACCACACATGAATAATTATATTTAAATAAAAAAACCCTAAAATCATCCATATACACTGTTCAAAGTGTCCAAATACATTGTTTATGTTGTGGATGACACCTGTCCATCCATGCTAATGACCACATCAGGAATCATCGCAAGAGTAATGGAGGTTTAATGAAATACCTTGTTTATCCTGAAGATTGATAAAATTTGTAAAAAAATGAGAAAAACTTGTTTTATTTAGTGATTACTTCAGTTTTAAATCATACCTAGTAACACATCACTCGCAATAACATTTTAAAAAATAATTAGTATTATAAAGATGTAGAAAAAAGATGCTATGTTATTACAACCCTGGGGTAGTTATTCATTTCCTGCAGAACACAGTTTGGGAAGTCTTGCTGTAGGAAAATGCAGAGTTGTGCACTTCACAAAACTGAAAACTTGTTATTTCTTGACTACAGTATTAATCAATCACAGCTAGTCAGTGATTTTACACTAATATTTGAGGGTAATGCTATGTTGAGGTATGAAACACATAGGCTCACTTAAATGAAAAGCCACCAGTCACTGGTAGGGTACTGGGAAACTGCAGCTTTTGTACAAAATAGATTGCATACAAAACACTTGGGTACACCATAATTAACTGCTGAGGTGTCATCAACCTGAAGGTTGGTTTAAACACAACAGTGCTGTAGTAAACATGGTCTTGTTGGAGGTCATGTGATGTCACCTTCCTCTGACCATTGAATTGACTTATGTTGTCATCTATAACTTGAGACCTTTTAAGCCTTATTGTGGCATTTAACCACTGAGCTACAACAAAGGGCACATAGTATAAAAAGGGAGGCTGTTTAAATTGATATAGGCTTGCTTGAAAGTGATAAAGTTGAACAAAAGTGTTGAAATCTTAACTTAGAAAGATATCTGGAATAACTTGCTTAAACCACTTCAAGAACTGGGTTTCAGGGCAGAAGTAATGACTATTCTGATGACCGCTATGTATTGGACCCACGGAGATCACGTGGATAAAATGAGGCTGTTATTTAACAGCTAACACAGAGCTGTGCAAACACTTTGTCTTCCCATGCTTCATCTGTGAAAGGAATAGGGAGAAAACTTAATACCTGGTACGCCCTACCGCTCACTTCATACTTATCCACATAGTATTGATACAGATGTAGAATGGGATTATGATGGTTCCTCAGTGCTGGTGTTTGCTATTTATAAACAGCATCAGTAGCTTCTAATTATTTTGTAGGGACACTTTGTGTTGTGTGTAGGAGCCAGGAGCATCAGGACTGCCATTTTCCATCATGCATGCCGTGTGGAGTTTTTCAGTAACATTAATAATGAAACCTGATATGGGTGAAGTAATTCTTCATAGTAAACATAGGTGTACAAAAATAAGCCATTTGCAGGGTACTTGTGAATGCGTGGCTGAGAGCTGCCGCCGCCTTCTGTGTGTCTTATTTTTGTAGTTAGTACAGATGTATTTGAAATGTAAACTTTTGAAAATGTCCCTATGTTGTAATTTCAATTGTGTGACTGGCTTTGGAAAGGTAGATGTGTGTTAGAAAATTCATTACAATTGATTCCTGAGTCAATTTCTGGGATCCACGTATTTCATTACAGGTATATCAAGTTTCTTGTGTTTACTTACCAAATACCAGTGATTTTATTTCGTGCATGAGGAAAATTCTTTGGATGTCTTTTATAGCTACGATGTTGTATCTCTTCTTTCTTGACCAAGTCACCTAGATTTTGCAAGTAATGAACTTTCCATTTCTTAATGAGAAGGGCCAAACTTATTATTCTTTCTTCTGCAACTGTATTCTTGATATGTGCAGCAGTGGTACATTGCAACAGATAACACTTTTTCAGATCTGTGATCAATTAACTTCCATTTATTATTCATAAAAAGCTTTTTTTACATAGCAACTTCCATAATGTTCATGAGAAGCAAATTTATTGTATAATATAAAGTTTAATTCCTCACATGATACCATGTCTATGTGGAGTAAGGTACAATGTAATCTAATGCTATTAATAATTATTCCATGACACAGACCATTTATGATCAAAACACTTATAACATTTTTCAGATGTAATAAAAGTTAAGTTTAAAATATTACTTGTTTTTCTTTTCTTGCATACTTATTACTGATTGACCTTATAGTGGTTGTCAAAAAGAATTGTAAAATTTTAGATGATGCCCTTCAGCAGGCATTGTATGATTAAATAGTACACTATATTCTCATCTGATAGGGCTGAAATATCACCCCTCCCCCCAGGTGGCTCATGGTTCTTTTGTGAGTTCATCCCATCGTGCCTGTGGAGCCCCAAGCAGCCCATTCTGCCTTTCCAGGTTGCATTTCCTTCTCCTTGCCCCACCCTCCCCATCCTTGCTCCTTCCCTACTGCCCCCTCCCTCCCCATCCATACTCCTTCCCTGCTGTTCCCTCCTTCCCCTTCCATGCTCTTTCCCTGCTACCCATCTGGCTAAGCCTCCTAACAGTACAGGGATCACATTTCTGATAGTTGAGCAGTTGCCTCCTCTGTATGCCTAGGAGTGGTTGCATGCCATACTGCAGCATCAGGAATCCCGGCATTGGCCGCTGTGCCAGACAGCCCTAGCTGTGGCTGGGCGGGGCCCGTGGGGATAGCCACTGGTCGGTGAGAGTGGTATCAGGGTGGATGCTTTGCATGTGAGGTGTATCAGGCTTAGAAAATCTGGTCAATCTTCTACGACCATCTCTTGGTGGTAACAGATTGTTGAATGCTGCTTCTTATGTCCCCACGACCTTTCCTTCCCAGGCTACTCTCTGGGAGGAGGACCAGCTTCACTGGCTTGGGGTGAAACACTTTCCCTGCTACCTGGTGTGCACTAGGATGGATAGGGATATGTTCAGTGCCAAAAAACCATTATTTTTTGTGGAAAATATCGAAGACAAATTTGGCAAAGTGGAGTCTCTCATTAAGATGTGGTCGAGTTCCTGTTGATCAAAACTTCTACCCCCACCCATTCTGCAGCTCTTCATGCTTGTGATCATCTTGACAATGTCCTGGTGTCCACTACACCTCACCAGTCTTTGAATATGGTCCATGGAGTCATCCTTCAAACGGATGAGATTCTCCGGGCCAATCTGGAATGACGAGGTGGTCCTTTTTGTTCAGTGTATGCAGAAAGTTCATAAGGACAATCACACGGATACTGGTGCCTTTATTCTGGCATTTGAGGGAAATAACTTTCCAGAGAAGGTGAAGATTATGTGTTACCAGTGTGATGTGAAGCGTACATCCTGCCAACCATTAAGTGCTTTCAGTGCTTGCGTGTCGGGCACATGCCTTCCCGATGTTCGTTGGACTCTCTATGTGGTGAGGGTGGACATCCGCTCCATGAGGGAAGCCCCTGTGTTTCGCCACACATGTGTGTTAATTGTTGCAGCTCTCACTCTCCACGCTCACCAGATTGCCTGGCTTAGAAGAAAGAAAAGAAGATATCAGGCTATAAGTCCATGGATCAATTGTCTTACACTGAGGCTTGTCAGAAATATGACCAATCTCATTCTGTTTTGACGGCTTCTACTTCTGCCTCTGTTCATCCTTTCCCCCTCCTCCCTCTTCCTTACCCCAGTCCCATCTGTATCTCCTCTCACCCTTCTCTGCTGTTTCCAAGCCCTCCCTTCTGGATACTGCTTCCCTTCCCAGCCGAAGAAGTGTCCCCCTTTTTCAGCACCCACCGGTGGTGGGGCTCCTCCCAGGACCTCTCCCACCAGCATCTCTCAGGCTAGAGGTCTGCTGCCACATCTCAGCCAAAGGACACATGGTCTGTGCATCCCAAGGTCGCCTGCTCCCTTCTGGTTCTGAATCTTCCGGAAGCCTGTTCTCTCTCTGTGCCCTGCTTTCCTCAACCTATGAAAGAGGAGGAGGAGGAGGAGAAGAAGAAGAAGAAGAAGAAGAAACAAAAGTCCCAGGACAAGCACCCCCCTCAGGGGCTCACGGAGGTACCATCTCTCCCCTTGCAATCTGAGTCAGACCTCTTATTTACGGATGTCACCCTGTCCTTGTTGGTGACGGATGGTGACCTAGCTGCATGATTGGCTCCAGCCCATTCACCTCCCATTTGGATACCCACTCTGTGCTTCTTCATTGGAACTGTAACGGATACTACAATCATCTCCCAGAGCTGCAGTCCCTCATTGTCTTTTACTCAGCAGTTTGTCATTCTTCAGGAATCTCATTTTATTGATGCTCACTCACTGAACCCTCATGGGTTCCGTGCTTTCCGTTGGAACCGGATCGGCCTTTTGAGGGCTTCTGGTGGCATTTGCATGCCGGTCCATACATTGCTGTTCCCTGCTTTACACGCCCTGTACGCTGTCCATCAGTTTCGTCTTGTAACAACTTAAGCAGCTTCCTTCTTCCACCAGTCTTATTGCCTTTAGGCCTAAATATCTTTGTGCCAAAGCTGATTACTTAGCCAAACAGAAGAAATGGGTGTGTTGGAAATGCTTTTTCTCCTCTCTAAGCTCTTCCGTCCCTTCTTCATGGGTGTGGGCTACACTTTGCACCCTCCAAGAGTGTCAGCAGTAGTCTTCCATTAGGGCCTTGCCCTTCCATGTGGCCTTTGTACAGACCCATCAGTTATTGTGAGTCACCTCACAAACCATTTTGTGATGGCATCAGCCTCCTATCCAGTGCCCTTCCTCCTCTGGAAAGAGAGGGATGCAGCTTCCCATGAATGTTTTACCTCTCGTCAGGCGAAATCCTATTCTTCCGGCCCTCTCTTCTTCTCACTGGCTACTGGCCCTGATTCCACCTCCACAACTAATTGTTTCAACATCTCACTCCTCCACAACGACAGTATTTCCTCTGGGTGTTTATCTATATTCGGCTTCATGGCATTTTCCCCTCTCAATGGAGAGACAGTATTGTGGTTTCTGTCCTTAGCCGTGGGAATGATATGCCATCCCAATTACAAGCCAGCCAGCCTGAGCAATGTTCCATGCAAGTTACTAGGATGGATATTGGCTCATCGGCTCAATTGGGTCTTTGAAACTCCGGGTTACCAGTGCAGGTTTTGTGAGGGACAGCCTCAGATCAGTCATCTGCTTCAATTGGAAACAGTAGATCGGCACGCGTTTTCTCAGCACCGCCATCTTGTTGCAGTTTTCTTTGATCTTCAGAAGGCATGAGACTTAGCTTGGCACCATCACATCCTCGTTATGCTCCATGAATGTGGTCTTTGGCTCTCTTCCCACATGTTGTTCAGGGCATCCTCCTTTTTCTCATTGCTATTAATGGACTTATGACCTCTGCTGGACCATTGGTCACCCCTGCTCTGGATGTGGATGATTTCTGTATTTGGACAAGCGCCCACTCGGCGGCCTCTGTGACAGTTCCAGGGTGCCATCTGGCACACTACCACAAGGACACACTACCACATGGACACACTACCACATGGACACACTTGCATGGTTTTCAGTTCTCTCCCTTTATGTTGAGGGTGGTGCATTTCTGTCGCCGTACTATGATCCATCCTGATCCGAAGCTCTACCTCGGTGCCCAATACCTGACTGCAGCCCCCAATTCCATTTCTTGGGTCTTCTTTTTGACAACAAGATTACTTGGTTGTCCCATATCAGTCATCTGAAAGTTGGCTGTTTTCTCAACTCGATGTCCTCCACTTCCTTGCCCAAACCTCTTAGGGGGCAGATCATTCAACCCTTCTCCACTTTTATTGGGCATTAGTTCTGTCTCATGTGGACAATGACTATCAAGTTTGTGGATCCACGCGGCTCCCCTTGGACGCGGTTCATCATTGTTATATTTGTTTAGCAACCGATGCCGGGATCCCTCCCTGTCGATACGGCAGTTGCAGCTCCTGGTTTCCTATGCCATCACTACCTGCTCTTCCCCTGCTCACCCCTCCTATTCTATTCTTTTCGTGGCTTTGGGCCATCGCACACCTGCTGCCCACCCTTGGTGGGATTTACCAGTTGGGCTCCGCCTCGCTTCTCTTCGCCATGACTTCCATCTACTCTCCTTGTCCTCATGCTCACAGTCTCTCCTGAAAACACCCAACTTGGTTAGTTCCTCGACTGCGGATGGCAACCAAATCTGCCGATAATGTGGGGTATGCCTTCACGTCTTCTGTTGGCATGGAACACCATCTCTTGCCTTCCACATGTGGGGTGTTTACTGCAGAATTGATGACCATCTATTGGGTCCTCATCTTCATGAAACGGTCTTCTTGCTGAACTTGGTGATGCCGCTTGTTCAGTTGGTTTCCTTTGGGTTCCTGGCTACATAGATATCCCAGATGCTGATCATCTGGCTGGAGGCGAGTTTGCCACCTACTCCATGATCTCTGTGTTCACTCTGGGAGCAGATTTGTGGCTTTACAGAAAATCCCATTTTGCTCAGTTGCAGGCCGACTCTTGGGAGGCTACCTCCCAGTCAAATAAACATTGCACAATCAAGAAGTCTCCCACCATGTGGCGTTCTTCCCTCTGCCTCTCATGGTGGGAATCTGCCATCCTCTCTTGGGTGCATATTGTTCATATTAAGTACCGTGTTCCATCACAGTAATCCATATTATGCTGGACTGCCTGGCTTTTATCCCTTTGTACTAAATAAGTCCCTCCCAACTTTCTTTGTCTCTAGTGTTAGGAGATGACTCCCGCATGGTTACATCTATCCTCAGTTTTCTTTATGAAAGTGCTTTGTCCACTCAGGTTTAAGTTCTTTAATTTTCGTCTGCAAAATCTCAGTCTCTCAGTGTAGGTGTTGGTTAGAGAAGACTTGACATTGCCTCCACACCAGTCAGATTATAACCCCCCCCCCCCCTCCCTCCTCCCCAGCTTTCCCTCCATTTTGTCTGGTACTTTGTGCAGTGTGTTTCTCCTTTTCTTCTGTCCTCTTCCCCTGTTGTCCCCATTGTATCAGTTGTGTGGGGTGTGTTGATGGATCAGTGGTGGTGCTGGTGTCCCATCACACGTAGCATTTCTGGAGCAGCTCTGCTCTCCCCATTTCCACCCACATGTCTGTTGTTCTTTCCTTTTCATGCTGCCCTGACATCCTTTTTTTAATCTTTGGTTACACGTCATCCCTTCCGCTAGACTAGACTGTGCTATTTATGTTGTTCCTCCCTCAATTTCTGATGACCTTGCTGTTTGGTTTCCCCCTTCCTGCCCCCCCCCCCCCCTCCCACCCAAAAAAATAGAAAACCAACCATCAAATGTCCCCCCAATGAGCCACAATTGTGGAACTTGGAAGAGACATGATGATGCACCAGTATATTTTGTAGCTGATGTGAGACAATGTTGCTAATGCCAGTTAAAATCCAACCACCAGCAACTATTACTTAGTATTTATCACTTGTATGAGATTCTTGAAATATATTTGTAATACTTGTATACTCTGAAATATTCAATGTTTCTATAAATACCAGTATTCTTAAATATTTGATGTTTGTAGAAATAGCTGCACTCTGCTTGAGGATTCAGTTTTATTCTGAGTGTACATTGGTGTCAGTAATAAACGTGCTTTCAGTGGTATGTTTTGTACTTCATTGGTGGCCCTGCCTTCGGGATTGGACTCGATTGTGTTTTCAGTGTGACATTGTTTGGTGAAGATGCCAGGTACTTTAAAACATCTGTATCGCTGTGGCTCAAATAAAGCAATGTAAAACCTGTGTTGTGTGGACAGGAACTGGAATAAAGGCATTCCTTAGATCCATGTTCAGTACACATGGATTTCAAAATGGCAGTGAGTCAGCTGCACATCAGGCATGCATCATGTTTTCCAGAGACACTGGTCAGGACAAATTGAAATTACAGAAAGGATTGGACCAATTCACCATATACAACACGTGGGATGACATGATGTGTTTGGCAAATGCATACTTTTACTTGCATGGCACAGCACAACAGTGGTTGGAGAACAGTGAAGAGGAGCTGAACAGCTAGAAGAAATTACAGGGAGAACTGAAGAAAATGTTTGGCATCAATCAACAGTAAAAGTCCACCTAGTAAATTAGCAACTGAAAAACAGGGCCCAGTGTGATGCGGAAATGACAGTCGTACAAACGGAATATTGTGGCCCTATGCCATACAGTGAATTTGAATATGACAGAAGCTGACAAATTCTCAAGCTAGACGAAATGGGCTGCAGAAGACGTGTGCCAAACACCTCAGTAATGGATGTCACAGTGACAGAGGAATACATCAAATAGTGCTAGTGAATTGGGTAAATGCAACAGGAAAGTCAGACGAATGAGGTAAGACTGACTCACGAATGTCATCGCTATGGCAGTTGTGGAAGAGCACCATCTGCTCACCTCTCCCATATACCATATAGTATGAGAAGAGATACACTTGTGTATGGCAGCCAGAGATGTCTGGCCTAGTACACATGAGATAACAGCCACAAATGTCAACCCCATTCTTCAGGAGAAAATATAGAATGTCAAAGAAGATGCGTATCAATCTTTAGCACCAGTCTATGCCACTAGTCCAGTATACCATGAAAAATAGACTCTGCCAACTCAGACTTATGCCAGAAAGCTGTCAAACAACCACCCAGCATCCGATCCATACAGGTGCAACAAACTCCTCCATCAAGTACAACAACGCACAGAAGAACAGACATTTTCAGGACAGAGGACAACATACAAGTTTGTTTTCACTATGGATGCAATGAACACATTGCATGCACCTGCGAGAAAGGAGGCAAGTTTTATACAACCTTACACCACCATCGCAACAGTTCTATTCACGTCACTAAACTGCAGATTATAACCGACCTGTGACACTTAGCTCATCACCACATCCCAGAGAAGGTCACTCCCCAAAATGCTGTAGCCATTTGCCATCGCTGTTCATTGACACCAGTCATTGCCTAGCCATTGACTTCAGGAAAAAGGAGCATGGAGATCATCTGTGGAGGTGAGGCCACGAAAGATGCAAATTCTCTGTGGACAACAAGTATGAAGATGTCAGGAAATCTCAACACCATTGATGGACAGTCTGTCCAGACACTAGTCAACACAGGGGCTTCCTTTTCTGTAATGCCGGATGCTCATCACCATCAGGTAAATAGGACTATGTCCACGATAAGAAAGCAATCGTGCAGAAAGTCACAAATGGTGAACATGTATTGCAACAATAACTATCAATGAAAAAAACACAGCCCTTTGAATGTAACAGAATGTTGTCGGTATGTTATTCTTGGATGGAACTTCTTGCAGGCATCAAAGCAGTCACAGACTATGGAAAGTCAGAGCTCCAGATTAACAAAGCTGTTGCAACAAGCACACACAACAAAGATTTCTTTGGGCCATGTTTGCTATTGAAGACTTTCTTATCTGGCCATTAATGAGATGAGTTCCAATTATCAGTTGAGATGCTCAGTTAAACTGTGAAACTTTTGTTGGTTGCAAATGGCTACTCAGGATCACAAGTGAAATCTGTATGCCTGCGGAGATTGTAGGCATTGCAGGTGATCAAAGAGACCTTTAGATCACGAACGTCATCTACAGCCACAACTTGTTTCTAAAGATATCTGTGTAGGAACAGCTGAATAAGTCCAGGAAGTGCACCTTAATGTTCTCAACAAAGAATTTTGGTCTGCTACCACTACAGTCAACACAAGGAAGGAAGCTACTACTGAGCTGGCAATAGGATATGGCCTAACTGAGGAATGTCAGCGAGTGTTAGCCATTCTGCACCAATTTTCAGGTGCCTTCAAATCTGCAATGGAGAAAAGGAAGATGGACCAAACAGGCCATGGTAAAATACCATATCAACACCAGGGATCATCCAAAATTTATATAGTGTGTCATCAGATGAATAATGGATAATCTGGGAGATAGTGGTGAAGATGCCGCAAGATGACATCATTGACCATTTAGAAAGTGTCCTATGGTCCTTGTGAAGAAGAAGAAGAAGAAGAAGAAGAAGAAGAAGAAGAAGGACAGCCCCTGGTGTTTCTGCATTGGCTACCGACGACTGAACCAAATCGCAGAAAAGACTTTTATCTTTTGCCATGCACTGATGACACTGTTACTGCTGAAAAGGAGCAAAGTATGTCCCAGCCATGGACGTGGAGTACTGCTATTGGCAAATCAAGGTTGCTAAGGCTGGCCAGGAAGACTGCCTTGATAATTCCTACCATCCTCCATGAATTTATTATTATTCCATTTGGACTGTAACACTCCAGCCAGCTTCAAATGTATGATGGACAACCTACTTAGATACCTTAAATGGATGGCATCTCTTTCCTATCTGGATGATATTGTTTTGTCCCCCTCCCCCACCCAAAGCCTTTTAATGAATGCCCAAGCCACCTGACAACCGTGTTCAAGTGTGTTCACACTGTATGTCTCTGTCTGAGTCTGACAAAGTGCCTCTTCCTCTCCCAAGGAATAAAAACCTGGGGCACCTAGTGAATGGTGATGGAGTCCATCCCATTACAGAGAACTTAAGAACTGTCACAGATTTTCCAATTCCTTGATGCATTTGTGACAGAAGGGTTTTTTTTTTTTTTTTTTAAATTCGCTCATACTATTGGCAGTTCACGTACAGCTTCTGCACCAAGACCTGTCCTTCGCAAAAACTATTGCAAGGAGACACCCATTACCTGTAACGAAGTGCAAAGTGTTTTCTGTTTCATTATAGAGTTGCTGACATCTCCAGTTCTACTATTATATTAAGAGAATGCCAAAGAAGAACTTCAAACTGATACTAGTGGTTCTGGAATAGGGGCAGTTCTATTACAAATTCAGGAGGGTGCTGAAAAGATGATAGCTTATGCTTTCAGAGTGCTATCCAAGTGTGACATGAACTGATCTTGAATCGATAAATAGTGCCTCACAGATGTTTGGGCCATCAATAGATTTTGGTCGTGTTTATTTAGCAAACCATTCACCGTGTGATGGACCACCATTCTCTGTGCTAGCTGACTAGCCTGAAGGATCTGCCAGGTCGGCTGTGGAGATGAGCACTGAGGCTTCAGGAGTGCATCACAGTTGTATATGAGGGTGGACTGAAAAGTAATGTACACATGCTTGTAGAACACAAACAAAAACAAATGTATTATAAGTTTTTTTATTCTGTCACTGAAAAAATTCTTCTGACTTTTCTTGAATCGAGGACAGCTGCTTTTATCTAATAGCCTGAGGTGTAATGATTACCCTTGAGGTCTTGCGAGTAGAGGAAGAAAATAAAAATTGCAAGACACATGATCGGGGGAGTAAGGAGGCTGTAGAATAAGTTCCTACTTCCAGTTTTGCAGAGTTTCTTCAGTTTTGTGTGAGGTGTGTGGCTGAGTCATGTTGCAAGATTGCTGTTTAATAATGAAGTTGACAAGTGCCTCAGATATTCCAGTATGGTATGCAATACACTTGTGAGTGATTTGCCAATCATTTTAAATCAAATTGTCACTGGATGTGCAATGTTCATCTGTGGTAGTGATCAGACATTTGCTTTATGTTTCAGCAATGATTATGGATTTTCCAGGCTCACACCCATGAAATTTTATTACCAATCAATTTACAGTAGACCTATCTACAAAATCATCGCTATAAACTGCCTGTAAATGATAATGAATTTCACCAGGAGTCTCATTTTCAGCTGTTAAAAATTCAATAACAGCATACTGTTTAACTTGCATGGACTTATCACTAGAATATGTCTCCATACTTTCGCTACTCAAAATACACTGGGTGAACATAACAGATGCCAACTGTGCACACATGTAAAGGGGAAAGTTATCTTCCATATGCTACCTCGCGCATTTCTCAAGGTCATTTTGTCCACATTCTAGAAGCTTGCCTGCATTACTTTCCAGTGTATCATTGTACAAAAGTGGAAACAAAACACAAGGACACCAACTGCCTTTCAAAGGATTCTTTGGTGGAACATAGTAACATGGGTGAAATCTCAGTCATTGCTATGTTAAATGACTTTATTAATGAACAGGGGTAAGATTCAGCACTGCTGAAAACTATAGAATCCTTGGAGGAGGAACCAACCGAAGGAGAATCCCTATTAATTAATTAATGGAGCATTGTATACGAGAATTATGCTTTAATGTGGCAGAAATGTTTGTTCATCTTTCCATCACATTAAACAGCCACTTGCCCTAATTTGTCACCGGGGGTTCACGGGGGCTCTACTGGTCCATTTGACATTATGTGAGACACTGTACGGAATGCCAGCAATGGAAGTATGTGCCACTCCAGGGCATTTGGTACCAATCACACCTGCAGTGTCACTCCACCAAATTGGAATTGACCTCTTGAGGAGGTTGCTGAAGTCACCACTTTGGAATCAATGGGTAACGATCTTCACTGTCTACCTCAACCATTATGCTGTCACTAAAGCTGCGCCAACTACTGAAGCTCCAGAAATTGTGAAGTTCCTTGTAGAAGACAACACTCTGAAACCTGCGATGATTTCTGATTGTGGAAAAGTTTTCCAGTCAAGGCAAGTATCACAGGTAATTTCACATTGCAACATAACCTACCTGATAAATGCCTACCATCTTCAGATGAATGACAATACAGAATTCTTTAATAAGTTGTTGGCAGATATGCTGCTGATGTACGTATACAACACGAGAGATTGGAATACTCCATTTCACATTCACATACAACACAGCACAGCTAGGCCCCACAGGCTTCACACAGTTCTTCCTGCTCCACAGTTACGAGGCTGAAGCAGCAACAATGGATACACTGTTCCTGTTTTATTCGGATGATATTCAAATGACTACATGGATACCTCATTACAAAGACCAAAGAACCAAGGCAGTTGGCTCACATACGGACACTGGATGCTGAAGAGGAAGACTGAGAGCGCTACAATGCCAAGCACCAACCAGTGAGACACAGCCCAGGAGACGTGGTTTAGATTGTTCCACCTGTGCGAACGTGCAACTGTCAGAACTAAAGCGCTACTTTGGCACATATCCTTTGTTGCTTCTCAGACATCACACTTTTAGTCAAGGATTATGACCCTTCAGAAAGAAAAGTGCAGAGATGTCTTTGATGTCCTCCGTTTGACACTCTGCTACAATCCGAGAGGCTGGTTGACAATGGTGGGTTCAAAGAAACTGAAGACCCACTTGACGATTATGAAGCTTCATTGCTCATTATAATGTAGTAAGTATAACAACATAACCAGAATGTCAAGATCTGCCAGTGCCATCAGACAAAGGATCACTGATAAGATCTAGATCCACAGTGCTGCAGTTAGCACAAATGAGAATTTCTGGAACAGTGGGTCGCCATTTCTCTGTCAGAGACAGAGAAATGCCGTGAGCTGCAGAGCACATAGTGTGGTATAGTGGTTAGTGTTGCTGGGTGATGTGCTGGGAGTTGTCAGTTCAGATTTGACCACTAGCAATTTTTTGTTTGGTAATTATCATTTCTGGAGGGTTCTGGAAATATATTTGTAATGCTCATATATTCTGGAATATTCAATGTTTATATAAATACCAACATTTAGGAATATTTAATATCTGTATAAATAACTGAACTCTCAGCCCAGGAATTCAGTTCTATTGCGGCTATATGTAGGTGCTGGTAATAAACATGTTTTCAGAAAGTGTTGTATGAGTACTTCATTGACAACTCTGCCTTCAGAATTTGACTTGATTCGTCGTGACAATATAGTAAATCGTATGTATAGAATGAGGGCGAGCAAACATATTTTACCAGCTGATATGAAAGTCACTGGAAATTTTGAGAATAACTGAATCTTGTCCACTGTTGAACTTACATGGCAGACATTTGTCTTCACAATAGTCAGTTCTATTATTGTTAAAGCTTGAACAATGTGCAACAGCCAGAAGTGATAGGAGGAGTGAGAGTATGGTAACTGTATGTATGTCTTGGAAGTAAGTACCTGTGGGGTATCCTGGGCTAGAAGGCAGCAAGTATTTATTACATGCAGGGAATTTTCACTTAGTTTAAGTCAACACTGTGGGGCACTTTCAATTGAAGGCATCCTGTCTGATGGAGTTGATTAGAAATCTTTCTACTATGTAAACATGTTGTCGGTACTCAGTTTTTTCCTAATGAAGATAAAGCCTCCCCCAACATGATGATCAAATTCACAAGGTAGATCATTCATTGTTACTCCCTGTTGCAACTCAAATGAAATACTGCCAGGTGTAAAATACAATGGAAAGGGGCATCTTCATATATAAGCATCTTCCATCTGCAGGGGAGGGGACAAGAGGGAGCACTTGACCCCCCCCCCCCCCCTCCCCTCGCGTCTGGAATCCAGAGTTCAGAGTTTTTATTGATTATACATACACTTCTAGAAGTGAGTTTTCATAATTCCACTAAATCTCTTGTTTAGCCAATTTTAGCATTACATATCTGACCACAGTGAAGCAATACTATGGCTTCTCAAAACAGACCAACTATTTAATATTAAAAATGGCAGTCATTGCGGGTGGATGGATTTCAACTGGCAGCTTGCAGTACTAATCACCACACCACACCACACTACATGCACTGGATCTCATGACAGTATTGAACGCTTAACCTAGATAATGTTGATGGACATTGTCATGTATGCTTCCAGACTCTCTTGCTCTGATGTTCCTGTTATTTATTGCAGACCATACATTTTCTCGTAATGTTTCACATTACACATTATACCAGAGGCAGTGGAACTCATTGTGGTGTATTGTTCATCAAAAGTGTAGTAAATTGCCTTTGTAGTTGTGAATTAACTAAAGTTTCTCATGACAAGACAGTTTTAGCAAAACGTACAAGAATATTACAGTTGTCAAGTGTGTTTATAGAATTGAATTTAGTACTTGAATATCTTCTGATTTCTTTTTGTTTTTCATAAATTTGATATATTCACTGCTCATTTTTCTTTGCAAGATATGTAGGCTATGGTATCATCCTTTTCAGATACACACATCAAGAAAAGTTTTGCACCATCTGTTATTTCTAAATTCATGGTGTGGCATACATATATATTGATTTTCAGTGTGTCCAGATAACAAAAAAGTGTAACAATAAGGTTGTCTGTTTCTCATAGGCAGTACGTGGTGTAACATCCCCTTGCTCGGATAAAGGCTTGACTCTGTTGTGGCATACCATTGCTGAAATCAATCCACCCTGATCCAAATTGTCTCACTCTTCCATGATGATTCCGCATGAGTCACGCAGACAACATTGTCGTTGTCAACATCCAAAAATAGCGCATTTCAATCAATCCCATGTATGTTTGATTGGGTGTATATCCAGTAACAGGCAGGCCATTCCATTCTGGTGATCCTCACATGCTGAGGAATTTGTTCACAAGAGCAGCATGATGAGCTTGTGAGTTGTCATCCATCAAGATGAATTTGTTACTCAAGTGTTGGCAATACAGTCCCACTATTGGTTGCAGAATCTCATCCCAGTACTGTAGAGCTGTGAGATTGTCCTCAACAATGCAAAAAATTTATGGTGGCCTCACGTAATGCCTACTCAGAACATCAGTGGGACACCACCTTCTCGCACAGTCGTGGAGGCATTCGATATTACCATGTTGTCTGCGATTATTAGGGTATAAACAGACCGAAGTTTCATCTGTAAACAATACCTGATACCAATCCTGGGATGTCCCTTCTGCGTTATTTCTTACCCATCTGCAACTACGTCACAGTGTTGGGATGTACTATGTGGTGTTTGCCATGGTCATTGGGAATGAAGAGTCGCATCGCACCGTGAGCTCTTAACAATTTACTTGATGTCCTTTAGCCTCATTGACTGCTGAATTAAGTCCTAGGGGACTCAGCCATGGTTCCTTTGGCTCAAAAGTTGTAGATATTGATCATACTGTGCCCCTGTCAAACACGAATGAGCTGTGTAGTGTAAGTCCTCAACACTGCCTGCCGATTTGAGCCAGTTCAGTCTCCGTACCACATCCCTCTGGTGCACAAATCTATCAACTGCCCCCATTGGCAAGCCTTCTGCGCATAACACGGTGATGTGGACCTGATCATTGGTCGCAACTGTCTTTCGTAGCATGATGGATGTTCACTCAGCTGTTCCACAGACCTATGTAATTAGTTTCTACTGGAGCTTTATTTTCAACTCAAACACTGCAATCCATTAAAGTGTGGTGTTCTAATTGTAGGGAGCACTCATTATAACTGTGTGTATGTTTATAAACAATGTCAGTGGTGACCTTCTGATCTGTACAGGAGCAGTCATAATAGCAACACACCTGCACGGCATATCATCAGGCTGATACAAAAGTTTTGTTGATGTTAATAGTTTAAAATTGTTATTTATATTCTCAAGCATTTTTATCCTTCATGGTTTCCTTTCATTTCCTCTCTTTTTTTTGTTTTGTAAAAGTGGGGGTATCAAGTGTGTTGTGCAAAGCATTGGGTCACATTGAAATTGGCAGCAACAGCTGCGCAAATGTAGGCTTGTAAGAAAAATAAAATGCCTGTTGTATCAGTTGGATGCCATGGAGGGGTGGGGGGGGGGGGGGGCGCATCTCCTCAGGAGGATCCTTGCGGTGTGTTAACTTAGCACTGCACCATATTTTAAGAGAAAGTAATCTGTATGCTAATGGGGTACAAAAACCATCAAATAACCAAAAATTGAACAACAGTAGTTCTCCAGTTGTTTACAAACTGTTTTGCTGTGTTAACCTTCTTTTCTCCAATCCTAAAGATGATTTATCTTCGTTTGCTGTATTATTCTGTGTTTAGTATTTGGACTCCCTGTGATGAAATGCACATGATGATGCTCTCGTAGAATAAGAAGTCACTAAATCGTATTAAAGGTAACTCTGAAATATTTCTGATTGCTGATGACACTAGCTTCATAGTAAAGGATGTTGTGTGCAACACTGTCCCGGTTTCAGATAGTGCAGTTCATGACCTAAGTTCATGGCTTGTAGAAAATAACCTAACGCTAAATTACAGTAAGACTCAATTTTTACAGTTTCTAATACACAATTCGACAAAACCCGACGTTTCAATTTCACAGAATGGGTATATGATTAGTGAAACTGAACAGTTCAAATTTATAGGTGCTCAGATAGATAGTAAACTGTCATGGGAAGCCCACTTTCAGGATCTTGTTCAAAGACTTAATACTGCCATTTTTACTATTCGAACGATATCTAAAGTGAGTGATTGTTTGATATGGAAATTAGTCTACTTTGCTTATTTTCATTCGCTTATGTCATATGGTATTATGTTTTGGGGTAACTCTTCCCATTCTAAAAGAATATTTTTGGCTCAGAAACGGGTGGTGTGGACAATAAGTGGAGTAATTTCACGAATCTCTTGTTGACCCCTGTTCACAAGTTCGGGTATTTTGACATTGGCCTCTCACTATATATATTCCTGTCATTTCTTGTTAACAATATTAGCTTAGTCCCAAGAATAAGCAGCTTTCACTCAGTTAATACTCAGCAGAAATCAAACCTACATTTGGATTGGACTTGCTTAACTCTTGTGCAGAAAGGTGTGCAGCATAGTGCTGCATCCATTTTCAATAAGCTACCGCTCAAATTCAAAAATGTTAGCAGTAATCCATGCGCTTTCAAATTGAAACTGAAGAGTTTCCTCATGGGACACTCCTATTCTGTTGAGGAATTCCTTGAAAAATTAAGCTGATTCTTATTGTATTGTTGATTGCGTTTAATTAAACTTATGAATTGACTTTTTTAGGGTTCATAAACATTTTATTTTTATCTGTTATTACTTTTGTGTTGTAATTTCATGTACTGACATGTTCCATGACCTTGGAGATTTGCTCCTCAATTTGGTCCTACTGAACCTGATCTATAAATAAATAAAATAAATAAAAAATTGGGCCTAATGTGTTACTTGCTTCTCCAGAAGCCAAATCTTTTTAGAATATGTCTGTATGTTATTATTATTACTATTTATTATTTTGAATAGCCTTCCTAAATTATAAAACTGTGTTCTGAATTTAAAGTCGGGTTTTCTTTTTCTTCTTCTAGTCAGATCGTAAGATGGTTCGCTACGGAGAATATTCACCCCTGAACCCAACTTGCAGAACATCTAGCAAGCTGCTTCTGGGGATTGGGGAGTATGATGAAAGGAAGCGCTTATTAGAAGAAAAAAAGAAGCAGGAACATAAACAGGTTAAAAATTAATATTTTGTAATGGATCTACAAAATGTTTCCTAGTTCAGCACTTCAGTGTTGCATAAGCTGTCATATTTATCATTGAAATGGACCTTTTTATAAAATTACACAGCTGTGTTTACTTCTTTGGTAACATCTGATTTTTATCAATTAAGAGATCCTATTAGTCTATTTTTGGTAACTTTTGTTGCTGCTGGAGTAAGTCATAGGCAAGGTTTTGAAATTCTTCCATTCATTGCCGTGCAGTGCTCGCCATTTGAGCATACTCAGTGTGTTAAAAGTCAAACTGGAATTGATCAAGGAGATTTTTCATGTGTGTTTTAATGATATTTAATCATGTACTACCAAGACCTACAACTTACTAATTGAATATTTATTTACTGTTAAAGTTTTCCAATTTTTTGAAGTGTTAGGTGCAACCATTGCTTAAAGCTTTAATCATGAGACATCTGTTTGTATCCTGCAGCAACAAGTCAGACCTCATGTATAATTTTCAGAATCTGTATGTCACTAAGGAAATTTAAAATCAGAATATGGAATTCATTTTTGTGCATAATTTGCTTCTATTTATGTCTCTCTTGCTGTAAGCCTCAAGCTTCCAACCAATTTGTCAGTGAGCTGTTGTGTACCTATTTCATGACAGTTTCAGTGCTATAGTAAATTTTGATAAGAAATGTTAGAGTTTATCACCTTCATTAAAAAAAAAATAAACAGACTATAGCATCTCATTTCAATTTTCTGTCTATGGTATGTGAAAACATGACAGCTCAGGTAGTGGAATCGATGCGCGAGGCTGTCACATAATTGGGACATGTCGGTAGTGTCACTACCACAGGTATGATTTCCTAAAAATCTACCAACACACAGTGCTAAAACTTGTAAGGAAACTCCTGTGGCTGGGCTAGGTTAAAAACAATAAAATCGTATGTTCCACATAAGACATCTCGCAGTGGGTAAGGATATTAATGGTTACCTGTAGTGTGTTGTTGTGAGCGAGTATGCCGTGGATGGTGTGCTTGTGTGGCCTTGCACTTGCTTACTCAACTGAATAATCAGTGATTGAACACCATTCGTAGTATAAGGAAGAAAACAATTCAAGATGGGGGTAAGGGGGCATTGTCATACTGACTATGCTTACAGCTCTGTAATAGCCAGCCACCAGAATGGTAGTATTGCTAACATGGGTAGCAGTGCTGACAAGAGGTCAGTTCGTTTCTCAGGCAAATCAGTAGAATTTGTGATATATTGAAGGAATTCAAAAATTTTACATTTAAGCAGGATGTCCACTTAGGCTTGTGGAGCCTGTACGTAGATAGAGCTCACAAAGTTTATAAAGAGTATATTGTTAACTGTTCTTTGAAGAAGAATGATTGCTTAGTAGAATCAGTTTATGGGTTCATAAGCATAAAGAGCAGATTGAAAATTGTCATGCATGTAGGAAAATTGGAGTAAGGAGATATGGAGTTACACTGGGGAAACAGTCGTGATAACCAATGTAGTATTGGAGGGCAGCATGGAGGGTAAAAATCGTATAGGGAGACCAAGAGATGAATACACGAAGCAGATTCAGAAGGATGTAGGCCGCAGTAGGTACTGGGAGATGAAGAAGCTTGCACAGGATAGAGTAGCATGGAGAGCTGCATCAAACCAGTCTCAGGACTGAAGACCACAATAACAACAACAACAATATTTATTTATTTGTTTATTTATTTTTTCCCGGCTATGAATTTGATCCATGTTCTGCACTTGGGCACCGCAAATGTGGTGTTGTGCTTCCAGGCCTAATAACATAGCCTGTATGAACTTCTCAAAGATTCAGTTTCCTTCAACAGTCGCCACAATGTAGGTCTTCATACTTTATATTCTTGACCACTTTAGCTTGTAAGGATCTTCTTGGACTTGTGCACAGACCACATTTTAGTTGCACTTTGTCCACAAAATTTTTCAACACTTATTTATTTATTGTGCATGGTCTCCTTCGAAATACTCTCCTTGAAAAATTTATACACTGCTCCCAACACCATTTCCATGTAGGGAAGCAGTCTTGGTATATATCTTGCTGGATCACATGAATTGCCATTCTATATTTTCTATTGTTGCAAAGCTTCATCCTTTCAACAGGGTTTTCAACTGTGGAAATAAAGAGTCCACAGGGAACTGGTCTGTGGAGTGCGGAAGATGAGGCGACACAGTAATTTCATGTTTTGTGCAATAGTTACTCACTGACATGGATGAGTGTGCGGGTGTATTATTGTGATGCAAGAGCCATGAATTCTCACACCACATTTCAGGCTGCTTCCCTCTCACATTTTCTCGCAGGCGCCAACACACATCCCAATGGTACCATCAATTAACAGTTTGCCTCTGTGGTACGAATTCATGATGAACCAATCCTTCAAAGTCAAAGAAATCCAGCAGCATGCATTTGACATTTGACGTGACCTGACGAGCCTGTTTTCCTTTTTGTCTTGGAAAACTTTTCCTGACCCATTGTGAAGATTGAACCTTTGTCTCAATATCATAACCATAGACCCACATCTCATCAGCAGTTATGATTCTCTTAAGGAACATCTCATTCTCATTTTCGCGATCCAAAAGCTCTTCAGAGATTGGGAGGCAGAGATCTTTCCGATCTTGACGTGTGAGCCGTGGGATGAACTTTGGCAGCAACATGATGCATTCAGTATGCCTTTTCAAGATTTTGTGACACAATCCGACTGAATTGTTACATCCTTCAGCAATCTCTCGGACAGTCAGTCTTCAGTTGGCACGCACAGTTTCATCAATGTTCCTGGCATGAGCGTCGTTGGTAGATGTCGAAGGGCATCCTTAAATGAGGATCATCTTTAACTTGGTGTCCAGCCATTTTTAAACTGTATGAACTATTCCTAACACAGAGTATGGCTTAAGCATTCTTCACCGTTGGCGTCCGGCATCATTTGGTGAGTCTCTGTAAAGGCTTTCTTGAATTCCATGCAAAATTTAATGCAGATGTGTTGCTCCTCTAACTCTGTCATATCAAAATTCGCAAACTGTTTAACATAACTCAAGAGAGCACTGAACAATAACTAACAAACACGCAACAATGAAACTTCCAGCAGTTACACATTTAACAAAGATGTGTGCAGGGATGCCAACTGCATTTTGCTCCAACACGCCACTGGTGTACAATTACGAATGTTCCGGAATTTTTTGAATAGACCTCATGTAGAATAGATCATGATTAACATAGGAATTGTGAATAAATTTAAGTGTTCAGAAGGATGAGTTTACATCACACAGCAGTGTGAAGGCTTTCCCTTCACCAGCATGCAAGCCTTCAGCAAACTTGCACTAGATGAGGAGAATGCAGAAGCAGCTTGGCCGGAGGGGGCACAGCAGTAATAACTGCAGGTGAAACAGACAGTTCATTAACCAACTCCTCAGATGAATCTGACCAAGTTTCCAACCATCTGCCTGCACATCACATCGAACAGCATGAACATTATTGGTCAATTGTACTTCTGTAACAGCAGGTGATGCACCTTACACATGCTTATTTGGCAGTCTATTGTACTGCTGCTGTTTGCTTTATTACACCCTTTAATCTGTTGTTTTATTTCTCTGCTTTTTATGATTATTACTGTATTTCTTTTAATTTTAAAATTGCACTGTAGTTTTATAAAGTTTATGAAGTTGTGATTAAGAAGTGTAAGGGATCCTGATAGCCTAAAAATAGCTACTAGTCAGAAAAGGCAACTTATTGTGTGCTCAGTCGAACAGACTTGACAAAGGTTGTGATGGGTGTTGGAGTGACAACTGTTCAAGACTGGAAAAGCATCTTGAAACTTTTTTGTTAATTTTAGACAATGGTGTAGAAACCAGAACAACATTGAAAAAACCCAAACTGGAGCTCTTGGATGACGCCATGAAGGTTTGGTTTTGTCAGTAAAGAAGGAAGGCAACCCCACTTTCAGGCTCTTTCATTAAACAACAAGCTTTTCAAGCTGTTCAGGGAATAGGGTTGTGATATTTCTGAAGCAATGAAAACCTCAACATAGAAGATGGGATTTACACAGATGCGCAAGCTTTGAGAACAACTTCAGAAAACCAGTCTACAAAAATGATGGAAGGTGGTTTGTCGTGACTTAAACAAAGAGCAAGAACTTACAGAAACTAATGAGTCAGACACTGTATAATCAGTCACTGATTTGCAAACTCATCAGATTTACAAGTATATCTAACCTGCTGATGTAGAGTGACAGCTAGCAGAAGTTGAAGTTGCTGCTGTTGCTGTTGCTGTTGCAAATCAAGAACTTGGAAGATGATCATGTCATCGATCTTGTCTTCTAACAATATAGTGTTGAGCAAGAGGAGTCAGATGATGAATAAAAGGAAGAAGATGAAAATATCAGCCCCTCTTCAGCAAAGAATGTGTTATGGCCAAGGAAGTGGCATGATGCAGCCACAAAGTAAAGAGGTTTAAGAAATTGAAACAAAAATAAATGTTACACATTTCAAGTCAATTTTCAATGCTAAAATTTTCTGGGTTCTTTCATGTTTATTAGAGCTATAACGTTTTTATTTAATTTTGATTTATTACATAGATTTGTACTCTGTAAATGACTTGTTTCATTCTGCCCTGATTAACTGACCTTTTTAGTGTTCCAACCAAGCCCTGGTCCCGAATGTGACTGTTAAATGAGGTTCCACTGTATGTGGATGGCTTTTTCATTAACAGTAAGTTTGAAAAACAGGTTGTATATGATCCGGGACAACCGGGAGACCCGGGAAAAACCTGGGAATTTTTTCATCCAGGAGAAAACTCGGAAAAACTCGAGGAATTTTTGTGTTTAGTTTTCAGTTAAGTTTTTGTGATTTTAATTGGTAAGAAATAATACTTTAACAAAGCGTATTACTGTATCCCGCTACCTCATAATAATACTGCAGCAATAAAACATGAACGAAAGAAAGAACGAAAATAAAAACTTAAGTTGCAAAGGAAATGCGCCATATACAACAACAAAACACAGTGCTCATACAAGTATCTGCCAACAGCAAAACGTGTCAACTGCTTTAGGAGGAGTATGCAGTGCTTTGTTACAACAAATTGCCTCCAATGAGTGTGACGTCACAACTGTTTACTTTAGATTAGTTTGAGCAGTTGCGAGCGGACTCATACACATGCGCAGTAGTCGCGCATGTGTAGTACCTTGTCCCGCTTCTGGCTACAAAAGTGTGGCAGGAAGTAGCATGATGCTACCAGAAAAAATATTACTGGCGCATGCAACCTGCCAGATTCACTGGGGTCACACTGGGGTATCTGCCCCAGGTGCCAATTTCAGTCGAGCATTAATCCCCCTGCAGAATAATGAAGTTATTTTTGTCAGTTTGCTAAAGTTATTTGGCTTTGAGTAATCTTTCCTGCTGAAGCAGTCAATTTATTGGAAATGAAGTGTTTACTTCCACACTATTGGCTAGTTTCAACTGTTTACTGAATTTCAAAAGAGCAGGTTTTCATCTACTAGCACATACGGCATTATGCCATTATAAAGAATCAAAAATGAGGTGACACAGTACCGGTACTCCAAGAACATTTATATCTGAATCTGGATGTATGAAATGTACACTTTAAGCTGAATTATGCCTTTTAGTATGGTTCACGAAATTCCGATGCTCTTGGAGTATCCTCTGATGTCTTGTTTCTTTTATGACATAACGTAAGATCTTATATGTTTTACATGTACGAACATACGGGCTTCCTGCATCATCGTAGCTGCACAAGCATGGTGATGCCTGTTATCTGGTGCTCTTTGGCAACTGCTGAAAGGAACCTCTTCCTAACAGGTCGCGGGAAAATATTACGAACGGTTGTTTGAAAAGCGTTACTTTCAAAGTAAATTTCCTTTTACGTACGATGAACTATGTGCGAAAATGTATGATAAATTTCTTAAATCCCAGAGCGTTTACCTCTCATTTAAAAATCAACTCTTTGAGGACGACTATTTAGGGAAAATTTCAAGCCCAGAAGATCAGACATTTATGTCATTATTAAAAACTTTACTGGCACATTCGTGTGATTTTATATTTTATCTTAAAGTGTAACACATGCAAAAAAAAAACCTATTATATGTGAAACCTTAGCTTCTCTTGCAGCTTATTAATCTTAGAGACCAATATTACCTATTTCTACTGGCTGACTACATCACACGTCTTCACGTCTTATGCTCTGTATATCTGCTGTCATTGGCTAGCGAGATCACATGACATGAGCCATGACTGGCTCACAAAACTGCATCGCAATCTTGATTTCAATGCTTCGAAAAGTAACATACGGTGATTGGTGGAATTCAAATTTATACCTTTAATATGAAAATATGCAGCCTACCTGTTGCTGCACATCAGAGATCTTCCTTTTTTAAAAAAAAAAATATATTTTTTTCTTGGCCGCGTATACACGCTGAAAAACTTTACAGTGTAAAATATTATTTATAACTGAAGTAAAATTATTGTGCAGTGATTAAAACTGAAGAAAAGCTTCATTTTAATAGTTAATGTTATTTGTGGAATGTATTATCAAGTGTGTTCATTATTCAGATTTCAAGTGTCAAAAGTCATAAGAGCAGGCTTGAAAAGTGATTTGAAGAAAGACAACTGAAAATTGTGAGCATACGTGGGACAGTATGTAAAGTAATAAGTTGGTGCCAACAGAATTTTGATAATTTTCTACTGCTGGTTTAAAGTCATTTGTAGTGTAACGTTGTCTTCGGGATTGCATAGTAACAAAGATTAGAAAGGAAAATTGTTATAAAATTGGGAAAAGCCATAGATTTTTAACAGAAATTAGTAATAAATATTTCAACATCTGTATCACTGAGTGTTCTGTTCAAAGTGAAATGCAAATTGGCACAAAAACGACATGCTGATAGAGAAAACACAGCCCATAGAGAACAAAATTGTGAATAATGGTTCCCTGCTGTCCCTTCACAGGACAGGACGCGATGGGATTGTATATGAAAATACAGTGATAGCGAGGCTGGAAGCCAGGTCCATGTTAAGTTGTAAAAAATTCTGGAATTCTTGAAAGATGATGGCATCAAATTCACGTAGTCATAACTACATTTCAGTTTAATAGTAGTACCATGACTACTTTCACGATCGTCCCATCCCCCCACTCCAGTTGACTGTTTCATGGCCCTATCACTGGTGATCCTCATACCATGGACCAGTCTCTTACCTAGATTCCATTGAGCTTGCCACTGGTGGGATTGGCTTTTTCAAACTAAATGTATGGTGATGTAGGTTAAGATCCCAGGTATCACATCCTGTGGCCATTCATCCTGGGGTGGGGCCTTGTTTGCGAATAATTGATGAAAAAAAAAATTCAATTCATTGGATAGGGTAAGGGTTTTACACACAGAGGCTTGGGTTTGAATCTTGTCAAGTGTATTAAATTTTCTATTTTTAAATCTTTATCGAAATGACTTTGATCATTATTTTTATTCAATTAATTGGTTTAAATGTATTTTTTTTTTATTTCTGTTCATTTGTCACATAATTTAATCACCATATGAACTTTTTTGTGTTTCATTTTTTCTTCATTTAATTCTTTTTCCACTCACAATTTTTGTGAATGTGAATTTAGTTAAATTTATGTATTATAATATTCAATTATTTGAAAATTTCAATCCATCAGTTAAAAAGAAGAGACGAAATAATCTATATATATTGAATGTGTAATGGTGTGAAAAAGTATTTTTCACATTGAGATGTTCCTGTTTTTTGCTTAGTAATTGTCAAACAAACATTTGAAAGATAGTCTAAATTCCTATTGCACTATGAACAAAATAACACAGATGAAGATTTAAACGATAAGTAAAACAAAACCCAAGCAAAATAAGGAGTAGATGTAATGATTGCAATAACATGGATGAAAAAATAGGATGTTAAAAGAAATTAAATTGAAATTAATGCATAAAATTAATTAAAACGAGCAAAGATTTCAAGTGAAAGATGAATGATAGGAAGAGGAATGAGAGCAAATGAAGAGGTTGATTGTATGATTAAAATGACATGGCAAAAGAATGGAGATGAAAATTCCATTTAAATCAATTAATTGAATAAAAATGATTAGTCATTTCAATAAAGATTTAAAAATGTACCCACACAAAATTTTTGTCCACTAGCATCACTCAAGTAAGTCTACTGCATATATTAATGTGTACAGAGTGGTGCACAGTAACAGTTAAAATTTTGAATCCTTTGCAGAGCTGTTTGACTGAGTTTTTCTCGTCTTTTACTAATTTTTTGTTTCTTTAGGTCCGCCCAGCTAGAAAAGAATGCTCCCAACCATCCAGTATGCAAAATTATATTGCGCCTGCAGCCCCAAAATTCTCTTCCTCTGTTGCTGATAAATCTGTCCAAGTTGAATGTGATGCTGCCAATGATCAGAATAAACTTCGTCGTACATATGTTGATCAGTGTGTACAGGTGACTGAACCACCAGCAGTGGATATTCGTGACGATCTATTGAAGGTAAAATGTAGTTCAAAGGAATATGAATGTACAAGAATTATTTCTAATATTGTTTTGATTTTAAGTAACAGACCACTGAATAAAAATAGTAGAGTACAACATGACATTCTTTGTAACAGAAGCTAGCTCTAGTGCTCTCTCTCTCTCTCTCTCTCTCTCTCTCTCTCTCTCTCTCTCTCTCCATGTTGTATGATAGCATAGGTCAGATTTATATAACTGCATGTAAAACGTTGCTACACTAGTTTTTATTTGGGCACAATCTTATACACTAAAGCTTTATAAATTATAAATATCATGATGGTACCCTGTAAAAATTACCATTGGTTTTTCATTTGTTAAAGGATTTATTGGTAGTAGAAGTACCTACTAAATTTTAGTTTTCTATTTTGCAGATATTAAATATAATCAGAGAATTGTGTTGAAACATGCAATTACACAGTATTCATAAATTACTTATTGTGCTTGTCTAGCATTAGCATTTGTATCAGTGTAATTTCTGCTTTATCATATATGATTACAATATGCCAAAATTCTAGGATGACTATGGAATTCCATACAAAAGCAATCAAAAAAGAAAATATATCAGTGGACTTCACGATTTAGAAGTTGCTGCAGGTGAAAATCTGAGCCTCAATATTGAAGACAGTACTGTAAAGAATTCCATTGATTTTAGTATGCTGAGCCCTAGAGATAGGAGACTGATGGAATTTTGTGGCAGTGGCAGTTATAACCCAAGCTTTTATGAGAAGTGGAAATCTCCTACAAGAACTGTTGCTGAAAAGGATGCTGGTTTAGCTGCAGAGGTAAAAAATTGAGTTGTAATTAAGCAATAGAATTACTGTCAAACCTGTTTAAAATGCAGTGTGCACTGGGGGAAAAAAACTTTGATATAAATGTCAGAAATGTCAAGAACACCAGTAGCTGTAATTTCATCTCGAATTTATTGTCAGACGATTTCAGTGTTACAGTACTTCATCATCAGGCTCTGTGTACCAGATAACATATGTATGTCATATATGAAAATAACTGGACTTAGCACCAGCTCTTGTGTGACAGCATTTGCACATGACAACACCTCAGACACAACTTCAGTTGTGTTTGAGATGATGTGTGCAAATTCCTTTTGAGCAAGAACTGTTGAGAAGGGTGATTATTTTCACATACAACATGCATATGGTTGTCATCGAGGAAAGTCAGCCGTTATATGGTATAGAGGGCCTGACGATGGCATATTGTAATGCTGAAACTGGTAGCTAATAAACTGGAGATAAAATTGCAGCTGATGGAGCTTTTGACATTTTATCATACATATCAGCTGTGTTTCTACCATTCACTAAAGCATGAATGGGTGCACCTAAGTTTGATATCAATGTCTGAGCAAGTCATAAGATGTTAAATTGAACAAAATTTACCAAGTAAGTGAAGGCAAAAAGTGCAAAGTTGTGGAGATATGGCCACAAAGCAGCAGCAACTCAGTAACAAAAGTGCCCAAGTATGTAAATTTATCATAACATCTGTTATGCTAGAGAGCACAGGAACTGGTTGAGTTGCTTCAGATTACTTAAGCAGAACAGTTACAGCTAGACAATGTTCACATTCATATGCTAGACTGGTTAACTTAGAAGAGGTCTTATCACTCTTAGCTTTGCAGCACATATCTTGATAGTTAAATAGCCATGCTAAGAACAATATTTTAGTAACATTTAGCAACTCAGATTCCCTGCCCAGCCTGAGCATCAGTATGGAACAGTTTCAGTAAATAATGCAACCCCACACTTGTCTGGTGGTGCTCCTTGAAGTCTTCAATAGGCACCATTGATAATAGGACTGTTGACTTCCCCTGTGTTCACATTTTTTTATTTGGATTGCATCCTGGGCTCCTTGCACTTGTTTACAATGATTATCACTATGCACTTGCTTCTGGCTAACTGCTTACTTTGTGAATTCTGCTGTCATCGATCACAGAATCCGCATTTTTGTTCCACTGGTCTCTGTGTCACCACCAGTGCAGGTGATTGTAAACTTAGTTCTCCTACACTGAGTAGAATATCAAAGGGGCAACAAGGACTTTCTCCTTTCTCATAGAGCAGCTATTCACGTGGATTCTGAGTTTCCACAATTGTGGCAGCAATAAGTGAAGCATCAGCAAGAGAAGTTGTGGGAATTTCAATAGCAATAGCAGGAATTACAACTGTTGCAAAACCAACAACTGTCTGCAGCTGCAGCATCAACTCCTTTCTCTCAACCATCTGCTTGCTTCAACAGGCAAGTGAGAGTTGGGAGGTCTATTTACATTGTTTTGTTGTTGACTAGGCAAGTCAAATAACTGACACCGAATGTCAGAGTGCACACCTATTGTCTTCTAGTAATAAATTGTACAATGTGGTGGAAAATCTACACTCACTCTTGAACCCTAGCAGTTTGAGGTTTTCAGATGTTTGTGGTTTAATGACTGACTGTTAAGTCACCAAATTCCATAATTGCAGTTAGACTCAAATTTAATCAGTGTATTAAACAGTGTAAGCAAATGTCGGATTGCCGTTAGGCTTAACACACAAATGTGATTTTTCTTGTAAACAGTGTGGCTCTTAGTATGCAAAATTGTTAATCCATGATGTTATAGGTATGTATAGCTCTTGATAATGAAGTTCGTGTGAAGGCTTTAAGGTCATCTGTTCCAACCATGAGCAATGTGCTAAAAATTGCTGAAGCTCAAAAGAAGCTCATCAGCACAAGCTATGTTCCACAATACTTCTGGTATCAGCATGTTCTTCAATCAACAAATGACAACCAGTCAATGTTGTCATCTGATTTACCGAGCACAGTCACCTGGTAGACTGGAAAGGCAGGACTCATAATGGTCAGTCCCCCTATTGTTGGTAGAAGCACACAGGTAAAAGCATTATGTTTGCCATGTCTTCAGCATCTGTATGACCCACTAAAATGGGTCAAACAAACCTGTGAATGTTGATGCTGCCCTTCTCTGTATATGTTCAATATCCCCTGTTAGTTTTATTTGGTACTGGCCCCACACACTTGAACAGTATTCTAGATGAGCACATGAGTGATATATAAGCAGTATCCTTTATATACTGATTGTATTTTCCAAGTTCTCTACCAATAAACCGAAATCTACCATCTGTATTACCCACGACTGAGTATATGTGATTATTCCATTTCATATCCCTACAACGTGTTACACGCAGGCATTTGTAAGAGTTGGCCAATTCCAGCTGTATTTCACTGATATTATAGTCATAGTGTGAAGTGCACTGTTTTACATTTCTGAATATTTAAAATAAGTTGCCAATGTTTGCACCACTTTGAAGTCTTATCAAGTGCTGACTGAATATTTATGCAGCTTCTTTCAGGCAGTAATTCACTGTAAATAACTGCATTGTGTGCTAAAAACCTGAGGTTACTATGTATATTGTCTGTGATTTCATTAATATACAATATGAACAACAAGGGTCCAAACATACTTCCCTGGTGAATACCTGAAGTGAACAACGGTTCTCCATCCAAAATAGCATACTACTTCTTCCTTGCCCAAAAAATCCTCGATCCAGTCACAAATTTCCCCTAATAACTCATATGAGTGTACTTTCGACAGTAAGCTTAGATGTGGTGTTGAGTCAAACTCTTGTCGGAAATTGAGGAATATTGCTTCTACCTGACTGCCTTGATCCATGGCTTTCAGTGTGCCATATAAGAAAGGTGCGAGTTGAGTTGCACATGATCGATGCTTTCAAAACTCATGTTTGTTGGCATGAAGGAGTTTATTCTGTTTGAGATACCTCTTTTACTTGAGCTTGGGATATATTCTAAGATTCTGTGACAAATAAATGTTAAGGAATTGCAAGATAGTTTTGTGGATCTCGTCTACTACCATTCTTGTTAACGAGTATGACATATGTGTTTTTCCAAGTACTGAACATGTTTTTTTCATTTGAGATATCTACAGCAGCTTATAGTTAAGAGGGGCTAACTCAGCTGCAGATTCAGTACAGAATCTGATAGTGTTTCCATTGGGTCCAGGAGCTTTGTTCAATTTCAACTGTTTGTCAACATCACTGCACTAACAATTATTTCACTTATCTTTTGAGTGGTATGAGGATTAAATTGAGGCAATTCTCCTCATTTTTCCTTTTAAACGAACATTTGAAAACAGAGTTAAGCATTTCAACTTTTGCTTTGCTAACCTCTATTTCAATTCCTGTCTCATTCGCGAGTTAGTGAACACTAACTTTGGTGCCTTTATGTATGACCAGAATTTCTTTAGATTTTGTGAAAGATCATTTTACAATATTCTGCTACTGTGACCTTCACCCCCTATCACATTGCATTGATGAGGATGTGGGAAATGTCTCCAACACGATCACCCTCACTGCTGCAACTGCCCTTTTCTACAGGACCCTTCCATTGCTGGTTGGTGCTATGGGGGACCAAAGATACTGCAACAGCTATTTGGGATCTTAAAAGAGGCATCTCAAGTGACATCTTCTTCACTGAACACACTCCTCAGTTTTAAGTGGTTTCACACTGTGGCTTACTGTCCAATTAAACACAGTAAGAAGGAATACTGGGAGTGCTACTTATCCTCCTTGAGAATATATTCCTCTTCATTGCAGATGTTGGCCAAGTTCTGTAGTCCAAAGATCAATAATTCTGGTTCTTTTCTTTCATGGTGATATTTTTTTTACTGACACATTGGCTCTTTGTGAACTGCTTTGTGACTGTGTCAGCATCCTGTTCTCACACAGCTACCTTTCAGTTTCGTAAACGACACGTTGAAGACATTTCCGTATCCCTAACCTCCTTCCCTAAGCTTACTGACACATAATGAACCTTTCATGGACTGGGCCTTCTACAGGCTCTATAACCTTGCCACGTGATACAGTCCCAGCCCCTGTCCCTGGCCCCTGTCCCTGATTCAGTTCATAATCAGGTGATCCAACATGTAAATGTTCCTCAAGGAGTCAAGTCTCCTCAGAGTTTTCATCTGTATTTGACTAGGTGTTTTCCCTTTGCAATGACGAGCCAGTATTGTCCCATTCCTTAAACCGGGCAAAAATCCAACATCCATCTACAGCTGCTGACCAGTTAGCTTGACTAAAGTGGTCTGCAAATTTCTTGAAGGGATAGTAGTCCAGAAAATGTCCTTGGTTCTAGAATTCTGCAACCTTTTGTCCCTCTACCAGTGTGGTTTCTGGGAGGGACAGCCCTCCACTAATCATCTGGTTGGGTTGTAAACAGCTGTCTGAAAGACTTTTTCTTAATGCCAGCACCTAATTGCAGTCTTTTTTGACCTGTGTAAGGGCTAAGACACCACTTGGCATCATCACATTTTACTTGCCATCCATAATTGGGGCTTCTGAGGCTCCATAATGATTTTTATTTCCAGTTTTTATCCTACCAGTTGTTTTGGTTACAGTTGATACATCATTTAAAACCCCGCTTGTGCAAGAGAACAGCATCCCTAATGGCTCCGTGCCGAGTCTTACCATATTCACAAGAGTATTAAGACGACCCAGATTATAAGGCGATCCCACCCCCCCTTTTTTTTCTTCAGTAGTCTTCTTGGGCGTGTTTTGGCAAACCAAAATTAAAATTTGTTTTATTGACATAAAGAATCTGTCTAAAAAATTAATGTTCCATTTATTCCAAATTTGTGCTATTTATTGATTGTTGACATTTTGATAATACAAGGAGAAATAAAATAAATGAAAAGAAATTGTTTAAATTAGTTTTTTGGGGCTGTGTGTGTGTGTGTGTGGGGGGGGGGGGGGGGAGGGGGGGGGGTGTTCACTTACTAACAGTGTTGTCTGTGGTACCACTATTTTTAATCACCGCCATCATAATTGCATAGCTGTGAAGTTTGTATCTTCATGGCCACAAATATTTGGCTGTTTCTTCTGAATGTGTGTGCGTGAGTGGGTGCAAGTGTGGGTGTGCGTGTGCGTGCACGCGCAGTTGTCAACAAACCCCTTTTGTTCTTGTCATACCTCATGGTGAGTGTCGATAGTATTGCAGCACAAAACCCCATGTCTAGACTTTTATTTTCCTGCAGAAGTCAATACTGTTGTTGAGTATCTGTCCAATTTCAAGGTGGCGAATGTTTGTAAAGCCAAAGTGCGCATTATAGATTCATATTGTTGGCAACATGTTGTAATTTGTTGTCCACTTACTTCTCCCCTCCCTACACTGTTCTAGTTCTCAGCTAAGCTATCATTACTGTTCTGTGTCCCAACCTGTCCATAGTGCTGTGCTTCAGCAACTGTAAAACATGAACTGCAGTACCTTCCGGGGTGCAAGTCGTACTTAACAACAGTAACTAATAAACAAATCACAGTCACAATTTAGTCCAGTTCTCCAACTTTTGATCATCCCATGATCTGCTGACTTCTGCAGGTACTATTGCCATGACAGGTCTTGCCACTGTTATTCATCTTGCGACAACATTTATAGTCAGTTTAATATGATTTATTTCCTTTGTTAGAATTTCATTCTAGATTAATTTTGCTTCTTGTTTCATTTGAATGTCACCCTCATGTTCTAAAGCAGGTGACATTTTTACTTGGTTTTCTAATACTTGAACAGTGACTGAATTTCTCATTTGCAACCCACTTCATCAATCATTACAGTCTCTCATAAACAAATCAAATATTGATCAGGGTTCAGAATCAAGTTTTCACCCCCCCCCCCCCCCCCCTCCCGACATTTCCGCTTTTGAATGTTTTCACTTAAGGAGCAACATTTATGTTTGTACACAGTATTCATATATGTATGAGAATTTTTGTTGCAAACCTCAGAGGTTGGCACAAACACACAGAAGCTAAAAGCTGTTGAGAAACCAAATGCATGTCGTCTGCTGCGCCGACCGACCAAACAATCGACCAACGGTTGTCGGTTGTCCCCACTCAAGTCAGGCACGGAAAAGATCCCAGTATAAATCGTCGACTGACAACTTATTGCCATGAGGGCACTTCAGCGGGCGCACACACACACACACACACACACACACACACACACACACACACACACACACAGGTAAAAGCTACACTACTCTAATATCATGGTCCATTCAACTAAAACATGCTGAATCCTGTCCTTGATGTGGTTGTGCACTCTAGCGACCACATCCTTCCGTCGGAAAGTGCATGTGTGTCGCCAGCGGTCGGGCGAGTACTGGCTGTCCGGCCCTCACTGCTGCCCCGTTCCAACTCCACTCCCTGGACACGCGATAACGCGGAAATACTAGAGGCCGCTCCAAAGATGGTACCACAGTACGCACTATCGATAAGCGCTGCTGCTGCCACTCATGGACAGACAAGACGAGCAAACGTAGTGGCATCAGTGAACACACTAAGAAAAAGAGATGACACTATCGCTATTACAAGATGCCAAACTATGAACGGCATCAACGCAAGTCGCACAAGGCTCAGGTAGCTTTGTGAGATAAAATAGTGAAGGCAACAATGATCTAATAGGTAAAAAGATAAGACCTAGTAAAATCTTGGGATGACACAACAGGTACTGAATTTAATTTTTGAAAGGAGAAAATGTAAAAATGAAGCAAGTCACAGGGAATATATATTTCGAAAAGATAAGATTGGCAGAAAGTGCAAAATGACTAAGCAGGAATAGCTAGAGTACAAATGCAAGGCTATAAAAGCATGTTTATCTGGGGGAAAGATAGATAATGCCTATACAAAGATTAAATAGACCTGTGGAGAAAAGAGAATTAACTGTATGAATATCGAGAGCTCAGATGACAAGCCAGTGCTAAGCAAACTGCAAGGTGGAAGGAATACATAGGGGGTTCATATAAGGGGCATGAACTAGAAGGCACTATTATAGAAACTGAGGTAGGGGCAATGTGAGTTAGTTATTTTTTTAATTTTTGTGTAAATAATGGTAAGTCTTTGAAGGTATGTGGGATGTGGGGAGGGCGGCAGTCCGAACGGCTACTGTTGTTACCTTCACCTGTAACATACCAATTCTCATTAATGTCTTGTAAAGTAATGTCCATGGAATCAATCGCTTTACCTCTTTTCTTGTTAACAGCAGCAGCTCCAGAATCTTCTTGTGCAGCCTCAATCTTACTAGAGAGAGAAATTTCTTCTGACCGTGTCACGTCAAAAAGACATCGTCCTCGGGATAAAAAATTTTTGCAGAATGAATCTCAATAGACATAGGTTTTTCTTCCTGCTGCATAAAACCCAGCTCAAAACTTGTAGTAAACACTGTATTGAATACTTTTTGATACGACTTTACTCTTTCTTTCATCACACATAAGATGGAACGTCTCCATAAACATCCTACCATGGAGGCATCCAAAACAAGATAAGTGATTAATAAAAGAAAACTGTAAACAAATGAACTTGAACAGAATTGAAATTACTGAGTTAACATGGATCCTATACCACATGTAGTATAATCTTGTTAGGTTTATCTTCCTATAAATCACGAGAAAGAAAGAGACAAAAAATTTAAAATTTGTCTTTCAGGTATCCCAGTTTAGGTACACTGTGTCTGATCTATTGTCTATTGTATACAGGTGTTGTCCAGACTTTACTTTACGACAGTATACAGTAGTCATCCACTTTTGTGGTTGTTTAGGATTTGTGTATCTGCTGCTCAGAGCAGACATAATTTCCATATTGGGTCCTTGGTCTGGAGGGGGTCAACACCCATTATTGTTTGGCCAGATTTGATTTTGACTTTTAATTTTTTTAGTTGTCCTACATGTCAGTTTTTTCTTTCTTACCTTTTTAACTTTTACCCTTTTTATATTGATTTTACAAAATTCTTATTTGTGATAACGTTATTTACAGTATTTAATTTGTTCCTTTTTTCTGGGCCCTCCTTAATTCGGTTTTCTTACATATTGCCACTACAGTGGGCATATTGATTATTAAGTTCAGTCTCCACTCTGCATTGTTAGTGCATAACCATCACACAACATTGGAGCAAGTCAGTATGTCCATGTATCATAGTGACCTCATGTGCCTCTCATTCCTGCCAGAGCTACAACGCAGGAGCTATATAAGTTCCCGTCTACTAGTTTGTAGACTATGAGTAACCCCATTTCGCTGCATAGTCCGAAGAAGCTGCTTTGTACAGTCAACACCTTGATGACTCGCTTCATTTTTTTCCTATGTTGCATCAGGGAACCATGTAAGTTCCCATCTGCTTGTTAGTAGATTATGACATACTTTACGTTGCTGCAGAGTCTGAAGAAGCAATCGACATCATGAGGAATGTCTGTTGAGGACAAGGTAAATTTGTTTTGTTCCCTTTATTTCTTTCATCACTCCTCTCCTGTAGCCATGTCCTGCTCTGTTGCACTGCCATAAAAGGTTTATCCTTGTTTTATTCTTGCCATAGGCATGTGCTGTATTCATGGTAGTAAGCCACCTGTATCACTATTTGCACTTCACACAGTTCAGGTATGTTTTGCATCACCATCATCTATTTGTCTTTATATAATATAGAGAAAATATTACATAGAATTACAAGGTTATACACGAGAATTGTAGGTTTACATTAGAAGTTAACTTCAGCTTTCTTCATTTATTTACAAATCCTCCCTCAATTACAGGGTGTCAGAAAAAGGAAACTGAAATACTCGAGCATCCTTGCATCTTTCAGCATACCACACAACTACACTCAGCAACACCTTTAGCAACAATACAAGAGAAAGATCTGTTATCTACAGGGAACTGTTTCGTTTGAACGAAGGAAAGATGTGGGAGTGTCTGCCCAAACTTCATCTGAAATTTTATCATATCAAAATCAAGCAAACATTTAGTGTTATCTAATGCCTTCAAGTACTTTTATCACGCTATCTACATGTATGAGGTCTGTTAAACAATTTTCGTAACTTTGTCCACAAAATTTTTCACTGTTTACCTTTTACTTATTGTGCATGGTCTCCTTCAAAACACTCTCCTCCATAATTGATACACTTCTCCCAATGCCATTTCCACTTTCAGAAGCAGGCTTGGTATGCCCTTTTGCGGATTGCATGAAGTACCATCTGTGAACTTTCTTTTATCTCATCTATCGTTGTAAATCTTCATTTGTTCAGTGGAATACCCAACTTTGGAAACAAAAACAAAATGACCGCAGGTGCCAGGTCTGGAGAGTACGGAGGATGAGGCAGCACAGCGATTTCGTTTTTTGTGCAATAGTCACAGACCAAGAGGGATAAATGTGCGGGTGCAAGAGCCATGAATTGTCTTGTCACATTTAAGGCTGCTTACTTTTTGCAGGCATCACAACACGTCTCCATAGTACCATTGATTAACAGTTTGTCTCTGTGACACGAATTCACCATGAAGTAATCCTTCGAAATCAGAGACTCCATCAGCAAGACATTTGACCTGATAAGACAGTCTTTTTTTTGGTCTTGGAGAACCTTTCCCAACCCATTGTGAAGATTGAACCACGGTCTCCAATGTCATAACCGTAGACCCACCCATGCCTCATCACCAGTTGTGATTCTTTTAAGGAATATCTCGTTCCCATTTGTGCAATCCAATAGCTCTTGACAGACTGCAAGGCATAGGTCTTTCTGATCTTGAGGCATGTGCCATGTGATGAACTCGGTGGCAAGACATTCTAAGGTGCTGTGTCAGTATTTCAAGACATGATCCAACTGAAATGTCACATCCTTCCGGAGAGTAAGTCTTCGATTTGCACGCACAGTTTCGTTGACATTCCTGACATGAGTGTTGTTGGTAGATGTCGAAGGGCATCCTGAACGAGAATCATCTGTAACTTCCATCTGGCCATTTTTAAAGCCTGTGAACCATTTGTAACATGGAGTATGGCTTAAATGCTCATCACCGTAGGCTTCATACATCATTTGGTGAGTCTCTGTACAGGTTTTCTTGAGATTCATGCAAAATTTAATGCAGACACGTTGCTCCTCTAACTCTGCCATATCTCAATTCATAAACTGCGTGACACAACTTTCTACTCAAGACAACAGCACTGAACAATAACTAACAGACATACAACAATGAAACTTCCAACAGTTACACATTATACACAAATGTGTGCAGGGATGCCAACTGCATTTCACTCCAATGCATTGGCTCAAAATTACAAATGTGTTCCAGAATTTATTTGAACAGACAGCATTTTCGCTTGGAAAATTCACTGTTTAAAATGCTACTTGATATTCACTCAATGTGTTATGTACCGCATAGTAAATTACATTTTAACTCATTCGTTATGATATTAGAGCTTTTCTTTATTTCATAAATTCATTCAGGTACTGAAATCTCCAAAAAACTCATCCATTTCACATTCACACACAATGGGCCCCATCTTCAAAGTACCTGTCACCCTAATACTCATCAACTTAGTCAGGTTGTGGCTTTGCGTCATTCCCTAGAAAATATTCTTATCACTAATTAAACTAAACTAGTAAGTATGTAACTGCCAGTGGGTTCAGCTTCGCATCACATTCATCCTTTAATCACTTACTCCTACTGGCTCAGTACATAGGAGTATTTCTTTTTTTAATTTATTTTCACACTTGACAGAGTTAAATTCTTGAAGTATTCTTAGCTTCTAAACCTTAATAAGCACAAATGTTTTGTTTTTAGAATGAGCACAAATATTGTTATTCTAGTTCCCCTCAACTTATATGCAGTTTGTTCTCCTTATGCCTCCTGTATTAAGTAAATGAATTCGCCTGTAACATTTTGTTATCCAACAAACAGCATAAATGAGCCAGTAGGTATTCGTTTAGTATACGGTACCCACTTTTCAGTTCTTTTCCATATAGTTTGTAGTGTGTTAAAATGCTGTAGTTAGCTTATACAATAAAGAAACCCAACTTTAACTCACAGTACGTATTGTAAATATTGGTGTAATTCGTAGTTAGGTTTAGTATTTGTTGAATTTACGTCCCTTTCATTCTCCTGTAGATGTTCTTTAGTTCATTTATTGTTTTGTATAATAGTGTTTATTTTATTTTAGCTTTATACTTTTGTCAGTTCCCTATTCCTTGTAAATACTCCTTCTAAATTACATTAATCCTATTGTATTCATGTATACATGTTATTTTATTAATTCCATTTCTGTGCTGATGTCAGTACCATATAGGGTTGTGATATGCGCATGGTATTACATTACCAGTGTGGTTAGTTACTTAAACCATATTGTTCTGCAAATGCATAAAGTTTCTCAACATGCACCATAGTGTTTGCAGTGTCTGAGTGTCTCTACACTTCTATTCCTATACGTCAGAACCGCTGCTCTCCACCATAGCAATTTGCTGTAGGCCAGAATGCGTCTGTCACTTGTCAGCTCTGTTGTCCCATACTATGGCAATCCAAATAACTTTGATTAGCGGTGTTTATTTAATGGGCACTTATTAACTATGTCGTTGAATGCTCTTTAAAAATAACCTTATCTTTATATTATCTGACACTTACCTAAATCTTACTGCTCTGATTAGGTGTTTAGTGCATGATACGTACGTAAAGTGCATTTATGATGTCATCTCATATACAGGTGTACATAAAGTCCGAGAACAATTTCAATTATTTATTGCACAAGAACAAAACATTGTACAGATGTCATACATATTGCATTTTGAAGAGAAACTCTGGTTCTTTTGTACAAACGTTAGATATGCAAAACATGAGTGACCCAGCTACATCACATGGTAGATGTGGTACATTCACCAGATCTTTAATGTGCTCCCACAGAAAAAAGTCACTCAGAGTGAGATCTGGTGATCGGGCAGGCTTTTTCATGAAACAGCTGTCCCCCTCTGTAGCAAGGCTGATCCGTCGATGCAGCAGCTCTGTGTTCAGTTACCCACGAACTTCACGATGAAAATGGGGTGGAACCCCATCCTGCTGAAAGATGAAAGGAGAGTCCAATTGCATTTGAGGCATCAGCCATTGTTGCAACATGTCCAAGTAGGGAATATCCAGTGACAGTGCTCTCGGTGAAGAAGAATGGCCCGTGCAGTTTTTGACGTGACAAAGCACAAAAAACATTTACCTGTGGGGAATCACACTCAAATTCAATACATTCGTGTGGATGCTTTGTACCCCAGATTCGACAATTATGCCTGTTCACTTTTCATTAGCGTGAAAAGCGGCTTCGTCGCTAAAAATTAAGTGACTGACAATGCCATCCCCAGCCTCATTCAATTGTTGCAACTGCGAACAAAACTCTAAACGCTTGTCTTCGTGGTCATCATTGAGCTCCTGCAGCTCCAATTTGAATGGTTTCATAGACAGCTTCTGTCACAGGACTTTCCACACTGTCATTGGAGCCATTTCAAGTTCACGTGATGCACGACACACCGATTTCTTTGGACTCCTTATGAATGTTTCTCGTACGCACTCCACATTCACTCTGGGATGTCCGCTTCTCTTTGCCTGGCACAAGCGACCCATCATAATGAATTTGTTGTGCCTGTGGTAAATGGCCTTCCTTGTTAGGGGCTCCTTACCGTACTTGGTTCTAAATGTCAGTTGAACAGCTGTAGCACACTTATTTTTGTCAAACTCCAACACACAGAAAGCTTGCTCCGCACCTTAACTCTGCATGTTTGCGACTGCCGCTGACTATCGGCAAATTACCAAACTACGCTACGGTAGTACACATGGAAAAAAACTTTTTCAGCATTTCTCTTCAAAACTGACATATGTATGATATCTGTACATTGTTTGGTTCTTATGCAATAAATAATGGAAAGTGTTCCCAGACTTCATGTACGCACTGTATATGGTGTTTTTTATATGCCTGCTGTTGAACTGATATATGGTATTCCATGTCCTCCATCTGTTTAGATTGTGTGTACTGATTATGTTGTTTTCCACTAATAAACAAACTCCTTCAGGTCTTTAAGTGGGTATAATCCCTTTTCCTTCCCACTGTTTGGATATGCTAGTCAGTAACATCCTCAGCATGGAATGTTGAGTATTATAAATGATTGCCACTTATGATTGAGTTCCTTGTATTCTGTCAACTTTGGATGGGATCACAGCAACTCTACCTGGCCCACTTGAAATTTAGTTACACATCCTAATCTCTGATGATGTTTTTCTACCTTTTGCCTTTTCTTCTAATGTGAGTAGAGCTTGTCGTACCTTTTCCTCCATAGTAGGGTTGGTTTTGCCCATTCATCTATTGTAACTTTGTCAAACATCAACTCTGTGGATATGAAACCAGTAGATGTGTGTGGTAAATTATTTACAATCAGCTGGAATGGTGATACAAATTTAATCCACTAGTGTTACTGTGGATTGTATGTATGGATGAATCAGTTAAACTTGCAAAATACTCTTTTGATGGGGTTGGCCTCCAGGTGAAAATGAGATACTAGTATGTATCTGATGTATTTATTGAAAAATTCTTTCCGTTTCATCCTGGTGAAATATGATGCATTGTCAGTCAAGATTATCCTAGGCTTTTCTTTCACTGTTCTCCTTATGATTAGACCTGAGGTTACTGACCCTACAGCATATAATTTGAGGTACTTAGAAAAGGCATCATACAATGCTATCATATATTTCACTCCCCCTGTCCTTGTGGACATGGGCCAGCCACGTCCATTGATACAATTCGAGTGGTTTCATCAGAATAATAGGATGTAATACATTCAACGTAGGCTTATTTGTGTTTTGGCATGTTACACATTTTCTGATCACTTGTTGTATCTACATCTCATGTTCACGAAATATCAATAGGTGGTGCTTTTGCCTGTACATTTTGATACACCGTAGTGGCACCACGAGTTATGAATGTGTAGCACTCCTCGGTATATCATGTAGAACTTGTTTTCATTTGTATCCCCCCCCCCCCCCCCCCCCCTGCGGGTTCGGGGGTTAGAATAGGCCCACGGTATTCCTACCTGTCATAAGAGGCGACTAAAAGGAGTCTCAAATGTTTTGGCCTTATGTGATGGTCCCCTCTCGGGTTTGACCTCCATCTTTCTAAATTGTTCCGAAGAGCGAGCCAATTGGGGAAGGGCGCCTTACATGGTGCACTGTATCTGTCGTGCATTGAGACCTTTAGCCGGCTTTCTCGTCGTTGCAATGGTGTCCAGCTCGTTTTCCATCTCTTGGGCGAGGGTACATCCATGGGTGCGATTTCCACGCTGCACTGTGCAGTGTTGCTTTTTGCTGCGACGACGACCTCATACATTTTTGCACCTAAGATCCAGCACGGTAGCCAGTCCGTTGTGGTGGGGCCGCCATGTACCCTGTTGGCTGTAGCCCCTGACAACACAGGGATCGCTCTACTGATGCCTGCGCCGTTTACTCCCCATGTATGCCAAGGAGTAAATGCCCATCTCCCTGAGGCATCAGGACTCCCGGCAATGGTCATCCTGCCAGGTGGCCCTTGCTGTGGCTGGGTGGCGCCCATGGGGAGGGCCCTTGGTCGGAGTAGGTGGCATCAGGGTGGATGACACGCAATGAAGCATGGCACATCATCTCTTGCTGGTGGCCAGCCACCAGCAGTCTCTAAGCGTTCGAGGGCTCATTTTAAAGGTAACGTTTATGACCCCAAATCGTTCCCATCCGTGGCCACACCTTGGGAGGAACGAAAGGCAATGAATGACAGTGACGCGTATTCGCCCAGGTATCTCGTCTGTACCAGAGCTGATGGGGAATCCTTTGTATCCGTGAAGCCTCAGTTCTTTGTAGAGCATTTAGAGGACAAGTTTGGGGAGGTGGAGGGCTTGTCCAAAATGCACTCTGGGTCAGTTTTGATAAAAACGGCATCCTCCGCCCAGTCACACAGGTTACTTGCTTGTGACAAGTTGGGGGATGTTAACGTTACCATCACACCACATAAGAGTTTAAATATGGTCCAGGGTGTTATTTTCCATAGGGACCTACTTTTGCAGTCTGATGACGAGCTGCCCGCTAACTTAGAGCGTAGAGGTGTTCATTTTGTCCGGCGCGTTCATCGGGGTCCGAGGGACAATCAGGTTACTACCGGTGCCTTCATCTTGGCCTTCGAGGGTGATACATTACCGGAGAAGGTCAAGGTGATGGTCTACCGTTGTGACGTCAAGCCCTATATCCCTCCCCCGATGTGGTGCTTTAAGTGCTGGAAGTTCGGCCATATGTCTTCCCGCTGCACTTCCAGCCTCACATGTCGAGATTGCGGACGTCCATCTCATCCCGATACTCCATGTGCTCCGCATCCCATCTGTATCAACTGTGGAGAGCCTCATTCACGTTGCTCGCTAGACTGCAGGATCTTACAGAAAGAACGCAAAATCATGGAATATAAGACCCTGGACCGACTGACTTACACTGAGGCTAAGTGGAAATTTGAACGGCTACATCCCGTGCGCATGATGGCATCTTATGCCTCAACTGTCACTCCTGCTCCAGCTCCTTTAGCTGCAACACAAACAGTCAGCTCTCAGAGTCAGAGGACCTCACCTGCCCCCTTGACGATGGGGGCCCCTTCTCTCACTGTTGCTCCCACACCATCTACCTCGGGAGCAGCACCCACTAAACCACCGGGGACACCAGTCCCCACTTCTAAGCCGGAGAAGCGTAAGTCTTCTTTGGCTTCTCTCGCTCGGAAGGGATCCCTTGGGTCACTCCCTTCCCAGGTTCCTATCAGCGGCACAGCAGACACCAACCAGTGGCTGAAGAAGCCACAGGCCGCGGGTCGTCGAGCTTTGCGATCATCTTGGGTTCCGGAGACTGACTCCAATAAGCCCTCTCAACGACGACAACCAAAGGAACAGCGAGAGAAAATGACATTGAAGACCCGTAAGACCAAGGCACCTGCGGTGGCACCTACTCCACCGCTACCTACAAGCTCTGTGTCTGAGGATGCGGTGGAGATTCTTGCGTCTGCTGAGGACCTCGATCTCGCTGGTCCCTCAGACACAATGGATAGCACTTGCACGGGTTCTCCATCGGAGGCAGCAGGTGACCCAGAGGCGTAATCTGCCTTCCCAGTCCCGTCACGCCTTTCTCAGCCATGGACAATACCATCCTCCAGTGGAACTGCAGCGGTTTCTTCCACCATCTAGCTGAGCTCCGACAACTTATCAGCCTTCACCCTTTCTTCTGCATTGCTCTTCAGGAAACTTGGTTTCCAGCAATGCGAACCCCTGCCCTCCATGGCTATCGGGGTTATTATAAGAACCGGGCAGCTTATGAAAGGGTGTCTGGTGGCGTCTGCATATATATCCTTAACTCTCTTCACAGCAAGTCTATCCATCTACAAACAGCTTTAGAGGCTGTCGCTGTTTGGGTGTGGACGCCACAGGCTGTTACCGTCTGCAGTCTTTACCTTCCACCAGATGGTGATGTCGCGCAGCATGTCCTGGCTGCGCTGATAGCCCAACTGCCGCCACCTTTCTTATTACTGGGCGACTTCAACGCCCATAACCCTCTGTGGGGTGGGTCAGTGGCGACATGTCGAGGCGCCACCATGGAGCATTTATTGGCACAGCTCGATCTTTCGCTGTTAAATGATGGTTCCTTCACACACTTCAGTGTGGCGCATGGCACGTACTCCGCCATTGACCTTTCGATCTGCAGCCCTAGCCTCTTACCATCTGTCCAATGGAGAGTGCATGACGACCTGTGAGGTAGTGACCACTTTCCGATCTTTCTGCCACTGCCACAGCGTCAGTCTTCTGGGCGCCCTTGCAGGTGGGCAATGAATAAGGCTGACTGGGACTTGTTTTCCTCCATTGCCGCTATTGAGCCTCTCTCTAATGATGGCATTGATGCGGTGGTTCAATCGGTCATCACCGGCATCGTTACTGCCGCCGAATCTTCCATTCCCAGTTCTTCTGGCTCCCCTCAGCGGCGGACTGTGCCTTGGTGGTCACCTGAGATCACTGAAGTGATTAAAGATCGCTGGCGGGTGCTCCAGTGTCACAAGAGACATCCCTGCATTGAACACCTCATTACCTTCAAACGTCTGTGTGCGCGGGCCCGCCGCCTCATCCGCCAAAGCAAGCAGGAGTACTGGGAGCGGTATGTGTCCACCATTGGCCTTCATGTCTCTCCATCACAGGTCTGGGCCAAGATCCGACACCTGTATGGCTATCGGACCGCTGTCAGCGTCCCTGCGCTCTCACTGAATGGAGCAGTTTGTACAGACTCCGACAAAATTGCCAACCGCTTGGCAGAGCATTTTGCTCTGAGTTCCGCTTCTTCCAATTACCCACTGGCCTTCCGCTCCATTAAAGAGTGGATGGAACGTCGGAGCCCTTCTTTTCGCATCCACCATTCTGAATCTTACAATGCTCCATTCAGTGAGTGGGAATTTCACAGTGCCCTTGCTGCTTGCCCTGATACCGCTCCTGGGCCAGATCGCATCCACTGTCAGATGCTGAAACACCTTTCAGTGGACTGCAAGCGACGCCTTCTCGACCTTTACAACCGTCTCTGGGTCGAGGGTGAGTTTCCATCACAATGGCAGGAAAGCATTGTCATCCCCGTTTTGAAACCGGGCAAGAGCCCGTTGGAGGTGGACAGCTACCGCCCCATTAGCCTCACCAACGTTCTTCGCAAGCTTCTCGAACGGATGGTGAGCTGGCGCTTGAATTGGGTACTGGAGTCTAGGGACCTTCTGGCTCCGTCTCAGGGTGGGTTCCGTAAAGGCCGCTCTGCCACCGACAGTCTGGTGAGTCTGGAGTCGGCCATCCGTACTGCCTTTGCCCGCCGTCAGCACCTGGTCGCTGTCTTTTTCGACATGCGCAAGGCGTACGATACGACATCCTTTCTACGCTTCATGGATGGGGTCTTCGGGGCCCTCTGCCGATGTTTATCTGAAATTTTCTGTCGTATTGTACCTTCCGTGTGCAAGTCGCGGCCTCCCATAGTTCCTCCCGAGTCTAGGAGAACGGGGTACCACAGGGATCTGTCCTCAGTGTCTGCCTGTTTTTAATCGCAATAAACGGACTCGCTGCGGTGGTGGGAAATTCTGTCTCCGCTTCCCTGTATGCTGACGACTTCTGCCTTTACTATAGCTCTATTGGCATTGCAGCTGCTGAACGTCAGCTACAGGGCGCAATCCGCAAGGCGCAGTCTTGGGCTGTAGCACATGGTTTTCAGTTTTCGGCTGCCAAGACCCGCGTTATGCATTTCTGCCGGCGCCGAACAGTCCATCCTGAGTCGCGGCTTTATCTTGCTGACGAACTCCTTGCTGTGGTGGAGACCCACAGGTTTTTGGGTGTAGTTTTTGATGCCCGGCTGACTTGGCTGCCTCATATTCAGCAGCTTAAACAGGCGTGTTGGCGGCATCTAAATGCTCTGAGATGCTCGAGCCACACCAGCTGGGGTGCCGACCGATCTACCCTGTTACGGCTCTACCAGGCATTAATCCAGTCTCATCTGGATTATGGGAGCCTGGCTTATGGCTCAGCATCCCCATCTGTGCTGCGGGTACTGGACCCAATCCTACACAGCGGAATATGCCTTGCCACTAGTGCTTTCTGGACCAGCCCAGTAGACAGCATACTTGCGGAGGCAGGTGTCCATCCATTGCGGTTCAGGCGCCAAAATTTACTGGCCGCTTATGCTGCTCATGTTTTTAGCTTGCCCGGGCATCCAGACTATCGTCTCCTGTTCCCATGATCGGTCGTCCATCTGTCAGAACGTTGGCCCCGGTCAGGTTGTACGATTGCGGTCCGCGTCAAAGAGCTTCCCTCCATGCTTAGGGTTTTCACTGTTCCACCTTCTTTTCGGGCCACTTTGCGTACACCCCCATGGTGTGTTCCTCGCCCTTGCCTTCGGCTCGACTTGGCACAGGGCCCGAAGGACCCAGTCCCTCCAGAGGCCTTCCACCACCGCTTTTATTCCATCCTGGCCACGTATCAGGGCTCTGACGTTGTTTACACTGACGGTTCGATGGTTGCTGGTTGTGTCGGTTATGCGCTAACTCTAGGGGACCATTCCGAACAACGTTCCTTGCCGGCTGGCTGCAGCGTTTACACTGCTGAGCTGGTCGCCATCTTTCGAGCCCTGGAGTATATCCGCTCCTGCTCAGGTGAGTCCTTCGTGATCTGTAGCGATTCCCCAAGCAGTTTACGAGCTCTCGACCAGTATTTCCCTCGTTCTCGTCTGGTGATAGCTATCCAGGAGTCCCTGCATACTCTTGCCCATTGCGGCCGCTCTGTGGTCTTTCTGTGGACCCCCGGTCATGTCGGTATCCCGGGCAATGAACATGTTGACTGCCTGGCGAAAGAGGCCACCAGGCAACCATCTCTGGATGTTGGCCTCCCAGAGACTGATTTGCGAGCGGTCCTCCGCCGAAAAGTTTTTGTGCTTTGGTACGCTGAATGGCGCAATCGGATCACGCCCAATAAACTCCGTGCCATTAAGGAGACGACGACTGTGTGGCGGTCATCCATGCGAGCCAACCGCAGGGACTCAAGTCCTCCTTTGTCGGCTCCGCATTGGCCACTCCCGGCTGACACACAGTTACTTACTGCGACGGGAGGACCCTCTTTTGTGTTGCTGCGGGGCGGCTTTGGCAGTGGCCCACATTTTGTTGGCCTGCCCCCTTTTAGCTGTGGTCAGGCGGACATTTGCGCTGCCTGATACGCTCCCTGCCCTTTTAACTGATGACCTTGCTATGGCTGGCTTAGTTTTACGTTTTATTCGGGCAGGTGGTTTTTATCATTTAATATGAGTGTTTATGTTTTATTTTATTGTTTTGTGTTGATTCTGGCCTTTGGCCTACGGTTTTAAACTGAGTTGTTAATGTGTTCTTGGTGGTTGGCTTTTCCTTTTTTATTCTATGGCCCGCCAACCACTGCCACACTCCGTGTGATTTTAATTTGTTATGTCTGTTCTTTGTCTGAGTTTTTCTTGTCCTGTGTTGTCTGTTGTCTCTATTATCCGATTTTTTACTCTGTGTGGTAGTTTTTAAGTTTTGGAACAAGGGACTGATGACCGTTGCAGTCTGGTCCCTTTAATCCCACAAACCAACCAACAATTGTATCCCTAGCTTCCCTGTAACTTTTTTCTTACCTTTTGCCAGTGCTGACCCTCTTCTTGCAGCTGCCCTAGGCTGCGGCACACTTTTGTATAGTACAGGCTATCATTAGGAAGACTCTAATATCTGAGATCTGTTCAGTATATTCCAAAAATTCATTCAAACCATGTGGTAGTCTTGGTTGCACATCAGCTATTATTCTTTGTTCACTCCTAATTTACACTATTTCAAAACTAAATTCTTGTAAATATAGGCACCACTGAGCTATCCTTCTGTGGAGTAGTTTGCAGGTGTGGAGAGACGAGAGGGGTTGATGATCACAGTAATCCTTCGTGTGCATGTCCCGTAACTAATAATCTAACTTTCAAATTGGCCACATGACAGTGAGTGCTTAGAGTTCATGGTTACAGAGTACTCCCACCTCTCACATTGTAAGCATTCTACTCATGAAAGTAATTAGCCCTTTAATGTGAAAAAGACAAGGCCCCCCCCCCCCCAACCTCAGGCCTTGTGATGATAAGCCTGTACTTAGACAAAATTCCTGGTTCATGTCAGGCTGGTTTAAAATATCAGCATTGACAAGTACTTCCTTTATATTTCCAGAATCTTTTTTCTGTATTGTTTTTCCTTCGTAAGTTCTACATTGCGTCACTACTTAAGAGTTAGTTGGGCACAAATTTCCTAAAAATGGGGGCCAGGCCTAAATATGTCTTTAGCTGTTCCTTATTTTGTGGACATGGGAAGTATCTAAAGGTTCCAGTTTCCTAAGACCTGTCAAGATCCCTGGAATGGTGTGTCCTAAAAATTTAATCCTTTCTTTTCCGAATTCGGACATTTTCAAGTTCGCAGTTACCCCATACTCAGAAAAATGATAAAGTAACTGCGCTATTATGTGTAGGTGCTCTTCCTATGTGGAAGTCGCTATCAAAAAGTCGTCTACGTATATCGTAACTTGGCTTAGCAGCTCCAATCCCAATACCTTATCCAGGGCTGCAGTAATGACACCAGCACTTACGTGTACCGTATTTACTGGAATCTAAGCCGCACCTGAAAAATGAGACTCGAAATCAAGGAAAAAATTTTTTCCCGAATCTAAGCTGCACCTGAAATTTGAGACTCGAAATTCAAGGGGAGAGAAAAGTTTTAGGCCGCACCACCAAATCAAAACAAAGTTGGTCCGTTGTAATATGAGACACAATTTAGGTGGAATGAATGATGATACAGCTACAGTAGGTTCGAGTCGTAAGCTTAGCAGCAATTAAGCTTTACTAGGTAGCCATTGCTATGTGCCACGCGCTCCGTCCGTATTTATACGGGTACCTTTCCTTTTTCACGTGCTTCGTCTGGTTCGAATTGATTGTTTATTTTGCTTTGATCTGGTAAGTGCCGATCTCTTTGTTATAGGTGTTTACATCACTCTAAGCTGAAAATGCATTACTGTACTGTGTCATGAATTGTTTGTCTCATTCTGATAATGAGTGTTTACGGCCTGTCCCCGCTCGCGGCATGACTTGCTTTTGTGCGCGCTACCGCCGCTTACAATAAAAAAAGAGAGGAATCGTCTCATTAGCAAAACAATGGCGAGAGACTGCTATTTGTTGTTACTTACATTGCTGCTTTCTTTGATAATGATCAACAAGAACCAAATAATAGACTGCTTGTGATAGAAGATGTTCTGAACGAGAGTTTAGCGAAATTTTTTCACGGTTTGAAAATCTTTGCAGGCACCTCTTTAGTACATTACATTCTGCACAGAAATTAGGGTCATCTTAGATTTAAAAATCTAGTCAATTGCCGAGCTTCATTTCTAACTGTATCACTATTGGGCATAAGAATAATACGAATATAAACATGACATGATATGTATATTCTTCCGCGTTTGCTGCTGTCTCACCCTAGTTTCGTAGTTTATTGGGCAGACAGGATTTAAATGAGATAGCAGCAAACACGAAAGAATACATGGCAAAATGTTTATATTCGTATTATTCTTATGGCGAAGAGAATACTGCATGTGATTCACAATTCATAAAAGTTCCTATTAGCAACCATCTCTTCTCACAGGTAGGAAAAAATTCAGAACGTAGAGTTGGCCATATTGACAAACATCCCAAACAGTCTTGCCAGTTGGATTTTCGTAGTACATTGAAATGCTGCTACATTCGTAAATGAACAATACGGAATTTGTATTTACTCCATTGGATAATGTATAAAATGCAGTGGTTGAAACTCGAGGCGGAGAAGAAAGGTCGTCTTCCACGGTTTTTTTTTCTGACGCGGGGGTTTTGGCGCCAGTATATCTTTGTGCCTGCAAAGCATGCCCTTGCAGTGCTACATATAGTTGTGGTGGCACCTACCAACATTTTTCAGAACTTCCGCTTACTTTGCACTCGATTCTAAGCCGCAGGCGGTTTTTTGGATTACAAAAACCGGAAAAAAAGTGCGGCTTAGATTCGAGTAAATTACGGTAAACCAAAAGTTAACACACAAAATTCATAACTTCTTCCCCCGCATAATAACACTGTGTACTTTTTGATCTCTAGGTGCAAGATTATTTGCCACTAGAACACATCGAGATTGATTGTGGTAGGAAATCAAACTCCACAAAACTTAAAGCAGTTGTTCTAAATTTTCTGGTTGTGTCCTCACTGGGACGGTAATTTTGTTTATGCCCCTTCTGGCAAGTACTAACTATATGCTACCATCTAGCTTTGCAATTGCTAATACGGGACTACAGTAGGATGAGTGAGGAGGTTCTGTTATCTCCCCACCCAGTCAATGATGCTTTCTGTTTACTTCAATACTGCTCCCATTTTTGACGATGGTATGGGGTAAGATGAGTAACAGATTTTTCTTGGGGGTTGACATCTATCTTGTAGATGCAATTTTTTTTTTTTCACTCCTGGTCATTTCTTAAACCATGTGTGCTTTCTTGGATGAGTACCCCTAATTTGTCCATTTGTGCCTCAGATAAGTAGGTTCATTGACCTTTGCCTGTATGCTAATGCATCTATGTTCTCACTGTTAAAGTGTTTGTGTTTTTGTTCATAAAGTAGTATCATCTCAGGATATCATAATTGTATTTTTACATTATTATCTCCTCAGAGTATGTTATGGGTTGTTCTTACACTCACCAAATCTACTGATATCTCTTGTTCATCCTGTACGAAATAACGCTTACCATTACCTGCATCAATCTGTACTTTGTATAGTCTGAAAACATTCATCCCCATTAAGCAATGAACAATCAATTTTTCTTCTACCAAAAAGGTACATTCTATAGTGGTGTCTTTTGAATGTTATGAGTATACGAGCTTGTAATTTTATTCTTTGATCTCTTCCCAACTGCAGTCAAGTTATGGCACTTTTGTACTGATAAAGTTTGTATGTCTAATATCCTTCCTAATTTCATTGAACAAACTTTGTGAAATAATGTTAGTCGAGGCTCCTGTATCTAGTACAATGGGTACTGTCATGTTGGCTATCTTAGCTGCGTTATCGCTAATTATTATTATTTCTTCTGCATTTTTAATGTCACTTTTGTCTTTCATACATAATTCCTGCTTAATATTACTATCCTGTTCATAGCATACAATACAATTTGTAAATAAACGCATGGCCCCCATTCCTCTTCTCAGTCTGCGACTGCGGGCTTATCGCAACCTGTGCAGTGACGGGATAATTTCATCGCTTTGCATTACTTGTGCTATATGCACAGTATTATGATCATTCTTTCTCCAGTTTGTATCCAGCCCACATTGCGAATCAGTTTGTCTTTGTCCTCTCTCCAGTACATATCCCCCATTTTCTTGTCTGTAACCATTGCTATTTATGTTAGGGTGCCTACTGTTGTCGGTATGTCGTGGCCAATTGTGATACTAATTTTCATTGTCTACTTGCAGTGGACCTTGAACTCTGGTACCTGGACCCCTTTGTTCCATAGGTATTGGGTCTTGGTAACCTGGATAATGTCATGTCCTAGCCCATTTTTGTTCTCCATAGTTTTATCTATTACCTTAGTTCTTATTTTTGTTACTTTGATGAAACATGTAAGGACACCAACCCATGCTGGTTGTTTGTACTATTCTGTTACAGTTAAAGTGGTTTCCATTATGTGATATAGCTGGTTGCATATTCCTACTCTCAGTTGGCGGTTCCCCTTTTTGTAAATGAAATCGATCGAGTTGAGCATAGAGAGGAAGTACTGGAGAGCTTATCTGGTATTGTCACCAATTTTTCCTTGATATGCAGTGGCAACCGATTCTTGAATACCATATCTTTAAGAAGTCAACATGTGAGAATGGATTTGTCCAGTAATATGTCTTATATTTTAAGATATTTTTCAAAATGTCAACACAGTCCTCCCTGTTTACTGTTAAAGGGCTGAGGGTTAAACACCTCACGATGCAACCTCTCTTGTACAGCAATTGACCAGAATTTTTCAAGAAACACTTGCTCAAATTATGTGTGTGGCAGCACTCAGTCATGTCAATAGCCTAAAGCAAAGCGTCACCTCGGGTACAGCCTACTGTGAACCTGATCTTTTTTGCTTCCATTCAGGTATGTGGCAGCACATTCCAGAATCCCCTTATGAACATGACAAGGTTTGTTTTCTTGCCCTCAGTCGAATGTACTGGAAATTTCCTACTCCTAATTAGGCCTCCATATGCTAAAATGGATGACAAACAAGGTACTGTGCTCACAGGCTGTGGCACTGTCACTGGCTGCATGTGGTTGTATACATCATATGACAGCACCGTCATTGGTATTGGTTGTTGTAAATTATACTCCTTTTCTTCACCACCAGGTATAGTCGCAGGTGAATAGGTGAATGCGTGTAAGCATTCCCACTTCCTGACATATCTATTTGGCTTGGATTGTTGGTTTTGATTGGCTCTTTTGAGCTACCGCTACCATTCATGAGCTCTTCACGAATTCACTTTCCTGCTGCTTTAATATCTGAGTCGATTTTAGCAATTATTTTGCTTTCCTTCTGTGTCATTACTTCTTCCATTACATCTATGTATATTATGTGCTCTTGTACAAACTTTTGTGCAAGCGTAGTGGTGATATCTACTAACCCAACCTCGGCTCTTTCAGTTACTTTCTTCATATCCTTGCCCACGTGTTCTTGGTATTTTTTCACTAGTTTCAAGTGTTCCACCTCTCCTTATAGATTTTGCACTTCATCTGGTAACTCCTTGCAAACTGACTGCAGTTCCGTTACATTCCTATGCACAAGCTTCATGATCTCTGTAATTTTGGTCTGTGCCACTTGTAAATTATTCTGAGTTTCTGTTATACTGTTAAGCCTGTCCATGGTTTCCTTTTGATCTTGAATTATGGATGAGAATTTCTGATCTAGCTTATTTTAGTCAGTGGACAAGTTCAAATGGTTCAAATGGCTCTGAGCACTATGGGACTTAACATCTATGGTCATCAGTCCCCTAGAACTTAGAACTACTTAAACCTAACTAACCTAAGGACATCACACAACACCCAGCCATCACGAGGCAGAGAAAATCCCTGACCCCGCCGGGAATCGAACCCGGGAACCCGGGCGTGGGAAGCGAGAACGCTACCGCACGACCAAGTGGACAAGTCTGTGCATAAATCTCTCGCAGAATCACTGCACCGGGTCATGCTTAACTTTGCACTCAAATAATCAAACTTATCTGTTAAGTCATTATACAATCTGCTCAAATTGTGCATGTTCATATTTGGGTCACAAATATTATTTACATTTAAGACATTGATGACATGCTAGTGCCTTGTGTATCTTTCAGGTTTTGTTCACTCGTGATCAGGTTCTGTTCATATGATGTCCAACAAATATATATTTTGGAATCCATGCTAGCACATCTTCCGGTATTATCTTGGGATAAAATGCTCCCTGGGGTCGCTTATGACTTGATTTCATCTACTGTGAATAATATTAAAGTACCCATAAGTACATTTTCCTCCCCTATATAAGTTAAGTTTAAATAAAATTCATGACTCTATACTGACAAATTAAAAAAATTATGTGGAAAATTAAAATAGTAACTTTGTTAAAATATTTTACAAAACTTTTAAAAAAATAATATACAATTTACACTTTGCCAAAATGGCAATTATTTGTTGCCTTCATTATGGTCTACGTAGTATTAGAGCAATTTTTTAGAACAGCGATACAACTACTGATAATAATAAGCACAGTTCCACAATTCTTAGGACCGGATAGGATCTCAGTTTACTACTAATAGATACACTACCAAGCTAATCATGCCTGCTTAACAATTATATGGTTCGTACCTTTGTTGCAAAATGGTTGTCTCCAGTATATTATTAGGATAATTTTACTCTCTCTCTCTCTCTCTCTCTCTCTCTCTCTCTCTCTCTCTCTCACACACACACACACCCACACCCACACCCACACCCACACCCTCCCCCTCCCCCTCACTTTTGCTACTTGTCTCGTTCATCTGCAGTAGTTGCAAACATGAAACACAGAAATAAAGTACAATTAGTAAATTTACAATGTAGGCAAGTAACACTTTATCTACTTATTTATGTGCTCCTTCAGCACTGTCTGGTCACTGGTAGCCAGTTGAGGTGGGGGCAACATGGCTGTCATGTATTCTCTCAGTTCGTATAAATAAAGGCACGTATTTGAAGATATGTGGGGAGGTAGCAGTCCGAACAGCTACTACTATTATGTTCACCTGTAACACTACCTAATTCTGATTAATGGTTTGTAAAGTAATGTTCGTGGAAGTTATCGCTTTACCTCGTTTCTTGTTAATAGCAGCAGCTCCGGACTCTTCTTCTCTGGCCTCCCTCTTACTAGATAGATACATTTCTTCTGACCATGTCGTGTCAATAAGGCATCTTCTTCATGATATAAAATTTTTGCAGAATAAATCTTAATAGACCTAGGTTTTTCCTCCTACTAAATAAAACCTAACTTGAAACTTGTGGTAAAAACTGCATTGAATACTTTTTTATACAACTTTACACTTTCTTCCATCACACAAAAGACTGAGCAACTCCATAAAACATGCTACTGTATAGGAGTCCAAAACAAGAGAAGTGATTAACGAAAGAAAACTATTAACAAATGGACACAAAAAATTGAAATTATGAGGGTTGGAACCTAAATAGTGGCAACTATTTATTCACAGCTGATACAAAAGAGTTACATGTTTGCACCTGTTACTGTCCTTCAGAGTTGTCACCAGTGTTGTGTAGAACCCATTGCCAGCGATGTGGAAGGCATAGTATACCGTTAGCAGAGCCTGTTCTGTTGATGGTGCGAATGGAGCGGTCTACTGCCTGTCGAATCTCTGGTACAGTTCTGAAGCAAATGCCACGAAGTGGTTACTTCATCTTCGGAATCAAATCAGTCACAAGGACTTAAGTTCGGGGAGTATGATGGATAGTACAGTACTTTCCAGTCCCATTGACCGAACAGAGCAACCACAGTTTGCGCTGTATGCGCCCGTGCATTTTTGTGCAAAATGATGGGTGGGTTGCGCAGAAAGTCTCGCCGCTTCTTTTGCGAAGCTGGTCGCAGGTGATGCTCCAAAAACAAACAGTAATACTGTGCTTTGATGGTCTGCCATAGAGGAACATAATGCGTTAGGATAACACCATCTCAGTTGTACACGAGAATCACCATACTGGGGCTCTGACGCACTTTTGACTTTCACGGCAACCCACAATGACATCATTCGTTGGACTGGCATTTCAGTTTTGGCTCGTAGAATGTGGCCCATGTCTCATCCAGTGTTAAGATACGGAATAAGAAAGCCTCTCCTTCACGCTCATAGCGCTCCAAGTGTGTGTGAGCAGCGTTGTAACGCATCCAGTTCAGCATTTCTGTCAAATCATGTGGAACCCATCATGTTGCAATTTTTCGTATGCCCAGGTGTTCCTTTAGGATGCGAAGCACAGTCGTAGGCGCTAATCCGGTTCCATGGGTGAGCTCACAAATCGTATGGCATCAATCACTGTCCACTAATATGACAACAGCATGCACTTCTTCTTCAGAGACACTAGGATGACCTGCCCGATGCATGTCTGCCGACCTTCGTTGAAGGCTTTTACCCAATGTGCCACTGTTCTGTACAGAAATGTCAATTCCCCGCACGCCTCTTGAAGACCTTGATGACACTGTCGTGCTGTATGACCTCTGGCACATTCAATCTTGATCCAACTCAATTGTTCCTGTTTCAAAAACATAGTGACACCATTACGTTAGACCACTCGCTCACAAGTGACTGTGTTTCCCTCGATTGTGTTCACGCTGGTGACTTGGGACGGGCGAGTCCGTTTGCTCGTAGGTAAGGTAGGTATGTCAATAACATGTGCTCTCAGCGACAATAGTAGATTCCATTGCATAGTGTTTCCACAGCAGTGTTGCCACTATTGAAGTTCCAACCTACGTACTAAGATAACATAGATTCTGTGCCACATAATTTTGTTAGCTTCATCTTCCTATAAATCATGAGAAAGAGCGAGACAAGCAATTTAAAAAGTTTGTCTTTTTGATATCCTATTTTAGGTACACTACAAAAGGGAAGAGTAGCTAGATGAAAATGAGGTAAGGTGTATGATACTGTGAGAAGAATTTAACAGGGCAACACAAGTTATGTTCAGAATAACCACCAACAGCGGCAATACATGCTTCCAGTCTGGTATGGAATGACTGTTTCGCATGTGCTAGCATTTCAGTGGAGAGGCCTGAGCAGCTGCAGTAATACATAGTTGCATATCATCAGGTGTTGTTGTTATGTCTTTGTAGGCAGGATGTTTCAGCTTTCCACACAGAAGAAGAGGCTGCAGGCATCAAATCTGGGAAATGGGCTTGCCGAGGTACAGGTCCTTTGTGTCCAATCCAACGATTAGGAAATAATTCCTGAAGACATGCTGTAGTACTTTCTGCACTATGGGCTGGACAACCATCATTTTGGTACCACAGGTTCCTTCTAGTTTGCAGAGGAAGGTCTTCTAGCATCCGTGGAAGATGGTCTGTTAGGGGCTGCGATACTTGTGCCCATTTAATTTTCCACCTCTGAAAAACTGGCCTATGAGCTGATGGTTCACAGTCCCACACCTCAAATTTGCACTCCATGGATGCTGATTTTCCTCCTAACAAAGCCAACAGGTATTGTCAACACATCAATAGTGGATGTTTTGGCAGTTTACCTGGCTGTGATTGGGAAATGTGGCTTCATCACTAAAAAGTATATGATAAATCTAGACTATCCTGTCTTGACGTCTATGTTTAGAAGTTAACATGATTCTCATAATCATTTCCATTCAGCTCTTGGTGTAAAGAGATGTGATAGGCATTAAACTTGTGCTGATGGAGAATGCCTAGGACACTTGCCTGACTCATGCCACAGTCCTTGTGTATCCCGCAGGAGCCAATATGCAGATCAGCGGCAACAGCAGTAAGAACATTAATTTCATGCTCTTCTGTCATCATTTGTTTCCTTCTGTTATGTTGTCTAGGTGTTACACTACCACTTTCACGTAACTGGATGAAGAGGTTGATAAATAATTGCAGAGATGGTTGACATCTGTTAAAATATCTTACCTCATACACTGCACAAGAATAAACTACATTCTTCCCACTGGTAAATCACATTGTCCACTCACGAACTACTGCTTGGACTGTTGTACACTGACTGACAAGCAAGTCACAGTGCACTCAAGGAACACACAAGCACATGGTCAGCAAACATAACATCACCACACCTTGCAACTACACAGGTTTAGTGGCTCAAACAAGTGTCTGTGTGGAAACTATTCAAAATACAGTATCTTATAAGTGACTTGCTCTAGAATCATCCAACAACCACACTGACTTTCTAATTTACCCTACTTTTAGCTTGTTATGTCAATAGGCATTGTCCCATTTAAAAATGTGTGTTTGCACAAAAAACACACTACCAATCCATTCTGTGAAAACTATGTATCGGTAGTACTTTCCATTTCTGCCATATTTCTTCAGTGGTGTGATGATTGGTGTGTAGTGTTACATTGTACAGCAAAAAAAGGGTTGTTTGAGGGTCCTGACATATTGGACAGAAGTTGTAGTGCATCCCTGCTCAAAAAAGCTATAATCACACCCACTGCACTCCATAATACTGTGGCCATAACTTGCCCTGCCAGTCACACCATTTTGGACTTTTCATTAATGAGTTTTTGTGATGCCATTCCATTGACTGCCTCTTTGATTCTGGTTAAAAAATGCCCCCATGTTTCATCTGCAGTCACAGTTTTTTTCCAGACACTCTCTAACTCCAAACAGAAGTGCTGCAAGGGTTGTTTTTCTCATCTCTTTATTCTGGTTGGTTAACATTCTTGGTACTAAAGTTGGACAAACGTTTGAGTGTGCTAGATGTTGAATAATCACCACCACACTGTCTTTATTGAGGGAGTTTATGCAACGCAAATCACTTGCTATTATCCAGCGGTCACCATGAATTGTGTAATCAACTCACTGAATGTTGTGTAAAGTCACTGATGTCACCAGCCTGCCGCACCACATTTCCTTAGCCAGTGACATTTGCCTTTCACTTTATTACAGCAATGAACCCATTGTCTGCCGGTGCTGATATCCACTGTTGCATCAACATACACATTCAAGAATTCTGTCACAGAATGCTGTCTAATACGATCATCAGTGTCGTCCACTCTCCAAGCAACAGCAGTACTGACATCTGTTAACAGTGAAAGTTACTGCTGCAATAGGTTGGAGACGCAGCTTTGCAGAATAGCATCAATTCAAATTTTTTACTTAACAAACTATTTGAGGAGGAAAAATAGTAGCCATTACTTTTTGACTGAGCCTCATATTTACAACAGAATTGAAATACTGATAGAAGTCAACTTCGGGAAGATTATTTCAAGTTCTAAAGAAGTGTAGGAACCCACGAAGCAATATTGACTCTTTCACTTACTGTACAAGAAGAGGTCCCCAGGGTGGGATTCACATTTCAAAACAATCAATACGGTTATGTATGTTAAGTTCCAACGTATCATGCCCTTCAGCCATTAATGTTGTTGGGCCCTCATTTGTGAGTAATCAACAACAAAAAACTTTTGAATTTTTTTGTGACACTCAACAGCTTTAAAAGTAGGAAGAATACACAAATTGCTTGTGTAATGTAATAGTTACAGCACAGTCATCAGATGCAAAAGGTTGTGGGTTTGAATCTTGTCATGGGCTTTGATTTTTTTTTTTTATTTTAAAATCTTTATCAAAATGACTTCATTATTTCTATCCAATTATTTGATTTAAATGTTTTTTAGCTATTCCTTTTTCACATCATATTAATCGTCATATTAACTTTTTCACTTACTCTCATTTTTCTTCCTATCATTCTTTCTCCTTTTGGAATATTTGTTCATGTGATTGTAATTGTTGCTTTGTATTAACTTAAATGTAATTTCTTCCATTTTATGATCTTACATTTTTGTAAATGTCATTGCATTTATTATTTCTATTTCTCATCTTGCTTGAATTTCATTTTATGTATAATTTCTTCTTTTGTTTAAGTCTTCATCTGCATTACTTTTTCCATAGTGTAAAAAGAATTTATTTTTCAGATTTTTGTATGACAATTACCATAAAAAAAGAAAGTACATCTTGGAACCCATTGCATAGTTTATCTCATCTTTTGTTCTTTAACTGATAGATCAACATGTACAAATGTTTAAATATTATCATAGGTAAATAAAAATAATTAAAATCAAATGTACAAAGATTCCAAATAAAAAAGAATTACATGCAGTCAAAATAAGGCCAAATAAAATAGTTAATACAATATGAGGAAAAACTACCATCACAGCTATATCTTGAGAATGTCTTTATTCTATCACACGACTGGTTTCGGCGGCACACTACCACCATTCTCAGTTCTACTGCCAAATGAGTATTTAATTTCCTTGCCACATTTATTGTGGTATCCTTGTTACCAGCACACGTGGGCTAGCTTTCATCAGGAGTCTGTACTCAATGCCATGTTGTCTCCATTGACACGGTATCGAGTACAAACTCCTGATGAAAGCTAGCCCACGTGTGCCAATACCAAGGATCCCACAGCAAATGTGCCAAAAAAATCAAATACTCCTTTGTCAGTGGGCCTGAGGATGACAGTAATGTTCAGCTGAAACTAGTCGTGTGGTAGAATAAAGACATTCTCAAGATACAACTGTGGTGATACTTTATCATATATATCATCAGCTAAAGCCCCTCATCCTTGCAGTAAGATGGACATCCATAAAGTTAATACAATGATTAAAATGATGTGACAAAAGAATAGAAATAAAAAATTACATTTTAACCAATTAATTGATTAAAAATAATGATCAAAGTCATTTTGATAAAGATTTAAAAATAAAAATATTTAAAGCACTTGACAAAATTTGAACCCACAGCTTACTGCATATGAAATTCAATAATACTATACCAACAGCTGCTATACTGATATTGTTTCATAAGGCAACCAGTGTCAACATTCCAGTCATGTAATTTTGAGGCCTGTCCCATAAATGACACAAAGTGCCACTTGAGCATGGATAAGTCAAGGCACCAATACTCGTTTCTGGTTCCATAGATAACCAAACTTCATGAGCATACATGCAGACCACACATGCTCATGAAATTTGGGTATCTATAGAACCAGATGAGAATATGTGCTTCTATATGCGGGAGTGGTACTTGATGTCATTCGCGTGACAAGCCTGAAGGTGATATGACTGGAATGTTGGAACTGGTTGCCTATTTAATCAATATCAATATAGTGCTTGTTGGTATAATATTACTACATTTCTTCGACCAGCCGCTGTCGTATGCTCCTGAACCCATGATGGAGTTACATTTATTTTGCGTATGACAACCTTACCGTAACTGTTATACCGGGCAAGCAGCCTCTGCATCCTTCCTATCCTTAAAGCTGTAAGAGTGTCACGAAATTCTGAATTTTTTATTTGCCGCTTACTCGCAAACGAGGGCCCACCAGGGTGCATGGCTGCAGGGTGTGATACCGTGGACCCTATGACCTACACCACCCTATAGATTATTTCAAAAGTTGATTCCACCCCTGAAACATTAAAGAAGGGCAAACCTATTTTTATAGCATTTGTAGACCAGGGGATAAATCTTTTGATGCTGTTCACTGGAATACAATCTTTAAAATTCTGAAGGTTGCAGAGATAAAATACAGATACCACAAGGTTATATTCAACTTGGACAGAAACCGGACTGCAGTTATTAGGTTTGCCAGGATTGCCCACTGCCCGCCTAGAAACACCTATTGTTTTGTCAGTATGCAGACAGAGGACTTTTGTGTCATCGTTAGATGCAATAAAACAATATTCAAGAGTATTACAAAGAATATAAGTCATTGCTGTGACTTTGGCAGTGGCCAATGGCTACGTAATCCGGAGAAGAATCCGCTGAATCCAACTGTAGGCTAAGGCCGCCGAGGATGCTGCATCAACTCTTGAGTGGAAGTAGATGACACTGGGGTGCAGAAGTTTGCCGCCCAATGATGACTTAGACATGCTCCGTCGGTAGCACTGCTTGGAGATGGCACTGACTGCTAAGTGTTTCAGGGAATACTCAGTCTCAACCAGATAACTGTCCACACTGTCCCATCAAGTGGACTGCGATGTTGGATGCCATGATGTGCTGAATGCTGAATCTGGCCCACCAATACTTTAGGCATTCAGACTCTTATGACACTGGAGTTGTAGGATAGCTTCAGCCCTGGACTGGAGCCATGTTGGTAGCCCCTGGACTACCCATCAGTGCTTGCTACTGTGCTGATTTCAGTACTGGATGATGGACTTCGTTATCTGTGGTTACAAATGGGTAATCTCCTCATAGGGCAGCAAGTGTAAGACCAACATAAGAACAATCCCACACACGAGATGTTAGTGCACCGTCATCAGAGAATCAAGTGTGAACAACATGAATGCCATTGATCTTGCTGATTGTGTGCTCTAATGGATATGGAGTCTCTGATCTGTGACGTCATTCCTTGTGACCGAATTCATTCTGTTCATCTTGAGTCGTCAGTGATCTTCAGTTCTGCTACATTTGCTTAACAAAGGGTCTTTACTGCTTAGTCAGACACCTGCTAAGCAATGTTGCATCCTACTTAGTGTCTCTTACATGACATTACAGCAGCAGTTAGGTCTGCACTATTCTAATGATTTTCTGTTGAGCTCGCAATCTCACTCAAGAATGTCAAGGTAGCTGTCTTCCTGGATGAGTAATGGTGTTGAAATGTTGACACTCCCGAGCTGGTAACTGTTGATAATTCCATGTGATTGGTACAAGATGTTCGAACTTAGAAAATTTAATGCTTCCCAATTTTTTGCGTAACAGAATTGCAGGACAGGAAAGGGAAGCAGCAGCTGAGAAGGGAATGAGACAGGGTGGTAGCCTATCCCCGATATTTTTGATCTGTACATTGAGCTAGCAGTATGGGAGACCAAAGAAAAATTTAGAGTGGGAATTAAATTTTAAGAAGAAGAAATAAAAACTTTGAGGTTTGCTGATCACATTGTAGCTTTGTCAGACAACAAAGGATTTGGAAGAGGAGTTAAACAGAATGGACAGTGTCTTGAATGGAGGACACTAGATAAACATCAACAAAAACAAAACAAAGGTAATGGAATATAGTCAATTTAAATAAGGTAATGCTGAGGGAATTAGGTTAGGAAATGAGATGCTAAAAATAACAGCTGTATTTTGCTGTTTGAGCAGCAAAAAACTGATGATGGGTGAAGTAGAGGGAATAGAAAATAGAGATTGGCTATAGCAAGGAAATTGTTTCTGAGAAAGAGAAACTTATTATCATCAAATATTGAGTGTTAAGAAGTCTTTACTGAAGGTATTTGTCTGGAGTGTAGCAATGTGAGGAAGTGAAATGTGGGCGATAAACAATTTGGTTAAGATGAGGATACAAACTTTTGAAATGTGGTGGTACAGAAGAATGCTGAAGATTAATGGTTAGGTCGTGCAAATACTGACATCGTAAATGAATATGTTTGAGGAGAAAATAACTTGACTAAAAGAAGAAATTGATTGATAAGGCTTGTTTGGAGGTGTCAAGGAATTGTCAATTTGATATTGGAGGCAGGGGAGGTTTGGAGATGAAGATGATTGTGCAGGATAGGCTAGTTTAGAGAGCTATATCAAACCAAGACCATAAGAACAATATAATTGTATCGATGGGACATAGACCCTGGCTTGCTTATTCACTTCAGTAAATGCACATGTCCATTCTCACTAAGGTTGCTGCTGATCAGCCTAATAACATCATCAATACCAATGCATAAATATTTTCTTGCCACAGATAATCTGCTTACAAAGGATGTATGTTTCTATAAACGATAGAGACGGAAGTCATTTACATGTACAGCATTTCAAACAAGCAAATGTGTAATGTTGAGTTCAGTGAGCTAGTGCTCTAATACTGGTTGAAGGCGTTGGTTTGAAATGGGGAATGCGTCTCCATTAAATTCAAGAGCTCTCACTGTTCTTTGCTTTCATGTAAAGGAGTTGACTACTGATTATCTTCTGTATCGAAAATGTTCAACATTTTGTCTCCTCAGACCCACTGGCACTGCATTCCAGCTTCAGTTGAAAATACAAATCACTGCAACCAGTCGTATTTATTATTCTTTTCACTACATGTTATTTCAGTTAATAATGCATTAACAGTTTGTATGCTTGACTCTGTTTTGGCAGCTTGTGAAGCTGTCTGACAACAGAAGACAAAAAAAAAAGAACTAGTTTAGTTGAAGGCTCAAAGTTACGTGGATACAAAAGTTGCATTGGTGAAGATTAACATATATTTAATTATAATTGAACTAAGCAAAGATTGCTTATTAAGAGCTACCAAGTGCAAAGAACATGGTTGTGTGTGTGTGTGTGTGTGTGTGTGTGTGTGTGTGTGTGTGTGTTTGTAAAAATGCGTAGTGACAGTACAGTGATTTATATTTTCAATTGTCATTTCATAATGGGCACATACACACCATACTTAAAATGTTTTTGGCTATGGTTGTCTGTCAAATTTCATTTTATTCAGTGTTCCATACACAACTCTGCACTTGGTGTAAAGGTTTTTGCAAATCCCATGCTGCACCCTACAAATAAACTATTAACAGAGACTGCTTTAACTACTGAATGTTAGTGCTCACAAGGATTGTTATATCCCTTTCAGTCTGTTTCCAGTACTCTTGTTTTTTTATTTTTATAGCACATAGATGGCCATATGGCTACAGAACAACTAAGAAAGCGAACATATCAAGAGGAATTAAGGAAACAAATTGAAGAAAAGCGACAACTGGAAGCACAGCAAAGGGAAAAAGAAAGAAGAGAGGAGGAAATTATTCTGAAAAGAGTTGAACAGCAGCAACTTAGAATGAAATTAGAATTTGAAAGAGAGCAAGCTCAACGCAGACACAAGGTAGAGAAGGTAAGCTGTAGGTGGCTGTTAAATCTGCTTTGATTCTTGTTACCCATGTAATTCTTCAGACAAGCAATGGCTGAGGACTCTAATTCCAATTATCTTCTGCTGGTAAGTGCTGATTGAGGGGGATGGTCGGAACTTCAGTTCTGCAAATACTCTTTACAACTACCCTTTCTTGATATGTGTGCTGAATTCAGCATTTTCTTTGGCAAATGATACACCACCAGGCCACCATAAATTCCAGTTCAGCATACATTACTTGAAATGTTAAAGAAATCATATTTGATCTTTTTAACTTCAAATATGCAACAGGACAGTTTCTTAACTAGTGAAAAAATTTAATTCCTTCCTGCAAACTTGGGAACAAATGTAACTATTGTAGTGTTCCTCTGTGGAACTACACAGGAAGGATCTCCTCATAACTGACAACCAACTTCTTCCTCAGTTCGATTTTAGAACGAAGACACCTCATTAGTCACGTTTAAGATGGGATGGGCGAATATCACTCCGTTGTTGATTACTTGAGCCTGTTGAAAGAGTCCTGTAAACAGGCTTAACTATGTGGACAGATGTTTTCTGTTTTCCACAACCATGAGAAGGCTCACAATACTACTAAGAAAACAGATCTCTGTGTGGAGCCCTGAACATGTGTTACCCTCCTCCCCCACTTTTGTAATGTTGTTCTTCCTCTCACATTATTTTTGATATTGAGTTAGTGATGGTGCTATCAGTTGTTTTTTTTTAAACAAGAGAATGGTGGCCCTTGTGGTACTATTCTAAATGTGACCCCTTTTCTAGTTCCCTTCCTGCTTCCTGATGGCCTTTATCAGCAATGAGACACACAGCCACAAGTTTCCTTCCCTTTTCTTTCTTTTATTTTATTTATTTTTTTTCCTAGTAGCCATAAATAGTGTGCGGTCCAAAGTAATGAACCTAATTCAAAGTGGACAACGTTTTTAATTTTCTACTCTTTTAACCAGTCTCCTCTAAACCCCACAACAGTTGCAGTGCCATAGAATCTTCATTGATTTCATCCCCATTGATCTCTTCATTTCATTTCAATGACATTTTATTTATATCCTTTGTGGCAGGGTGAGGCACTATTCACAAGCTCCATTACCCAATGTTACAGTTTCCATGAAAGCCCTTGGAAGAACATATGGTGATAGTGCTTGGAAATCATAGAGGGAAAAACCGAACAATATAAAAAGTATGACTCACGTCTGGAGACTTGTCCTGATGGCTTAGTAGTTAAGGCAGCTGCTTGCAATAAGCAAGAAATTAAAGTCCTGGTCTGACACAAATTTTGAAATGTCATTACATTACATTATACACTGACGAGGCAAAATGTTAGACCATCTACTTAACAGTGTGTTGGTCCACCTTTGGAACCCAGAGTTATGTCGCACCAGTTGTCTATGCGCAGATGATGCAGTTCCCTTAAGTAGAACTTCATAATACTAGGCCCACCAGCCTATATGTCCTGTGTTGCAGTGCATGTTCCTAGGAGCCATGACGTGAGTAATGGTGTATCTGGGCATCAACATCGGCTGGTGTTACAAGAAATGTGATTCATCTGACTATGTGACACATTTCCCTTGATCCATGTTCCAATCTCAATGATACCATGCCCTCTACAATTGTTATTGATTATGTAGATGGTCTAAAATGGGAACAAATAGGTTTTGTCTGCTGCGGAACCACATGTACAACAATGTCTGCTTTTCCAAAGCTCCGAAAGTTATGCCTATGAAGGCTTTGTACTCTGTTATCAGATAGCAATTTATCCTGTTGTACAGTGGAGACAAGTCTCCGACCTCCACATTCTGTGATGACACCTGTCCATCAAACACCTTGTCGCCTACTTGTGGTTTCACCGTCCTTCAACAACTTTCCATAGACATTCACAGCAGTAGCATGTAAACAGCCAGCCATCTTCGCTGCTTCCAAGATGCTCAGTACTGTAACAATCTAATCTTAAAGTCACTTATGTCACTGGATATAATCTTAAAGTCACTTATGTCACTGGATATCCCCATCTGTGACTCATATTGTCACTAGAATAATTCCCCATTTCTCTATCCTCTGCTTGTATACTTCCCTTATCACATCACGTGCCTGCAACAACACCAGTGTTTTGTCTCATTAGTGGAGGTTTACCATATCTAAATGGTTTGCACTGATGTCATTTCATATCATTCCAACTTTACTAAACTAATTCCCATTGAGGCATTCATTTCATAATTAATATTGTATGGAGAAGTGGGCTGGAAGTACTAGTTTAAATTTTTTCACATTTAAAGGTATTGAAATTTGCAATCTTTTGGAGCCAGTTGTTCCTTCTTCTGCGAGAAAGGTCGAAGAGGAAGGGAGAGGGTTGAAGGAAACAGATTGGTGAGGTTTAGGAAAAGGGGTAGAGTTTGAAAAAGTTGCCCAAAACCCTGTGGCAGGAGAGGCTTACCGGACAGGATGAGAAGGGAGTCTTTCTTTCTCATCCCATCTGGTAAGTCTCTCCTGATCCAGGGTTCTGGGTGACTTTTCTGAACTCTGTCTCTTTTCTTAACCCTCGTAAATCCTTTCCCTTCACTCCTCTTCCGTCCTCTTCAGCTATTCTGCGAGAAGACGGAGCCACTAGCTGCGAAAGCTTGCAAATTTCAGAATGTTTTGTATGTGTGTTGTCCTGCCACAGCTTGATTTAATTTTTTTTTTATACTATAAATTTTTTGATTGAAAATCTTTTGCCTCTGATCATACATTGTGTCACTAGATAGTGAATTGATGATTGTAAAACTGACTTCAATTTCTTGCACAAATTTTTTCTAGTCAAAGCTAATCCTTGTTCATAGTAAAAAAATGTGAGGTTAACATTTATACAATGCAGGTTTCTGATGTTCTCGTCTAAGATCAGCTGCTTTGTGCAACTTAACTAACAGCAGTTGGATAAAGCAAAAAGTATACATTAATATTCATACAGACACTACTGCTTACTGAGGGAGCAGTTAAAAAGTGATTGTACTGAAATTCAAGTATGAGCCAGCTTTTGGGGGGGAAATTAAAAAAAATATTGTACGTGATAGCTAAGACAAGTAGCAAGTAATTTTCTAGACAAATTGGTCACCTCTTACGTGTTTCACAGTTTTTGGAAATTCAACTTTTAAAGCTAAATTGATGAAAATTGTTATTTGACTTCTCAGTTAGAAATAAAGAAATATGTCTTAGGGGATGAAAATTTCTGTGGAAATATCGCCACAAGAATTCAAAAGGCAGGTTCACAGAAATCTCAGACTTCAGCTACCAGGGTTGCTTTATGGCCTTAATTAGTGCGGAAAGTTCAGAAGGTGTTGCATTTTGTGAACTAAATCAAAGAAAGCTATTTAACGATCACCACAACAAATTGGCTCCATCATTATTTTACAGAAAAAGAAACAGATCTTTAATACCTAAGTTTCCTGTTGGCCTAATATATGTTTATAAACTTATTTTTGTTGTAGTTACTATGCAAACTAATCATTACTGATGACAAAGTAGATACCACTTTTAAATGTGATTCTATGTCAAGGAATGTCCATTTGAGATGAGAAACTCCAGTACCAGGTCCTAGACTGGTGCTGATACATATAGAATCACTTATCCAATGTTTGTCTTTCTTTTTTGACTATCTACATGAAATGAAATGAAATTTAATGGAACACTTTACTTACGAAAAGAATGGCAGCCACGTAAAGGATCACAAACTTTTTTTAAAGAGTAGGTTCTTAGGTTTTTACAAGATAATATTTATTTTTTTGTTCATTATGTGAGAGTAAACTTTATCAAATTAATTTTGCTTCTGTGTATTCTGTGGTTGGATATAGAGATTTTAAATATAAATGGTGAGTGGCTGCATTGTACTGTCATAAATATTGTAGGGGACAGGACATGCTTATTCCTAGAACTTTTGTATGTCCTGTACAGCTTTCAGCTGTGAACTGGGGAAGTTCATGATCAGATCATACATCACGTCATAGAGAATTGGAAAGAATTTTCCATCATGTCCGATGACCATGATGGTAATAACTACTGCAGTTCTGATGCCTGCTTTGCTGATATGTCCCAACCTCAAACATATGGTGGTTACAGATATCTGGTGGCAGCTAGGGAACTCTTTGAATTTGTATTCGAAGTTTATTGAACTAAAGAGCATTATGCAAAATTCGGAATAGAAGGTAAGCCTGTGGGGAGGCTACACCTAAGCTTAACATTTCTAGCGGTCATTTTGATGTTTATGTTTTACCTCAAAATGAAGTGTTTTCTATTGTAACACCTTTTATTCACCCTGAGTATGTTACGCTCAACTTACAAGGTGTACAACTTTGCTTCCGTCGTTTTTTCCTCAAGATTTGAGGCTTCAGTGAAACAAATTGGTTAAACATGTATCATTCAAAGTATTTTCCATGGCTGGCCACTACTTTCTCCCATCTTTCAGGCAGTGTACGAATCCCGCGTTGAAAAAATTGTTCATCTTTTGAAGCGATCCGCGAATCGATCCAATTTGTGACTTCTTCATGATATTGGTAGTGTTGGTCAGCCAGGGCATGTGTCGTTGATCTAAACAGGTGATAGTCAGAGGGAGCAATGTCTGGAGAATACAGCGGGTGGGGTGGGACTTCCTATTTTAACGTTTCCAAGTACGTTTTGACCCCTTTTGCAATGTGGGGTCAGCGCTGTCGTGCTGCAAAATAACTTTATCATGGCACTCGCTGTATTGTGATCTTTTATCTTTTAATGCTCTGCTCAAACGCATTAATTGCTTTTAGTAATGAGCACCTGAAATTGTTTCACTTGGTTTTAACACCTCATAGTACACGACGCCAAGCTGGTCCCACCAAATGAAGAGCATGATCTTGGAGCCGTGAATATTCGGTTTGGCTGTCGATGTGGAAGCATGGCCAGGATATTCCCATGATTTTTTGTTTTTAGAGTTATCTAAATGAACCCATTTTTCGTCCCCGGTCACAATGCAATGCAGAAATCCCTTCCGTTTTTGCCTCTGAAGCAACTGTTCACAAACACCATTCAACGTCTCTTGGTTTCAGCTCACATGGATGCAAGTTCCTTCTTTCTGAATCATGCCCATAGCCTTGAGATGTTTTGAAATGGCTTGCTGTGTCGCTCCCACTAATCATGTCAATTCTTCTTGAACTTGACACAAGTCTTCACTCAGCAATGTCTCCAATTCTGCATCTTCGAAAACATTCTCTCTTCCACCACTGTGCCGGTCTACGGCGTTAAAATCACCATTCTTGAAGTGTTGAAACCACCTAAGACACAGTCTTTCACCAATAGCGTCCTTACTATACGTACTTGAGAGCATTTGATGAGGCCCAGCCGCTGTTTTCTTCATATTGAAACAAAACTGTACCAACTCCTGCAAATGACTGGAATTAGGCTCATAAGCTGACATTTTCAATCAAGAACAACTTTATGATGCAGACACAAATCGACTAATGTTTGAATGAGGTTATGTTGACCAAGGTCCAAGCTAACTGCCTGACATCTGCGATTTGTTTCTTTCGGCTGCTACTTACTGTTGTTACCACCTATCGGCAAATGGCGGAAGCAAAGTTGTACACTTCATAAAAACTTCATTTGCTACAGAATCTGACTCAGCTGTAATTAATTTAAGGACGTCATCTTTCAACAACCCTGCCCACAGTGGTTGTAGAGAACAGTGTGCTGGATGCACTAATGTTAAAATGAGGAAGCAATTTAAGAAGTCATCAAAAATATATAGGGAAAAAAAAGCCAGAAATTCATAGAGCAGCAGCAATATGGTACCAGGAAATTAAGAAGGCAGTTTCATGCCAACTTTTAAGGTTTGAGGTCAAATGTGTCATTTGGTAGGAAGTCTGTTACTGAAACTTAAACAGAAAGCACAGTTTCTTCAGATATATTTTATGGATGAGGACAAAACAGAAGTACATTTGAGATGCAGCAACTTTGCTGGTGTCAAACAAACATTAGTGAAATCTTTACATAATGTGTTGCAGAATGTCAGCAACTACATAAACACCTAAAAACAGCTGTAGAAAAGATTCTTTCAATGTGTAAGGAATCTGAAGTTGTGATTCATGCATTAAGAAAACCCAGTGATGCTTATTGTGGTTGCTTTAATGCACTAATGAGGTAGTGCTGGTGATGAGAAATTGTCCTCCAGAACTTTGGTCATAGATTGTGGAATATCAGTAAAGTCCATCCGTCATACAGCACTCTAAATAACCGTTTATGTTTTTTCGTGGCAAAGGTGGGTAGTCTATAGATTAGCCCATTAGAGCTTGAGACCAAACGACCTCTCAAAAAGACTGTTTTTGCCATAAATTTCTGATCTTACCATATAATATTTAGAAAAGGAGAAGACAATCACCTAATGTATTGTAGGTCTTTATTCAGGCGATATTTAGTAGACATATACTAAATTAGAAATATAGAAGGGATATACATGTAGATAACAGTTGGGTGGTACCTTACAACCCTGCACTTTTACATATCTTCAGTACTCATATTAATGTTGAGTACTGCAACTCCGTCAAATCTATTAAATACATTTGTAAATATGTAAATAAAGGTAGTGATCAGACCAAATTTTCCTTAGAAAACCAGAAAGATGGGGTAAAATTGTATGGAAGTGGGCATTAAATCAGCAATTCTAAAGCAGTTTTGAGAATGTTGGTCTTTTCTGTTAAAGAGAGATATCCTACAGTCACCCCATCTCTCTGCCCGTCTTGAAAAACTGTCAGTATGTTTACTTTACATCTGAAAACATGGCTGAAAAGATCAACAACCCACAACAGACCACACTACTGCCCTTCTTAGAATTGACCAATTTGCAATAACTGTGTTGTATTCTGAAGTCCCTTCTTTCTATGTATGGAATGTCGAGTGTGTGTGAAAGACTGAGGATTGGAAGTGACTGGATGGCCAGGAGTGAAGAAAGACCATGCTTTTGGAATAATCTACACTCTCCACCCAAACATTGAGTGCTATCTCCTATGATTTCTACTGCATGAGGTTCGCAGTCCAACATGTTTTTCTGACCCACCACCTCATATTTCAATCTGCCTGCAAAGCTTTTGGTTTGATGGAGGATGACAAGCATTGGGATTCTGCACTGAGAGAAGCTGAACTGTGTGATTCACCATTTGAACTAAGAGAAATACTCAGTGATGTTGGTATTCTGTTAACTCTCTGATCTGCTGAATCTCTGGGAAAAGTTTAATTTGTTGGAAGACTTCATTCACCAAATTGAGGAAAATTTGCATTGTTCTGCAGAAAATATTTTTAACAACTTATACAATAAATGTCAGGTACAGATTGAGGATGCAGTGTTGGTTATGGGAGGCCAAACTTTACCACAGTATGATTTCCTGAACCAAAATAGCATGAAGTAGTCTTGTAGAATATAGATTATCGAAGGAAAATAAACTGTGACACAAATGCTTTGATGCATTTAGTCTCGGATAGCATAAATTCCCTAACAGTTGCGCACCCCTCTGGTCGTTGTGAAGTGAAGTGTTAAATAGTATTGAATCACATTTGAGTCAATTATTTTTCCTGAATGCTCCCAGAGGATTAGGTCACCTTTTCTAATAAACTTATTTCTAGCAAAAATAAGAATTGATTGGGGCATTGATTTAGCTATGGCATCTTCTGGCATTGCTGCCACAGTGTTGGAAGTTGGTAAAACAGCTCACTCTGCCTATAAATTTCCTCTCACTCTCATCAAAGTTGAAACACCCATATGCAAGTTCCCTAGACAGAGTAATATGGCTGAAGTTCTCCAGGAGTGTAAATTTATCCTGTGGCGTAAGGGTATCATGGTCCCCAAAGGTGAATTTGAAGTACTTAATAAAACTTTGAAAGACATCAGAGGTGATGATTGTGTGGGGTGGAGTTACTGTGCTGCTGGCAGGGGACCTAAGGCAGACTCTTCATGTACATAGAGGAACTCGACTTGACAAGGTTGGGGCATGCATAAAATCTTTGCACCTGTGGCTCTGTCTCATAAAGAAAAATGTTAGAGTCTATGTAAGGGACAATCTGTGCCCGAATTTTTTCTGAGCTCCTACTGAAAATATGGAGCAGAAATTATCCCAACTCTGCCATATAGACAATCTGTGGTCTTGCTGTGTGAATGGGCCATACTAACACCCAAGAACAACAGGGAACATTGATGACATACTACATAATTGCATTGGAAGGTCAGGAATGGAATACAGTTCTATTGATTCAGTGTTGCAGACAGATCAAGCAGTTCACTATCCAGTGGAATTCCTTAATAGCATTAAGCTACCTTGTTTCCCTCCTCATAATCTACCCCTGAATGTTTGTACACCTGTCATGCTAGTGTGCCTCTTCAACTCACCTAAACTGTGCTTACGAAATGTGCTGGAGACGAACTGATGTTCATACCTTGAATACCTCTTATTCCTTCTTACTATTCATTTGAGATCAAGCGATTGTAATCCCATCTTAAAGTATGCTTTGCAATGAATGTTAAAAAAATCTCAGGGCCGTTCATTAAAGGTGGCAAGTATTGACTTGGATTGGGGGGAGGATGATTGCTACTCAAATGGGCAGTTCTATGTCACCTATTCAAGAGTCAGTCCCAACAGCATCCTGGTGACTTTGGCACTAAACATTACAACTACTGGTGTGATATACAAATAAGTGCTTTAATAAATTCAATTATATTTTTAAAAAATATGCAAATCGTTTACAGAGAATCGTTTTATTAAATTTTAATACTGTGTCTGCATTTTAGTTTGTGTAGACTAGATACATTACACAGTGTGTAGATTTACACATGGGCAATGGGCATTACAACATACATTTAGGTTTGAAGAAAAAAAAGAAAAAAGAAGAAGAAGAAAAGAAAACTGTGCAGACTGTACAGTTGACGTGAGCAAAGCAGCGGGTGCTAAGCTTGTTTATATTTGATGCTTCAAATGCTGTTTGTGAAGGCAACAGTCAATGAATAAACCATTACATTTTTTCCTAATATTTTTGTTAAATTAAATGATGATGAGAGTCATAACAAAAGGAACAAACAGCAAATTGGGTATAATACTGCAAGCAGGACATCTTGTAAAATTAGATGTTTCTCAAAAATTCCTGTGCATTTGTCATGTCTTGCATTTTTCTTGCAGAAAGTTTTGGTTTCTAAGAAAACTCATTTATCATGATTGTATCTTCAGCTTCTAAATGCAATTGCTTAATTTGTAACTTTAATTTGCTGTAGGTTAAGTGCACCACTGCCTACTTATTTTCTTATGATATTAACAAAATTAAATTTCATTTGTATTTCTCTTTCAGCGAATGCATCAGTTTGAGTTGTGTAAGTCCAGCAATGAACAAGACGACTGTACACTGAAAAGTAGCAGATCAAATAATGAGAACCATGCTAAATATGAAAGCTCTTTGCCCACAAAAATTGAAAAAATTAAACATTTGCCTCAGGGAGTGACAGACAATGCAGATTTTTCGAATGAATGTGACAGCGCTTTTAACATCATCGTAGATAGTAATAATGGCAACTATTTATCAGTTCTTGAAGTGTGTCAAACACAAGATATTTCAAATAACACTGGAGATGGATTGAAGTATAAAAAATATGAAAGACCTTGTTGGACTGAAAGAAACTGTGCTCCTGGTGTTACAGTCAGTGACATAACACATGTACCTGACAATTTAGGCTGTATCAAACAAAACTCATCTCAGGAAACAAGTACGGGCCCTTCAGAAACTAGTGTGGAGGATTCTTGCCAATTTTCATTAGCAAAATTGTCTTTCAATCCGGAGATTTCCTCACATGTAGGAAAGGATACAGAGACTGCACAAAGGAAACGTCCAGTACCAACTCCAAGAACTAAATCACTCAGTAGCAGTTCCAGAATTGTCAGTAATTCTGCACCCAAGTTACCTAGTGACCAGAGCCAAATCCACTCTACAGCAGTTACGGCCGATAAAGAAAATTTTAATGATTCACTACCAATTCCAATACTAGAAGAGGCAAATAGTTTTGGTTATGATAGCAGTGAAACTCCAGGTACTGATAAGGTGAAGAATGGAGCACTGTTGAGAACTGAAGCCAAATGGAAGGTAAGTAATGAAAAACAGGTTCATAAGAAATCAGTTCCTCGCTTTTCTTTGGCACCAGTACACTTGAAATTGCCTTGTTCATCACCTCTTTCAATGGCGCATAAAGCAAATTTTGTAAATTACATTCACAGTCTCCTTAGTTTTTGAGGCTTTTTCTGTACATGAAATTAAGGTGTACAGTGCCCAATTTGACAACTGGTACACAAATGAAGCCATAATTCACAAGTAATTTCTGCATGTAAGTGCGCGCGCGCGCGCGCGCGCGCGCGCGCGCGCGCGCTCTCACACACACACACACACACACACACACACACACACACACACACATTGTTATTTTAAAAAGTTATACACATATTTAACTTTTTAATAGTGTAAGAGTATTAGTCATTGTGACAACGGCAAATTGAAATGACGTTGGAATGTCTTTGATAAAATGCACACTGTGGAACAAGTGAAGTTGAGATGAGGAGGGAGGTGACAGGTGGGTGGGAGTGCAGGAAGAGTATGGGATAAGAACTATATGACACCCAACGCGATGCAGATATGGAACTCGAAGCTGGATTGTTTGGCTGTCACGAACAAGTGCTCTACTGATTGATCATATAAGCACAACTCATGACCCGTCCTCATTGCTTTACTTCTGCCATTACCTCATCTCTACCTTTCCATGTCCATGGAAAATTTCCCGCACATCTTGTGGGGCCAGCACCCCTGAAAGAAAAGATGTCATGCAGATACAGCTTAACCACAGCCTGGGGAATTGTTTGCAGAATGAATTCTCAGTTGCGGCAGAGTGTGTTGACTTGAAACATTGCGACAGATTAAATGTGTGCTGGACTGGAACTTAAACCTGAGACCTGTGCCTTTTGCGGCCAAATGCTATACCAACTGAGCTATAAAAGCACTACTCACAAACTGCTTCATATATTGACATCTGCGAGTATTGCATTTCCTATGTTCCAAATTACCCCGAAGCTCATTCAGTAGAGCACTTGTCCATGAAAGGCAATGGTCCCAGTTTAGAGTCCTGGTCCCATAAATAGTTTTAATCTTCAGGTAGTTTCAGATAATACACACTCCACTGCTGAGTGAGCATTCATTCTGGAAGTCTCCCACTTTTTGGCCCAATAACTTCTGGTCCCCTTTTAAGGTTTGACTTCACACTTTCAAAAGTCTAAGATGTGTGGGCCATTTGCAGAAGGATGCCTTACTTGGTGCACCAGATATCCATAATGTGATTAGATCTTCTGCACCTCTTATTGTCATGTCTCTGCAACTCGACTATTTGGGTGAGGACACGTTCCAAGGTATGTCATTTTCTTCTGTTGTGCACTGTCCTCTTTTGCCCCCATGACAATATTGGTTTGCTCCAAACCCAGTATCCAGCATGTAGCCAGTCCCATCGTGGTGGGACCATTGCGTACCCATTTGGTGGTGGCCCCCTGACAACACAGGGATCACACTGCTGATGCTGAACTGCAAACTCCTCACATGTGCCAAGGAATAGATGCCTGTCTTGTTGTGGCATCAGGAGTCCCACCAATGGCCATCATACCAGGCAGCCTTTGCTGTGGGTGGGTGGTGCTTGTGTGGAGAGCACCTGATTGTAGTGGGTGGCATCAGGGAGAATCATCCACAATGAAGCGGTCCAAGCCATCTCTTGCTGGTGACCGAATAGCACCAGCAGTCTCTAACAAAGGGCAGGGTAGACTATAATGCTGAGAAATATGACCCTAAATCATTCCCCTCCCTACCTACACCATGGTAAAAACATATGGCTGTGGAAAAGAGAGAGACTTATTCGCCAAGGTATTTAGTATGCAGTGGAACAGATGAGGACTTCTTTTTTGATACAAAGCCTCTATTTTTTGTTGAACACCTGGAGGTAAAGTTTGGGAAAGTGACAGCGCTGTCCAAAATGCGCAATGGATCAATCCTGATTCAGACGGCATCCCCAGCCCAGTCCCGGGCTTTACTCACCTGTGGCAAGTTGGGTGATATTCCCGTTTCCCCGTTTCAGTCACTCCCCATAAAAGCCTTAACATGGTCCATAAAATAAGTTTTCATCTCGATCTCCTGTTGCAGTCCGACGATGAGCTATGTGCCAGTTTAGAATGACAGGTCATGCACTTCATCTGGTGTGTTTATAGGTTGCCACCACTGCCTTTATCTTGGCCTTTCAGGGTTATTCGTAACCTGAAAAGATAAAGGTGATGGTGTACCGCTGTGATGTAAAACCATATGTCCTTCCCCCTATTTGGAGCTTTAAGTGCTGGAAGTTCGAACACGTCTTCCTGGTGCAATTTGAGCACCACATGTAGAGATTGCATAGGTCACTGCATCCGAATACTCCATGTACACCTCCTCCTACCGGTGTCAACTGTGGGGAGCACCAATGCCCCTGCTCGCCAGACTGCACAGTACTCCAAAAGGAGTGGAAAATTGAGTACAAGATCCTGGACGGGCTGTATTACCGCGAGGCTAAACTGAAATACAGAAGGATGAACCCTGCTTGATTGCTATCATCTTAAGCTGGCGCTATGATGATGTCGCCCTTGTTGATGCCATAATGCTCCTTGTCCGAGCTTTCTACAGTGGGCCCCCTGGGCCGCCTATTTGCATCCCCCCTCCTGATGGCTGGAGGCACATCTTCTTCTGTTGCTCCCAAAGCATCTACTTTGGGAGCACCAACCCCTTCCAAATGCCGGTGACATCAGTCCCCTCCCGCCAGCCAGAGAAACAAAAGCCTGCTCCATCTCCTCTCACATGGGAGGGGTCCCTTGGGACCCATGTTTTCCATGGTCTCCTTCATTGGTGAATTGTACACCAGCCAGTGGCTGAAGGAGCCACTGGCTGCTGATCGAAGGGCTTCACAATCTTCCTCTTTCCCTGAAGTTACTTCAGAGAAGCCCTCCCAGCAAGCTCCTTAATCTGCCTCCTTGGTCCTTTCATGTCTTCCTAGACGACAGAAAGCATCATCCTCCAGTGGAATTATGGCAGTTTTTTCTCCCTCTTGGCTGAGTTACAACAACTCTTTGAGTGTTACACCTGCTTTTTTCATTGCCCCTCAGGAAACGTGGTTTCCCACAATGTGGCTGTCGGGGAACTACAGAAACCATGATTGTAACAGACCGTCGGGCGGCATCTGTATCTATGTCATTACCTCTGTCTGTAGCGAACCAGTGCCCCTTCAAACACCTTTGAAAGTTGTGTCTGTCAGAGTGAGGACAATATAGGAAATTACTATCTGTAACATCTACTCTCGTCCAGATGGTGAAGTGCCACACCAGGTATTTGTTGCACTAATTTCCCAACTCACTTCATCTTTTCTACTTGTGGGTGATTTTTAATGCCCCCAACCCTTTGTGGGGTGGAACCAATATTACTGGCCGTGGTAAAGATGTCAAGGATCCTCTAACCCAACTCGACCTTTGCCTCCTCAATACAGGTGCCCCCATCATTTCACTGTGGTGCATGGCACATACTTGGCTGTTGATCTCGCCTCTACTGTCTATCCACTGGTGAGCTCACGTCTTCTGTGGTAGTGACCACTTCCCACACTTCATGTCCCTCCCTTGCATCACTCACCTGGATGATTGCCCAAATGGGCTTTTACCAAGGCTGACTGGGATGCCTTCACCTCTGCTACCACCATTAAATCTCTGTTGTGTGGCAACATTGATGAGGTAATCCAGACCATCACTACTACCACTGTTGCCGCATCTGAATCGGCAATCTCTTGTTCCTCAGGTTGCCTCTGGCGGAAGTCAGTGCCTTGGTGGTCGCTGGAAATCGTTGCAGCCATTAGAGATCATAGGCGGGCCCTCCAACATTGTAAGTGCTACTCATACCTGGAGCAACTCATTGCCTTGAAATGACTCCTTGCCTAGGTCCGTCAACTCATCAAACAACAGAAGCAGGAGTGTTGGGAACGATACGTCTCTACCAGTGGTGCACGAACCTCTCCTTCCCAGGTTTGGACCAAGCTCAGATGCCTTTATGGATATCAGACGCGTGCAGGTATATTTGGAATTTCCACTCGTGGAACTGTATATACTGATCCAGATTTGATCACGGAGCATCTTGTTGAGCATTGTGCTCACTCCTCTGCATCTGCAAATTACTGCCCTGCCTTTTGTCTCCTAAAACAGCAGGTGGAACGACACCACCTATGTTTTGTTCCACGCAACCCTGAACCATATAGTGCTCTCTTCACTGAGTGAGAATTTCTCAGTGCCCTTGCCACTTGGCCTGACACATCCCCTGGACCAGACCACATCCATTCCCAAATGATTAAACATCTGTCAGCAGATTACCAGCACCACCACCTTGCCACCTTCAACCACATCTAGAGCGATGGCGAACTCCAATCGCAATGGCGAGAAAGTACCATCATTCCATTGCTAAAACCTGGTAAGAACCTGCCAGATGTGGATAGCCATCATCCTATCAGCATCACTGACTTTATGTGAAATCTGCTCGAACGTATGGTGAACTGGTGGTTGTGTTGGCTCCCTGAGTCTTGGGGCTTTCTGGCTCAGTCCACAGGTGGTTTTCGCCAAGGGCACGCCACCACCGACAACTTGGTCTACCTGGAGTCTGCCATCCAAATGGCCTTTTCCCTGTGTCAACATCTTATTGTTATCTGTCTTGACCTGAAAAAAGCCTATGTTACCAATTCTTTTGGCGACACCACATCCTTGATACTCTGCACAAGTGAGGTCTCTGGGGCCCACGCCAGATTTTTATACGGAACTTTTTGTTGCTCCACATTTCAGAGTTCGAATTGGTGCTTTACACAGTTTGCTTGACGTCCAAGAGAATTGTGGAGTTCGACTTGTGGCAGGAGCTTTCCAAACAAGCCCATTAAACAGCCTTCTTGTGGAAACTGATGTTCCTCCACCATGGATCAGGCAACAACAACTGCTTGCGAATTATACTGCCCCGCATTCATTCTCACTGTCCGAATTACTGTCTCCTTTCCCCTAACATGGCGATCTGTCTTCCACAGCGGCAGCCCAGACAGGAATTCCAATTGCAATCCGTGTCTGGTTGCTTCTTGCTGTACTCTACACTTTCCCCCTACCCTCCTTTCCGTGGATCCACTAGTGTGCACCTCCACGGTCCACGCCTCGACCACAGCTTCGTCTGGTCGTATTGTGAGGCCCAAAGGCTGAATTCCACGTGAGTCTCTTTGCCAGCAATTTTTCTCTATTCTCGGTGAGTTCCAGGGCTTAGACATAGTTTACACCGATGGCTTGTTGGTCGATGGTCTCATTGGTTTCATTTACACTCACGCTGGACATACTGAACAGCACCCCTTGCCAGATGGCTGCAGTGTTCTCACTGCAGAGTTGGTAGCCATCTCTCATCCTTTTGAGGATATCCACCTCTGTGCAGGTAAATCCGCTGTCATCTGTAGTGACTCCTTAAGCAGCAGCCTACAAGCTCTTGACCAGTGCTCCCCTTGCCAACCTTTGGTAATGACTATCCACGAGTATCTTTATGCTCTCGGAAACAGTGGACGTTCATTGTCCTTTATTTGGACCACAGGACATGTCGAGTCCTGGTCAATGAACTTGATGACAGACTGGTCGAACAGGCTACCAGTAAACCAGCTCTGGAGATCGGCCCGCTAGAGACTGATCTCCGATTAGTCTGATGCCTTAAAGTTTTTGGAATCTGCGATATTGAATGGGGCACACTCAGTACACCAAATAAACTACATTTTATTAAGGAGACAACAAATGTGTGGCAGTCATCCATACGAGCCACTCACAGGAACTCCATTGTCCTTTTCCGGCTCCACATTGGCCACATTTGTGTAAATCATGATCACCTCCGTTGCAAGAACCCACCTCATTGTCGCTGTGGTTCCAACTTGACTGTCATCCACATCTAGTTGGACTGCTCAATTTTAGCTGCTCTGCGGTAGGCTTTTAACCTTCCCACCACACACTGCCAATGGTATTGGGAGACAATGCCTCAACGGCTAATATAGCTTTATGTTTTATTTGAGAGAGGATTTTTTATCACAAAATCTAAGATTGGGTGTCTGGCCTTCTGTCCCATGCCTCCATCCTCCCTCCATTTTAACTCTTCCTCCCTCTTTCTTTGATGTTTGTTCATTTTGGTTTCATCTTTTCCGTATCTGGATTCCTTTAGCCTTGTCTTTTAGGTTGGATATTTTAGTGTGTTGCAAAGTGGCTGGCTCATACTTTTTTCTTCTTGAAATCAGTCAGCCAAGGCCATCTGCTATATTTTTTTAATTTTTTTTATTAACTTCTACGGCTTTTTTCCTTTGAGTGCACATTCTCTGCTTTTCTCTTGCCACTTTCGTTTTCTCTTTCAGTGTCTTTCCCAGTAAGTTTCCCTCCTTTTGTTCTTCCCAGACTCTTTTGGTAAATGGTTTTACTCCACGATCTCTTTGAATGTGGAAAAAAGGACTGATGAATCTGTAATTTGGTCCCTTTCTCTCCACTCCTTCATTCCCCCCCTCTCCCAGCCTCCCTCCACATCCCTTTTACTCCATGTCTTATTCTTCCTTTTCGCTCATGCTCCATGTCCCTTTCATCTCACCCTCCTTTCCCATTCCCCAAAATTCCCCCATCCATGTCTCTATTGTCACTGTCCCACCTCACACTCCATTCACTCCTCTTAAACTCAGTCTCCCATTCTTTCCCGCTAAACTCATCCTTTCTTTGCTCTAACCTCACCTAGCCCTCCAATTAGCCTCCCCCTAGCACCACCACCCCCTAGTGCCACTACCCTCCTAGCTCCACTACCCACTCCCTTCTTGTAGCCCCCCTTCCTCATCGCATCATGCCCCCCCCTTCCTCATGGCATCATCCCCCCCCCTCCCCCACCTTGTCAACAACCCCTGCACATCGTGTCACCCTTCCCCATCACATCACCTCCCCCCCACCCTTGACAGCAAGGTGAAATTCAGCCCCCAGGCTGTGGCTAAGCCATGTCTTTGCAATATCCTTTCTTCCAGGGGTGCTAGTTCTGCAAGGTTTTCAGAAGAGCTTTTGTGAAGTTTGGAAGGTAGAAGACAAGGTATTGGCAGAACTGAAGCTGTGAGGATGGGTCGCGAGTTGTGCTTTGGTAGCTCAGTGGTAGAGCACTTGCCCACGAAAGGCAAAGGTCCCAAGTTCGAGTCTCAGTCTGGCACACAGTTTTAATCTGACAGGAAGTTTCACATCAATAACTTGTCTGATAGTGTTCCAGTTATTAATATACTGGGTGATTATAATTAACGTTAAACTTTCAAAATGCTGTAGAAATAACAACGCTGGTCAGAATGATGCCAAATTGCAAAGGAAAATTATCAGAGAAGGGGGAAAATGTATGGCAGAAGAAAAAAAATTGTGTGAAAATTGATCAATAGTTGGCACGGTATATGTCAGAGTAAGTAAAACACCTGTCATGTGCATGACCCATTGAAGTTGGTATAAACATGAAAGGTACACGGCTTTTCCTTCTTTCGAATCTGCGACGTTTGCCATGACTGTCTCAATGCAGGATCATGCTCTGCATGCAAAGCTGTATTGCAAGGATTGATGTGCACACATCACTCTGCATAAGTTCCGGACACTGAAGGGTTTGAAAAAAGGCATTGGTCTGATGACTGCCATGGGTCTGGAGAAAATGATTCGAAAAGATGGGTTCTTTTGGTGTGCAACCTGGTAGAGGGAGGAAACGAATTGATTCGACGTCAGTGGAAGCTGTGGTCGCAGCAGTGCAGGAGATGAGTTGCGGTGTGCAAATGTATAGTGCATGAAGAATTGCCCGAACATTGGACATAACAATGAGCATGGTGCATAAAATCCTACGAAATATTCTCCTTTGCTACCCATTCAAAATTACCCATGTGCACGAGTTGCTTCCTGTTGAACTGCCAGCAAGAAAGACCTTTGCTTTAGAATTTCTTGCTCGCATGGAAGTGGACAGACGAAGCCCACTTCCGACTGACAGGATATGTCAATATACGGAATTCTAGAATATGGGCAACAATAAATCGACGCACAAATCAACCAGTACCACTTCATCCTGAAAAAGTCACTGTGTGATGCGGGTTTACGGCATCATTTATTCCCTCCCCCCATTAAGTAACTACTGAAGGGCCATTTCGGAAATGCTAGAATTATCAGCCGCCATTTCTCTAAAGGCTGGCTGTCCTGATCACCTGATGTTAATCTGTGTGACTTCTGGCTGTGGGGCTGTCTGAAAGATGATGTGTTCAGTGTTCTGATTGCAAACTTGGCTGCATTGAAGGCACACATTGTGCAACACATTCTGAACATGACCCCGGAAACACTTCGATCAGTTGCAGAACATGCTGTTGCTCGATTTCAATTTTTGCAGAAAACGGTGGACAGCATATTGAACATGTTTTGTGCCAGTCACACGGAAGTTAGTAATCTGATTTGATTTTCATTGATGCTTTTTATGTGGCTTTTGGCCTCAGGACAATTAAAAACTGATATGAGTGATGCTTTTTATGCGGTTTTTGGCCTCAGGACAATTAAAAATCTGTTTTTCCCATCCTATGTGATATGACCTTGCCATGGTGGATGGGCTTATGTATCACACCAGTACAATCATGCACACAGTACAGTTTGTTTAACATTAAACATACACGTTAGGCCTTGTTGCATGATTCATTTGTTATTTGTAGTAGACCACTATTAAATTATAATGTTTACAGCACCATCTATTGTTATATTTTGTAACTATTTATTTCTCTTCTGCTATACGTTTTCCCCCTTCGCCGGTAATATTTCATTGCGATTTGACATCATTCTGACCAGTGGTGTTATTTCTACAGTGCTTTGAAAGTTTAATTATAATCACTCTGTACTACAAAGGTTACAAAGAAAACATCAAAATATAGATAAATGTACAAAACAGGACAAAATGATATTTCCTGTAAAATAATTATGTTAGAATAATATATTTTTTTAAGGTTCAGGTAACTTTATTGATTTGCTCTCTTCTACACTATTAACGTATCAGTTGTTGGTGTGTGTACATCTGTTGGGTGAGATTGTAATTTTCACTGCCCATTCATCTGGTGGTGGTTAGGAAACACAACTGAAAAATAGGCTGCAGGATAGAATTCATTAATCATTCTACACATTTTTGTGCCTTGTGCCTCGCACATGCACAATTTGAGTTGTCTTTCTATCAACTTATATTTTCTATGCCTGGTTCTCCTCACAGATGGTAACAAAATAATAAGAGTTAAGTGGGATTACTATAGAGTATGAGCTAGTAATTTGCTGTGCCGTAAGCATTAATGCTAAACATTCATTAAATTCTCATTTTAGGAGAGGAATATGGGGTGTTTGTATTTAAACTTTCTCTACTTGAGTCAGTATACATGGAAAACTATTTACTGTATGGGTACCCAACGTTATAGGCATGATGTTCAGACTGCGACCTGCAGGATTTGTGTTGTTAGTAGTGTTACTGTCATGACTTGTCATTAGGTGCTGTAATTGGTATGGCATCGTAGTGCTAAGAGACACGCATCAGTGTGCGTTACAGTTGCAGTCAGTCAACATGGGTCTGGATGAGGTGAGGAGAGCTTTAGTCATAAAGTTATTTTATTGAAACAACAGCAGTAATATTTCTGCTGCTCTTCCTATCAAAGCATTAAAGGAATATGGAAAGGTCCTATTTCCCAACTGGTGTTGAAGAACATTATTCGGAAGTTCAAATTAACTGTAGATATGGAATTGCTCCTGGGAGCGGCCGACAGCCATTTGTGCAACAAATTGTGGAAGTTACTGTTACCAAGGCTGATTGTGCCGGATGCATTGTGCGGTCTTCAAGCAGTGTTATCACAGCTGAACATTCCATGGTCAAGATCCCACTTGAGATATATCAGGCAGCAGTCAAGCAAATTCTAGTGTGGTTCCTGGCTGTGATGGATGCATATGGTCATTGTGTTGAACAATGGTAAATGTGGTGTGCAATTAACAAATGTTACACTCTCATAGGGAAATTAAAATAAGTTTCTTTCAATGGTTTATTTGTTATTTTCTTTTCAACACATGCTACAAATGTTTCCACAAAGTTTCATTGTTTTACATTCCTTTGTTTCTCGTGGGGACGTTCTCAGGTAGTGAAAGCCTCCGTCTTGGTAGCTGTGGAGTCAACATGGTTGGATGCCAACCGAAGAGGCCTATGTTCATTTCCCGGCTGGTTGGGAATTTTCTCCATAATTTTCTCCATTTGGGGACTGGGTGTTGTGTTGTCCTCATTGTTCATCATCACTGATGTGCAAATTGCCCTCAAAACACACACACACACACACACACACACACAGAGAGAGAGAGAGAGAGAGAGAGAGAGAGAGAGAGAGAGAGAGAAGTGAACATTTAATTATAACAACTTTGTACTTTATCTGAAACAAAGCAAAGCAAATCAATCATGAATCACTTCTACACATATTAAGGGTGTAATACACTACACCCAGCATCTACAAGTGTACCTTTGAGGAGACCCTGCTGTCAATTTTTGCTACTCTTGTGTGTTCGTGTATAATATGTTATGCTGCCTAGCTCACATCAGACTTTTACCCTAGATCATAATTTGCACTTACTTCAAGGTATTTCATTCATTCTCATTGTTTGAATGCAACCTTGGCTATCAGCTACTATATTGCCTCGATACGTTGTCAGTTTATGATGCCCTTGTTGCTCATAGGACCTGCATTATTTTAAGTGAAGTCATTAAGACTCAAATTCACCACAGTAAGGTGTCTTCAGCAGACCTCACATAGGAATATTTTAGTTTATTGCACCCATCACCATTCAAGCAGAACCAACTGTATAAATTGTTTGTTTATTATACACTCCTGGAAATGGAAAAAAGAACACATTGACACCGGTGTGTCAGACCCACCATACTTGCTCCGGACACTGCGAGAGGGCTGTACAAGCAATGATCACACGCACGGCACAGCGGACACACCAGGAACCGCGGTGTTGGTCATCGAATGGCGCTAGCTGCGCAGCATTTGTGCACCGCCGCCGTCAGTGTCAGCCAGTTTGCCGTGGCATACGGAGCTCCATCGCAGTCTTTAACACTGGTAGCATGCCGCGACAGCGTGGACGTGAACCGTATGTGCAGTTGACGGACTTTGAGCGAGGGCGTATAGTGGGCATGCGGGAGGCCGGGTGGACGTACCGCCGAATTGCTCAACACGTGGGGCGTGAGGTCTCCACAGTACATCGATGTTGTCGCCAGTGGTCGGCGGAAGGTGCACGTGCCCGTCGACCTGGGACCGGACCGCAGCGACGCACGGATGCACGCCAAGACCGTAGGATCCTACGCAGTGCCGTAGGGGACCGCACCGCCACTTCCCAGCAAATTAGGGACACTGTTGCTCCTGGGGTATCGGCGAGGACCATTCGCAACCGTCTCCATGAAGCTGGGCTACGGTCCCGCACACCGTTAGGCCGTCTTCCGCTCACGCCGCAACATCGTGCAGCCCGCCTCCAGTGGTGTCGCAACAGGCGTGAATGGAGGGACGAATGGAGACGTGTCGTCTTCAGCGATGAGAGTCGCTTCTGCCTTGGTGCCAATGATGGTCGTATGCGTGTTTGGCGCCGTGCAGGTGAGCGCCACAATCAGGACTGCATACGACCGAGGCACACAGGGCAAACACCCGGCATCATGGTGTGGGGAGCGATCTCCTACACTGGCCGTACACCACTGGTGATCGTCGAGGGGCCACTGAATAGTGCACGGTACATCCAAACCGTCATCGAACCCATCGTTCTACCATCCCTAGACCGGCAAGGGAACTTGCTGTTCCAACAGGACAATGCACGTCCGCATGTACCCCGTGCCACCCAACGTGCTCTAGAAGGTGTAAGTCAACTACCCTGGCCAGCAAGATCTCCGGATCTGTCCCCCATTGAGCATGTTTGGGACTGGATGAAGCGTCGTCTCACGCGGTCTGCACGTCCAGCACGAACGCTGGTCCAACTGAGGCGCCAGGTGGAAATGGCATGGCAAGCCGTTCCACAGGACTACATCCAGCATCTCTACGATCGTCTCCATGGGAGAATAGCAGCCTGCATTGCTGCGAAAGGTGGATATACACTGTACTAGTGCCGACATTGTGCATGCTCTGTTGCCTGTGTCTATGTGTCTGTGGTTCTGTCAGTGTGATCATGTGATGTATCTGACCCCAGGAATGTGTCAATAAAGTTTCCCCTTCCTGGAACAATGAATTCACGGTGTTCTTATTTCAATTTCCAGGAGTGTATTACAAGCTTCTAAGGAGGAGCAAGTTACTTTTGTAGCTTAGTCTGTGTGTTTGTGTAGTATACATGTACATTGTCTTTAGTCTAGGTAGGGACTGTGAATGCTGTGTTCAGATCAGTTTTGTAATCCATTCATCTTGGATTGCTCGACTGAGTTAATGGACATCACTATGGGGGTCAGACATGGGGATCCAAGGGACGTGCAGCATGTCCCACATGTCGCCCGACTGTTCCACTGCCGTGATATGCCCTGTTACTGCCCACATTGAGATTGAATCATCACGCGTGGTCAGATGGGAGATATTTCAGGTTGTGGAAGGTAGCAAAAGACTTTCCACAAGACAAATCAAAAGGCCTCCCCAGTTTGCCTGACAAACAGATTTCAGAGGCTGACAAAGATCCTGATCCAGCTGACCTGCAGGGTCTGGGCATTCACAGAGGGTTGGGTTATTGATAGTTGAGAACTCTAATGTTAGGTGTATGGTACAGCTCCTTAGGGATATGGCTGCCAAGGAAAAGAAGAAATCCAGTGTGCACTCTGTGTTCACTGGAGACAGTCATCCCAGATGTCGAATGGGTTCTTCCAGGTGCAGTGAAGAGCACAGGGTCAATTCAGATCAGAAGAGTTTCTCTCTGGTTGCTGGCAGCTGACTAAAGTGGTAAAGACAACCAGTCTTGCTTCCAAAATGATGGCAGAGCTGACCACCTGCAGTGTCATTGACAGGATTGACTGTGGACATTTGGTACATAATCGAGTGGAGCATTTGTATCAGAGGCTGAGATAGTTCTGTGACTGTGTATATTGCAGATTCCTTGAGTTTTATCATAGTGTGGAGAGTTGCCCGGATCTGCTTAATACATCAGATGGCCTCTACGCAAAGGGGGCAGCTGCATGGTTAGTGGGGGCTGTGTGGATTGGACAGGGTGGTCAGATTTAAAAGAACAGAAAATCTCTGAGCTTGGCAATGGTTTTCAGATGCTAAAAACTGATGCTTTTAATATAGGCCATAACAAAATTCTGTCTTGAAATAAGGTGGAAAATCCAGAGATTATGGTCATGTGTGAAGTACTAGTGGCAAGTCAGTCAATAGGTTCATTGCCTGAAACCAACAGTAATGATACTGATGACAGTACTACTAAACTGGAGTTCCTAAACATGGTTTTCCATAATTCCTTCATCAAAGTAGATGCAGTAGACACCATCTGAATCAAGAACAGCTACCAACATGAGTAATTTAGAAGTAGATACCTTTGGTGTAACAAAGCAACTTAAGTCACCTGATCAAGGCAAGTCTTCTGTACTGGAATGTGTACCAGTTAAGTTCCTTTTGTACTACACTAATGAAACATTCATGTTTAGCAGCTGGTTAAGACAGAAGATCTGTATCCAAAGATTGGAAAGTTGCACGAGTCACACCAATACACAAGAAATAAAATAAAAGTAATGCACTGTGTTATGGGCCTATATCAACAACATTGATTTGTAGCAGGATTCTGGAATATGTACTATGTTCCAGTGTTATGAGATACCTTGGGAGGGGGAGGGGGGGGGGGATATTGGCACCAATTCAGAAAATATTGTTCTAATGAAACACAGCTGGCTCTTTATTCTGTAGTGTAGTGTTGCTGCTAAATCCTGTAGCAATTTTCTCTTGTGTTGGAACGTATAAGGCTTAATTAATTGATATCTTTTATGTGCAGCACTGTGTCACCAGTAGGAACACCACAAACCATAAATATGACTTTTCTCCTTTCTCTGACTAATTTGTCTGATTTGAATGCTTATGTTTTGATTATCTTGTATCTTGAAGGAGATTTGTTCTGCCATTCACAAGATACCATAAAGATTTGCTTAACTTGAAAACTTACTACTTCAAGTGCTCATATCAGCTACGCAGAACCATATCAGAATTCCTCCTCTCAATTAAAGTGACAGGGATATTATTTCATAGCCTGTTATTAGCAATATTTTGTAAATAATCATTAATATATTTTTCTTTTTTAATGTATTTTTTTCTTTTTTGTAGATACTACAGATTAGCATGCTTTTAATCTTGAAGTGCAGGGTGATATTAATTAAAGCTCCAGTTTCAAAACGCTGATCAGAATGACATCAAATTTGAACATATTGAAGGAGGCCGAAACAAAATGGAAATAAAAGAAATTAATGAAAATTTTCCCTCTAGATGGCACTGTAAGTGTCTTGAAGTAAATGGGGTCAACTACAGATGACAGATGAGTCGCACTACAGTGGCTGTGGGTTGCACATTCAACAGTTATGCCACTGTTAGTTAGGTAAACCCATCTTACTACATCAGATGGGCATGGTTTTTAACTGTCCTGCAGCCAAAAACTACACAAAAAGTGTGAATGAAATCTGGTTTTAACTGTCATGAGACTGCCACTAGACTTGTTCAGTATTGCTGTCCACAGTCTTCTGCCCCAAGTCAAAATCGAGAAACAGCGTGTTCCACAAGGGATCAGAGTGGTAATTTTATGTGGATAGCAGTAGAGGATGTTTCATAGAATTTTATGCACCATGCTCACAGGCATTCCAAAGTTTAGACAGTTCTCCATGCACAACATGGGTGCACACCAGCACTTGACCTCTTCTGCAGTGCTGTAGGGACATCATCTACTGACATCAGATCCATCATTTTTCTCCCACTGCCACATTGCACTTCAAAAGAACCTGTCTTTCTGAATTTCATAATCATTTTCTCCAGAGCCTTTGGAGACATCGGACCAATGCCTTTTTTCATCCCCGTGGGTGTACAGAACGTCTGCAGAGCTTTATTAGAAGCATGTGATTCTGCATTGAAACAGTTACGCCAAGCATCTCGGACACAAACTGAGAAATAGCTGTGTACTTTGCATCCTTTGCCATACGTATTCTGCCACATACAGCACCATCTAGGTTTTTAAATTCTCCCCTTCCCCAAATAACATTTCTGCCTTCTTCAATAATATTACGTTGAAATTTGACGTCATTGGTTAGTTTGTTTCAGCATGGAACGTTAATAATTAGTCACCCTGTATATCACCCTGTATAAACACATTAACATAAAATAACCATTGGTCTATGGATTCAGTACAGTCCTGATACAGACTTCATGAGAAACTCTTAAGAACTCGATATGTTATGTGTGGTGTCTGTTCTTTTTGACATGTCTGAAAGAAAAGACACTGTTTTGATCTTTTAGCCAATATGAGTTAAGACACAAAGAAATTATGTACATTGGTTGCGAGTGGACATTGATACATAGTTATCAGGAGACCCAGATTCAAATCCCAATCCAGCAAAAATTTTCCACTTTCCTCTTTGATTTCAATCGACACCCACTCACAGCTAATGTCTGTAATTCCTTTGAGGTGTGTGTGTGTGGGGGGGGGGGGGGGGGGGGGTGAGATGGTCATCGATCTTATCAGTGCAGGTGCACACAGGCTCAAACTCTTACAGGCATTGGCAAATACTGTGAGTAATGAGGATAATAGGCAAGGGATAAGTTGAGAATCTGGATTTGACAGGAGAAGTGCTAGGGTAGTCCGTGCAGTTGTGATGACCACTGTGTCTGGATAGCTTAGTGGTCAGAGCAATTGCCTAGTAATTAGGAGACCCAAGTTCGAATCCTGGTCTGGCACAAATTTTCAACTTCCACCTTTGATTTCAATCAGTGCCTGCTCACAGCCTATGTTTGTAATTCCATTGTGTCATAACTCACCATAGACTAATACAATTTTCATTACAGAATCATTATCAATTTAATACACTATATACAGTGCTGAACTTGACAAAGGAATTGCAAACTTCTCCTAACTGCTGGCCATCAGCAGATATCTTGTAGATTTGCACTACTGCATGCCATGTCAGTATGTAATAGTGGGACTGAATTGTTATGAACTTGTGCATTCTATGTGAAACCAACAAAAAACACACATTTCTTTAATACCTTGAGAAACACTTAGTAATATATGTTCAGATAACTGTTGCTTGGGTGGGAAAAGATGGCGGTGTTTTAATTAAATGATTGGGAACACTTCATATCTTTCCCCCAAACTGAGCAACATCAGGAGTCAAGATCAAAACATAACTAATAGTTTAATGCCACTCTATTAGTGCCCATTGTTCACTTAAAATGTAATATTTTGTTTGTTAAGTGACTGACTGAAATATTTAAATAGCTTTAGGATTATAATCCCATTAAAACACTTTGCATGTACGACAAAACAAACATTATTCCCTAACAAAATGGTTTTGTAGGGAAATTTACAGTACGTGCTCACCAGTTTTCAACTTGTTGGTAATTAATAACAATTGTACCCTCATAATAAAACACGAACAAATCTAAGATCTGAAGGTATTTGATTTTTTTTAATTGTAATATGAAAAGCATGAACAGTGTGTGCATGAGACATGCATAATATGTTTGTACATATTCACAAATCCAAAAAGACATGAAATTCCTAGTTCTTCTATAAATGTTAAGCCAGCCCTTGTGTTATGGTTGCTCATTATTTTTTCTACACTTTATTAATAGTAATGTAAGTTCTGGTTGTGTACAGATTTCAAGAATAATACAGGGTGATTCAAAAAGAAAGAACATATTTCAGTTTCTTATGACAGAGAAACTGAAATATATAGAACCACATTCTGCATGTCACTGGGTAGAGGAACTTTCAAAGTTTTACATTCACACAAATACTATACCATACACTCAGCATGAGCACCATGTGATGCTCAAGAAGCATTGAAACAGTAGTCTGTTTCATTCCACGTGTGAATCAATAGGTCCCTATTTATTGAATTGACAGCTTCACAGTTTGATTTCTCAGAGTGTGAAGAGTAGCTACCGTAGGTGGGACAAAGACTCTGTATTCTATGTACCCTGACAGAAAAAAATTGCAAGGTGTGAGATCTGGTGACCTGGGAGGCAAAATCAATGAAGAAGATTTTTTTGTCCACCTCTTTCAATCCAACATTGTGGGATGGTGGTGTTAAGAAAACATCCCACCTCAAGGCAGAAGTGAGATTCGGCATCAATGTGCATAAAAATGAAATCATTGGTATCTTCAACAAGTTGGGAAACAACCAGTTTTGCAGCCTGCCCAGGTATGACATTACAGGTACAATTTCCTCCACAAACAGGAAAGGTCCATAAACTTTGTGAACATAAACAGTGCAAAACACATTCATTTTCAGTGAGTCTCTTATGTTTAACGATGACGCCAGGATTTTGTGCCATCTAGATTCTCAAGGCATTAAAGAAAAGGTATTAAAGAAATGTGTGTTTTTTGTTGGTTTCACATAGAATGCACAAGTTCATAACAATTCAGTCCCACTATTACATACTGACATGGCACGCAGTAGTGCAAATCTGCTGGTGGCCAGCACTTAGGAGAAGTCTGCAATTCCTTTGTCAAGTTCATCACTGTATATAGTGTATTAAATTGATAATGATTCTGTAATGAAAATTGTATTAGTCTATGGTGAGTTATGACACAATGAAATTACAAACATAGGCTGGCAGTTTACTTTACCCAAAAGATGAAACGTTGATTTTTCTGAAAAGATGACTCATTCAGGAAGTGTCTGCTACCATATCCTGGAGAACTGAAATGTAAACTTCATTCTTTCTGTTATGGTTCAGTGGGACACAATTACTGCAGTAACTGCAACTTGTAAGGCTTCATATGCAGGTATTGTTTCAGAACGTGTTTGCCTATAGAAGTTGAAGCTCCTGGCCTGCCCATCTTGTAGACTTCAGAGGGCTCCATGTAAATGCATCTCAGATATGTAGGACATTTTCATCAGACATGCATGGCCAACCAGTGCTCTTCCCTTCACATGTCCAACCATCCTCTAAGAATTTTATATGCCAGTTATAAATCTGCTTGTGCAAATGTGGCTTCTTGCTAAATTACCATTGAAATGTACGTTGCATTTGAACAATAGGTTGACTTAGTGCAAATTCCAACACACAAAATGATTTATCTTGTTACCAAAGGAAAGGGCTTCTAGATACTCTACATAAAAGTTAAACAACACTTTGCACTGTATGTACTGATTTTCTATTGTCTCGTTACACACACCCTAACATCATAGGAAGTACCAATTTATGGATCAGCATTCTTTAAACTAGAGTAAAAATTATTCCTTAAATTAACCATATTCTTTAACTAAATCATTTGACTGGAACAGTTTTGCCTTCGCTTCAGGTGCATGAAATGTCTAACACTAAATCTTCACTTGTAAATAGGATACAGTCATTATTACTGTTTTGTAGGTGGATTGATTGCAAGCAGAGTCAGAAACTATTACAGACAGAAGAAATATCACATATCTTCTTAGTTTAGAAACATTGAAAAGTGTTCTGTTGAGGTTAAATAATATTCTGCTTCCTAGCATCTATGCCAGAGTACCAAGAAGTGGACAGTTGCATGATTAACCAAACAGCATATATTAACCAGAGATTAGTATTACTGTGAGTGATCAGACCAGTTACAAACTGAGGATACTTGGTTTCTTTGTGGACATAGACACCTCACCTGATCTGCAGTATTCCTTTGAAACACTGGGTACTTGTGACCCAGAAAGGTTATGATACAACTTAATTCATGTTTTTAAGGTACAAATTAAAGGTACTAATTAGTCATGCCTTCCAGTAATAACAGGACATAGGACTCAGGTTCTAAGAGGTATAAGCCGCATATATAGTGAGTTACATGAGAGTTACTTCTACATTCATATGTAAGTATATATGTGTTGAACAGGGAACCTAATGGAGCAACACTGGCTCATAATTAGCACTAACACTTTCCAGCAGAACAGCATGGACTTCAATGAGAAATTGCTTCCACACAAATTTCAGTTTGGAGTTTACACTCTGGCTACAAAGTACCCAATATAATAGGAAATGGCTTGTGTAGTCAGCTAGCATTAACCTTCCACCTCCCTTGAGCCTCTTTATTACAGCTAGAACACTACATGTCCAGTAAATCCATGAACTATTTGGCTAATGTAGATGAATGAGTACTGATATAAAAATTACATATATTTTTCTTAAATTGTTCATCCTGAGACCTACTGAACTATAACAGTTCATCTTTTTTTTCCCTCAGTAACCACTCCTTTCTTGTAATGCATTTTCTTCCAAAACAAGACAACAGCAGTTCTTGCCATACCTTTCATTAATTGTGGTAATGAAATACAGGGTTCCTGTACACATCACCCAATTGTGTGTGTAACCTGGCCTCGGATGGAAGCAGAATCGGTATTGCAGGTTATCTCCCCTTAACAGAATTCTGACCATTGTTAGTCTCTTGTCCCTTGTGATGTGTCAAACTCTTCTCCTCACTTGAACATCAGTTCCCATTCTGTTCACTTATTACATCTATTTCAAAACCAGAGGAGGCTAGTATGCTATTCCCCTACCAAATAACTTGTGAAAGATGTAAATAATTCCAAAAACAACCCCTCCCCACTTAAAATTAACAGCCAGTAAGGTAACCGATTTCTTTGTGGACAAGAATGTAAACAGGCACCTCACAGTATAAAATATTTCTTTATATTTCATTGATTTACAGACTATTGGATTACAATGGCGGTCATTTTGTGTTAAAGAATAATTTCCACTGTACTTCATGATACCTTTACGCATTTGAGACAGCGTACAATTTTTCAATAGCTGAGCTTGCTGGATCTTGTTACAAGATGTTAGGTGAGGAATTTGTCATTTCCAAAGATCCTTGGTATAGATCAAAAAATTCCCCCTTCTTTATTAAATTTTGAACTTTGCCCTTGTGTCTGTACTGTAATCTTATCCCAATTTGGAATTGATGTTCCTTGGCTGATTCATTATATTTCCTTGATCTATTTTCAGCACTCCTTTTTAAATTATCTTCTATTATCGATAGGTTAGTATTTATCTTCATACCATTCACTGTAGGCAGTGATAATATTGAAAGTAGCAGCTCTTATAATTTCCAAAGGAACCAATCCTGCATTTAAATAAGGCATTTCTTGTAAAATAGTCCATCCACCTAGTGTGTCTACATCTGCATGTACATACATACTCTGCAAGCCACCATATGGTGCATGGCAGATGGTATACTGTACCGCTATTATTTATTTCCTTTCCTGTTCTGCTCACAAATAGAGTGAGGGGAAAAAACTGTCTGTGTGCCTCCATATGAGCCCAAATTTCTGATGTCTTATCTTTGTGGTCCTGGTATGAATTGTATGTTAGTAGCAATAGAACTGTTCTGCAGTCAGCTTCAAATGCTGGTTCTCTAAATTTTCTCAACAGTGTTGCTCGAGAAGAACATTGCCTTCCCTCCAGTGATTCCCATTTGAGTTCCCAGAGCATCTCTGTAACACTTACATGTTGTTCGAACCTACCAGTAACAAATCTAGCAGCCCACCTCTGAAATGCTTCAGTGTCTTCCTTTAATTTGACCGCGTATGGATCCCAAACACTTGAGTAGTACTCAAGAATAAGTTGCACATGTGTCCTATCTGCAGGCTCCTTAACAGATGAACTGTACTTTCCCAAAATTCTCCCAATAAATAAAAGTTGATAATTCACCTTCCATACCACATTCGTTAGATGCTTGTTCCATTTCACATCACTTTGCAACATTACGCTCAGATATTTAAACGATGTGACTGCATCAAGCAGGACACTACTACTGCTGCATCCAAACATTAAGGGTTTGTTTGTCCATTCATGTGCATTAACTTAAATTTTTCTTTGTTTAGAGCTAGCTGCCATTCATCAAGCGGCGTGTCGGGGTTTAATTTCTCAAGTGTCCATTCATCGTCGTCACTGTGCAGGCTGCAAATTAAAATTCACCTACCTCAGAACGGCATCTGCTCAATGTCCCTTCACTAAGCAATGTAGATACTTAAAAGATGATGTAAAAGCCGTGTTGATAAAAAACCTCACTTAATATCTACAATTACTGAGGCCGCACAACTCAAATTATGAGAGAAAGTTCTGTAGAAATACTGTCATCCAATTTTATCGGGCAGTAAGAAAATGGATTGGCTTCTGGGAAATAATGTCCAAAATTTCCACACAGTAATATTTATTTTGTCCTTGTTAACCAAAGAAAAGGTACTGTTCAGCCCACGTTTAAACTATTGGCTATTTCCTTCCAGTTAACGATTCATACACAGATTTCACCTTCACAGCAGCCAGAAATCTGTCCAAACCCGATCCAAATTAAACGTTTTCACAGTCATTAATTTCACCACTAATATGAGTTATTACATTCGGTCCTTCTTGTCGATTTCTAAAAAAAGAAACTGCTCGCCGAGAATGCTCAGTAGTTGAATACTGAAAAAAGCCACATGGATACTATGAAGGCCAATATTTCACACGTGAATATCTGTCCAACAGATTTAGTCAAAACCTCTGAAATTTTGCCAAGCAGTCCTCAACAACAACTGCTATCGACTTAGCTCACCAATTACTCAAACAGTAAGTAATTCTTCATATTACACATTATTTTTACTGGCACTAGTAATATGACCGTCTGTGTTCAAAGCTAGTGAGCGACTTCCTTCTTCCAGCCTCATTCCCAGAATAATTATCAGGTAACGAGCAGGAACCGTCTCAATTCTGGTTGGCTGACCTTACTGACTGCCAATCAGAATAATCGCTCGTGATCATACTTGCGCCAAAACTGGTCTGCACCAATCCTTATACACAGACGCATTTGCGTCAATCTGACATACAAATATTATAGTAATGCTTTATAAATGAAAACTAAAAGACAATAATTCTGGAAATATTCTTAAGATATAGATTTTACTCCGTTTGACTTTCTGGCTGTTCTGTTACAATAACAATCACACCTAGACATATGTCATCAACAAAGTGGGTAAATCACCTAGGATCATTTCCCCCACGACAGGCTTGTGTAACTCTTGCACATTACTTAAGACGGTATATGTTGCAATATTGAAATTTGACTAATGTCCCACATACCCACTCTCATTTTCTCAGAGGCTCATATGACACATAATAAAATAAATATTGATTTTAATAGTTCTTTCTGAAGTTATTCTAGATTTCATAGTATGAAAATGAAAGGTATTTGAAATTTTTAAATTAAATTTCAATTAAATAATTCTGTACTCTGATACTTCAGGTGAGTATTTCAATTGACAACCAAAAACAAATCATAAATGTTCCCAGGTGAATTTCCTTTCTTAAGTGTAGTTTTCCTAACTTTAAAGTAAATTTTTCCATCACCAAAAATATGCCCGCTAGAAAGCTAAAATTTTCACACCACCTTTCTATTAATAACAAAGTGCAGTATACAAATTTTGAAAGCGATTACACAAAAACTACTTTCCTTTTATTTAGATTCTTATAGCTCATGAATGTACGTGTTCAGTAAGAGACATTGAATAGCTTTCCCATGGCAGGCAGTGACCGAAGCACATGTCTCCCAAATAGGCTGCTATATGTCGTCCCCCGAAGTTACATACAGCAAGCTATACTAAAACAAACATTCGCTCGGAACAACTTGTGACACTACAACCACACTAGCTAGGAATTTTGTCCAAGTTATCTTGTGTCCTCCTTCACTCACTCAGTTTTGACCCATTCCCATACACCACAGCATCATCAGCAAACACTCGCAAGTTGCTGCCCATCCTGTCTGCTGGATCATTTAGGTGTATAGAAAATAATTGTGGTCCTATCACACTTCCCTAGGGCACTCCTGATGATACCCTTGTCTCTGATGAATACTCATTATCAAGAACAACATACTGGGTTCTATTATGTAAGAAGTCTCCCCGAACAGTAAGCATGACTGAATTTACCCAGTTCTTCCATTATTCTTATGACTGAATTACTCTGTGGATGATATTTTGTGATCATTACATGTTTTGCACTGTATCTTTCTAATAAACTTTTAATACATCCACTTCAAAATTATCTTCCATTGTCATACAAAAGGTGGTTGGGAAGTTTGGTGTCAGTAAAATAATCTTTTTGTAGACACCTTGAGACACTTCCAGCTCTCTCTCTTTTTGGTAGATATGATCAAACTTAGAACAGTATTTCCCTCTGTGGGTCCAGGGGTTAGAATAGGCCTGAAGTACTCCTGCATGTCATAAGAGGCAACTAAAAGAAGTCTCACACATTTTGGCCCTTTGTGATGGTTCCCTGTAGGGTTTGACATCCATTTTTTAAAATTTTCCTGAAGAGTGAGCGAATTGGGAAATAGTGCCTTACATGGTGCATAGTGTCCATCATACGCCGAGACCTCTTGCATCCTTTACGTGGATCTGCACTTCCGCTCATTCTCCAGCTGTTGGGCGAGGTCACCCTCCTGGGTGTGTTTTCCTCCATCCTCTGGGCAGTATTGTTTTCTGCACTGTCGAAGGTAATGGACTTTTTAGCTCGCTTGCACCTGATATCCAGCATGATAGCCAGTCCATAGTGGTGGGGCCGCCATGTATCCTGTTGGTTGTAGCCCCCTGACCACACAGGGATCGCTCTGCTGATGCCTGCGCCGTTAACTCCCCATGTATGCCAAGGAGTAGTGCCTGTCACCCTGGGGCATTGGGACTCCCAGCAATGGCCATCCTGCCAAGTGGCCTTTGCTGCGGTTGGGCGGTTGGATGGCGCCTATGGGGACAGCCCCTGGCCGGAATGGGTGGCATCAGGGCGGGTGATACGCCGTGGAGCCAATGCTAAGAAATACGACCCCAAATTGTGTCCACCCCCTTCCCCGGCCACGCTATGGGAGGAACGCCAGGCTAAGGATGGCAGTGAAGCTTATTCACCCTGGCACATTGTATATACGAGAGTTGATGGAGAATCTTTCTTGTCAATGAAACCTTAGTTTTTTGTGGAGCATTTAGATGACAAGTTTGAGGAGGTGGAGGGCTTGTCCAAAGTGCGATCAGGGTCGGTCTTGATGAAAACAGCATCCTCTGCCCTGTCACAGACACTATTCGCCTGTGACAAGCTGGGGGATGTTTGTGTTTCCATCACGCCCCATAAGAGCTTAAATATGGTCCAGGGTATCGTGTTTCACAGGGACCTTTTGCAGTCTGACAATGAGCTGCACGCCACTTTCGAGCGGCGAGGTGTCCATTTCGTCCGGCGTGTCCACTGGAGTCCGAGAGGTAATCAGGTTGCCACTGGTGCCTTCATCTTGAACTTTGAGGGTGACACATTACTCGAGAAGGTCAAGGTGATGATCTACCGCTGTGACGTAAAGCCATATATCCCTCCCTCAATGCGCTGCTTTAAGTGCTGGAAGTTCAGCCATATGTCTTCCCACTGTACTTCCAGCGTCACCTGTTGGGATTGTGGATGTCCTTCACATCCCTATACTCCCTGTGCCCCACATCCCATCTGTGCCAACTGCGGAGAGCACCATTTGCCTTGCTCGCCAGACTGCATGATTCTCCAGAAAGAAAGAAAAATAATGGAATACAAGACCCTGGACCGACTGACCTACACTGAGGTTAAGAGAAAATATGAGAGGCTACATCCTGTGCATATGACATCAACCTACACTGCTGCTACGACAACGGTTCTACCATCTTCCATTCCACCAACTACAGTTGGCTCTCAGAGCTGTCAGACTCCCCCTGTGCCCTTGATGATGGGGCCACTTCCCTCCCTGTTGCTCCTGCACAACCTACTTCTGGAGCAACACCCACCCCCTGCCCCGCAAGTTTTCTTCGCCTCCTCTCGCCAGGAAGGGATCCCTTGGGTCAGTCCCTCCTCTGGTTCCTACCAGTGGCAAATTTGGCACCTGCCAGTGGCTGAAGCAACCACGGGTAGTTGGTCATAGGGCTTCACAGCCCTCCTCAGGCCCTGAGACTGAACCAGTGAAGCCCTCCCAGCCGGACAAAGCTAAGGAACAGGAAGAGAAACCTAAAAAGAAAAAGACCCCCAAGAATCAAGGCATTGCAGTGACGCACACACCACCTGTACCTACAAGCTCTGTGTTTCTGGTAGAGGGGGAGATTCTAGCATCCACTGAGGACCTACATCTCGCTGGGCCCTCAGACACAATGGATGTCGATCGCACAGGTACTCATCTGGTGGCAGCAGGTGACCCTGAGGCGTAGACTGCCTTATTGAGTGTTTCATGCCTTCTCAGTCTCATGGTCACATAATCCTCCAGTGGAATCGCAGCGGTTTTTTCCACCACCTGGCTGAGCTACAGCAACTGTTAAGCTTTACACCTGCTTTCTACATTGTCCTCCAGGAACCCTGGTTCCCGGCAATGTGGACCCCTGCCCTCCACAGCTATAAGGGATATTACAGGAACCGTAGTTACTATAATACAGTGTCAGCTGGAGTTTGCATCTATGTCCTGAACTCAGTATGTAGTGAACCAGTGCCCCTTCAAATCCCTCTTGAAGCTCTGGCTGTCAGGATAAGGACGACACAGGAAATAACTGTCTGCAATGTATACCTTCCTCCAGATGGTGCAGTACCCCTGAACGTATTGGCTGCACTGATTGATCAACTCCCTAAACCTTTCCTACTTTTGGGAGATTTTAATGCGCATAACCCCTTGTGGGGTGGTGCCATGCGTACTGGCTGAGGTAGGGAGGTCGCAAATTTACTGTCACAACTCGACCTCTGCTCCTTAAATGCAGGAGCTACCACACATTTCATTGTGGCACATGCCACGTATTCAGCTATTGATCTCTCAGTTTGCAGCTCTAGCCATCTCCCGTCTATCCACTGGAGAGCACAAGACAATCTGTGTGGTAGTGGCCACTTTCCCTTCTTCCTGTCACTCCCCTGGCATCATTCCCACAGACGCCTACCCAGATGGGCTTCAAACAAGGCAGACTGGGAAGCCTTCACCTCTGCTGTCACTGTTGAATCTCCCTCACATGGTGCCATCGATGTTGTCATTGAGCAGGTCACTATAACGATCGTTTCTGCGGTGGAAAACGCAATCCCTCGTTCTTTAGGGTGCCCCCTTGGTGGTCTCCGGAAGTCGCTGAGGCAATTAAAGAGCGTTGGCTAGCTCTACAGTGACACAAGCATCACCCTTCCCTAGAGCACCTAACAGCCTTTAAGTGGCTCCGTGCCCGCGCTCGCCAGCTTATAAAACGACAGAAACAGGAGTGTTGAAAGAGGTGTATGTTGACCATTGGGTGCTGTACGTCACCTTCCCAACTCTGGACAAAGATAAGATGTGTTTGTGGGTACCAGACCCCAACAGGTGTTACTGGCATTAACATCAATGGCGTGTTATATACCGATGCAAACACAATTGCCGAGCACTTTGCTGAGGACGATGCTCAAGCCTCTGCGTAGGAGAATTACCCCCTAGCCTTTCGCACCCTCAAATGGCGGATGGAAAGGAAAGTCCTCTCGTTCACTACACGCCACAGTGAATCCTATAACGCCCCATTTACAGAGTGAGAGATCCTCAGCGCTCTTGCACATTGCCCCAACACAGCTCGTGGGCTGGATCGGATACACAGTCAGATGATTAAACATATCTCGTCTGACTACAAGCGACATCTTGTCATCTGCAACTGGATCTGGTGCGATGGCGTCTTCCCCTCACAGTGGTGGGAGAGCACCATCATTCTGAAACCAACTTTATTTGGAAGCTTCTGGAATGTAAGGTACGTCAGTGGCTGGGTTTGGTCCTGGAGTCACGTGGCCTACTGGCTCCATGTCAGGGTGGCTTCTGTGAGGGTCGCTCTACCACTGATAACCTCGTGTCCCTTGAGTCTGCCATCCGAACAGTCTTTTCCAGACGCCAACATCTGGTGCCATCTTCTTTGACTTGTGTAAAGCATACAACATGACCTGGCGACATCATATCCTTACCACATTGCATGTGTGGGTTCTCTGGGGCCTGCTCCCGATTTTTATCCAAAACTTCCTGTCGCCCCGTGCTTCCCATGTCCAAGTCAGTGCCTCCCATAGTTCCCCCCATATTCAGGAGAATGGCGTTCTGCAAAGCTCTGTATTGAGTGTCTGTCAATTTTTAGTTGCTATTAATGGTCTAGCAGCAGCTGTAGGGCTGTTGGTCTCACCATCTTGGTAGGCGGATGACTTGTGCATTTCATACTGCTCCTCCAGCACTGGTGTTACTGAGAGGCACCTACAGGGAGCCACTCACAAGGCGCAGTCATGGGCTCCAGCCCACGCCTTCCAGTTTTCAGCCATGAAGTCTTGTGTCATGCATTTATGTCGGCATCGCACCGCTCATCCAGAACCAGAGCTTTAGGTAATGATGATCCACTCACTGTAGTGGAGACATATCTATTTTTCGGACTGGTTTTTGACGCCCAGTTGACTTGGCTATCTCATCTTCGTCAGCTTAAGCGGAAGTGCTGGCAGCACCTCAGTGCCATCGACTACCTGAATAACACCAACTGTGGTGCAGATCGCTCTACGCTGCTCCAGCTCTACAGAGCCCTTTTTCAATCTCGCATTGACTATGGGAGTCTGGTTTACAGTTCGGCTCCACTCTCAGCGTTGCGTTTGCTCGACCCAGTGCACCACTATGGTGTTCTCCTAGCGATGGTAGCTTTTACAACGAGTTCGGTGTCCAATGTCATGGTGGAGGCCGGAGTCCCTCCATTGAAGTTTAGGTGTGCACAACTGCTTGCCAGTTATGTTGCAAACGTTCATAGTTCTCCTGCGCATCTGAATTACCGTCTCCTTTTCCCAACCACGGCGGTTCATCTCCCGCATCGGCGGCTTAGGTCAGGGCTTACAATTGCAGTTCGCTTCCGTTCCTGTTACTACCTTTCCTCGAGGTCCATTCATGTGCACCTCCATGGTGTACACCTAGGCCGCACATTCTTCTGGACCTTTTTGCATGGCCCTAAGGACTCCATTAACCCTGCAGCTTTCTGCTGTAACTTCCTCTCAATTTTCGATATGTACCGGGGCCTTGAAGTGGTTCACACAGACGGCTCAATGCCTGATGGTCATGTAAGCTTTGCGTATCCTCATGGAAGACATATTGAACAGCACTCTTTGCCAGATGGCTGCAGTGTTTTTACTGCAGAGCTGGCGGCCGTATCTCGTGCTCTTGAGCACATCCCCTCATGCCCTGGTGAGCCATTTCTCCTCAGTACTGACTCCTTGAACAGCCTACAAGCTATTGACCTGTGCTACTCTCGCCATCCTTTGGTAGCGCCCATCCAGGAGTCCATCTATGCCCTTGAACGGTCTCGTCGTTCATGGAGTTTGTGTGGACCCCAGGACATGTTGAAATCCCTGGCAACGAACTTGCTGACAGGCTGGCCAAACAGGCTACGTGGAAACTGCTTCTGGAGATGGGCATCTCCGAAACTGATATGCATTCTGTCTTACACCACAGGGTTTTTTGGCTTTGGGAGACGGAATGGCATAACAGTACGTACATCAAACTGCATGTCATTAAGGAGACTACGAATGTGTGGAAGTCTTCCATGCGGTCCTCTCACAGGGAATCAGTTGTCCTCTGCTGGAGTGCCCACTTTTAGCCGCTCTGCGGTGGACTTATAACTTCACAGCACCCTACCTTTGGTGTTGGGCAACAGTGCCTCAACAGCCGCTTTAGTTTTACGTTTTATTCATGAGGATGGGTTTTATCATTTGTTCTAAGTTTTAGCACATGTCCTTTGTCCCTCTGTGTCCTCCACCCTAGTGCTTTTAGAGTGGAGGTTTTAATGTGTTGCTGAGTGGCTGGCTTTTCCTTTTTGTTCTCATGGTCAGCCAGCCATGGTAATCTGCTCCCTTGTTCTGATCTCTTCTACATGTTTCTTGCGTCTCACTATGGTTTTCTTGTTCGATTTTGTCCATTTTAGTGTTTGTTGCTCTTCTATCATTCTTGTGGTTTTCTCATTTTTTCCAGCTGTGTTTTTTATGTCTCGATTACTTTAACTGGAACGAGGAACCAATGACCTAGCAGTTTGGTCCCTCCCCTCTTCTTTTAAACTAACCGATAAGCTCAAAACAGTATTCAGTTACTACAAATATATACACCATTCCACCTCCTTTAGATAATGGCCTGTATAAATGGACTGCTAGCAGATCCCATAACCCCATTGGGATTATTGTATATGCTTTTTGTTTTACTATTGAAGAAGTTTCTTTTATCCTTTAACGTATCTGACAAGAGTGAATGACATTTCTTACTAATCTTCCCATATTCTTGAAATAATGGTGTTTAATCATATGCTGTATACATTTCCTAAGTACAAAGTGTTCATACCCTTGGTGAATGTACTCGATTAACTTATTCATTACAAAATTCATACACAAGTTCGCTATATAGCGATTTGAATCGTACCACACCAGTATGTTATTACATTACGTATTAACCATTTACTAGTCTTATCATTGGGTGAAGTGTTTCCTTGAATAAACTGAATAATTTCATTTAACAAGGAGTCCATCTTCTGTTTCTTCATAGCTGTGTGAGCAAGGTTTCTTATGCCCTTGTTATGATTCAAATTATTTGTGAAGCCTGACATTATCAGGAAAGGAGATGGCAGTCTTAATGTAATTTATTACAATTAAAAACCTAAATTAAATTCTAAGGTTTTTGCTAGAGCCAAATGTACCATATGGATACTAAAAACCCACAGGTAACCTGCAGGAGTCATCAGGTAAAACATTTTGATGCCCCGTATATATTTAACCTCAGAGTCAAATTCCCTTGGAAATAATACCCATCTCATGAACATGTGGTTAAGTAGTTTCCTGTTCATGAATAAGGTGAGGGCCTGGCGATCAGAACATATAGTACAGCTTTATTGTCAGCCAGGAGAAACCTGAATTGCTTAGAACTCCAGAGAACTGCTTCTCTCAGTCATTGGTTCATTAGTGTCATGTTTGTTTAATATCTGACTAGCAAAATCTGTGCTATGGTTTTTGTCCTTTGCATTATCTGATTCATCCTGGAAAAGATCTCACATGCTAATCCATAATGTGAAGCATTAGTTGAAACAAATACTTCATCCAGGTTGTGATGGTACAATAGCTTTGCATTCAAAAGATCCTCCTTGATTTGGTCAAAAACCTCGCCCCAGTGCCATTAGGAATTTGTTTTTAGTAAGATCAGTAACTATTTTTGGTTGGAGGGGGGGGGGGGCGTAAGAACATTTAGTACCTCTCTTCCATCTGTGATGTGTGCGGAAATTTAACATCTTCTGAGGGGGGGATATATACAGTTTTATTGTATTACTGATCCGTTTGAACCTATCAAACACTTCTTGTAATAAATCTATGTGATCAGTCCACATTGGCAAAATAATATCAACAGCATCTAGAACAATCTTTTGTTACAGAGAGCTGCCTAATATCAAATGTAAAACTTGCATGAATTTGGATACTGACTCATTTAAACTGAAAGGTAACACCTTAAATTGATAAGATGTCCCTTCGAAAAGAAAAGCTATGTAGGGTCTTTATTCAGGATAGTGTAACACTTGTCAATAACTGTCAGTTACATTCATACTACTCATATATTTTGCACCATTCAGCCTGACCAGTACTGCTCCCATAGGAATGGCCTGTTCCTTTCCATTTCTACTACTTGATTTAACATTCTCATGCCCAAACCAATCGTACCCCTGCATTTGGTTTTTAAACTACTAGCAAATGGTTACTGTACCCACTTTGTGACTTTTCTGTTATTCCTTGTTGTAACATTTTCTCAATTTCAACAGCTGCAGATTGCTTTATTGATATTGGTATAGGCTATGACTTTTTGAAAAATGGTTCATTGTCTTTAATCTTGGTTTATGCTCATATCCTGCTGTCTGGTCTAGTCTGAACATTTCCAATAGCAAAATTGAAAGTGATTATTTTGACTTACGTTTTTTCTTGAATTTCATAACATTTGCTTCATATATCAGCACAGATTCATGATTGTTGGAGAAAGATATTGGTTTCACCTAATGTTCAGTACCAATACAAATAATATAAGTTGCAGGTGTTAAATTCATTGTTGAAAGCTTTATTACATATTTTCCAAGTGATTATCATTTGAATAAACAATGACAGATGCTGTGCAACATGTGTGTAATACAAAACCAACTTTTAGATCTCAGTTCCTGCCAAGTTATGACTTCCAACTACTAACCAAGAAGTACAAAGATAATATGTGTAACAATTGGGGTCTTTCATGTAGCAAATGAGTTATTTATTGATAATCTTTTTTGAAGTTATTTTGAAATGCTGCTTTTTTTTGTTTATGTTACTTTCTGTTCTGGCACTTTTTTCCCCCTCCGCTCTGTGTACATCGTTCTCTTCCACCATTGAGTTACACACTATTATATATTTAAATAAACTCTGTACAGTCTTATTATCGAGCTTCAATTATTGCCCCAGATACATGTTACAGACCCATGTTTGTGAGTCTGTCTTACAGGTAGTGGCAGAGTTTTTTCGTGGTATTGCAAGAAACAGCAAATTTGGCATTACTGGCATGGTGTTGGCGTGGCACGGTGGAACAGTCTATGCATCAGTGCTTGAAGTTGTCTGGAAGGGACAATTGGGTGGTGTGGAAATTCCTTATGGAAGTGATATTCAGAAGAAAAGGTTTTAGATGGCATAGCTATTAAGCCTTCAAAGGAAAAAGAAGCTGAGGAAGAAACATGGCTGGAAAAGGACACAAAAGCACAGGAACTTATTGTGTTTTGGATGGAGATTAGCACCACTCACACACCTACTGTCATGTATGAGGAAGGTTCCACTGTGAACATCCATCTACTTCAGCAAAAGTTTTTCTCTCTTCAATTTGATGAGAAGTAGGTGGTTATAGTTATGTCAAAAATGGAAGAAATCAGCACTTAAATTGAAACAAGCAGGTGAACCTCTTTCAGACAAAATGATGGTAATCGAGGTGTTGATGTTATTGCCTGAGAAATATAAACATTTCTGTTCAGCATGGCAGGAGTCCATCCACTTCAAGGAGCAAATGCTATGTGCTAAATCATACTGCTCTAAGTCCTGTCAGAGATAAAACTCCTTCTGAAGCCTTTTACGGCATAGAATAACCCTTAGAAGATTCGAAAATTTTTTTGGGGGCTTTTATGTCTGTCCTTGTACCCAAAGAAGAGAGACTGAAACTGGATCACACAGAGAGAATTAAGGTACATTAAGATGTAGCTTTCTTGCTGCCAGCAGTATCTGAAATTAAGAAGAAAACTGATGTCACTATAATAGAATCGGATACTATTTGTTGTGAAGATAGACAAAATTTCAAAATCAGATGGGCAGAAAGAAGTAGAAATGTTTATTGAGCTTGTAGGAGGAAACAGAAGTCAACTTGGAGAACAACAAGAAATCAGTGATGATAGAGAAGACCGAGAAGATTCTTTTGATGATTTAGAGGGAAATATAGGTGATGTGGATGAGAGACGATACAATTTGAGAAACAGGAGGAATATTAAAATCTGAATTATTTAGGAGTTGATGAGTTGGGCGTGTTGAGAGCAGGGAATGGTGATGACCCCAGCACTGCACTGAAGTGATATCTTATAGCGATGCTGAAAATTGGAAGAATGTCATAGAAAGAGAGCTGCAAGTCCTGGAAGAAAATAATACATGAGATTGTTTATTTAAGCCAAATGATTGTAAATGTTTTGACACAAAGGTGGGTATTTAGATGAAAATGATATGAGGAAGGTAAATGTTGTCTTGTATAAAGCTTGTCTTGTAGCTAAAGGTTTCCTGCAAAGATTGACTTATTCAGAAATATATGGACCAGTACCAGAATTAACTTCGGTGAGACTTTTCCTCGTTTTCTGTAATGAGACTAACTTGCTCAAAACAGTCAGTTTGTCTGGTTTGACATGCAGTTTGCAGTCCAAAATTTTTATAGTTCCTGACTTTTCTTCAAAAACATTGATGTCAATAAAGACTGCAACTCATTGCTGTTGTGAGGCCTAAAGTGGTTATGTTTGTTAATCTTGGAACTGATTGCCTGCATCAAATCTATGGAGCTTACTCCATCAGCATTTTGTCATGGCTCATACTTGGTACCAACCACACACTCTTAAATTTACTTCTAAAGTTTATTGGCAACTGAAGGCGATTTTATTAAGTTAGCTACCACTTCGGGTCCTGCAACACACATTATGTCCTCCTTCCACAGAAATCCATCCATAAAAATGAACCCACCACCAATCCAGGCAGTGCAAGAATAGCTTGCTCCATGCCATCCACCTTTGCATCACATACTGGTAATCTTAAAATCTTCCTATGCCTGTTGATATTTCCATGGAATATGCATCTGTGCCTATTACCTTTTCAGCAGGGATCGCTGTGATAAGGATAGCAACTCACAAACAATTCGTTACTGCTTCAGTTCCTCCTTTAGATTGGTGAACCAGTTGTTGAACAAACTTATTCTTCTGTTTGTAATGCATAAACTGCACATTTTTGTTACTGCTCCTTGGAACACCACTGCCGTCTTCCTTGGAAGGCTTGCAGCCTATTTTCGTCACCTATGTTTCTGTCTGTTTGTCTAGGCCATTGCTGGTAATTTGCATGCCTCTCGCCACTTGCATCTATTATTGCGTCTGAACCTGGGTAAGTCGCTGCTACACATCTGGTTAATTAGGCTGTTGCCATCATGAATATGCTTCTTCTATTGTATGTGAACATAATTTGGTTGTTCATAGAGCGTATATCTTCCTGTAATAATTCCAGGGCGTCAGTCATGGTAAGAAACTCCTTGATAACATAGTTGGGTAAAATCAACAGTTTTTCTCAGGATTCTGAGGGTTATTTATTTCACAATGTGTGGAAATACAGCAGCTAGTTTTACAAAATAAAAATCGCTATACTTCCACCACCGCAAGTAAAAGAGTGAGAATGAATTACTCAACTAAAAGAGTAAATAGCTAATAATCTGAAATACGAGGGCATCTACTTTACACACCTGCATACTGCCTTAAAATAAAATAAAAGGAAAAACATCCTTGGGCAGTATTGTAAGTGGTTTTCATTAACACAATCTCATTGTGTTTTATAATACATTTTTAGACCAAGCACAAAGGAATTACCTGAATGAGACAGAAATCTGTAGATGTGATGTACATGTACAGGCAAGAAAATCGTCACAATTTCACAAAAATTGTATAATCTGTTCAAGAGAAAGAGCTCACAGTTTGAGCAAGTCAGTAATGCATTGGTCCACCTCTGGCACTTATGTGAGCAGTTATTTGACATGGCGTTGGTTGATAAAGTTGTCGGACATTCTGCTGAAGGATATGGTGCCGAATTCTGTCTAACTGGCATGTTAGATAATCAAAATCCCCAGATGGTTAGAGATCACTGCCCAGAATACTCCAAATGTTCTCAGTTGGTGAGGAGATCCAGCGATGTTGCTGGCCAAAGTACGGTAGTGTTTGGGAAGCATGAAGACAGGCAGTAGAAACTCTCACCCCATGCAGTTGGGCATTATCTTGCTGAAGTTTAAGCTCAGGCTGGCTTGCCATGAAGGACAGCAAAACATGGCATAGAATATTGTTGACCTACTGCTGTGGTGTAAGGATACCATGGATTACAACCAGAGATGTCCTGCAATGAAAAGAAATGGCACACTACACCATCACTCTTGATTGTCAGGCCATGTATCCCACTTGCAGCATCCTTACGGCACAGCAGTATGTCAACGATATTCTGCATCCATTTTGTTTCCTTTCTATTCATGGGAAGCTATTTGGGGCTCGCTGTAAGATAATGCCCACCTGCATACAGTGAGAGACTCTACTGCCTGTCTTCATGCTTACCAAACCCTACCAGCATGGTCACTGGTATCTCTCCCCAATTGAAACTGTTTGGAGCATTTTGGGTAGGGCCCTCCAACTACCTCAGGATTTAGACAATCGTAATGTGCCATCTGGACAGGATTTGGCACAATATCCGTCAGTACATCCAACAACTGTATCAGCCAATGCCAAATGCCAAGCTGAACAACTGCTTGCCCTGGAGACAGACAAACGTGATATTGACTTGCTTAATTTGTGAAGCTCTTTCTCTTGAACAAATCATCAAATTTTTCTGAAATTCTAATAATTTGTTTATCTGTACATGTACATTACATATTTCAATTTCAGTCCCATTTGGATAATTCTTTTTTGCTGTACCTTTTTTTCCTTTATATACAAAATTTAAGTTGCTTAGTGAGCCTTGTCGCACTGTTGTGCTGTATACAAATGGTAATATGTGCTCATCTAATTCATACATGTCCACATGTACCACTACTCATGTTGCTGTATACATAGTAATTGAAAAAATAATAATTTGGAAATGTCTACTACAAATCTGAGATTTTCTTTGTGTAATAAGCACAAATTAATAATTCTCTCAGAAATATAAAAAATGTTTATTTTTTTATTTTTGAAGGCTCTTTTGCTGTCCTCAGTCTCCAAATTTGTCTTTACATCTTTCAGTCTGTGGTTGCATGTGAATGCATGATAGAGGAATGGATAAAATTTTGCAAATTGCAATGCTTTTAAAGTCATGCATATTGTGGAGTAAGTTTCAGTAAATAACTAATGTCATTATGTATTTTTTAAATATTGTGCAATGATTTCTTTTACTGTAGTTGTTTTCTATGCACAAGTTAATTATTGAACTATGGTTGTTTTCAGATTCCTGCTGTTCAAAAGAACATAATACAGGCAGGAGACAGTTGTAAAGACAAATACCATGGCCGCATTCTAACCCAACTAGGTGCTTTCAGGAAGCAGTTACAGTTAGACCAACTGAGAATGGAAGAAAAGGTCAAGATTGTGAGAGCACAGTCTGATGCTTAAAAGCAAAATAAATTTTTGTTTGTTATGGAATGCTTTATTTATCTTGCACAAAAAAGTTTTAAGACCAAAGAAAAATCCTTTAGTATGCACTATAACTACCGATTTAGAATTTAAATATGCCTCCTAATGTAAATGCTTCTACTTCTTTATGACTGACAGTTGTAAGATTTTTCAAAAGGCATATTTAAATAGGCCTATTATTTTGTATTTCTGGTTCCATTCTTCCTATTCCCATCCTTAGTGATATGTTATTTTAAATGTGTTTATGTGTGTTGTTATAAATGTAACTGTTAATGCTGGTTGTTACGCTAAGGCTATGAGATATATAATTACTTTGATATTATGACTGTGGAAATTCTGGTATGAAATGATTGGGCTTGATTCTTTAAGATTATGTATGAATGGAAACAGACACATTGCATGCAGGTACTTCACTTATTGTAGTTGTAGATAAGTATAGTTCTTGCCTTCATTGCTTATGAAAACTATTACAGTAGTCAACGTGACAGTCAATTTTTCTTTGTGTTATTGCAGTCTTCACACTGTATCTGCATATTCATGTGATATTGTCTGCTGATAGGTGTTCTAGACAACTTTTGCCTGATAAGAAGTGGTATTATCTAATATTTCATAAGAAGTTTTTTCTGTATTTATTTCTGTGATCTCTGCTGATGTTTGAAGAGACATTTGGCAATGTCTTGCATCAAGAAAACTTTTTACTGAAATTAGTAAAAACTGACAAGGGGCTAATTAAGTGCATAGAATAGTTTTAAAGTGAATCACCGTCATTAACAGCAAGTAGTGATGATAAAGTTTGGAGTATTATACCTTGACCATGACCATTTATCAGTTCAGCCATACAACTGTGGCACAGGAATATTGAAGGAAATCAGTCTTCTGCACTATGTTTGTGAGCTCATAGTACTGTCCCAACCTTTCATACAGGATGTCTGCCTTTTCTGTGGAGGATGTGAAGTGACAGAAATCCTTTTTCCCGTATTTCAAAGAAGCTGAATGACATGGTATAGTGATTCATATCTGTTATTAGTGTTCCAGATACAAATGATATAAATTTTCTGTCGTTTCCCCAGATTGCATAAATAAATGACAGCGTGGGTCCTTTGAAAAGGACATGGCCAATATCCCTTCTTAATAAGAGTTTCTGCTCCATCTCTTCCTCTGTCTTCCTTTCCTTCAAAGAAAGACAATTTGATCCCTAAATTCAATGTATCTCAGCTCTACAGTGACTCCTTAATTTAATTTGAGGTCCAGGATTTTAATTATTTATGTTGAAATCATTTAACAGTATCAGAAAAGTCTCTCTGCATTTGTGAATGATATAATGTAGATTTGTAATGTAAGTGAAACATTTTGTGCTGAAATTCATTTAAGAGTCCATTCTGTTAGAAACATGTACATATTGCTGTAAACATTTTCTGTCAAGTGTTTGGAAAATTTAAAAATATGGACATGCAGTAAAATAATAAATATGAAGCCACGTGTTATTTCTGTTCAGGATGTAAGGTGATGGACATTGTTTTGTCAGTGTTGTTCTCCTCATATCTATGAAGTTACTTTGAGTATGACAATGTTGTGTCATATCTTCCAGTTTGTTACCATTACTCACATTTCTGTTTCTGGTTTGTACCTTTGAAAAAACTTTGCTGGTGAACTGAGGTATTATGATGTGAAAACACACTGGTTTTTGATACCTTTTTTCTTGAAAGATTGGTGTACACCTACCACTTTGTTCCATTTGTAATATTTTTTGTGGATTGGATTTACAACAGTCATCTCATAAATAATTGCTAGGCACTATGTGTTCTTTGCCAATTCCTTCATATTTTCAAACACTAGTGTTACAATTTTAGTACATATGTGTATTTGTGGAAAGCTGTGGTGCCCTTACAACAAGAGTTTGTACCTTACACTTTTTCATTGTTTTGTATATATAATAATTATTAGCTACAAATGAAATATATTTATATGACTGTAAGTAGCCCCCTATTATTTTAAATATGATGTGTTCTTCCAAACAAGTCCATTCTCTCTCTCTCTCTCTCTCTCTCTTCTCTCTCTCTCTCTCTCTCTCTCTCTCTCTCAGTGTAATGTAAATATTGAAGTTGTTGTATGTGTATTTTTATTTACATCCTGTTAATTGTAATCTTGTACCTGGAGGAATAGTAATGCAGACAAATGAGTTACATGTTATGTCAAATATTTTATGTATGGTGAGAGATTTTGAGACACAGAATCGTCTGTGTTCACAGCTGTACCATTTTATTTTGAGACAGTTACTTGCATTTTTGAGGCCTTCAAATACTCTGCTTGACACTGTGTCTTTTGTGTATTTAAAGTCCGTATTTGTGGTAGATAACCCTAAAAGATTATACTTCTGTGAGTATCCAATTTTTATGAAAGGAATGAATTTCTGTATCCATTGCCTTCTATTGAGAAACTTGATGTTTCTGCTGGAGATAGGGTTGTATTGATCCCCATGTGGACTTGTAGCATTGTATCTGCTTACTTAACATTGCAGCTAGAACTCTGATACAGTGATGACAACCAACTCGATTTGTTCACTGACGTTCCTTCCTGTAGAACAGAAAAGAAGCTGTCACACATACACATATCAGTTGTACACAAATGGAAAAAAAATACAAACAATGTTTGTGCAAAGCAATACTGTTCACTGCAACAGACTTTGTCTGATAATAAAAGCTAACATTCATAGATTCTGAAGACACCTAGCCCACCTTGTCACAGACAAAACTTTAGAGAACCTGACTGAAAGACCTGAAAAGTTATCCTAAGGCTAGCAAAACATTGCATATAAAATTTAATAATTATTGGATCACACTTTTTTTTTACCTTGGGAAGTGTTCAAGAAATGTATGGATAAAACTGATAAGAGTTTACCAAATAAGGTTTACCAAAGCAAACCTGCTGCAAATGAAGGACAAGTCTGTGAGTGGGAAGGACAGTAATTTAATATATGGAATATTTGTAGAGGGCTGTGAACAAAAAACAGTTTACACATTTCATGAAATTAATTTAGTAATGTCATAGCAAAGTAAGAAATATTACACAAGTTGTCCTCATCACAGAATGCTGTGACCTCACGAACCAAGTGTCTCTATCCATGATGGCTTCCACCTTCTCTTACAGCTTGCTGAAGAGAAAGACTGGAGATCTGCTTGATTTGATCTGTTCACTTGCTTGTTGCCCTTTCCCTTGGTGTGTTGCCCTCAATCTTATCATCCATGATTATTTTTTCTAGATTTTCTCCATCTCTTCTCATAATATTGTTAAAGAACTGAAGATTTAGTTGGTTAATGTGAGAAGAAAGGCACATAGAGATACTGAGTTGCTCAGTAATGGGCACTTCCATTGTTCTTCCAGTCAATTTTATGCACAACTTCCTGCATCAGCAGTAAAGTTCAAACCCATCAATATGCCGCTTGTCTTTTGTCTTGAGGATCTACGTTTCACAAGTGTTGCAACAAGCCAGACCTTTGTGGAATTTATCATCACACTATTCTGCCAAATCTTACTGAGCGACTTCATAGCCACTCAACCTAGCATGATCTGACATCTTGTCTTGTCTTCACAGCTTTGCACATCACAGATGGTCGACCCAAGATACATGAAAGAATGCACAACTTCCCGTTCCTTTAATTCCATGATTTCCAGTTCCTTTAATTGACCTCTGAGTTGGACCAGTGCTATTGGTGCAATTATCATTAGTTTGGATTTGCTGTGATTGATATCCATATGATGGACTAATGTCCTTTACTTTTGTTAGTAACTCAGCAAGTTTATCCTGATTATTGGTTAAAAGTATGGTGTCACCAGCAGACCAGAGGTTTAGTCCAACTACCAAGAGGATTCTTAATGACATCTTATGCGTATTGTATGGTTGTGGTTGTAGGACACAACCCTGTCTTACACCATTTGATACACTGAAGAAATCAGACATGCCATCCCTTGTCTTCATAGCTGCATGCTTATTAGTGTATAGACTTCTGATCAGTGCTGTCAAATCTGGTGGAGACTGAACTCTGCAGGCACCCGCCACAACTTTTCCCAGGCAGTACAATTGGAGGCTTTCGTACAATTAAGGAACCAGATAAAAACAGGAACACAGAACTATTGCAATTTCTCGATTATTTATTATACATGAGAATATGTACATCAGTGTCTTTTACTTCAACAAAACTTGCTTGTTCTGTATGTATGTGAGATTGAATCCACAGCTTCAAGCGCAAAATTTTGGGTGCTTGGAATGTGAGAGCAATGGTTCAATAGTTGGAGCAGTTCCTGATTGACCATTTCCTGTGTAGGAGGATTTGGTGAAAGACTTCGCCCGGTCTTCTGGCCTCTCCCCAGTTTCTCATATGCTTGTACACAAGGAATACAGCACATCGATATATTCCTGCCCCATTTTTTTTAATCTTGTCAACAGATTACTGTACTGTCTTGACCAGGGGATTTAGTTCTTCAGAAGTTGAAATGTTTATCAACATGATCATGATCTTGTACAATTTCTAGCCACTAGCAAGGTCTCCTTTAAACACAAGCCTCTCCATGTACTCTCGTATTCTCCTCTCTCCAAATGGTTTATTCGACTCCTGTAGCAACTTGTTTCTTGGTCTCTCCGTTGCTCTCTTGCCTTCCATCTGCATCTCACGCATCTTTCTAGACATCATCGCCGCGTCCATTCTTTTCACATACACTTATGATTTGAATCTTTTTTTCCTCACTATTATCCTGCGAAGGTTCTTCGTATGTTATCTCCCTAGCCCAACCATTTCTTTCCTAAATCATATACAAAACACTTTTTAACACCTATCTGACTTCTCAGTAATTTAATTTCATTTGTTTACTCGTTACTTTTTCCTGTTGTATACATCAGAATTCGTATGTAACATTTTTAAAAACAATATTGCAATGTTAAATTCCTACTCATCACATAGAGGTGATGTTGATTCATAGACAGGGTCAATGAAAAAGGATGCTATAAATATTCTGCTATTGGACTAAGTCCTTCATCGGATATAGAAAACTTGCACACATTCATTAAAGCACAACTCAAACACATACGGTACCTGTAGTCTCCATGTGTTAAGGCCTTAGCACCAAATAGAAGATGTGGCCAGATGTAAGAGTTGTGCTTGTGTGAATGTGTGTGAGTTTTCTATGTTGGAAGTGGAACTTAGTCCAAGGGCTGAATATTTCTAACATTATTCTTCATTGTGCCTGTCTGTGACTCAGTGCTTCCTCCTGTGTGATGAGTAGCGGTATGTGCTTTCTGTATTGTTATTATTCCATTCTGAATCTTCTATGTTGTTCCTCTCACACTCATAAAGCTATCAACTGGCCTCTCACATTCACTAATCTCTTTGTCATTTCTTCCATTTTGGAAAGTGCTGAAAAATTGTTGTTGCTTGTATATAAACTGTCAAAAATTTATATGTAGATTGTGTTACTTGTCCACAGATGAGTGAAATAGTCCAGTAGATCCAACATATATTTCCAGTTTGTATGTCTGACCTGTTATATAACTTTTGTCATGTAAATACTTTAATGACAATACATCTGTGCAGTAGGTGTGTAAAACACCACATCCTGTCTTCATATAACACCCTTATGCACTTTATTGTATTGCTAATTGCCTCCATCCTTGTCCAGTCTGTGGGATTTTGTGTTCTGTGGAATGTCCATGATATAACTTTAATGAATGAATGATATTAACAATTAATATTTATTTGTACAAAATACTTCTGAGGAATCACATCTTCTACAGCAGCACCCTCTTTATTACAGAAGTTACAATTTTTTGCACTATTAACAGCTGATAGAAGTTTTTCATATCAAAGTTATGTTCGTGCTACAGAAACGATGCAAATTAAATTTTTCTGTAGATAAGTTGTTGGTTGCTGTTTAACATTGTTTTGAATAGTCCTCTTCAGAAGCTTTTTTCTATGCTTCCATCCACCCCCAGTTTTGCAGTAATCTATCCAGTCCACAGTCTTGGTGAATTCTTATTTATTATTGTTACTTAATAGAGTACATTTCAGCATCACAATTTTAACATGAAAATTAATCTCAGTTAATGTATGTGATGAAAAAGAAGTTATTTCTTATTTTTTGCACATATTGTAAGTGGTTCTGATCTGTCTAATAGTGCATGTAACTTCATAAAAAGAGATCCCCCTCTCAAACATCCTGCCCATATCTCATCAAGAACAAATGACATGGGTATCTACAGTACTTAGATTTATTCTGTTGTTTGTAAATCCAAAGTCATGTGCATGTTGACACGAAGCCACAAAGAGCATCTGTGTACAAACTGCTGAAATAGTGGCAGTTGTATCTTAGTCAGTACTACAGATACAGAAACAGGAAACTGTATTTTAAGCTTTTGCACCCTTATAAACACATCTGCCTAACTACTGCAAAAGCCAGGAAAATATCGTGGAACGGGGGAGAGAACAGGTGCCAGATGCTGATGAAGTAATTATGTGTAACTGCAAGACTGAAATTTCCTGTCTCCTCTCACACCAACAGAAATGGTCTCTGGGTCTCGATCACGTACTTGTTTCTTCCCCTCTGTCCTATCTTACATTGCATAAGTGCCTTGGCTCTTTCATCCTTTTGAGGTCACTATTTCACAATTTTCTTTCTTCTTTCCCTCTTCTTCCCTGTATCATTATTATGAAATTGCATTTCAGTCTTACAGCTTTCTTTTGCCTTGCTTAATTATCATATCATTATTTACTTTTCTGTGCTCCTCTTGCACCACAACTTTTTGTTTGTTTGCATAAGATCTTCAGTTTTGAGTTTTGATCTGTTAATTAATTTTAGCTATTGGTTATGCTCTGAAATTGCAGTATCATCTCGTACAACTCATTCATTGTTACTGTTATGCCTTAACTGTAAGTCTCTTGATATGAGAATTTATGGGTGAGTTTTGCTCTTTTGACTTACTGCGTAATGTTGTATAGATATAGGCAGTACTACATTTTCTGTACAGCTATCTATCCGACATCATCTAGTTACCAGGTTACTTGAAAATTGTATTTAGTTATGTGGTAATTAGAAATTTTCACATGCAGTGAGTAATTGTTGGTGCTAATCGTGCCTAGAATCTATATTCTTCATAAACTAAATCTGATGGTGCTTTATATTTGCTAATTAACATTTTTATAGTCTTTAAGCATTGTTGTGTTATGTAAAATAGAAAAGTTCGATGTAAAGCACTCTCTCTTTCGTGGCTTGAAATAAAACCTATTTTAATTGAACTAGGAAAGTGTATCAGAAATTAAAGATTAATTTGTTTAGAGCTGTTCCGACATAATTATCGTAAACAGTATTTTAAGTCGTGTGAAATATTTTTGTATGAAATATTATCCACAATTAAAATTATTTTCATAAATAATGCATTTAGCTGGAAATATGATCTCTAAATTTAAACCATTTATGAAGAGCAGAATGTTTAAATCGCTTGCTTTGTTATTTTCTTGTTCTCAATAGAAACTTAATAAAGCGGCAGAATATTTACTAAAGATTTATGTATTAATTTTTGTGTGTGTGCCTTTCTATTTCTAGTTAGAAAGCAGTAATTTTGACATGTAAATGAGGTTTTAGAACCTAATACTTGTATGAACACCCCAGTTCAAATTATCTGAAAATCTTTGGACGTCTGTCATTACCAGAGTCAAATCTAATTCTCCTAAAACATTCCTAGAACATCCTGCAACATTTATAACACTTTTTTTTCAGTTTTCGTTCCATAGACTCAAAAAATGAGATGATTCCCGTGGGTGTGGAACATGTCAGAAAATATAACATAAAAACATAAAACGATTGAATATAATACTTACTACCCTGATCATTTGGCAGGAGATTGTCGAAATAGGTGAATACAATGCAGTAAACTGGAACAGCTAATATTTACAGAATTAACACGTTGTCAGAATGAAACACTGTTACGCACTATTAATAAATTTATCATACACAAAATACCTAATCTTGACTGTTGTGACCAAGTGCTGTCAAAACTGAAATCTAACAGATATTTTTACTTAAGCTGGCTTAACAGTCTCTGTTAAGATATTCATCTATGGAGTAGGAGGAGTTGCCTATCATAAAGTCTTTCAAACTCTGTTTAAATTGTACTTTATCTGAAATGAAGTTTTTTTTTAATGGTTGCTGGCAATTTATTGAAAATGTGTGTTCTTGAGTATTGGACCCTGTTTTGGACCTAGGTAAGTGATTTTAAATACTTGTATTCAGTTTGATGAGTTGCCCCAGAATATGATCCCATATGACATAATAGAATGAAAGTAAGCAAAGTATGCAAGTTTTTTTTTTATATCTCTTACATCTGACATCATTCTCACAACAAATACAAACGTGTCAAGGCACTTCAAACAATTCTGTGATATGCCCTTCCCAACTGAATTTATTATCGAGCTGTAATCCCAGAAATTTAACACTTTCAGCCTCTTCGATCTGCATATCTTCATATGTTATACACGTGCCAAAAGGAAATCTCTTACAGGTTCTGAACTGCATATAGTGGATCTTCTCAAAGCTTAATGACAGTGAATTAGCTTCGTGTCAGTGAAAATTTGATTAGCAGCTATTTCTAAATTTGTACTTGACTTGCTGCTTATTGCAATGTTTGTATCATCTGCAAACAAACTAAACTTAGCATCTGGCAGTGAAACAGATGAGAGGTCATTAATGTACACAAGCAAAAGCAATGGACCCAAGATGGAACCTTGAGGAACACCACATGTAATTAATTCCCAGTCAGATGAGGACTGACTGCTCACTGCACAGGTATTTTGCAATGACACCCTTTGTTTCCTGTAAGATAGATAAGACTCAAACCATTTCGTAGCATTGCCAGTGACACCACAATATACTAATTTACTTACGAGAATGCTGTGGTTCACGCAATCAAAGGCATTTGACAGGTCACAGAAAATGTTAGTAGCCTCTAATCTATTATCTAATGAATTAAGTACATTCTCACTGTAAGTGTAAATAGCTTTCTCTATATCAGAACCTTTAAGAAATACAAACTGTGACTTTGACAATGTATTATTTGCAATCAGATGCTTAAGGAGACGCTTGAACACAACCTTTCCAAATATTTTTAAGAAAGGCAAAAAAAAAAAAAAATGAAATGGTTGATAATTTGATGGTATCTCATTATCCTCCTCCTTGTAAAGAGGCTTAACTTCAGCATATTTTAGCCAGTCTGGAAATGTTCCGCTGATAAGAGATTGATTACACAAATAACTTGAAGTAAGACTCAACTTGCATGAGCACTCTTTGATCAACTTTGCTGATATGTTATAGTACCCACTGAAATACTTGGGAGATGTAAGTGTGATTTCCATTTTACTGAAGTTATTTTTAAAGACTGTTCTCAGATACTCCATTGCACTGTTCATCAAACCTGATAACCCCAAGCTGTCAGTAACAGAAATGACGTACTTGTTTAAGAGGTTTTCAACACTACATGTACTTGTTACCAAAGCCTCATTTATTTTTAGAGCTATCTGTTCCTCCTCCTTTTTGACCCCATCTGTCTCTGTCTTCACTATATCCCATATAGTTTTTATTTTGTTGCCTGATGTAATTATTTTTTTCTCATAATAAAGCTGCTTCAGTTTTGGATTACTTGCTTCAATATTTCGCTATATTTTTTTAATATGTTACAATTCCAACATCAGAGCTGTTCATAGATAGTTGATACAGTCTCCTCTTTGTCCCACATGATATCTTTATTCCTTGTGTAATCCACAGTTTATTTTTTGACTTCTGTGTGATTTGAGTTACCTTTGTTGTTGTTGTATGGTCTTCAGTCCTGAGACTGGTTTGATGCAGCTCTCCATGCTACTCTATCCTGTGCGAGCTTCTTCATCTCCCAGTACCTACTGCAACCTACATCCTTCTGAATCTGCTTAGTGTATTGATCTCTTGGTCTCCCTCTACGATTTTTACCCTCCACGCTGCCCTCCAATGCTAAATTTGTGATCCCTTGATGCCTCAAAACATGTCCTACCAACCGATCCCTTCTTCTAGTCAAGTTGTGCCACAAACTTTTCGTCCATGTTTCACTTCCATACATGGCTACACTCCATACAAATACTTTCAGAAACGACTTCCTGACACTTAAATCTATACTCGTTGTTAACAGATTTCTCTTCTTCAGAAACGATTTCCTTGCCATTGCCAGTCTACATTTTATATCCTCTCTACTTCGACCATCATCAGTTATTTTACTCCCTAAATAGCAAAACTCCTTTACTACTTTAAGTATCTCATTTCCTAATCTAATCCCCTCAGCATCACCCGATTTAATTTGACTACATTCCATTATCCTCGTTTTGCTTTTGTTGATGTTCATCTTATATCCTCCTTTCAAGACACTGTCCATTCCGTTCAACTGCTCTTCCAAGTCCTTTGCTGTCTCTGACAGAATTACAATGTCATCGGCGAACCTCAAAGTTTTTACTTCTTCTCCATGAATTTTAATACCTACTCCGAATTTTTCTTTTGTTTCCTTCACTGCTTGCTCAATATACAGATTGAATAACATCGGGGAGAGGCTACAACCCTGTCTCACTCCTTTCCCAACCACTGCTTCCCTTTCATGCCCCTCGACTCTTATAATTGCCATCTGGTTTCTGTACAAATTGTAAATAGCCTTTCGCTCCCTGTATTTTACCCCTGCCACCTTCAGAATTTGAAAGAGAGTATTCCAGTCAACATTGTCAAAAGCTTTCTCTAAGTCTACAAATGCCTTTTCTTAATCTTTCTTCTAAGATAAGTCGTAAGGTTAGTATTGCCTCACGTGTTCCAACATTTCTACGGAATCCAAACTGATCTTCCCCAAGGTCCGCTTCTACCAGTTTTTCCATTCGTCTGTAAAGAATTCGCGTTAGTATTTTGCAGCTGTGACTTATTAAACTGATAGTTCGGTAATTTTCACATCTGTCAACACCTGCTTTCTTTGGGATTGGAATTATTATATTCTTCTTGAAGTTTGTGGGTATTTCACCTGTCTCATACATCTTGCTCACCAGATGGTAGAGTTTTGTCATGACTGGCTCTCCCAAGGCCATCAGTAGTTCTAATGGAATGTTGTCTACTCCCGGGGCCTTGTTTCGACTCAGGTCTTTCAGTGCTCTGTCAAACTCTTCACGCAGTATCTTATCTCCCATTTCATCTTCATCTACATCCTCTTCCATTTCCATAATATTGTCCTCAAGTACATCGCCCTTGTATAAACCTTCTATAAACTCCTTCCACCTTTCTGCCTTCCCTTCTTTGCTTAGAACTGGGTTTCCATCTGAGCTCTTGATATTCATACAAGTGGTTCTCTTCTCTCCAAAGGTCTCTTTAATATTCCTGTAGGCAGTATCTATCTTACCCCTAGTGAGACAAGACTCTACATCCTTACATTTGTCCTCTAGCCATCCCTGCTTAGCCATTTTGCACTTCCTGTCGATCTCATTTTTGAGACGTTTACCTTTAGGGGAAAATAATTTTCAAAAATGGAGGTAACTTTATTCTAATGCTAAAATCCAATGGATGAAGGTCTGCGGTTTACTTCAGTAGGTCAGCTATAGGCCCTTGATGCTACTGTCTTAGACTTTCTCTACCAGTGATCCAGTGATATGTGATGAAGAAAACTACAGGCATCTGTCACATAACAAGAAATAACTAACTGTTCTTCCTTGGGGCCCTTAAGATAGCAGACACTAAAATTAATATTTAAAAAAAAAAGAAAATAAAACAATGCTAGAAGTTAACTCAGTCAGAACTTACATGCTTCAATGGTTGTTCTCATGTTGGGAAATTTTTTACAATGCCTTATTGTCATTTATCAGTAAATGCCCACTGATACATTGAAGATATGGCTGATTACTTTATCTGCTCTTTATAAAGGAAAATCACACCCAGAAGGTTGTTAAATTAACAGAAAGAAAATACTTAATATTCATGATGTGTGTTTCTTTGTACAGTTGATAAAATAAACACAGTTAAATCACAGTATATAACTTTCAAATCCATATGGAATCTTCAGGACAAAAAGAGAGAGATATGCAGGGTTAGGGGGCACAAAATGTCTTGTCTTTTGAAAACAACCATGCTCCACAAGAAGGGAGGCAATTATTAAGGAAAAGGCACCAAGAGGGATAAGATAAAAATAAAAAAGGTCATGCTGCCATCACACCACGAGTACCAAAGAGATTATATAATCAAAGATAAAAAAGGTGATGCTGTCATCATACCACAGTGCTTTGCTGGGCAAGGTCTTCATCCACAATGATGCTCCGCAATCCACCTCACAGTGTATGGTGGAGGGTACCCTTCACCACTACTAGTCATTTCCTTTCCTTTTCCACTTGAAAACAGAATGAGGGAGAGACAATATCTATATGTCTCCGTATGAGCCCTAATTTCTTTTCCTTATCTTCATGATCCTTCCATGCAATGTATGTTGGAGACAGCAAAATGGTTCCGCAGTCAGCTTCAAATACCAATTTTCTAAATGTTCTTCATAGCGTTCCTTGAGAAGAACGTTTCCTTCCCTCCAGGAATTCCCATTTAAGTTCCCACAACACCTCCGCAACATTGTACGAACCTACCAGTAACAAATCTAGCAGCCAACCACTGAATTGTTTCAACATCTTCCTTTATACTGACCAAGTAGTGATCTCAAACTTCAAGCAGTACTCAAGAATAGGTCACACTAGTGTCCCGTGAGTGGTCTCCTTCACAGAAGAACCACTCTTTCCAGAACTCTCCCAATAAACCAAAGTCGACCATTCGCCTTTTGTATTGGTAGTTCCATTTCGTATCACTTTGCAATGTTATGCCCAGATATTTAAATGATATGAGCATGTCAAGCAGGACACTGCTAATGCTGTAGCCAAACATTATGGGCTACAGTCACTTCGACACCTTATCGTCCACCACCACATCATCAGCAAATAATCACAGATTACTGCCTACCCTGTCTGCCAAATCGTTTATGTATATAGAGAATAATACCAGTCATATCACACTCCCCTGGGGCACTCTTGACAATACCCGTGTCTTTGATGAACACTTGCAGTTGAGGACAACATACTGAGTCCTATAATTTAAGTAGTCTTTGAGCTACACACATATCTGTGAACCTATTCCACATGCTCGTACTTTCTGTAACAGCCTGCAGTGGGGCACTGTGTCAAATGCTTTCCAGAGGTCTAGAAACGAGTCTGCCTGTTGTTCTTCATCCGTAGTTCAAAGTATAACATGTGAGAAACTGGCAAGCTGAGTTTCGCATGAGTGGTGCTTTCTAAAACTGTACTGATTTGTGGACATAAGCTTCTCAGTCTCAAGAAAATTCATTATATTTGAAGTGAGAAGACATTCAAGGATTCTGCAGCAAACCAAAATTAGGGATATTGGTCTGTAATTTTGAGGGTCCATCCTATTGCCCTTCTTATATGCAGGAGTCACATGGCGTGGGAGTCACATGCACATTTTTCCAGTCACTTCGGACTGTGCACCGGGCGAGAGATTCACAATAAATGCAAGCTAAGTTAGGGGCCAGTGCCGTAGAGTACTCTTTCAAAAACCAAACTGAGATTCCATCCAGAACGGGTGACTTCTTTGTTTTCAATTATGATTTACTACTAAGTTGACCATATGGGAGATGTGTGATGGTAAATCTACTGTGTCCAGACTAAGCGCCTGCAACTCTTGCTTCCCGCGAAGCAGACCGGTACAGCGGGCCCCGGACCGAGTAGAGGTCAGCCTGGCCGGTCGTCCCGGAAACACAGACGCTTCCCAGAGACCACCAGGAGGCGTCCATGGCACCGCAAGAGGTCGCTACAGCCTTCCGCTCGACACGTGACTGCAAATAGAGCCAGCCATATCCATGCGCCAAGCAGTATTTAGGCTGGCGCAGGAGCCTGGAGAGGCAGTTCATGCCGAGCGAGCCCACTGGTGTCATCGTAGCCGCCGCATCATCATCCACTGCCGCCAGAGCAGCACAGCCATCTTCGCAGGGCCTCTACTCGTCCTCGGACTCTGGTGACGGCAACGTGGACTCCACGCCGCTCTTCATGAGATGCCCGGGGCTTGGTTTGGTGAAGTTGTATGGTTAGTACAGACAGTTTATGTTTGAAAGAATCTCTGATTTAGTTATTGGTAGGCTTTGAGGATCAGTCCTACCTCACGAATATTGTTTTGTAAATTTTGAAGAAAGACTTTAGTTTAAATAAAACCGCTATAACTCACACTCTGAGATTTTCCTATCTGCGGACGGCAGATACATTAGTGGCGACGAGAAACTTTACGAATTTTCTATGTGTGCATCTCTCCAGTGGAGATATAGTTTCTTCTCTTGGACTGTTTCAGTTGCTCAAGTATGAATGAACAAATGGATGTGTCCCAGCAGATGCTCCTCCTGCTCCAGCAGATGCAGCGGACGAACCAGCTTCTGGTTGAACGTCTAGAGTCAGTGGCTAGCACCCCTCCAGAGGTCTCACAGCATCTTGCACGGATCGACACCATGGTCAAGAATTTCTGGACAACGACGCCTCCTTTCCAGCAGTTTGACAAGAAGGTGGAAACATGGACCAACTACGTGGCGCGTATGGAGCAGCACTTCGTGGCCCACGGCTTCGCTGGGGACGCCCAACAGCGTGCTTACCTCCTGGCACATGCGGAGCCTGAGATCTGCCGCCTCCTGCAGCAATTACACCTGGAGGTGGAACCCCATGCTCTCCCTTACGAGATGCTGTCAGATTATTTTGATTCCCAAATTCACGTGGCTGCTGCCCGGCATAAATTCTTTAGCAGCCACAAGACCATGGGGCAGTCTTACTGGGAGTGGATTGCCCATTTACAAGGGGTATCCCAGGACTGCCGTTTTGTCTGTCATGATCCTGCCTGTAAACAATCTTACGCAGCTTCCCTGGTGCGTGACACGATTCTGGTTCACGCACCAGATGACAGTCTCCGTACCGACCTGCTGAAATTGAAAGATCCTTCTTTGGAAGCATGTCTTTTGATCATACGGGCATTCGAGCAGTCGGTTCGTTCAACTGCCTCTTTCCAGGACCCATCTTCTGTATATGCCAACTGCTCTACATGTCGGTCACGTCCTCCTACAGGCCAGAGGGACACACCGGGCTCTGGTACTGCCCTCACATTTGGTCAACGCCCACAAGCATTGCCCTCCTGTCGACATTGTTTTTCCCAGCACCCTCGACCTCAGTGCCCCCATAGGCGTGCCAAATTCGCTGCCTGTGGTAAGATTGGTCATCAAGCCGAGGTCTGCCAGTCTTCCACTAAAATGGTGGTCGATTCTACTCGCTTAGATCAATTTGATACCGAAGAGGAGGACTCGACCAGTGGGTTGCCAACGGTCTGCTTGATCCAAAGTGTTTTTCCACACTTTACAAAGGCTATATCCCTCCGTCTGTCGATTAATGCTGTTCCTCTTGACTTTCAGATAGATACTGGCTCGTCTGTAACCATCATTGGCTGGAAGTCCTATGTACGGGTTGGCTCCCCACCTTTGCGTCCCTTTGACATCTCTCTTCGCAGCTATAGCAATGACATCCTCAAGGTCTGTGTACAGTTTTCGGCACCAATCCGATATCATTCTACTGCCTTGACTGCTCGCATATTGGTCATCAATTCTCCTGGTGCCAACAACCTCTTAGGCATGGATCTTTTCAACATTTTAGGTTTGGAGATCCAGTATGCGACCCCCTCCGTTCGGCCCATTGCCAATCACTCCTACCTTCAAGAGTTGATGGCACAGTTCAGTTCGGTGTTTGAACGACCCACTACCGGCATAGTCGGGTTCCAAGCTCATATCGCCCTCCTGCCCACAGCAGTACCTAAATTCTTCAAGGCGCATAATGTGTCCTTTGCTCTCTGGGATGCACTAGGCCAGGAGCTTCAGCGACTTCAAGATGAGAAAATCCTGACACCAGTGCCTCACAGTTTGTGGGCATCACCAATCGGTCTGGTGGAAAAACCTAACGGTGCGTTGCACATTTGTGGGGACTTCAAGCATATAATCAACACCCAGTCAGTTGTTGACTCGTACCCCATTCCCAAAGTTGAAGATATCTACTCACGCCTCGCTGGCAGGCGTATCTTCGCCAAAAATCGACTTAAAGGATGCCTATCTTCAGATACCATTCGATGCTGACTCTCGGCAGCTTCTTGTAATCAATACACCATTCGGTCTCTTCCAGTACAACCGGTTGCCTTTTGGCATAGCCAGTGCACCAGCCATTTTTCAACGGTTTCTGGAACAGCTGATTCGAGAGGTACCAAGCATTGCCAACTATTCAGATGATATCCTGGTTGCAGGAAAATACGCTTGGGATCTAGTAAACAACTTTCGTGCCCTATTTTCAGTACTCCTACAAGCAAACCTTAAGGCCAACAAGGATAAGTGATCCTTTTTTGTGAACCAGGTCGAGTATTTTGGCCATGTGTTCAGCACTGCAGGGATCAGGCCGATGGCCCAACACGTAGAGGCCATCCAGCAGCTTCCACCTCCTACCAACACTAGTCAATTAAAGTCCGTCCTGGGCCAATTAAACTATTGTCGCAAGTTTATTCCCCATGCAGCAGCCATTGCTGAACCATTACACAGACTACTTTGCAAGAATGTGAAATGGCATTGGTCACCTGAATGTAACAAGGCCTTCCAGGCACTTAAAAAGGCCCTCCTCCGGCCCACTTGTCTCACCCCTTATGACTCATCCAAACATCTGGTCTTAGCAGCGGATGCATCAGATTACGGCTTGGGTGCCGTCCTGTCCCAAGTTATGGATGTTGTAGAGCGGCCTATAGCTTTTGTCTCCAAAGCCTTATCAAATGCACAAAAGAACTATAGCCAAATTGAAAAAGAAGTGTTAGCCATTATATTTGCACTAAAAAAATTTCATGATTATGTATATGGCAGAAAATTCACGTTACTTACAGACCATAAGCATTTGCTTCCCCTCTTCAGAATGTCAGCTTCTGTTCCAACAAAGACAGCCAGATGCCTTCAGTGATGGGCCTTGTTCTTGTCTAGTTATCACTATGAGATTCAATATTGGTCAACCACCCACCATTCTAATGCGGATCTGCTTTCCCGCTTACCCCTTGGACAGGACCTGGAGTTCGATGAAGATTCTGCTGTGTGCTTCCACATCGATGTTGCAGAAGAAGAAGCCATTGCCAACCTGCCTCTGGATGCCAAGCTCATTACCAAACACACAGCCACAGACCCGGTCCTGTGGGAGGTATTACACTGGGCAAAAGTGGGGTGGCCAACCGATCGTCGACAGCTTCACTACCCAGACGTGCAAGCCTACTGATATCGCTGGCACGAGTTATCCTCTTGCCAGGGGGTGCTTCTTCTCCAAGGAGACAATGGGAGAACCAGGGTCATCATCCCCTTCGCCCTCCAACATCGGGTCTTCACATTACTCCATGAGGGTCACTGGGGTGTGGTGCTTACCAAGAGACTGGGTTGTCAACATGTCTATTGGCGAGGTATGGACATGGACATCACCAAACTCATAACCCGTAACCTCCTGTCAGACATGCCACAGGAAACAAGCAGCCCCCCCCCCACATCAGTTCTTCTCTTGGCTGGATACCTCAAGCCCTTGGTCTCGCCTCCACCTGGATTTTGTGGGACCCTTCCTGGGACACGCATGGCTCATACTTGTCGATGCTGGTACTGGTTTTCCATACATTTCCCAAATGTCCAACACATCCACAGGGCAAACCGTACAACTACTTGAACGCATTTTTGCCATCAAAGGATTGCCAGAAACTATTGTTACTGATAATGGGCCCCAATTCACATCGGTGGAATTTACTACCTTTTGCACTGCCAATGGCATTGAACTACTCCACACTGCCCCTTTCCATCTGGCATCTAATGGGAGAGCGGAATGATTTGTCCACACTTTTAAAACTCAAATGTCCAAGCTTATACAGTACTATCCGTTAGAAACGGCTCTACCGCTATTTTTGGCTTTGTATCGGGCTACCCCACAAGAAGGAGCAACATCAGTGGAACGTTTACACGGACGTGCACATCGAACATTACTACCATTAATGCAGCCGTCCCCATCTCAATCTTCTAATCGACGAACCCGTTATCACCGCTTTGCACTGAAAGATCTGGTTTGGGCGTTAATGTATCCCAAAGGTCGTCCTCATTGGGCCCCAGGAGTTATATCCCGCCTGCTGGGACAGGCTATGGCTGAAGTTACCCTCCTTGCAGGCCTGTCTGTCGCAAACATATAAACCAACTGCGGCCTCATCGTGGGGAGACTTCTGTTCCTAGGCCTTTACCGTCTTCTTTTGTTCCCGATAGCGATCCTCCTTCCCCAGAGTCAGAGGGGCGCCTTCCACCACGGCCGAGTTTAGATAGCCAGTAGCCAAACCTCACATCTCCTCCAACAGCTGCACCAACCCCAATGGAGGTGGACCCAGATATTCCAGCCACCCCAGCCACCGAAGCGAGGCTGACAGAAGCACATGACGTCGAGATGCGATGTGCCCTGTCCTCCCTCATGGGGGGGGGGGGGGGGGAGAATACTGTGTCCAGACTAAGCGCCTGCAACTCTCGCTTCCTGCGATGCAGACCGGTACAGCAGGCCACGGACCGAGTAGGAGTCAGCCTGGCCGGTCGTCCCGGAAACACAGACGCTTCCCAGAGACCACCAGGAGGCGTTCACGGCGCCACAAGAGGTCGCTACAGCTGCGGACCTCTTTCCTTCCGCTCGACACGTGACTGCAAATAGAGCCAGCCATATCCATGCGCCAAGCACTATTTAGGCTGGCGCAGGAGCCCGGAGAGGCAGTTCACGCCGTGCGAGCCCACTGGTGTCATCATAGCCGCCGTGTCATCGTCCACCGCTGCCAGCGTACCGGAGCCATCCTCGCAGGGCCTCTACTCGCCCTCGGACTCAGGTGACGGCAACGTGGACTCCGCGCCGCTCTTCACGAGATGCCCGGGGCTGGGTTTGTTGAAGTTGTATGGTTACTACAGACAGTTTATGTTTGAAAGAATCTCTGATTTAGTTATTGGTAGGCTTGGAGGATCAGTCCTACCTCACGTATATTGTTTTGTAAATTTTGAAGAAAGACTTTAGTGTAAATAAAACCGCTATAACTCACACTCTGAGATTTTCCTATCCGCATATGGCAGATACATTAAAAACGTCGATAAGTTTGTGCAGTTCTTTTACGGGAATGATTTCTTGAATATGAAATTTAAAACTTTGGCTTTTGTTTTGCTGTCATCAGTTGCCATATCAGACTGGTCAACACATGACTGGATGGAAGCCTTAGACCCACTTAGCAATTTTATGTAGGACCAGAATTTTCTTGGGTTCACTGCCAGAACTTTTGCTAGGATATGACAGTGCTAGTAGTTTTATGCTTCACACACAGATCTTTTCAGATGCACAAATCTCTGCTAACATTTCCTTTCCGTCATTTGCACATTCCCTTTTGAACAAAGAGTGACAGACTCTGCTTCCTCAGCATTTTCCAAGTCTCATTACTAAACCACAGTGGGTATTTTCTGTCTTTAATCCACTTACTTGCCACAAAATTCTCCAGACCATGATTTACAATCTGCTTAAACTTTGCCCTTAATTCCTCTATGTCCATCTTACTGGAACTAAGTGATTTCAGTTCACTGTCTAAGTGAGATTCTGACAACAGCTTATCTGTTCTTTCTAGCAGAAACGCTCTCCTAATCTTCTTAACTGAATTATTAACTTTTGTAACCATAGTTGCCATAGTGACGACATGATCACTGAGCCCCGTTTCTATACTGACATTGTCGGTAAGGTTCGGCATCTTTGTAGTTAACAGGTCTAAGATATTTCCATTGTGTGTGGGCTGCCAAACTAGCTGTTCAAGACAGTTTACAGAAAACATGTGCAAAAGTACTTCGTACAAGTTCAAAAGTACTTTGCAAGGCTGTCTGTCTGTATCCCCTGCACCGAATCCATAGATATTCCAGTCAATACTTGGTAGGTTTAAGTCGCATACAACTAGTAATGCATGATCTGTGATACACACAAGCAGATAACTTCACTGTGACACTCAACTTTGATCTCAATAGAGACAATATTTTTATCAGCTGCAATGAACCCCCCACCCTCCTATGGCCTGTAATCTGTCTTTTTCTATATACATTTCACAACTCACTGAATATCTCAGAGCTTTTCGCTTTGGGTTTCAGCCAGCTCTCGGTCCTGAGAATAATTTGCATGCAAGAACTTACCTGGAGGGCAGTAAATTCAGGAATGTTGTTACGAATACTCCGACAATTTACTGATAAAATTTTGACAGTCAAAGTTTCTATACTCTGAACGTGATCTGACTTCAACTACCGCCCAGCCCAAAAAGCCTAATGTGCACTCTGCAAGTACTCTGCTACTCAAGTAGCTGTTTCCTTTGGGCAGTGCATCCCTGACCTATCAGGGGAAGTCCTACGAATCCCCAGACGATTACGCATGTCTAGAAATCTGCAGCCAAGACCATCACAGAGTCGACAAAGCCTTTGCTTAGGACCCTGTTCAACTCTGGGAATGATGATGTAAATTTTGACCTCTACTTGCACTCCATGCTTTAGGCCAGCAGCCTTCACCATTTCCGCCAGCCACCTCTATGAACTGAGCATGGTCTCAGAAACCACATATGTGACAGGTGTCATTGGTGCTGACATGAGCCACAACTTGTTGATGACTGCACCCTGCACACTTGATAGCCGCTGGCAAGGCCAGCTCCACATTTCAGCTGAGGCCCCCAGGCAGACATAGAGTGTGCATTGGCTTTGTTTCCAGCCCTGAATGCTATCTGCATAAGAGACTTGTGCCTAACATTGGAGCTCCCAATAACTAATAACCTTCCCCCCTCCCCATGTGCCCGCTCAGTCAACTGTCCACTCACTGGGTGAACCAGTGAGACCAGATGACCAGTCTCTTCATTGGCCACCTTGAGCGACACGAACTCGTTAAGACCCACCACTCACTCTGCTGTGAGGGCAGATCCACTGTGTCAGGTACGTTAGAAGATGCCTTGATAGTGGCGCCCGTGGGCGAAACGAGCAACACCTGAGGTGTCATATGTGACGTGCCAAATTCTCCGCCACACTACACTCCGAGGCAGCAGCCAAAAGCACAATCAGCTGTTCACAAACTGTGGTCTGCTCCTCCTGCGTCCGCACACATCCTACCCATCCTAACAAGACTAACTGAAAAAGTGAACTATAAAAGCAGACAGAATCCTAGATATGCAACTTGCTGCGCTCCTGATTTGTCGCGAATGCACACTGGTGCGTCAGTGAGCTATGTAGTGTAGAAGAAATGAAAACTGCACTACAGACTGCTTGAATTTACACTTACAAAATGCAAGCTTACATGTCTTAAACAGTAACATGCACAAAGTTTTAGAAATATACTATGAGGAGAAGATAAACAATTAACTTGTTGTTCTGTTGATGTGTATCAGCTGAGAGCTGGAGTGTGTTTTAAGTGGTATGCCATTACTTCCATGTGATCTTTGAACTACTTACCCAACCAATTGTATGGTGACCTACAGTTTAACATGGACTCCGAACTACGGTGCACCTAGCTGACAAAGATGGGCCAATAAGTGCTGCAAATGTCAGCAGAAAAGTAATCAAATGTTAGAATAAGAAGTAAACACAGAAAATGAAATGCCAGGGGTGACTAGAGTTGAGAGGGTAGAGGGGGTTTAGAAATGAAGTATGATGATAAAGGGAAAGGGGGTATGGAGGCTACCAATTCAAGAATCTGGGTACTAGACATTTTTTATATGTCTTGACAGGCAGGTTGGATTTGTGGCATTTTACTTTTTCAAATTGTCACATTTTAATAGGATAACTATTTTATATGCTAAGCTGAATAGCACCTTTGTAAGCCAGGCTATGGAACAGCTGACAATTTGTGTACCGTTTCATACACTGTTTTCACTACAATACCTGCTGTACAGTTGCAAACGTGATATGGGGATTTTGCTAATGCAACTGTCAATTTTCCTTGGTTAACAACCTGTCTCACTCATGATGAAGTTTTCAACTAATTACTGCCATAGTCTTGTTGGCCCACAATATGGATGCATTTCACAGCATGAAGACAGTTAATGATGATGTTTTTCAATGCATGTTCACTCCCTGTTTATGATCTGAAGATGGTTGTAGAAAAGAACTGGTTGTAGGAAAAACTTTAAACTAGTTATTGTGCTGTAATTGTATATGATGTTCAGTTTACCTTATGCCACACTTTGTAAACTGCTTCTAGTACAGTTAGTTATTTGCAAAATGTGAAGATTGCTGCCCACATCATTAAGTTTTTGCAGCAGACTTCCACTATAAGTTTTCTTCATGCCAGGAGTGACAGCCTGATCCTTAGCTGGATTAAGGCTATCACATTAGGGGATAAATATCTTATAAATATCATCCCATCACACGATTAAGAACATTTTCATACGGATGTGATGGTGCATTGTCCAGTAACAATACAGCCCTTGCAGGTAGACCCTTCAGCATTAAATGTCCTCACACGGTAAATTGTGCATTTATTTTCTTTTGAAACAGTGTTGATTTTTAAGCTTTACCTATTACACCAAGCTTAACTTTCTGTGATCCAATAACACAGTTATTCTCTGTTTGTTTGGTTTATAACCAGGCACACTATGCTCTGTTTTGAATGTTAAAATCTTTGTTGGTAGACACTTCCAAAATAACTTGGTTTTGTCCACTTTGTTTATTTGCTCAAGCTCTAAATTTTCTCATGCAATAAACTGCTGGAAATATGACCTCACTTAACTTTTTCCCTTGGATCGCAATCTCTCGTATACCATGACAGTATTTAAATTTTGTTAAACAACCAGAAGACGCATTTAAATCCCATTCAATCCCCAAGATTTTGAAGAAAAATTGGAGCTGTTTGGAGCATATTAGGCCAGATACTTACGTGCACTCTGCTGTTTCCTTTTGAAACCACTCCACCATGGCTTTACCCAGTTTTGTGTATGTTGATATTTTCATAGCCTTCTGCTGTGACAAAGCTTTAGATTAGTCACAACTGCTACCAAATTGAATTATTTTGTCTTTGTTTTTCCAAATATAATGGCTCATAGTTTCACCCACATTGCAAATAAGATTTCTTGTATCCGTACTGCCTTCTTTTATTTTGCATATTATTTCTAGTTTCTGCTGTCGTTAACACCTTTTCCAGACATTGTTCAGCACCTTTGAAACTGGTGACTATCTTTCACAACTGTTAATAGTCCAGCACTTGCAATGTTCGAACAGCACATTGTGTACTATACTTGTGTTGTGATGTGAGATTATTGCGACCATTCTCAGGTTAAAGAAAAATTTTCAGCAGCAAAAACAAAGTGGGAGAAAGAGGCTCTGAGAGTTTATTGTTTGGGTCTGTGGAAAGTCCAGGAAGAAATTACTGAATTACAGACAGATGCCATGAAAAGGAATGCTAGAAAGAATTAATAAAACATAGAGAAGTAGAGAAAGTATAGGAGAAATACTGAGTTGTGTAATGCAATAGAGAATAGTAACAAAGGGAGACAGCACTATATTGTGGGATAATAAAACTTAGGAAGACAGAAAGGGATGAACACAGAAATATGATGTGATATAGAATAGTAACGAAGGGAAGCAGCACTGGATTGTGGTACTGCAAGACATAGGAAAGTAGAGACAGAAAAATACGGACACTGTGTAATTTAATGTTATAGAAAATAGCCAAAAAGGAAACAGTGCTGGGTTGTGGTATGCATTCTGTTTCATTGTACTTGTGTGTGACTCAGTGCCTCCTCTATGTAGTGAGTAGCAATCTAGCCTATAACAAGTCCAATATCACTAACAAGATAAGATATAAAAGTCTCAAAGAAGTGGCTTAATAATTCTTTTAAGCAACAAAATTATCAAAGACACAAAGGATTAATATGTAGTAACTTAAAAATTAACTTTCCTGTAAAATCAAACAAGAGAATGTAATAAAGAATCACAAAACTGAAAACCCTTATGGCTGCAAAGGGCAAACTGAAAGCCCTCATTTAGACCTCACACTCCTCCGTAAGAGGTGTGAAATGATGAATGGGAACAAAAACATTGCCAAGTCATTTTGCAGAGATGTTTTAAGCTGTTCATTTTTCTGAGTTTATTGTCTGCTGTGTTGATCATGCTGTTATATTGGGATTTCTGTCTTGGTTGTTGCTTTGAATTGTTCTCACAAGGCCTCAATGTCATCTTGGTTAGTCTCACACTTCTTTGAATTATGAGAGTCATACTTGAAGTGTGAGGCTCTGGTGGTGTTCTCTCTTGCACATTATAGGAAAGTACGACATGGGATAGTAATGCCAACTTTGCTGCACATTTATGTGCCTTACAATCAAATGAAACACTTCACTCAACAAATAATTGGTCAATAAGATAACAATGATTGAAAGTGAAACTGTGCAGTGGTTACGATGCTATAGAGGCACATTCATAGTTAGCATCTTCTCTGTCCAAAAACTCAGCATTTTGTATGTATTACAGAAAATTTATTTTGAAGTTTTTCATCATATTATCACGCCACATCCAGTGCCATTTTCTTCTCAAGCCATAGGTTATCAAGGATACGTCTCATGAGGGAGTTGGAACATTGTAGATAATGCTCCATGTCCTGGACTTCACAACATTCACATTTGCTATCTACTTCATCTTTGAGGCCCATTTAATTAGATTTCTTTTCACTGGTGCTACACAATTTCTTATGCAATTCAGTGTTCTCCAAATCTTCCAGCCGGATATATTGCCATTGGGCATCTCTTGTGAGCCAGGATAGACCTTCAGGAGCTCACTTAAATCAGTACTAATGGATTTCTTGCAGGATTTAAGTCTTCCAGGTCCACATGAAGCACAATCGAGGGAGTGGTGCTCATCGAAAGTCTGTTTAAATTTTTCTGTACGCTCATTTGCAATTCTTCACGATTCAGGATCTGAGAATTCAGTTGCTTTATTTAGTTCCGCAAGTGGTGTGTGTTTCTGTTTTAACCTGCATGTGTCATTTAGGCTTGTATTGACTTTTTTGACACATGTGGATCTGGACCATACAGGGCATGTGTATTTCGACGTGGGCTATCAAAGTGCTTGGCCAGTTGTCCCTAATACACATGGTCTGGGTCCCCATTTACTGTTCACTAGGTTTCTCAAGATGATGTTCATAGGAGCAAACTTTTTTGGCAGGTCTTCTCACAGTGATATTTGTATGTCTATGATCTGTCCAGCACGACACCTAGGTATGTTGGTTTGTCTGTATGTTCCAAGGTTTTGCCATTCCAGATGACATTCAGCTTTCTGTTTTCCTGTTTTGAGTAAGATGGAAAGTGCTGACTTGTATCTATGAGGGGTTTGGTTTGAGGGAACTCTCTTGGTAATATTCAGACTTGATGTTTAGCAGGATTTCCAGTTTCCCTTCCAGTTCCTCAAAGCTCACATCATTGGCATACGAGAAATGGTTAGTATGTTCTGGTGTTAATTGATAACTTTTATGTAAATTAAATGAAAAGGGGCCATGACACTGCCCTGGTGAGGCTGTTCTTTTGTCGATGCCCTTTAGCATTACATAAAATAGTTTGTTTTCTAATAGAGACTACATAATTTTTGTGAGATATTGATTCTTAAATATGTTGTAGAGTTTTTTCAAGAGCGCTCTGAGGTGGACAATGTCATATGTAGAACTTACCTCTGCTAGAGCTAAACCTGTTATTTGTTTGAAAACAAACCCTTTCTCTACGTGTTCTCTAAGGGACATGATTTGACTAGCATCTGATTTTTCGGGTTCAAGTCCATGCTGTTGGGGAATTAGCTTCTGGTCGGTGAGATTTTCTATGCAGTTTAAAATCATTCGTTCATACAGCTAATACAGATGGCATAGAAGTGCTATTGGCCAGTAGTTCTTCTGTTGGCCTGCCTCTTTCTCAGGTTTCAATAGCACTACTATCATTTATTTCCTCCACATCTTTGAAAGCATGCTTTTAGGCACTTGTCTTCTGTATAACAGAGGATGGAGTTACGTAATGGAAAGTACCTGAAAAAATAGTCCATATCGAAAACAAACAGTGGAAGGCATTTCTGAGAAATCGTGTGAATTTGGAATGATTAATTAAGAAAGAGATCAAAGATGTAAGAAAATGGTGCAATATCTGAAGAACATAAACAGCTGAAAACACAAATTTTGGCTTAGGGCAGACAATGTCATGAATGCAGGAAACTTTCTTGGTCTATTGAAACTGCTTGCTGATTTTGATCCTCTCATGAAAGAACATCTCATCTGTGTGGGAAACTAACTAGGTACCACATCTTACCTATCCCCAGTTGTCCGGAATATGCTCATTCAACTGATGGTTTCCCTCATTGAAATTAACTCGGGAAGATATGTAAAAACAAATACTATGAGCTTTTGTTAGACTCCACTACTGATCATGTGCACCATGAGCAGATGTCACAAGTTGTCAGATGTGTGGATATATATTTTGATAGAAAGACAATACGTCTTCGTTCAACTTGTCTTGGTTTCATTGACATAAGCCAGAAAAGTGATGAAAGCATCATGAATGACATCATAGGTTAACAGAAAGAGAGCAGGTTGGATAGCCAAGATTGTAAGTCACATAGTTAGAACACTGCTGCAGGCTGGCCACAAGAGTTGAATTAGTCACAGATCAAGAACAAAAATAATACAGCTCTCTTTGAGGACTAAGATGGCCACTATATGAATTTAGTACCATTTGGCAAACCATGACGTGATTATAGTATTTTTGTTTTGAATTATTCAAACACTTCAGATTTTCTTTTCTCTTGTTCTGATAGATACAAAATCAGTGTGTTTACCCTTAAGTTTGAATCAGGGTGTGAGAAGAAAAGCCGTACATCTCATTAGGCCTTATCTTGCAAAGGTAGTTACAGATTACCAGGACATGACAGAAGATAACTACGAGACCAAAAAGACAAGATCTGACCAAGTCAAGTGCTGAACTACAATTTTATGACTACGATTCTAAGGTGAAATACTCAACTCACATGCTCAGAGTTCAGAAAAAGCTCCATGATCCTTCCATGGCTCAGAAAAAAATGGTGTTGGTGACTAAGTAACTTAAAGGAGCGTTACCCCTCTGCAAGGAATGGGATGTCAACATTGCAAAGCAAGTCACACAAAGAAAGCCGTTGGCTGGTGAGAAGCCCAGAGGTCCCAGACTGACAGCTGATAATAAATGGAAAGCCACATTGAGCCGTCATACTGGGCAGTAGGTTCTCCTCATTGAATGGAAGAGACAAAACTATTAGGTTTCTTTTCAGCACAAGAGGATTGTGCTATAGTGCAAAAGTTTTGGCCAAGTTTACTGTCATGATCTGGGTAGTGAAGAGTTGTATGCAGACATTTTGGCCTGCAGGTAACTGCTATCAGGCTGCAATTTCATCAAACTACATTTAAGCACCCAGAAGACATGGTTGTGCATTAGTCTTGTCTGTGTTTGGTGGTGTTACCAAGCCTGGTTGGTTATATAAGGGGTGTGAAGGTATGGGGGCTTGCATTTTCCATCCCATCTATATCTGCATCATGAGGGTCCTGGATGATTTACGAGGTGCATTCAAGTTCTAAGGCCTCCGATTTTTTTTTCTAATTAACTACTCACCCGAAATCGATGAAACTGGCGTTACTTCTCGACGTAATCGCCCTGCAGACGTACACATTTTTCACAACGCTGATGCCATGATTCCATGGCAGCGGCGAAGGCTTCTTTAGGAGTCTGTTTTGACCACTGGAAAATCGCTGAGGCAATAGCAGCACGGCTGGTGAATGTGCGGCCACGGAGAGTGTCTTTCATTGTTGGAAAAAGCCAGAAGTCACTAGGAGCCAGGTCAGGTGAGTAGGGAGCATCAGGAATCACTTCAAAGTTGTTATCACAAAGAAACTGTTGCGTAACATTTGCTCGATGTGCGGGTGCGTTGTTTTGGTGAAACAGCACACACGCAGCCCTTCCTGGACGTTTTTGTTGCAGTGCAGGAAGGAATTTGTTCTTCAAAACATTTTCGTAGGATGCACCTGAAACCGTAGTGCCCTTTGGAATGCAATGGGTAAGGATTACGCCCTTGCTGTCCCAGAACATGGACACCATCATTTTTTCAGCACTGGCGGTTACCCGAAATTTTTTTGGTGGCGGTAAATCTGTGTGCTTCCATTGAGCTGACTGGCGCTTTGTTTCTGGATTGAAAAATGGCATCCATTGTCACAACCGACGAAAAGAAAGTCCCATTCATGCTGTCGTTGCGCGTCAACATTGCTTGGCAACATGCCACACGGGCAGTCATGTGGTCGTCCGTCAGCTTTCGTGGCACCCACCTGGATGACACTTTTCGCATTTTCAGGTCGTCATGCAGGATTGTGTGTACAGAACCCACAGAAATGCCAACTCTGGAGGCGATCTGTTCAACAGTCATTCGGCGATCCCCCAAAACAATTCTCGATCATATCGTCAGACCGGCTTGTGCGAGCCCGAGGTTGTTTCGGTTTGTTGTCACATGGTGTTCTGCCTTCATTAAACTGTCGCACCCAGGAACGCACTTTCGACACATCCATAACTCCATCACCACATGTCTCCTTCAACTGTCGATGAATTTCAATTGGTTTCACACCACACAAATTCAGAAAACGAATGATTGCACGCTGTTCAAGTAAGGAAAACGTCGCCATTTTAAGTATTTAAAACAGTTCTCATTCTCGCCGCTGGTGGTAAAATTCCGTTTCCCATACGGTGCTGCCATCTCTGGGACGTATTGACAATGAACGCGGCCTCATTTTAAAACAATGCGCATGTTTCTATCTCTTTCCAGTCCGGAGAAAAAAAATCGGAGGCCTTAAAACTTGAATGCACCTCGTATGATCCTCTCCTCCCCCACCCCTCCTCCTCCCCCTCTAAGCTAATTGCCTTACATATAAATGGTGGGCTGTTATCCTGTGGTTTTGGAACAGTGTTTATTTACAATTCTTATCAGTATAACTTATTACCCAGGCTGTGGGTGTTTATTTTGGATTCTTATCTCTAGAATTTATCATCCAGGGCAGGCTGTGGGTATTTGTCAAGGATTCTTATTGCTGAAAAAGTGTCATGATGATCTCTCCATTGTCAAAAGATTCTTGACTAGTCCCCCATTCAGAGCTTCAAGAGGAGACTGCCAAGGTAGAGGTCACAATGAGAAAAAGATTAAATAAGCAATGAAAGGCTAATGTTCTGTGAGTTGTGGCATGGAATGTTAGACGTTTGAACATTGTATGGAAGCTAGAAAATCTGAAAAGGGAAATGCTAAGGCTCAATCTAGATATACTGGGTGCCAATGAATAAAAATGGGAAGAAAACAAGGATTTCTGGTCAGATGAGTATAAGGTAATATCAACAGCAGCAGAAAATGGTATGGAGCAGGATTCGTTACGAATAGGAATGTAGGTCAGAGAGTGAGTTACCGCGAACAGTTCAGTGACAGGGTTGTTCTCATCAGAATCAGTAATAAGTCAACACCAACAGCTTTAGTTCATATATACAAGCCCAAAGGACAAAGAGAAAGAGAACATACGTGAGAATATTGAATGGGTAATTCAGTACATAAAGGGTTTTAAAAAATTTGATTGTTGAACATTAAGTTTGGTCTATAGCTGCCTTACCTCTTTTTTCCTTAGTGCAGAATGCAGTGAGAAATCATTTTCAATTCCTGAGTGAATGATTTTGAAGTGATGTTCCCTTACTTCTCAGCTGATACACTTGCACAGCACAGTAAACAGTCACATTTGTTCTTACATGGGTAATGAAATAGTTACCCATTCTGAATGAAAGTGATAAGTTTATTGGTGTTTGCTTGAACACATCATCATTAGAACAAACCAACTAAGTATCAATGCCTAAATCAAATTACCCAGGTTAGTAAATGTTTGACATACACACAAAAAACCTAATGTGCACAACCTCATGCCTATACAGTCAGCTAAGAGGCTGACAATGTAGTATTATTGACTCACAATGTAGCATTCTTGACTGACAATGGAAGCTGCACAAGAGAAACAAGCAGTTGTAGTCATGAGCACAATATGAGCTCAGTAGAGCAATCCTGATTAGCTAGCCTGAGAGTTACCATAATGTACAAAAAATGTCCATATGACCTACCAGTTGTTCATGATTGACAATCTGATGATTACTAGTGTGTATGAAAACTCTGGTAAAAATCATATGCATACCACATGCTTACACCATGCAGTGTGTGATGGAGAGTACTTCTGGTAAGAAACCTCTGTCATGTAATAACTTATTCAATGGTTTTCAGTGATGTAGCCACATTTGGGTGTTGAAATATATCAATGGCAACAGATGAAAAATTTTGCCGAACCAGGACTTGAATTTGGATCTCCCACTTTATGCAAGCGGTTGCTTCAGCCACCTCAGCCATCCGAGCACGTTTCCCGTCCAACCCAAATTCCCAAGTTGTTACACACTACTAGCATAATGTCTCCTACACATGGGTGGGTGTTTTGTACATGTATTTGTATGGCTTCTGGATCACATAAGGTGTCTGTTCTTTGGGACACGTTCAAAAGAACAGACACCATATATACATGTCTATCATTTAACTCACATCCATATTCCATATGCAAATGGTGTGTGGCAAAAATGATCACTGGTAAACCTGTGTATTAGTTGCAGATCTCTCAGATTTTCTTGCAGTGATTATTTCGCAAGATGTATATGGGAGGAAGTAACATTTTGCCTGACTTATCAGAATGTGCTCTCTTGCATTTTCAACAGTAAACCTCTCTGTGATGCATAACACCTCTGTTGTCTGCCACTGGAGTTTATATACCATCTCCATACCCTCGTGCTGACTGATCGATCATGTGTGTGTTGCCTGCTGTTGGGTCTTTTCTACCACTTCAATTATTGTGATCTGGTAAGGAACTGAAAGTGATGAGCAATCCTCAAAAATCTGTAGATCAAGTGTTTTGCAAACTACTTCTTTCATTGATGAATTACATTTCCTTAAGATTCCTGCAATGAATCTCAGCCTGACATCTGCTCTTCTCCTACAGTTTGTTTTTGTGATCACTGCACTTTAGGCCACAATGGATGGTTACTGCCATGTATTTTATGATTCATATTATTTCTAGTGATTTGTCGTCAACAGTGTGATCATACAGTATTGCATTTATTAGCATACTAATGCATCCCACATTACAGTTACTTACATTTTGTGTCAACTCTCAGTCTCTGTATCAATCATCGATCCTCCACAGGTCTTCGGGCAATGCACTACTACATTTTGCTGCTGCTATCTTCTTATGGACAACCACATCATCTATGACCAGCATCATAGATCTTTTGGCATTATCTACTGAATCATTTATATTGGTGTGGCTCCGTGGCAGGCATGCCACAATCAATCAACCATGTTACATGACTTTGTAAGTAGTGCCAATATGTGTTCGACATGTATCTTTTTCTGCTAAAGAATAAGTTAGAACAGTAGCAGCATGATGTTTTGTACTCGAAATATTATGTATGTTGGTAAGTAATAATACAGAAAATTTTGTTATGACACAAGATCAAATTTTTATCGTTCGCAATCAGAGATATGTAACCATAGTTACCCTTCACTCAAAAACACTTATTTGGGATAGAAATTTAGCACTGTATGTTAATTGAAGCGACATCACCCCACCCGCCTCCTCACTTATAATGCAACTCGACAGCTACATTGTATCCTTATGCGTCAAAGCAGTACATACTGCAAGGCCCCATTCTATTTGTGATGTTATTGTCGATTTTGACCAGCAGTCTAAAATCTGTACTCATACGTGTGCATTACGACAAGCACCATGCATGTATCTTTTTTTTTGTATACACTGTTACTCTACAGCTCAAAACACCTAAGTAGGTAGGAAATTTAGTCACATATATTTATTAAAGTATCACGCTCGGTATCTTTTTTCATGTGAGATGTTACTCCCAAATGAACATTACATCCAATCCAGGCAACTGTATAGAACAATCAAAGAAACAATGAGGTAATGCCAACCAACTGTTAACATCGCAATCCACCCTAGCATGAGAGTGACTGTAATGTATGAATGACTTCGGTATCCATTTTATCAGAACTAAGACGAGTTTTTTGACAAAATAATACAGGCAGTTTAGATGTGGAAATAACATTGTCAAATGAATTTTTTGTTCGCAATCAAAGATCTGAAATCATGCTTGTACGTTACAGTGAGCAACGTGTTCATTTTTAAATAACACATTTACACACAGGGAAGAGAGTGTCATGGAATAACAATCTGTAAAACATTGCGAAAATATTTTGGTGACCCCTTCTACAAAGGAAGAAATGACCATCGTATCAAAATATGAGAAATCGGAGCTCACACAGAGAGATTCAGGTGTTGGTTTCTTCCGCCTCCCCCATAGACCTACATACCGTGCAGTGGGTGATTTGGCTGATCACATTAAGTCTTAAGCGAACAACAACATATGAGTTTTGGGTTAGATTTGTGACTGGATTCAGAAACTTCCTACTGGATGGAACATCAATACGTGGACAAAATCGACAGATGTAACCCACTCCCGCAGATCTGGCGAGTTGATGGCCAGCACATCAACTGGAACTCGCCACTGTGTTTCTCGAACCACTCCATCACACTCCTGGCCTTGTGACATGGTGCATTATTCGAGACTGGAGTGGTTGAGATATAGCCTGTGAATCTTTTGCCGAGAACTTGGATGTGAACTGCAGATTAGTTTTTTACAAATGTGCTTAACATAGCGGCTTATGGAGTGAACTATCGTAATGGAATGTGATGTTAAAAAATGTATTAAAATATCTCATTTAGTGATGTTTAGCTGCAAGATGACAGAATGTATTAATTATAAATGGTCTGTGAGAAAGTAAATCTTCAATCTTCAATGTATGTAGTATGATTAATCGGATAATATACACTGATCAGCCAGAACATTATGACCAGCTGTCTAACAGCTGGTATGTCCATCTTTGGCACTGATAGCAGCAGCGATGTGTCATGGCATGGAAGCCAATGAGGCCTCGGTAGGTCGCAGCAGGGAGTGGCACCACATCTGCACACACAAGTCATCAAATTCCCGTAAGTTCTGGGGAGGGTGACAATGAGCTTTGAGGCCACGTTCGGTCACATCCCAGATGTGCTCGATTGGGTTCAGATCTGGCGAATTTTGGGGGTCAGCACATCAACTGGAATACGCCATTGTGTTCCTCGAACCACTCCATTACATTCCTGGCATCGTGTCGGCGCATTATCTTATTGAAAAATGCCACTGCCGTCGGGAAACATGATCGTCATGAAAGGGTGTATGAGATCTGCAACCTGGGAAACATGATTGTCATGAAGGGGTATATGTAGTCTGCAACCAGTGTACAATATTCCTTGGCCGTCATGTGCCTTGGACGAGCTCCACTAGACCCATGGATGTCAACGTGAATGTTTCCCATAGCATAATGGAGCCGCCGCCAGCTTGTCTCTGTCCCACAGTACGGTTGTCTAGGAGCTGTTGCCCTGGAAGCTAATGGATTCGAGGTTTCCCATCTGCTTGATGATGAAGGTATCGAGATTCATAGAACCATGTAACATTTGGGCACTGCGACTAATGTTCACTGCTGACCATCACGTGCCCATTTCAGTCATAGTTGCTGATGCCATGGTGTTAACACTGGCACTTGAATGGTTCATCAACTGCGGAGGCACACTATTAGGAATGTTCAGTACACTATGTGTTCGGACTCACTTGCACTCTGGCCAACTTAAAAGTCTGATGTTTGTTCCATCACAGTTCGCCGCCTGTCCTGTTTTGCTAGTCTGTCCAGCCTACGACGTCCGACATCTGTAATAAGGGGCGGCAGCCCAAACTCACGACGTCCGGACGTGGTTTCACCTTGGTTTCGCCACGTATGGATGAAATTCACCACGGCTCTCCTCGAAAGCCTGACAAATCGTGCAGATTCGAAGTGCTTGTCATAATCTGCCCTCAGTCAAACTCATACAGATCGCGCGTCTTCCCCATTCTATACACGGTTAGCACACTCACTGATACTACATGCACAGTACGTTTGTCTGACTAACAGTCATTCTCCATCAGGTGACGCTGCTATCGCCTGGATGGATTTATCGATAGTAAGTTGATGGTCATAATAAACTATACATCTACCCTCATTATTAGATGTGAGTCTTTATAAACATTCCAATGGATTTTTGAATACTAGCTGGAAGAGGACATGATTTAATAATGAGTGAACCATTGCCGAAGAGCCTTAATTGAAGTCAGAAGCTACAGAAAAGCATTAATCTGAACCGGATTTTCGAAAAAAACCATAGATTCGCAGACACGAAATTTAACCGACAGGAAGGAGATGCTGTGATATGCAAATGATTAGCTTTTCAGAACATTCACATAAGGTTGGCGCCGGTGGCGACACCTACAACGTGCTCACATGAGGAAAGTTTCCAACCGATTTCTCATACACAAACAGCAGGTGACCGGCGTTGCCTGGTGAAACGTTGTTGTGATGGCTCGTGTAAAGAGGAGAAATGCGTACCATCACGTTTCCGACTTTGATAAAGGTCGGATTGTAGCCTATCACGATTGCAGTTTATCGTATCGCGACGTTGCTGCTCGCGTTGGTCGAGATCCAATGACTGTTAGCAGAATATGGAATCGGTGGGTTCAGGAGGGTAATAAGGAACGCCGTGTTGGATCCCAACGGCTCGTATCACTAGCAGTCGAGATGACAGGCATCTTATCCGCATGGCTGTAACGGATCGTGCAGCCACGTCTCAATCGCTGAGTCAACAGATGGGGACGTTTGCAAGACAACAACCATCTGCACGAACAGTTCGACGACGTTTGCAGCAGCATGGACTATCAGCTCGGATACCATGGCTACGGTTACTCTTGACGCTGTATCACAGACAGGAGCGCATGCAATGGTGTACTCAACGACGAACCTGGGTGCACGAATGGCAAAACGTCACTTTTTCGGATGAATCCAGGTTCTGTTCACAGCATGATGATGGTCGCATCCGTGTTTGGCGACATCGCCGTGAACGCACATTGGAAGCGTGTATTCGTCATCGCCATAGTGGCGCATCACCCGGCGTGATGGTATGGGGTGCCATAGTTACACGTCTCGGTCACCTCTTGTTCCCAATGACGGCGCTTTGAACAGTGGACGTTACATTTCAGATGTGTTACAACCCGTGGCTCTACCCTTCATTCGATCCTGCGAAACCATACATTTCAGCAGGATAATGCACGACCGCATGTTGCAGGTCCTGTACGGGCCTTTCTGGATACAGATGATGTTCGACTGCTGCCCTGGCCAGCACATTCTCCAGATCTCTCACTAACTGAAAACGTCTGGTCAATGGTGGCCGAGCAACTGGTTCGTCACAATACGACAGTCACTACTCTTGATGAACTGTGGTATCGTGTTGAAGCTGCATGGGCAGCAGTACCTGTACCCGCCATCCAAGCTCTGTTTGACTCAACGCCCAGGCGCATCAATGCCGTTATTACGGCCAGAGGTGATTGTTCTGGGCACTGATTGCTCAGGATCTATGCACCCAAATTGCGTGAAAATGTAATCACATGTCAGTTCTAGTATAATATATTTGTCCAATGAATATCCGTTTGTCATCTGCATTTCTTCTTGGTGTAGCAATTTTAACGGCCAGTGGTGCATATGGTGTCATTTCTCTTCTACATTATAATCTTATTTAGTCAAGCCATACAACGCATAATTTGATGTGTAACTTAGAATGTTTCATCATTCCTCTATTAAAGTATAGATATGTGGTGCATCTCATTGTTACATTGCAGCGTAATCTAATTTGACGACATATTTTTACACTGTTTATTCGACCCATGCACTGCGTATTTTGAAGTACAACTTAGAATCTTTTGTCTTTCCTCTATTAAAGTATACATACTGGAAAGCATCTGGGAAAGAAGGGAGAAGAAAGAACTGTTTTACGGTAAATTTTATTAGTTTGTAACACTTATTTTTATCTGTACGTAGTAGCAGGAACTAAGGAAACACAATATCTTTGAAGTCATCAACGAAAGTCGGAGTTTGGGCTACATTCATTTTTTAAAATTACGTTCTTCTTTATGTACGAATCGTTGCTGGAGCATGTTGAGCGAATCAGCCGTATTAACGCTCTGTAACAAAAACTCCGGTTTTAACGGGAAAAGTACGAGTCTTAACGGAAACAAAGTTATTCAACTGATTTTTTTTATCAGCCCTACACTAGGAAAGGATTTCTAGTGGATAGGCCACCTGACGTGGCGGCCACACATCGAGATCGTCAGGGACAAAGCATGGGTAGACTCGGCTGCTCTACCCACCGCGAAATCCCACCTCGACGCTTCCCGCGCACTATAAAAGCCCGTCATTCGACCTCTGCTCAAATAAGCGTCCGTAGTGTGGGGCAACCCGGCTCACAGCAGCCTCCAGCGCCTACAAACTCTTCAAAACTGGGCGCTCAAGGCGGCGCTTCACATCCCGCGCGACTTCCCGATCGAGGACACCCACGTGTTCGCTGACATCCTGCCACTGTGCAGGAGGTTCGAGCAGATGGCTACAACGTTCTACAAGAAAGCCGACACCTCTCAGAACCCACTAATAAGAGACCTCGACCACAGTCCACACTGGCGAGCAGCCTTGCGCTCGCCTACCAGAAGACGATGCAGAGCCTCACTAAACAAACAGCTAAAAGAAAAATGTAGCAGCTTAGCCAACACCTACTGAAAAAAAAGTGCAGGTAGCCTCGCATAAAACGTTCCTCACGATGCAGCACAATATACGTAGGTTGGAACTTAAATAGCGGCAACACTGCTGTGGAGACACTATGCAATGGAATCTACTATTGTCGCTGATAGTACACGTTGTTGACATACCTTCCTTACCTCCGAGCAAATGGACTCGCCCCTCCCACGTCACCGGCGTGCGCACAATCGAGGGGGAAAACAGGCAAGTGTGAGCGAGCGGTGTTAACGTACGGTGTCACTGCTTTCGAAACAAGAACAACGGAGTTGGATCGAGATTGAACGTGCCAGAGGTCGTACAGCACGACAGTGTCATCAAAGTCTTCGAGAGGCGTGCGGGGAATCGGCATTGCCGTACAGAACAGTGGCATGTTGGGTAAAAGCCTTCAACGAAGGTCGGCAAATGTGGCAGACATGCATTGGGCAGGTCGTCCTAGCGTGTGTGAAGTAGTAGTGCATGCTGTTGCCGCGTTAGTGGACAGTGATCGACGCCATACGATTCGTGAGCACGCCCATGAAACCGGATTAGCTCATACGATTGCGCTTCGCATCCTGAAGAAACGCCTGCGCATGCGGAAAATTGCATCACGATGGGTTCCGCATGACTTGACGGAAATGAAGAAATGGATGCGTTACGACGCTGCTCAGACACACTTGGAGCGCTATGAGCGCGAGGAGAGGATTTCTTACGCCGTATCGCAATACCGGATGAGACATGGGCCACATCTTACGAGCCAAAACTGAAACGGCAATCCAACGAATGGCGTCATTATGGGTCGCCGCGATAGTCGAAAGTGCGTCAGAGGCCCAGTATGGTGAAAGTTGTGGTGATTCTCGTGTACGACTGTGGTGATGTTATCCTAACGCATTACGTTCCTCCACGGCAGACCTTCAATGCACACTATTCCTATTCGTTTTTTGAGCGTCACCTGCGACCAGCTTTGTGAAAGAAGCGGCGACACTTTCTCCGCAACCCACCCATCATTTTGCACGACAATGAGCGGGCGCATACAGTGCAGCCTGTGGTTGCTCTCTTCAGTCGATGGGACTGGGAAGCACTGTACCATCCATCATACTCCTCAGACTTAAGTCCTTGTGACTTTGATTTGATTCCCAAGATGAAGGAACCACTTCGTGGTATTCGCTTCAGAACTGTTCCAGAGATTCGACAGGCAGTAGACCACTCCATTTGCACCATCAACAGAACAGGCTCTGCTAACGGTATGCGACGCATTCTACATCGCTGGCAACGGGTTCTACACAACGTTGGAGACTACCTTGAAGGACAGTAACAGATGCAAACATGTAACTCTTTTGTATCGGTTGTGAATAAATAGTTGCCACTGTTAAAGTTCCAACCCTCATAGAAAACCAAAGGCTTAAATACTAACAAGAAACATGGATCAAGAAACTATAAGAAGACAAGCACTTCAGCATCATCTCTGTTAACCGAAAAAATTCAAATAAAGCAGCGCTTTGCGTTTGCTGAATGCCTGAATACTACAGGGCACCAGTAACCCACACTCGATGATCACTGCTTCTGACATTGTGGTCGCAAAGGCAAAAAGCTTCGTTTATTGGAAAAGTTGGAAGTCCTTAAACATACATGTAAGGTAGACGAACACTTGCTGAGCGACCAACTCACAAGTCGGAACCAATGTTATTACTATTCAGTGACGTCAGTTTTTAACATTTCTACGTAATCTGGTTATGTTTTTTAATGGGTTGCCATTTCGGTTTATTTATTCCATCCCTGCTCCTCAGCTGATTGATTCTTAGACATTATACTTTTCAAGTATAGTGGTGACTTGCTATTTTAAGAATTTGTTTTATCCCAGTTATCGGGATGGCGACCATCTTTGGTGGTTTTCTCACGGTTGTATTTAGGTACTGCTGGTGTTACTATTATATTTATTTGGAGTAATTTACAGTTTACATCTATGTACGACTATGTTTTGATTAATTGTAACCTCTTAATTTCATTACAACGACTCAACCATTTTTAGATGTTTTTTGTAAGCGTTAAATATGCTCATTGTCATATAAGTGACACCTATGTGTGTGCTTTGCAGTCACTGTAAGGAAGCCTCACTCCGTTGCTCATCTGTGTTCACACGTAACGCATCTCTTGTGAGATTGTGGCGATACCTCAATGCCTTCGGTTTAAATGGGTATACTTCTTGTTAGTGTGGTCTACCATTGAACTAGTCTAGTCTGCTGGTACGACTTTATTGAGGTAAGTTTCGTTCAATTTCATTATTTGTTTAACACTAGCTGTACCTGGCCGCACTTTTCTGTGGCTCTGTCTGCTTAAATGGAAGAGAAAGAAGAGACATCGCCCACGTTTCTAATATGTATGGGAACAGGATACATGTCCTAATCTCCTTCTCTTCTGTCTCCTCCTCCCCTCTCTTTGTTCATCTCCTTCTCCTTCCCCCTGTCTCTGTCCATCACCTCCTCCCTTCTCTCTGTGCATCTTCCAGTCCCCCCCCCCCTCTCTCTCTCCCCATCTCTTCTTGCCCCTCTCTCAGTCCAGCACCTCCTTCGCCCTTTCTCTGTCCATCTTGTCCTCCCCCATTCCTCTCTCTCCATTGCCTCCTGCCTCTCTCTGTCTATCTCCTTCTTCCCGTTTCTGTGTCTATTTCTTCCCACCCCTTTGTCCATCTCTTCTTCTCTGCTCTCTCTGTCCTTGAACCGTGCTTACTGTTGTTGTTACACATTACTGTAATAAAAGTTTAGGCACATATAGATCATATACTTCACACACTCACACACACATATTATTTACATGTATAAAGTCCGTACAAAAATAAAAACTACTTACGTGTTTGGGCTAAACCTTTTTTTTATTTTTTGACATAGTATCCTTTTAGACTTATACACTTCGGCCAACGCTGTTCTATAATTTGTTGATCCCTTCTGAATCATAGGAATTGCCCAAGTCTTCAAAATCAGCTATCAGTTGCTGCGATCACCTCTTCATTTGAATAAAATCTTTGTCCCGCCAACCATTTCTTCAAACTGGGGAACAAATAGTAGTTCAAGGGAGCCAAGTCTGGAGAATAGGGGGGATGTGAAACGAGTTGGAATACTATTTCCATTAATTTTGTGACCACAACTGCTGAGGTGTGTGCTGGTGCATTGTCAGGATGGAAAAGGACTTTTTTGCCGTCCAATCGCCGGTGTTTTTCTTGCAGCTCGGTTTCCAAACGGTCCATTAACAATGAATAATATGTACCTGTAATAGTTTTACCCTTTCCCAGATAGTCGATGAGGATTATTCCTTGTGAATCCCAAAAGACAGTCGCCATAACCTTTCCGGCCGAAGGAGAGGTCTTCACCTTTTTTTGTGTAGATTCTCCCTTGGTAACCCATTGTTTAGATTGTTCTTGAGGAGTATAGTAATGTATCCATGTTTCATCCACAGTGACGAAACGATGCTTAAAGTCCTGCGGATTATTCCTGAACAGCTGCAAATCATCCTTGCATCACTTCACACAATTCCGTTTTTCGTCAAGTGTGAGCAATCGCGGAACCCATCTTGTGGATAGCTTTCTCATGTCCAAATGTTTATGCAAAATATTATGTACCCGTTCATTCAAGATGCCCACAGCACTAGCAATCTCACGCACCTTAACTCTTCTGTCACCCATCACCATATCATGGATTTTATCAATGATTTCTGGAGTCGTAACCTCCACAGGGCGTCCAGAACGTTCAGCATCACTTGTGCCCAATGGCCATTCCGAAAATTTTGAAACCACTTATAAACTGTTCTGATGGAAGGTGCAGAGTCACCGTAATGTTTATCAAGCTTCTCTTTAGTCTCCTGAGGCGTTTTGCCTTTCATAAAGGAATGATTAATCACCAAACGAAGTTCTTTTTCGTCCATTTTTTAACAATCACTCGACTTGCTTGATTCACACGAATACCAAACACAAATAAATAGACCAATATGGCTGAAACTTGGTGTGCGTTCTTTCCAAAGATGCTACTAACTAAACATGACCTCGATACGCACTGGTGGTGCCATCTCTCGGACTTTGCACGGACTTTTCAAACGCCCCTTGTGACACTATGTGATCAAAAGTATCCAGACACCCCCAAAAACATATAGGTGCATTGTGCTTCTACCTACTGCCAGGTACTCCGTATCAGCGACCTCAGTAGTCATTAGACATCGTGAGAGAGCAGAAGGGGGCACTCCGCGGCACTCGTGGACTTCGAACGTCGTCAGGTGATTGTGTCATATGTCTGTACGCGAGACTTCCACACCCCTAAACATCCCAAGCTTCACTGTTTCCGATGTGCTAGTAAAGTGGAAACGTGAAGGGACACGTACAGCACAAAGGGGTACAGGCCGACCTTGTCTGTTGACTGACAGAGACCGTCGACTGTTGAAGAGGGTCGAAATGTGTAATAGGCAGACATCTATCAAGACCATCACACAGGAATTCGAAACTGCATCAGGATCCACTATGACAGGTAGGCGGGAGGTGAGAAAACTTGGATTTCATGGTCGAGCTGCTGCTCAGAAGCCAAACATCACGCCGATAAATGCGAAACGACGCCTCGCTTGGTGTAAGGAGCGTAAACATTGGACGACTGAACAGTGGAAAACAGTTGTGTGGAGTGACGAATCACGGTACACAATGTGGCTATCCGATGGCAGGGTGTGGGTATGGCGAATGACCGGTAAATGTCATTTGCCAGCGTGTGTAGTGCCGACAGTAAAATTCGGAGGTGGTGGTGTTACAGTGTGGTCGTGTTTTTCATGGAGGGAGATTGCACCCCTTGTTGTTTAAGTTTCAGAGCAATCGGTCAAGAACTTTCGGAGATCAACGGTTTTGAACAAACCGACATTTACATTTTTATAAAGTTTTCCCTTTTATTACATACATATTCCATGTATATAAGATGTCGTTACAGTAGCTATATAAAAACAGGTGATATTCGAATGCAATGTTGTGTCAAATTTTCAAAGCAATCCGTGAAGAACTTTCGGAGATTTGAGATTTTGAAGAAGGAAAAAATGGTTCAAATGGCTCTGAGCACTATGGGACTTAACATCTATGGTCATCAGTCCCCTAGAACTTAGAACTACTTAAACCTAACTAACCTAAGGACATCACACAACACCCAGCCGTCACGAGGCAGAGAAAATCCCTGACCCAGCCGGGAATCGAACCCGGGAACCCGGGCGTGGGAAGCGATTGAAGAAGGAAATAGCTACGTTTGTACTCATATCGAAACTGTAAATCTTCATAATCGCAAATCTCTGTATGCTTTTGATCGAATGCTTTGAAATTTTGACCCAACGTAGCATTGGAGTACACGTGTGTTTTTGTGTGTCAATTTTTAATACATGTAATATATATTTTTATAAATTTAATAATATGGAAATATTGCTCCAAAAAATCCCAAAAAGTTGCTATATAGTATTATATCAGTTGTTTTTGGCTGGGCGTCTGTGGGCTCATCTGATACAACAGGTGCTTCAATCTAATTTTTTTTAATGTTGTACATTTAGAAACAAGCATGCTAGGACCATACCCTAATTTTTGCTTTTTTTGTTATCCCTATCGATAATCTGAAGATGCTCCCTGAAGGCGAAATGTATTGTTAATAAAAGAAAAAATTGCAACCAAGACTGTTTTTGATTCAAATGTTCTATGTGCTCACTAATGAAGTGGAAGATCTATTTTAGTATCTCATTTTCACTTATATGTTGTACATTACCTTCTCCTTTAAGGGTTAGTGTTAGTAATCTCTTTTACCCCTAATTCAATCGACATTGTTAACATATCCATATCGCCATAATACTGGATGGCGCAGATAAAAGTCGCTCATGTAAGTATAAAGGGAACGCAGTGAAGTCATAGAAACGAAGAGCTCAAATAAACTTACCATTTATTTACAACGAAAAATACTGTGAAAAATACATGGTGACAATTATTGAACTATATGTAGTAAAGGAGTTTTGCTATTTGGGGAGCAAAATAACTGATGATGGTCGAAGTAGAGAGGATATAAAATGTAGACTGGCAAAGGCAAGGAAAGCGTTTCTGAAGAAGAGAAATTTGTTGACATCGAGTATTGATTTAAGTGTCAGGAAGTCGTTTGTGAAAGTATTTGTATGGAGTGTAGCCATGTATGGAAGTGAAACATGGACGATAAGTAGTTTGGACAAGAAGAGAATAGAAACTTTCGAAATGTGGTGCTACAGAAGAATGCTGAAGATTAGATGGGTAGATCACATAACTAATGAGGAGGTATTGAATTGAATTGAGGAGAAGAGGAGTTTGTGGCACAACTTGTCAAGAAGAAGGGACCGGTTGGTAGGACATGTTCTGAGGCATCAGGGGATCACAAATTTAGCATTGGAGGGCAGCGTGGAGGGTAAAAATCGTAGAGGGAGACCAAGAGATGAATACACTAAGCAGATTCAGAAGGATGTAGGTTGCAGTAGGTACTGGGAGATGAAGAAGCTTGCACAGGATAGAGTAGCAGGGAGAGCTGCATCAAACCAGTCTCAGGATTAAAGACCACAACAACAACATGAAACAAAACACAAATTAGTTTCAAACTATGGCGTGGACACACTTTATTCAACATGTAAACCTCACTACAGATATTCGGATTTAGATTATGACGTGTTCAATATGTCTGGCATCATTGGCGATGATGTGGCGCAGACGAATAGCGAAATTCTGCATGATCTGCTGAAGTGTCGGAACATCGATGCCGTCGATGACCTCCTGAATGGCTGCTTTTAGCTCAGCAATGGATTTGGGGTTATTGCTGTAAACCTTGTCTTTAATATAGCTCCACCAAAAGGAGTCGCATGTGTTCAGATCCGGAGAATATGGCGACCAATCTAGGCCCACGTCAGCGGCCTCTGGGTACACCAGAACTAGAATGCGGTCCCCAAAGTGCTCCTTCAGGACATCAAACACTCTCCTGCTTCGATGGGGTCGAGCTCTGTCTTGCATGAACTACAACTTGTCGAAATCAGAGTCACTTTGAATAATGGGGACGAAATCACCTTCCAAAACCTTCAGGTACCTTTCAGTAGTCACCGTGCCATCAAGGAATATCGCACCGATATTCCGTGACTGGACATTGCACACCATACAGTCGCCCGTTGAGAGTGAAGAGACTTCTCGATTGCCAAATGCGCCAGTTTTGCTTATTGACGAACCCATACAAATGAAAGTGGGCATCGTCGCTAAACCAAACCATAATGCACATACTAATTCCCATCATGTCCCGCGACCAACCGTGCAGTTTGAACGTCCTTACACAAACTGTTCAGATGTTACGACGATTTTATTTCATATATTTCAATAATTGTCGCCCTGTACATTGCTCCTGCAACATCAATACACAGCTGTGTACATCTAAGCATATTCACATACACTCGGCGTAAAGTTCGGATACTGATGGCGACAACTTCACGGCTGGTCTTGTCGTTCAGTTTCTGTATTGTGTGTGAATTTGTTTCATAGCCTCGCTCTTGAGTGTCCCCACAGCAAAAATCACACGTTAGATCCGGAATTCGTGATGGACATAAATGCTTGCTGACAGTTCGTTCCTCAGTGAAGACGTCACGGACTCGTTCCAGGGGTACCTTAGACATGAGGCATGTTGCACCGTCTTGCTAGAATAAGCAGTATTGTCTTTCATAGTCAATGTGTTGAGTACAAAATGGACAAATAATTTCCATGTATGCAACCATGTTGAGAGTAACGTCAAAAAATATCGGTCCACTGACGCGCGTTCCTGTTACACATAATCAAACGCTGATGTTTTCATCATGGAGTAATTGCTGACACACAGTGTTAGGTTCTCCGTTGCCCAGCACCTCGTGTTCTGTGAAGTATATGATCTGAAAGATGAAACCATGCTTCATCACTAAAGATGTAATCGGAAGGGTCTAACAAACTAACGTTGATTTTATTCAAAAGCCGTGTGCAGTCATCTACACCATTCTGACTGTCGTCCTCCCGTAATTGCTGCACAACCGTAACACGATACGGCATACGGCCTCACATTAAGGCTTTTCGATATCCGCTTTGTAACTCCTCCTACTTGCATGCACCTGTTGGGCCAGTTTACGTGTAGACTTCTCTGGGCTCTGAATAATTCTTCGGCGAATGTCTGCAACAACTCCTGGGGGAATTCTTCGTCGTTTTACATTTTGCACAGATCCCTAGGTGCGCCAGTTTTCGTACAGACTCTGCATTGCTCTCTTTGCTGGTAGTCCTCTATCCGGATACTTTCACGGGTTTCCTTAATCGATGCTGTTATCACATATGCTTCCACAATTTCAGTTCTTTCCTCTATCGATAAAGTCATTTTACAGATAGCAAACTAGAAACGTGTAACTTCACTGATGAAATAAACCGAAACGCTGACAAAAGAATGCTAACAATCTATTACTGCGTAAAACTGTCCATCGTTGTAGCTGTTTACTCTATTTCAGAAATCTAGATACTACCGTCGCACTCTTTACAGCGCCACCCCGTATAAACGATTTCCTCGTTTACTTTGCGTCGAAAAAAGAAAACTTTATTTGTCATTACGTCTTATGTGAGTTGCCTCGTATCTCTTGGCTCCAGATGTAAAAACAGGTTACAGTTACTACTATGTGGCCTGGATAAAAGAAGGGCTTCAGCGATAGAAACGTATGAATCTGGAAAGAAGGAAGATAGAACCGGTACTCTAGATGGAGGAGAAGGAAAGGAAATGAAGTGGTTTGGACCGACGAAATAAAGAAGATAGATCCCCAAAGACAGCTTACCTCACCACCTCCCACTCCAAGGTATTCTTGCTGATGAGTTCTTCACCAAGACGCAGAGGAAGAAATGTGGCCTGCGAGCCCTACGGAACGGACTGTCCTATTTTCATCTGTACAGTCTTCTAAAACTGATCCTAAATGCACTCCCATGAGCATCCAGTGGAGGCTGAGTAACTACACGTCAGTCGTCTGTAGTAATTAGTCTTTTATTCGTCAGTCTATAAGTCAACGGTCGTTCACATTATTTCACCTCTGTGAAACATATAATGTACTTGATGCATTAAAAAATGCAGCCTTGGTCATAAATTACTCTGCACTTAATGACTTACAGTACATAATTAACGTCTTAGATTACCTAATCTCCCATATAAAAGATATGCGAAACTCAACCATTGTTCAGAAAAGGAAAGGAAAAGGCGGATATCCTACATAGAAAACATGCAAATTACTTTCAAATACAGCTTATAATCATTATTTAATAATGTATGTTCTTTACACTTGAATAACAGACTTTTCCTGTCACTTTCATGTTACAAGATAGTAGCAGGGCTGTAAATTACAGACAATAGGATAGATGATCAGTAAGAAATTTCTCCACGTAAAACTAAATACTGTATCTGTGATGGTTTGTTTAATAGGATAAAGTTGTATATACTTCCATCAATATTCTGTAATCATAAAGATGTAAGTTTCCCCTACTCAACCTGTATGTAATTGTCCAAAAAGTCATCAGCAGCCAAATCGTGTATGTCTTTTGGTATAAGTGAATATAACTTCCGTCTTAGATGGCCGTTATCATACCTCAAAGGAGCACAGTAAATTTGCTACACTGATCAAAAAAATCGCAACACAAAAATACAATTAATGTAAAGTAATGAAATTTCGGAAATACTTTTGTCTAGGTAACACATTTAATTGATAAGTACTGTAATATCACGGGTTAATGTAAGTGTGACATAGGCCATTGCAAACGTGAAATGCTGGTACATTAATAACCAATATAACCGCCAGAATGTTGAATGCAGCATGTAAATATGCGTGCATTGCGTTGCACATGTACCGGTGTCAGTTTGTGGGATGGAGTTCAATGCCTGTTGCAGTGGTTCGGTCGGTACAGGGACAGTTAATGATATTTGTGGATGACTCTGGAGTTGCCGTCCGATGATATTCCATATGTGATCTGGTGATCGAGCAGGCCAAGGTAACATGTCGACATACTGTAGAGCTTGTTGGGTTACAACAGCACTATGTGGGCGAGCGTTGGAAAACACCTCCACTTGTTCATGAATAGCAGCACAACGGGTCGAATCACCACATTAATGCCTAAATTTGCAGTCAGGGTGCGTGGGATAACCACGATAGTGCTCCTGCTGGCATATGAGATCGCACCCCAGACCATAACTCCAGGTGTAGGTCCAGTGTGTCCAGCACGCAGACACGTTGGTTGCAGGCTTTCAATTGGCTTCCGTCTAGTCAACACACATCCATCACTGGCATCGAGGCACAACCAGCTTTCATCAGACGAAACAAGAGACCTCCCTGCTCTCTAACGATGTTTCACTTGACGCTACTGAAGTCGCAAATGATGGTGGTTTGGGGTGAGTGGAATGCACACTATAGGGCATCTGGTTCAGGGCTGCCCTTGACGTAACCGATTTGTAACAGTTCGTTGTGTAGGTGTGTTGTCAACTGCAGCTCAGATTTCTGCAGCAGATGCAGTAGGATGCGCCAGAGCCATATGTCGAACATGATGTACTCACTGTCGATAGTGCCACGTGGCCTCCTGGAGTCCGGTCAACTTGCTATCGTATATTCTCGTGACCACCGCTGCCAGCTATCATGTACAGTGGCTACGTTCCTGCCAAGTGTTTCTGCAATATCACAGAAAGAACATCCAGCTTCTCGTAGCCTTCTTACATGGCCTTGTTCAAACTCAGTGAGATGTTGATAATGGCGTCTTTGCCGCCTTAAAGGCATTCTTGGGTAGTATCAACTCACACCTCCAATCTCAAAGGTAACTAATGCTCACGACCATTACAGCGTGTATTTAGAGCAAAGTTGATTTGCATCCTCTTAGTGGCAGTACTAGCGCCGCTCTGATGTGACTGGCACGAAATTTGAATAGATATCATCTTTCAGATGTAGAGTGTTTGATGCACTTGCGGATACCGAAATGGCTGTATCCCTTATATACAACCACACTACATCTTCTTCCACACTTCGAGGTATGCATAACTTCCATGGTATTGTTCGGTGTAAAATAAATTACTTCAATACCTTAGTGTCTTTCTATTTAAACAATTTTATTTCAGACTTTCTCTTATGGTTCTGCTATAGCAGTGATGCAGGCCGATTCTATCACGTTCAGTTAAAGATGGTGAGATGATGATTTTTTTCCTCTTATCATTAAGCAATACTGAAGCTCAAGAGAAGTTCTTTGCTTCATTTTCCGTTAATAAACCATTTCTTTCAGCTACTACTGAACAGTTCGAGGATAAATCTTTTTCTTGTTGCATCTTAGAATAAGTTGTGTCAGTACAACAGGTCGAACCACCAGATTAATGTATAAATTTGCAGTCAGGGCGCGTGGGATAACCACGATAGTGCTCCTGCTGTCACGTGAGATCGCACCCCACGACCATAACTCCAGGCGTACAAAATGGTCCAAATGGCTCTGAGCACTATGTGACTTAATATCTGAGGTCATCAGTCCCCTAGAACTTAGAACTACTTAAATCTAACTAACCTAAGGACACCACACATATCCACGCCCGAGGCAGGATTCGAACCTGCGACCGTAGCGGTCGTGCGGTTCCGGACTGTAGCGCCTAGAACCGCTTGGCCACTCCGGCCGGCCAGGCGTACAATCCTGACTCCACACACGGACAAGTTGTCATTTGACATCTGACGATATTGACCACGTGTTGCTACCGCTATTTTCTATTCGATGACCATCATCTAAACATCAATATAATTTTTGAGAAATGAAATAATTATGTTATAATAATAAGGAAGTACTTGTGATAATCACAGACCCATTGCTCAATGACAATATATAGTACGTTATGAGAAGTAAATTGAATATGCAGTCGTAAGAAATGACATTGTTTACTAACTTATGTCAACTGGAGCTCAAGTGATTTATACTGTATAAGATGGAATTGCATGTATACTCACATATTTACCACAGAAATTGGATTTTATGAACATATTTTGATTGTTTAACTGCAATTTTTGCTGTGTATGCAAATGTATCTTCGAGAAACACTAATTTTTTATTGTATGATAATTTAAATTACATGTAACGACATGTATATATCAGCTCTGGGATCTATGATTAATTGTAACGTTTTTAAATATGTTACCATTAATGTCTTTACACAAATCTGTATGGCATTCTTGTTACATGCCACATATTTAGTATGTTCTGGATCAAGACATGTACATTATGGTACACTGTGTGCTGTACCATCAGAAAATGAATTTCTATAGCACAATTTGACCTAAACGTCATATTTACAACTGTATTTAAAGGAATTTGCCACACGTATGTAATTATCAGTGGTCATACGCATTTGAGTAATTTACTGAGTACTGAGTTTGTGTGCCTATTCGCACAATGTTGACTTTTATATTGAAGTGCATGTAACTTATTATTATTCATTTATTCACTATTATTTGTTTCTGTTACCAGGTCATTTATGAGACTTTTGATCTCCTAGATCAATTATTAGAGCCTGTTTTCTCAAAGGATACGACACCAAAGTTTCATGATAATCATGAATTCTTTCGTATTCAAGAATGTATACTTGTACTGTACACTAGTACTACTGATTCTGTACTGTATCTTTACCTGAATATGAAAAGGAATGACACACTAAATCATTTTTGGTGTGGTTATCAGTGGACATAGTGTGAGTTGTTCCAGAGTCTGCTGCACCTAAAACATGTGTTCCTTTACCTGGTTTTCTATTGCCAGATGATTTTTACTCTGTTAGAGAATTGTAAATAACATTTTGTTATCTTGTCAAATGAACTACCGCAAATATCAGGCAGATTTGAGTCCTCACCAGTACAATAATACCTGTATAAATAGTTCGAGGATAAATCTTTTTCGTGTTGCATCTTAGAATAAGTTGTGTCAGTACAACAGGTCGAATCACCAGATTAATGTACAAATTTGCAGTCAGGGCGCGTGGGATAACCACGATAGTGCTCCTGCTGTCACGTGAGATCGCACCCCACGACCATAACTCCAGGCGTACAAAATGGTTCAAATGGCTCTGAGCACTATGTGACTTAATATCTGAGGTCATCAGTCCCCTAGAACTTAGAACTACTTAAATCTAACTAACCTAAGGACACCACACACATCCACGCCCGAGGCAGGATTCGAACCTGCGACCGTAGCGGTCGCGCGGTTCCGGACTGTAGCGCCTAGAACCGCTTGGTCACTCCGGCCGGCCAGGCGTACAATCCTGACTCCACACACGGACAAGTTGTCATTTGACATCTGACGATATTGACCACGTGTTGCTACCGCTATTTTCTGTTCGATGACCATCATCTAAACATCAATCACCAGTACAATAATACCTGTATAAATATTTTCTCTTTCTTTGTGCTATGTGCAGTTCTATGAAATATTTGTATCTACACAACTGAAAGACTTTTTTTACGCTCTTGGAGAACTGTAAGTAACATTTTGTTATCCTTTCAAATTAAGTACTATCAATGTCAGCTGGAGATGGGTGCTTACATGCACAAGATGATACTTGTACATTATTTTTTCTTCACTACATTTTACAGCTTATCAATTTCCTATTATGTACATAAATTGTGTAATCTTATGCTTATGTTTATGTATTCTTCCACTTTTGTAAAACGTTGGATGCTATTCTTCTCAATTTTGTTATGTAAGAGTTTTGCATTTGCTCCTTACCAACATGTTAGGCAAGAAATATCTCCCAGAATTTTAAAAAATGAGGGTGCGAGTTATGATGTTAGACATCTAAGATTCTGCAGAGTGCATATACAAACTCTGAGTCTGAGATATTATTATCGTGTGTAGTAGCGAGCGAGCAATTGTGGAGGGGATTCGGAAGTGGTGCGACACAGTGTGTGGTGTAGAGAAGCCATGTGAGATGAAAGGTCGCAGCCTGCCATTATCTTGCTAGTAGTGTCAGTATTAATTGAGGATTTTTGGTAATTTGCCTTTTTGCTGCACGTTCTTTTAGGCTGCTTCTGCACTGGAGCGATTTTGTCAGATTTGTATATTGAGAGTAATATTCGTATTTTTGCTGTGGCCGGAAATGCGTTTATTAAGTACAGACATTGTGGAATAATCACAAGTCGGTGACAAGTTTGGCAGTGTTTAAGTAATATATTGAAAATGTAATAGACTATAGACTTTATTGGTTTCTTTCATTTTTCTTTATACCGTTTAAGGTTAATTGACCAAACCCGTCCTAATAATTCAATTTCTATGTATGAAAAATATGGCAGTAGTTGTTGCAATTAGCCCATGCATTGCTCTCTGCATGGATCACAGTATTGCTTTTGAAATATTTTAGCATGTTGCTGATCACGCAGTTGCCGAGACAAGCTGAGGTAAGTTATCTGTTGCACACAGGAGCATTGCAGAACAATTGTTAGGAGACGTTAGAGAATTTCTTCTAAAACTTGCAGTCAGATAGTTGAGAATTGATTTCTTTATAATTTGTATGAAGAGTAATTAATGTTCTGTTGCTATTTTGTTTTCCGTCAGAATTACATTATTGTCAGAGATGAAAAGTCTTACAAAAATAATTACCAAAAGAGTTTCAACATCCCTGAATAGGGATGGCGGGGAGGATTCGGGAGGGCACAACATACGATATGGTGGTGGTCGCCAAGGCCGTCAGGGAGGATTTGATTCTTTGCCGAGCGGTTTCGTTGATCGATGATGCACTGATGGGAATCCAGTCTTGTTCCAGGTTCGTCTGCATTTCGCCACCGGCTTCAACTTCGAGCTCCGCTCCTTATCTCGCCTTGCTCGCAGATGCGCCAAATACTGAGCCGTTTGGTCTGGTGCCCACAATTGAACTTGCTATCGGCCGCTCTCTGTAGCGTCGCGCCAGCAGAAATATTCCGATTTCTTAGTTTCATTTCGATTTCCCCTGATCCCTACATGAACTAAAAATTCTCCACCTCCTGGCATACATTTTCCTCATTTCTTGTTCCTACTAATCCAGGCCTGGCCAACATTTTCGCTCCCGGAACACGCTCAGGCTCTGCAAGCGCAGTCCAATTTGCTGAGCACTCCGACTTCCCCACCACTGCGCTATTCCGTTGAGCTGTGAGCGAGACGGCTACGTGGGAAATTTAGGAAGATGAGTTCGGAACACAGTGTGGCAACTTCTAAGAGACGAATATTCCAGCATGCTTTTATAAGCAGGTGTTTATCATGTGCGTCTATTTTCAGCTTTTTATTTCTCTGCCAAAGCAATTACTTTTATTACACAGTTAAATAAATACATTACATAGTGCTAATACAGTGATCAAAACTACAAGAAACATTATACACAGCCATTTAAAACAACGTTCGCTGTTTATAAACTTATACATATTTCGGCTTCAGAATATGTAATAATTCTGGAGCTATGATTCGCTATATAGTCAAACACATAGAGTTATGCAGATTAGAATCTGTTATACCTGAACGTTGGCAGGACTTCGCCAATTTCGTAAGAGAAGAAAAAATGTTCACAGACATTGTTGAACCGCACACCTCGGGCATGGATGTGTGTGATGTCCTTAGTTAGGTGTAAGTAGTTCTAAGTTCTAGGGAACTGATGACCTCAGAAATTGAGTCCCATAGTGCTCAGAGCCATTTGAACCATTTTTTGAACCGCACACTGAAATAAATTCAGCAGCTTGTCTGTGCAGTAGATGATATTGCTCTTGGGATAAAATTTTATAAAAGTTTTGTAAATTCCTGGATTGGACAAACAGATCACTGATCTGGTTGCTCCCCCTGTGCTTCTACCACATGAAGTGGGAAGTAATGAGGTACATCAGCAGCGAAAAGCAAAAATGGTTTGACAAATAAATTGGAACCATCTTCAGTCCTCCAGTGTCTTGCAGTTTATTTGAGAACTCATGATGAAACGATCCAATTACTGCAAAGTATTCAGTCGTGTATAGTCCACAAACAACTGCCTTGAGTAATGGTAAATGTTTCATGTCATGAACTTGAAGGTGATTTTTCCACAGGATTAAATTTTGTTTGAGAGCATCAGTCTCGTCTGCTACATCTGTTACCAAATGATTCTCCCCCTGGGTTAAGACACTTGAAAAAATAACATAATTTGCGATGTCAGCAATAAAAAAATTTATCACCACAGTTTTAATCCCCAATGGCCGCCTTCAGCCAGCATTCGCTGCTGTTCATCAGAAAAAAGTGCATCCTTTATCTTTGTGGCTGGAAATGCAACGACGTTCCAACACATGTTTTTCCAGCTCATAATAGCGCGATGGCATATTAAGTCCTTTCCTTGGTCTTTATCGATACGAAAAGTAAGGCAGTTCCCATTCGGCAGTCCGCAGCTCGTGGTCGTGCGGTAGCGTTCTCGCTTCCCACGCCCGGGTTTCCGGGTTCGATTCCCGGCGGGGTCAGGGATTTTCTCTGCCTCGTGATGACTGGGTGTTGTGTGCTGTCCTTAGGTTAGTTAGGTTTAACTAGTTCTAAGTTCTAGGGGACTGATGACCATAGATGTTAAGTCCCATAGTGCTCAGAGCCATCTGAACCATCTGAACCCATTCGGCAGTGAAAGAGTGGTTTTTCCACTTTTTTTTTTTTTTTTTTTTTTTTTTTTTTTTTTTTTTTTGGACAAGTGTGTAGACGCCGTAGCACTCCTAATGCAGAACATGTATCTAATTTAACGCAGGTAGTATTGGGGGCACACTGCCTGGCGTCTGACAAGGTGACTGCCTCTAGCGGCGACCGGCTTCTGTCTTGCTTTTCCTCCTCGCCCCTGAGCCCCATTCACCAGTGAGCTCAGAGCGTTAGGTAGGAGCGCGGCTTGAGCGCCGTTTGGCCAGGCCTGTACTAGTCTTTCAATCTGGAATATTTCCGGAAAAACCCTTCCATCCTTGACAACTGGTCAACAGTTTTTTCGCCACAGATCTACTATTCATCTTCCACTCTTGCCTTTTGTAGAGAACTTTTTTCTTGGAGCTCATTATTAACTGTCATAGCAAATCCTCAATAATAGCTGCTCCAAATTCTTTCAAAACCAAATCTCCTCTCTTCAGATCCATATTCTAATTCATGTGAACTTTCCTCTCCCTTGGTTTGTAACTCTTTGCTATTAGAGACACCGGAGAATACAACATTTACTTCTTGTGCATATGAAACTTTATTCATCTAGTAACATTAAATTTTCGACGTCTAATTCATCGTTCCCGATACCATTTGCTCCTTTAGTTCATTTTTACAAGCTTGCTGCATTGATCTGAACTGCTCTGCTAGACTTCCAAGCCACCTGTTTCTTTCTTCCACCCATTCCTTCAGCTTACACTCTTCCTCAAACCTCTTCTCGACTCTGTCTCGTTCCTTTTACCTCCTTTCGCGCTCTCCTAGCCCCTTTTTCTTTTCCGCCTCCCTTTCTTGCTTATCTGCTTCCAACTGTGCTCTCCTGGCTCCTTTTTCTTTTCCGCTTCCCTTTCTTTCTTATCTGCCTCCAACTATTCTCTCCTAGCTCCTTTTCCTTTCCCGCCTCCCTTTCTTTCTTACGTACTTCTCCTTAGACTTACGCTAAAACGTTTGTTGACACGCCTGGGTAGTTTCTAGACCCTGTGCTAGAAAGCGAAATAAGGGTCGCCAACCCTGCTTACACCTGTGAGACAAGATTAAAACACTCTCTTCCTCTACAACACTATTCAATGTGTTGAAGCCATCTGACAGTAGTGGAACAAAGTCGCCACCAGCGCATTTTGTTAGTGAGGGTTGCCAACATCAGGGGCAGATATTCACTCTGGGGCAATCCTATTGTTCTCCCCTTATTGTTCTCCTTTGATTGACAGGTCCTTAACCTATTGTTCTGTAAAAGAATCATTTCTTTTAATTGACAGGTCCTTAACCTATTGTTCCCCCCCCTCCCCCCATCAGGAAACATCCCCCCCTCGCTGCTACAGGTACACTTTCAGGTCTGAGTTAATGGATAGCCCCTCTCACTCTTATCAATTTGATTGACTACTTAATTAAATTGATTTATTTAAGCAATTTAGGGGATTCAAGGCAGTGTATAAAATACAGTTTATTTATTCATTTAAAGAATTTTTCAGGAAATCGATCACCATCTCCATCATCCCACCCCCCTCCCCTCCTCTACCTGGAAATTGGCGGTTCTGCAGAGGAGAGGAAGGCTCACACAAAGGAAAATTTGAGAGTATAGTGTCTTTTATTAAAAAAATCAGATTGCGGGGCTTGGATTTCACTTTCTCATCATTCTCTGCTGTTTGAAAAGATGCAGGTCTTGAGAGAAGTAATTACATCGATCGCATTTCTTTTTTATTCCGATTGCACAAGAAATACCATCATGAAACACACATCACACGCGATTACACACAGTTAAAAATCTTTCGGTCACGAAGCACCCACTGCCCGCCGTCCCCTGTCCACTGGACCGCTCAGGACGCTACCGCACAGGCACCCAGGAGTCGGGATGCACCGGAAGCACCCCTGAAGTGACATCACGGCCGTCAGGTGCTGAACCACGCGCAGACGTCAGTTCGGGTCCCGCAAGAATGAGGTGGCGACATCCCTTTGATACATGACACCTGAGAAATACCTGTGGAAATAAGTGTTTACCTAGGTGCCGTTGCTGGCGCAATGACAGAGAGCTGCAGGTCCAGTGCTGTAGAAATCTGTTCCAATCCTTCCCAGAATAGCGCAGGGTGTATTGTTCCTTGCGATCCTAATGGGACATGCAAGCTGCGTCTAGTGATGCACGCGTGTTTACTTGCCCAGCGTAGCTGACACATTGTCGCGAAATGTTAGTGTAGTGACTCACCATCACAGGTACATCTAAAAGGTTCTCAGTGTTCTACTGAAATCACATGGCTATGTAAATAAGAGCCAAGTCGACCTCTCAGAAATTGTAAACTACCACAGAAATAGTTAACGGTCGCATTTGTAGGTGCTTTCATGATGTCTCAGCTTGCCTGCATGGAAATTCTTGTCCTAACAGGAACTGTTTACAAAAAATAGCCCGAATAACACCGAATGCATTCTTCCTGTTGATCCTAGTGGGACAGCCCATCTCTTACTGAATTTACCCGTCAAACTGCTTCTGCCAGTGTGGAAGCACTGTCCGCCTTTTTTTCTGCAGATGAGACTTTCAGGGGCAAAAAACTATTTTGTACAGATCGACATATTGCACTGACAAGTAAACCCTGCAAAAAGTGGTCTACAGATCGTCAAATACATCCCATGTACTCACCGTGGTGCAGTGCAGCGCTGACAAAGGAAACTGCCGCCACAAACACAGCCCATGACAGCAGCCGCAGAAGAGCGTGTCAGCCAGAGAGAGGCCAACAGGCCGTGGACTAGCGCCCATCCCAGAAGGATCTAACAAGGGAACCTCCCCATCGCACCCCCCTCAGATTTAGTTATAAGTTGGCACAGTGGATAGGCCTTTAAAAACTGAACACAGATAAATCGAGAAAACAGGAAGAAGTTGTGTGGAACTATGAAAAAAATAAGCAAAATATACAAACTGATAGTCCATACGAAGATAGGTAACATCAAGGATGATCTGAGATGAAAAGCGCCGTGATCCCGTGGTTAGCGTGAGCAGCTGCGGAACGAGAGGTCCTTGGTTCAAGTCTTCCTTCGAACGTAAAGTTTTATTTTTTATTTTCAGACAATTATCAAAGTTCAGGCACTCACACATAATCAACTTCGCTCTCTAAAATTTCAGGACATGTTCATACTTGCTTGGACATATGCAGGATTTGACGGTCAACACACGGAAAAATTTGAAAACGTTAAAAACATATGTTTTGACAGAGCACAGGGAAAAGTGTACGACTGTGAAACTATTCGATTCATTTGTTGCAGTTTATGTGACAAACTCTTATGTTTTCATCACTTTTTTGGGAGTAATTCTCACATCCACAAACCTAAATCGGGCAATGTAGAAGAATCTTTTTACCCATTCGCCAAGTGCACAAGTTAGGTGGGTCGACAACATATTCCTGTCATGTGACGCACATGCCCTCACCAGTGTCATATAGAATATATCAGACGTGTTTTCCTGTGGAGGAATCGGTTGACCTATGACCTTGCGATCAAATGTTTTCGGTTCCCATTGGAGAGGCACGTCCTTTCGTCTACTAATCGCACGGTTTTGCGGTGCGGTCGCAAAACACAGACACGTAACTTATTAGAGTGAACAGAGACGTCAATGAACGAATGGATAGATCATAACTTTGCGAAAATAAAGAAAACCTTTTCACTTGACGAGAGACTTGAACCAAGGACCTCTCGTTCCGCAGTTGCTCACGCTAACCACGGGACCACGGCGCTCCTCAGTTCAGATTATCCTTGATGTTACCTATCTTCGCATGGACTACTCAGTTTGTATATTTGGCTTATTTTTTCATAGGTCCACACAACTTCTTCCTGTTTTCTCGATTGATCTGTGTTCAGTTTTTCAAGGCCTATCCACTGTGCCAACTTATAACTAAATCTGAGGGGGGTGCGATGGGGAGGATCCCTTGTAAGTGGTAGGAGCTCGAATGCTATCAATACTCCCTGCGCAGACACTCGTCGTATCGAACCTTCTCAAATTTACACGGAGTATGCACATGACACTTGCGGCCCCAAAGACAACTCAGCGCAAACTGCATATTAGTTCACTATTCACCCACCCAAGAGGAGCCGTGAGCCAAATTGTCGTAAGCCAGAAGCTTTCTCAGACTCTTTGAACAGGTGTACAAAGGATGGGTAACCCCCATCTTGGAACAAAGGCATTACTGTTTCCAGCCCTGACCTGCTTGCTTGCTGCTATGCTTTCTACGGCCATCTCCGGACTCGCAAGAATATTGAGAACCAGGCACATATTTATTAGTGTAACTACAATTAAATAGGATTGCTGCTGCAGTCTGACATCGAGCAATGTACTGGAAATATATCCTCTCAACGGCCTTGGTTTTGGAACGAATCTCAGTATCTATAGGGCACATAATTTTCCACGTAAAAAATAAATCTTTCATTCCCCTTACGGCTATCGATGTGCTGGATCTATACCTGCCTCACGATAAGACACACAGTGATTTTCTCTGGACATGCCGGAACATAAGCCACAATAACGTTACACTGCAACATGTACACATTTCAGACAAACAGTGCAGCACGCAAAAAAATTATAGCATGCCCACATTCACGCCAGATACATGTTTCGATTCTCCTCAATCCTTGGAAGGTATCTGACGTTCAAATTTTCCAGTCAGTGCTTTTGGAAGGTGCTGCATTCTGTCAAGACCGTCTCAAACAAGTGTTATAAAGCACAGGCGTCTGGCACTATGCGATAATCAACAACGCCCCCACGATCGAAAGGGTTGTAAAGATATAACGGATACAGGTTGGTGTACAGTAATCAACATCATTGTCGATAATGCGACTTTGAAAACGCGAGGATACGCTTACGGGGTGCCGATGAGGGGACTTTTTTTACAGCCATATTGCCCATCCTGTTTGTACACTACAGAAGGTCCAGTTGAGCCCTTGCAATGCTATATTGTGCAGCCATTTACGAAATGAATCTATCAACCCTTACGTTCGGATATATTCTTCAATGCACTGAAACCACAATTCACCATGTCAAATGTATCCTTTCCTTACAACAAGACATACGTAATTTTCTTTTTTACACGAATAGTAGTTTGATTACGTCCCACAAACGTCTGGTGATATGTTGGAACATAAGCCACAGTCCCTTTACGTTCAAGCAGCAGTACAATATTTCTGGCTGTCAGTTATAGGTGTATAAAAAAATTATGATACGTCCACACTTGCACCAGCTGGGTGTCGTTTACGCACTGTGAAAAAGCCTCCTGGCATCACAGACTTATCGATGAATAATGGATGTAATTACAATTTTTTTAATAAAAGCCCTAGAGTCTTTTAGGTTTATCGGTTTCACCACTTCCACGAAACCTTTTGGTATTTTGAATTCTTGTTAATCCAGCCAACACACAGTGGCGTCTTTTATATATTCAGACAGCCAAGGCGGGTTTTGCGTCGTGCGTTCCATGCATAGATTCCACCACCCAGTTCACATAATTTTCCCCTGACTAAGAAATCATTGTGAGTGCCAAATATACTAGCGTACGTTCATTCAGAGTTAATTTTCACAGGCGGGGCAGGTCGGTGGAGAAACCGCAAAACTGTTGTAGTCTAAGCGAATTTTTATGTTCGTGTTGCTAAGCACTGTACCTGTTTTATCACTTTGGAGCTGGAGGAGGATCATCGCGAGACGGTTCTCTTGTTACAACTGGCGAAATAGAGTTTGTTACAAAAAATCAAAAGTGCCTCTTAGAATGTCATACAAAGAGTTTGTTTGTTACATGTGGAAGAAATGGTGATATAGTGATGCAGCCTTATTTAGATCCTATACACTCATCATCATAGAAACCATGAAGTAAAGAAATAGGTCATAAAAAAGTAATAGCATCTTTCTTGGCTATTGAACAATAGGTTAAGGACCTGTCAATCAAAAGAAAGGATCCTTTTAGCAGAGCACTAGGTAAGGATCTGTTAATTAAAGGAGAAAATACACTCCTAGAAATGGAAAAAAGAACACATTGACACCGGTGTGTCAGACCCACCATACCTGCTCCGGATACTGCGAGAGGGAGGGCTGTACAAGCAATGATCACACGCACGGCACAGCGGACACACCAGGAACCGCGGTGTTGGCCGTCGAATGGCGCTAGCTGCGCAGCATTTGTGCACCGCCGCCGTCAGTGTCAGCCAGTTTGCCGTGGCATACGGAGCTCCATCGCAGTCTTTAACACTGGTAGCATGCCGCGACAGCGTGGACGTGAACCGTATGTGCAGTTGACGGACTTTGAGCGAGGGCGTATAGTGGGCATGCGGGAGGCCGGGTGGACGTACCGCCGAATTGCTCAACACGTGGGGCGTGAGGTCTCCACAGTACATCGATGTTGTCGCCAGTGGTCGGCGGAAGGTGCACGTGCCCGTCGACCTGGGACCGGACTGCAGCGACGCACGGATGCACGCCAAGACCGTAGGATCCTACGTAGTGCCGTAGGGGACCGCACCGCCACTTCCCAGCAAATTAGGGACACTGTTGCTCCTGGGGTATCGGCGAGGACCATTCGCAACCGTCTCCATGAAGCTGGGCTACGGTCCCGCACACCGTTAGGCCGTCTTCCGCTCACGCCCCAACATCGTGCAGCCCGCCTCCAGTGGTGTCGCGACAGGCGTGAATGGAGGGACGAATGGAGACGTGTTGTCTTCAGCGATGAGAGTCGCTTCTGCCTTGGTGCCAATGATGGTCGTATGCGTGTTTGGCGCCGTGCAGGTGAGCGTCACAATCAGGACTGCATACAACCGAGGCACACAGGGCCAACACCCGGCATCATGGTGTGGGGAGCGATCTCCTACACTGGCCGTACACCACTGGTGATCGTCGAGGGGACACTGAATAGTGCACGGTACATCCAAACCGTCATCGAACCCATCGTTCTACCATTCCTAGACCGGCAAGGGAACTTGCTGTTCCAACAGGACAATGCACGTCCGCATGTATCCCGTGCCACCCAACGTGCTCTAGAAGGTGTAAGTCAACTACCCTGGCCAGCAAGATCTCCGGATCTGTCCCCCATTGAGCATGTTTGGGACTGGATGAAGCGTCGTCTCACGCGGTCTGCACGTCCAGCACGAACGCTGGTCCAACTGAGGCGCCAGGTGGAAATGGCATGGCAAGCCGTTCCACAGGACTACATCCAGCATCTCTACGATCGTCTCCATGGGAGAATAGCAGCCTGCATTGCTGCGAAAGGTGGATATACACTGTACTAGTGCCGACATTGTGCATGCTCTGTTGCCTGTGTCTATGTGCCTGTTGTTCTGTCAGTGTGATCATGTGATGTATCTGACCCCGGGAATGTGTCAATAAAGTTTCCCCTTCCTGGGACAATGAATTCACGGTGTTCTTATTTCAATTTCCAGGAGTGTAGGTTAATGACCTGTCAATCAAAGGAGAACGATAGGTTTGACCCTGAGTGCATACCTGCCCCTGATGTAGGCAACCCACAGTAACAAAATGCGCTGGTGGTTTTTGTTCCACTACATCTCACTACCTTCAAAAAGCTCACACATCCCACCACTGGATCGCTAGACTGGACAAAAAGCACCGCTGTCAACCACCACACCATCAACAACCAGTTTCTCCCATGACTTCCGTAACCCACAGGAACAGAGCCTAAGACTCAAAGAGGGTAAGGACATACACAAGAACTCCACACTTCAAATTTCTGTTGGAGCAAAATTCAATTTATTCTTCTTCTAATAACTGTCGCCAAGTTGCACAATGCCTCGAACTATCCAAGTGCTCCACACTCTATTAGGTGGTCTCTTGCTTAACAGACAGTGTACACGCGCTAACATCAACACCCACCTGCAAAGCAGGCAATAGATGAAAAAGTGTCCCATGTGCTTGAGAGAGAACGCCTTTCTGAACACTTTCAGAATCTTCCCTACACGAAAACAGCCTTAGTGGCCCCTGACTACAAAGTCCCGAAATACTTCTTCTCACCACCACCGCCCCAGAGGGCTCAAACTCACCTCGTACACCCTACCTGGGCCACCGAGCGACTCCTCAATTGTGAAGCTGTTGCCAGCTCCATGACATTCTTTTCACATGAGGACTTTTCGACCAATCAGATCCAGGAGCAGAGAGCAGGCACTGTGGTTCGCCGTTTCCAGCTAATGCTCATTGTAATATTGTGAAGTGCTGCTGTCTGCCAACACTTTCAGCAGTTTGTTTCCCAAAGGGTACCAGGAAACATCACCCATTTTGTGGGACATACTCTCCTTTGAAGTCTACCCAGTAGGACTGGGTCACCACGCATTAGTGGAATTAGTGGAACCCAATCCTTTATCTTCTGGCTAGAGAATAGCTACATTTTTAAAGTCATTCAGAAACCATTGCTGTCAATCATAATAGCGCCGAGCATTCGCCAATGGTCGCAGCCCTTAAATGATCCGTTACAGACTGTTATTAGGAGATGGGAGACAGTGACATTTTGAGAGATGCAAAGGGATAATGATAATGAGTTGGGCCAGATGAATGAGTAAGAATGGGAGTGGATGGCTATGAGCGACTTCCAGCAGTGAGCTAGTGGGTGTGAGCGAGTTACAATTAGGTGAGCTTGCGGAAATGAGAGGTGAGTTACATATTAAAAAGGGAACGAATATATTTGCATTCCAAAATTTCTGGGTAAACTTTTTAAGACGCTGAGGAAGGTAGAATGAGGCAGCTGGTATCTTACTTTTCATTCAGAATCTTTTAAAAAGGAGGATATCCCCCCTTTTTGTGGTCTGATACATCTATGACCAACCATGGGATACTGAAAGACCACTTCTTTTAAGAAGAAATCAAGGGATGAAGACGGATGAACACCTTTGCTTCACATTTCAGCAGTGCAGACAGGCCAGAAGTTTATGGACAATTATCGATGATATTTTGTTCTGGAGACCAAACCGCATCTAGAAGGAATTTATGCATACCTCGATATTTGGAAGAAGATGTAATATGGTTGTCTATAAGGGATACGGCCTTTTCCATATCTACGAGGGCGGTTAAGAAAGTAACCTCCGATTGGTCACAGTGCGGGTTGTGGGGGGAGTAGCGACGCCATCTGTGCGTTCACGCACTCAACAGGTCAGTCGGCATCAAGCCGTGGTCGAGTGAACGTCGTACCTGCGCTAGTTTAGTTTTTGTGGCAGTTTGAAATGTGTGCTGCAATAGAAACCCCGTCAAATGTGAAGTGCGTGCTGTCATAAGGTCTTTTACAGCCAAAGGATATTCTGCAGCAGCTATTCATCGTGAGCTTTGTGCCGTGTACGGACCAAGAGTTATGAGTGAAGGAGTTGTCCGTGAATGGGTACGTTTATTTAAAAGTGGACGAGAAAACGTTCATGATGAAGAGAGGAGTGGTAGACCATCATTGGTGACTGACGAACTCGTTCAGACAGTTGATGCAAAAGTTCGTGAAAATCGACGTTTCTCAATGTCGGAGTTGTCTACTGGTTTTCCACAGATTTCTAAGACTCTCTTGTACGAGATTGTGACAGCAAGATTGGGTTACCGTAAGTTCTGTGCACAATGGGTGCCCAAAATTCTTACCGACCACCACAAAACTCAAAGAATGGCCTCTGCATTAGACTTTCTGTCACGTTATGAGGACGAAGGAGAACCATTGTTAAACAGAATCGTGACCGGTGACGAAACCTGGATTAAGTATGTGAACCCTGAGATAAAAGAACAATCAAAGATGTGGGCACATTCAAATTCGCCTACCAAACCAAGAAAAGCCTCGCAGGATTTTTCTGCCAGAAAACTGATGGCAACTGTGTTTTGGGATGCCAAAGGGGTGTTGTTGGTTGAATTCATGGAACGTGATACGACCATTAATCAAGACGTGTACTGTGAAACAATAAAAAAGTTACGACGGGCTATACAGAACAAACGCCGTGGTATGCTGACTTCCGGTATCGTTTTTTTGCACGATAACGCCCGTCCTCACTCTGCTCGCAGAACAACGGCCCTTCTTGAGTCCTTCAAGTGGGACGTTATCAACCATCCACCTTACAGCCCAGACCTGGCGCCAAGTGATTATCACCTCTTCATGCATTTGAAGAAATGGCTCGGGTCACAGCGGTTTGATGACGACGAAGAGCTCAAAGATGCGGTCACAGGCTGGCTCCAAGCGGGTGATTTTTATGCAGAAGGAATTTCAAAGCTTGTGAAGAGATACGATAAGTGCCTCAATCGCTATGGAGACTATGTAGAAAAATAGTGCAAAGATGTAGTTGTAAGATGTATATATTAAAATATTTTTATTTAACTTGGTGTATTTTTTTAAATCAACCGGAGGTTACTTTCTGAATGGCCCTCTATAAGTGCATTAAACACTCTACATCTGAAAGATGATATCTATTCAAATTTCATGCCAGTCACATCAGAGTCGTGCTAGCAGTGGCACTATGAGAATGCAAATCAACTTTGCTTTAAATACACGCTGTAATTGTCATGAGCATTAGTTACCTTTGGGATCAGACGTGTGAGTTGATGCTAGTCGAGAATGCCTTTAAGGCGGCAAAGACGCCATTTTCAATATCTCACTGAGTTTCAACAAGGTTGTGTAACAGGGCTACGAGAAGCTGTATGTTCCTTGTGTGCTATTGCAAAAAAATATGGCAGGAATATAGCCACTGTACACGATTGCTGGCAGCGGTGGTCACGAGAATATACGGTAGCAAGTTGACCGGACTCCGGACGACCACATGGCACTATCGACAGTGAGTACATCATGTTCGACATATGGCTCTGCCGCATCCTACTGCATCTGCTGCAGAAATCTGAGCTGCAGTTGACAACACACCTACACAACGAACTGTTACAAATCGGTTACGTCAAGGACAGCCCTGAGCCAGATGCCCTATAGTGTGCATTCCACTGACCCCAAACCACCATCATTTGCGACTTCAGTAGGGTCAAGTGAAACATGGTTAGAGCCCTGGGAGAGTCTCTTGTTTTGTCTGATGAAAGCTAGTTCAGCCTCGGTGCCAGTTAAAGTCGTGTGTTAACTAGAAGGAAGCCAATTGAAGGCCTGCAACCAACCTGTCTGTGTGTAGACACACTGGACCTACACCTGGAGTTATGGTCTGGGGTGTGATCTCATATGACAGCAGGAGCACTATTGTGATTATCCCATGCACCCAGACTGCAAATTTGTACATTAATCTGGTGATTCGACCTTTTGTGCTGCTATCCACGAACAACAAGAGGTTTTTTCCAACGCTTGCTCACATACTGCTGTTATAACCCAAATTGTTCTTCTGTGTGTCAACATATTACCTTGGCCAGCTTGATAACAAGATCTGCCTTCAGTCGAGCGCATATGGGACGTCATTGTACAACAACTTCAGAGTCATCCACAAATATCATTAGCCTTCTCTGTACAGATCGAGCCACTGCAACAGGCATGGAACTCCGTCCCACAAACTGACATCCGGTACATGTGCAACGCAATGCACGCTCATTTACATGCTGCATTCAACATTCTGGCGGTTATATTGGTTATTAATATACCAGCATTCCACATCCGAAATGGTTAATGTCACACTTACATTAACCTGAGATCTTGCAATGTTTATCACTTAAGTATGTTACCTAGACAAATGTGTTTCTGAAACTTCATTACTCTACATTAATTATGTATTGGTCTAGCGATTATTTTTCTTCTTTGTAGTAAATTTACATTGTTCCTTCAAGGTATGATAACGGCCATGGGATGGGATGGGAAAGGATGGGAAGGGAGGGCTCAGGGATTTCCTAGGAGGGGGAGGGGTTAGTTAATTTGTCAGTTCATTTGATATCAAAAGTGTGCTTGTATCTGTGAGTGGGAGGGGAGAGGGGTTGAGGATTTCTGCCCTCAATGTATATGCTTGTCCCTGAATGTATGCAACCCACACTAACAAACTGTGTTAGAACCTCCATTATCCTACTACTAGCGTACATAGATGTTAAGTAAGAGGCCATCCATCAGAGTGTGGAGCACTTGGCCAGCTGGAGGCGTTGCGTAACGAACGAAGTGGACTTTGCGAAGGTTATTAGAAGAAAAATGAATTGAGTTCTGCTCCAAGAAAAATTTGAGGTGTCGAGTTCTCATGTACGTCCTTACTACAGAAGATCCGAGACAACGGAGGAGAAGGAACTTTTCAAGTGTGCAACTACTACAGTCTCCTCTCACTTTCAGTGTCTCCCTCTTGCTCTATCTTACTACTACTCTCTCATTCGTTCCTTCCCACCATTGCTGTCCCTTGCCGCTGTCACTATCTCTCTCCTCCTCGCTGTCAATGTCATAAACTCTGTATCTCATTATCTCTAGCTCTTACCCACTTCTACTTTCTCATTCTCTCTATTCTGTTTCCTTCACTCTTTTTTTTAGCACTATTCTGTCAATGTCAACTATGTTCCAATGCACTATCTGTCTCTCTCTCACACACACACTGCCATTGTCTCTTTCGCTATTTCTGTACCACAACCACTGTCTACTATTTCCAGTATTTATTACTTTCCCGCCTCTTTCCCACTGCCAATGTCTCCTCCTCTTTCAACACATAAAAAAACGCGAATATGCTAGCATGGAAATATTTTTGCGAAAGGAGGTAGAATGAAGCATCTGGTACCCAATTTTTCAGTGAGAGTCTTTCAAAAAAAGGACCATATTAGCCTTTTTTTTTGCTACGAGAGGAACATTTTTCCGCTGGTTCCCTTCTTTTCCGTGCTACAGTAGGGCATGTCACTCATATGTCACTCATGTGTCTCAATAAAAGTTTGATAGTTGACTTAAGTGAAATTGAAATAACGCAAACTAATTTTACCCCTCGGATTTTAAGCGCACGAAAATTTTGCATGTGCTTCAGTACTACAAAATGGGATTCCCAGAAATCTTCTGATGAAAACGAAGGCACTTTACAGCATGTTTCTCCGTGTTTCGTTACTTTACAAACTACGTTTTTGCCTCACACCGGATTTTACGAGCGTATTTTACAGGTACAAGTAAGGTAACTGTGAACCTCTGTATCTCAGAAACGGATAAAGATATCAGGAAAATTTTCAAGCTTTTTCGAGATCAGAATCTTACGAACATATCGTAAAAATTATACCCATTTGCTATGCATAGTCATCTTGGAATCTGCGGCTCGGTTTTCGTACCCAAAAACCATGTTTTTGGATTGTTTCTTGATAACGGATAAAGGTTTTTGGAAATGGGAAGATGGCACTTTCAGATAAATCTGAGCAATTTTCTGCAGTTATCTATAATTTAGATTTCGCCTCACATCGGATTTTACTCCGCTCATTCTCTTGTTCCTTCCCTTCAGCTAACTCTTGTAGACGCTTCTCCAGGCTAGTCAAAGCATTTAGGGTACCAATTACTTCGCCAAAATGTTTACTTTGTTCTAAGGCTTCTGGTGGGCTTTGTGGTTTTTAGATTTGACTATATCTTCAAACTCCTGGCTGGGGATTTCTCATCCATAACGGCTATTAATGTTGATAGACATAATTTCCAAATAAATCCTAGGGACAGAAGTGTCTTTTGACAGTTGTAAAATTTGCAATAAATGTGAAACTAGAATCATCACATAAAGAACAGATGCTAAATGTGACACACACACACACAGACACACACAAAATGATGTGCACACTTGCTTAGCTGTACAGTTCTATTATCATATTCTTAATTAAGCATATTCTGTGGATTCAGGTTCAGACAATACTGCCGATATACAGGGCTATTACAAATGATTGAAGCGATTTCATAAATTCACTGTAGCTCCATTAATTGACATATGGTCACGACACACTACAGATACGTAGAAAAACTCATAAAGTTTTGTTCAGCTGAAGCCGCACTTCAGGTTTCTGCCGCCAGAGCGCTCGAGAGCGCAGTGAGACAAAATGGCGACAGGAGCCGAGAAAGCGTATGTCGTGCTTGAAATGCACTCACATCAGTCAGTCATAACAGTGCAACGACACTTCAGGACGAAGTTCAACAAAGATCCACCAACTGCTAACTCCATTCGGCGATGGTATGCGCAATTTAAAGCTTCTGGATGCCTCTGTAAGGGGAAATCAACGGGTCGGCCTGCAGTGAGCGAAGAAACGGTTGAACGCGTGCGGGCAAGTTTCACGCGTAGCCCGCGGAAGTCGACGAATAAAGCAAGCAAGGAGCTATTTTCATCTTTCAACAGGATGGTGCTCCACCGCACTTCCATCATGATGTTCGGCATTTCTTAAACAGGAGATTGGAAAACCGATGGATCGGTCGTGGTGGAGATCATGATCAGCAATTCATGTCATGGCCTCCACGCTCTTCCGACTTAACCCCATGCGATTTCTTTCTGTGGGGTTATGTGAAAGATTCAGTGTTTAAACCTCCTCTACCAAGAAACGTGCCAGAACTGCGAGCTCGCATCAACAATGCTTTCGAACTCATTGATGGGGACATGCTGCGCCGAGTGTGGGAGGAACTTGATTATCGGCTTGATGTCTGCCGAATCACTAAAGGGGCACATATCGAACATTTGTGAATGCCTAAAAAAACTTTTTGAGTTTTTGTATGTGTGTGCAAAGCATTGTGAAAATATCTCAAATAATAAAGTTATCGTAGAGCTGTGAAATCGCTTCAATCATTTGTAATAACCCTGTACTTACGATTATGAAGTATTACTGCTACGTACGTGATGTAGACACTGAATTATGTTGTGAATCCTAGATAACAATTGAGCAATGCAGAGCAACAAAATAATGCTTTGTGCTTCGGGCCCCTAGGAAAATGAATATCCGAGAAATCGGTGAGACAGCTAGTTGTGAATATTCATAGGTGCACTGTGGCGCTACAGCTATAGATAAATCTAGTTCACCGTAAAACGAAGATGCATCAGGATCATGCGTACATGCTGCCATCTCAAAATCGGTGACTGTGTGCTTTAGGCCCTTATCGTTCTCAGCGCCTCATCTGTAATATCATATTATTCACTTTTTTAAACTGTTCCGTAACCTCGTTCCTGGCTAAGTCGCTTTGCTTTTCTGTTTCAGTTTATAACTCTTAAGTAATTTGGCTGTGGTCGCGTCTGTATAGAAAATTTTGCTACCTCAAGAGTCTACTTCTGTAGCTACTTCCTAAGGCATGTCTTTGTTTATTAATATTACTAGATAATTCTCCTTTACTAGTTTTAATACTACTTTTTTATTCCTCCCTTGAGTTTGAAGTGTAAGGACAACAGTATGCCCGCTAAACAGCAATGAAATACCGCTACGCGGTTTTAACACTACTACACAATACTAGAAAAAATACTTCTCTACAATTCCACACTTCAAATAACTAAAACAAAAATCTCGGCTAGGTTCTTTTACAGCTCACCTAATGGGGTGCACAGCAGGCTGCTCTGCTCTGCTGATGCGTAGTGCGTGGGCGTAGCGACGTCTCGATGAGCCGTTGTGTATCTGTTGCCAGTCAGCTGACCGGCTGCCGCACTGCTAACATGACCGTAGGACCTTCCCCTCACCAATTTGATTCATACTGACTGCGTGTGTAGGGCACGATTAGGACTTCAATATACGAAAACATGCAGACACAACCCTCAACCGTTTTCGAGAAAAGCGAATTTGGAAATTTTATGCGTGCTTAGGTACTATGTTTGGTCGCCAGTATTTAAGAAGTCCGTAGCTGAGCGAGTAAGCGCTCAGCATCGTAAGCCTAAGGACTCTGGATCGAATCTCGCTGCAGATACTTTTTTCGTTCGAATTCTAACTTCAGATTTATTTTGGCTGTACGAATTATCAGTATTTAGTATTTCACTTGTTACTTTCATAATCCTTATTCCAAAACAAGGATAAAATAATTTGGGTACACGAGAGTTTTCACACAAATCAGTATAGTCCTTTTTTATTTATATTTTTTGTGTGTACATTTGTGGCAAGTGTAATGTGTAACCTACGGGGCACTGCACGCATCAGATTGATACTGATTGTAAAAATATGGAATCAATAATTATTGTGATATACAGCATATGTAATGAACCAAGATAGCCGGCACGGTAGCTCAGCGTGTTCGGTCAGAGGGTTAGCTGTCCTCTGTAAGAAAAAAAACTGAGTAAATGGATCAATAACGGACTTTAATGGGCGTCAGGGGACGTCCGCCACGAACAATTGCAACGAACTATAACGAGCAAAATGAGATTAAAAAGTCCTCCCTCGGGCATGGGTGTGTGTGTTTGTCCTTAGGATAATTTAAGTTAAGTAGTTTGTAAGCTTAGGGACTGATGACCTTAGCAGTTAAGTCCCATAACATTTCACACACATTTGAACATTTTTTGAACGATACATTGAATTTTCATACCGTCTCCTCTACAAGCTAGCTCTCTCTATCCTACTGGTTTTATAATGTTTTCACCTAATGTTTTTCACTTGCCTGTAAAAATAAACGGTGCAAGGCTGTACCGGCAGAGTACCTTTTGGACAAATTACTTTAATACTGCACGTTGGCAGATCCTCATCATCGTGAAAAGTTACGTCGTACAAAGCCCGGTTCATTTGTCCTCCCCACGAATTGAGAAGCAAAAGATATTGTTCTTCTCTCAGAAATGGCTTCAGTATGGTGGTTAGAAAAATTTTCCGGATAAGGTAACAGCAGGTTGTTAAAATTATTGGGAATAAAAGTAAAGAAAAGGAGCCGCAGTGGGATTCGATCGAAAGATGAAACTAAGCTCTTGGTCGCTCGGCTGCGGATTTCTTCAATACTAGCGACACCATCAAGTTTATATTGAACGTCTAGGGATGAGACTGAGAAGTTGCGCAATAATAATCACAACATCGAAAACGTTTGAAATATTTTGCGCTGTCCGGAAATATTGTGGGCAGTCTTGACGATATCCTTACCAGTCTGCCGCATGCTACAGACTGTGGGTATCAGTGTGTTCACTGTTCGTTTTGTTGTGGTATTGAAAATGAATTCAAAGTAACGAAAAGTTTTGTGATTGGAATGCGTCGAAATGTATAAAGAAACTGCCGCCATGGGGGATGTTAGGGCAGTTGAATACAAAAACAGAAATGTTACATCTGCATCTACAGGGATACTCTCCAAATCACACATAAGTGCCTCGCAGAGGGTTCGTCGAACGACCTTCACAATAATTCTCATTTTTGCACTCTCGAATAGCGCGCGGAAAAAAAACAAAACTTATATCTTTCCGTACGAGCGATGATTTTCCTTATCTTATTCTGATGATAGTTTCTCCCTATGTAGCCCGGCGTCAACAAAAGTTGGTGATTGAAATTTTGTAAGAAAATCCTGCCGCAATGAGAAGCGCCTTTGTTTTAATTATGTCCACCCCAAATCCTGTATCATCTCCGTGACACTCTCTCCCCTATTTCTCGATAATACAAAACGTGCTGCTCTTCTTTGAAATTTCTCGATGTACTCCATTGCTCTGTTAATCTTATCTGGTAAGAATCACACGCCGCGAAGCAGTACACCAAAAGAGAACGGATAATCATAGTGTAAGCAGTCTCTTTAATACATCTCTTGTATTTTTAAGTGTTCTGCCAATAAAATGCAGTCTTTGGTTCGCCTTCCCCCACAACATTTTCTACGTTTTCTTTCCAATTTAAGTTGTTCGTAATTGCAAAACCCAGATACTTACTTGAATTTACAGCCTTTAGATTTGATTGATTTATCGTCTATCCAAAGTTTAACAGATTACTTTTAGCACTGATGTGGATGATCTCACACTTTTCTTAATTTATGGTCAATTTTCAATTTTCGCATCATTCAGATGTCTTTCCTAAATCGTTCTGAAATTTGTTGTGATCTTCTAACGTCTATACTAGACGATGAACGACAACATCATCTGGAAAGAACCTAAGAGGGCTGCCTAGATTGTCTCCTAAATCGTTTAAAAAGATAAGGAACAGCCGAGGGCCTATAACGCTTCCTTGGGGAATGCGAGAAATCACTTCTGTTTTACTCGATGACTTCTCGTCAATCAGTGTGAGCTGTGAGCTGACAGGGAATCACGAATCCAGTCGCATAACTGAGACCATGTTCCATAAGCACACAATCAGATTACAAGCCGCTTCTGAGTTGCAGCGTCAAATACCTTCTGGAAATCTAGAAATACAGGGTAAGTTTGAAACCCTTGCCAATAGCACTCAGCACTTCGTGTCAGTAAAGCGCCAGTTGTGCTCCACGTGGACGATTTTTTTCTAAATCCTTGTTGACTGTCTGTTATTAGAACGTTCTCTTTGAGGCAATTCATAAAGTTCGAACACAATATACGTTCCAAAATCCTGCTGCAAGGACCTGTAATTTAGTGGATTATTCCTACTGGTTTTCTTAAATATTGGTGTGACCTGTGCAACCTCCCTGTCTTTGGGTACGGATCTTTCGTCGAGTGAGCGGTTGTGTATGACTGTTAAGTACGGGGCTATTCATCAGCATACTCTGAAAGGAACCTAATTGGTATACAGTCTGCACTGGAAGCCTTGACTGTATTAAGTGATTTAAGTTGCGTCACTACTCCGAGGATACCTACTTCTAAGTTACTCATGGTGACAGCTGTTCTTCATTCGAATTGTCGAATATTTACTTCGTCTTCTTTGGCGAGGGAATTTCGGAAAGCTGTGTTTAGCAACTCTGCTTTAGTAGCACAGTCGTCGATAGTATTTCCTCTGCCATCATGCAGAGAAGCCATTGATTGTATCTTGCCGCTAGCATACTTTACATACAACTAGAATCACTTTGAATTTTCTGCCAGGTTTCGAGAGAAAGTTTCATTGTATTGTAAACATTTCGCTAAATTTCGGGCTTCTGTAAAAGATGGCCAGCGTTGTAGATTTTGCGTTCGTTTAAATTTGGCATGCTTTTTTCGTTGTTCCTGCAACAGTGTTCTGACCTGGTTGTGTACCAAGGGGGATCAGTTCCGTCGTTTATTAATTTATTTCTTATAAATCTCTCAATTGCTGTGGATTCTATTTCTTTGAATTCAAGCTACATCTGATCTACGCTTATATTATTAATTTGGAAGGAGTGGAGACTGTCTCTCAGGAGGCGTTAGGCGAATTTTTATCTGCTTTCTAGATTAGGTATATTTTTCGTTCATTTTTGGACGATTTGGGAGTTAAAATATTCAGTCTCGCTACACAACCCTGTGTTCACTAATCGCTGTATCCGTTTTGATGTTCGTTGTGAGTTCAGTATTGTTTATTGCTAAGAGCTCAAGTATGTTTTCACAACCGTTTACTATTCGGGTGGGCTCATCAACTCACTGCTCGAAATAATTTTTAGAGATTGTGTTTAGCACAATTTCGGACGATGTTTTATGCGTACCTCCGGATTTAAACGTGAATTTTCGCCAACATATTGGGGGTAAATTGAAGTCACCACCAACCATAACTGTGTGAGTTGGGTAAGTTTTTGAAATTAGATTCAAGTTTTCTGTGAACCTTTGAGCAGTTGTATTATCTGAGTTGGGAGGTCAGTAAAAGGATCCAGTTATTATTTTATTCCAGCTGCCAAGACTGACCTCTGTACAAGCTAACTCACAGGAACTATCTACTTCAATTTTGGTACTTGATAAACTACTTCTAACAGAAACAAACACGGCACCGCCAACCGTGTTTAGTCTATCCTTTCGGAATACAGTTAGGTTTTTCGCAAAAATTTCGGCTGATCTTATCTCCAGCTTTAGCCAAATTTCAATGCCTATAGCGACACAGCTGCGACAATTTTCAACTGTTATACCGATGGTTCCTGGATATGGGTTCTTCCTGTGTTCTACCTGCACCCTTTGAGACTGAAGCCCTTTTTGTTTCCCCCGAGACCCCCCAACCTAAAAAACCGTCCAGTCCACGCTACACAGCCCCTGATACCGGTGTAGCCGCCTCCTACGTGTGTGGACTCCTGACCTATTTAGCGGAACCTGAAGCCCAACCACCCTACGGCACAAGTCGAGGAATCTGCAGCCTACACGGTCGCAGAACTGTCTGAGCCTCTGATTCAGACACTCCAATTGGCTCTGTACCAGAGGTTCGCAATCGGTTCTGTCGACTATGCTGCAAATGGTGATCTCTGATTTCATCTTGCAAACAAGACTGGCAACCTTTACCACTTCTGATAGCCGCTCGAAACCAGAGAGAATCTCTTCCGATCCAAAGCGATACAAGTCATTGCTGCTGATCTGAGCCACCATCTGCAGTTGGCTGCACACTGCGCTCTTCATGAAATCTAGAAGGATCTGTTCCAAGCCTGAAATAACTCAACCCGGTATGCACGAGGAGTGCACAATGGCTTTCTTCCCCTCCTTACCATCTGTGTCCCTAAGAAACCCCATAGCGCACCTAACATTGGAGCTTCCAGTTTCCAGTAATCCGCCTTTTGTGATTGCCCAGATCTTGCAGGCTGAGAGGTTTCCTCTGAAATAGGGCAAGTGATTCCATCTGGCTGTGGGAGAGTGTCAGCCACAGGCAGCACCTGGAACGTGTTTGTCAGACTAACCAGGGAGGCCTTACGTTCGAACCCCGGGGAAGTCTTTCGCCCCCTGCCAAAGGCGGCGTCCCGCTCGACTTCAGGTGACGGGTCAACCTTACAGTGTACAGTAACTGGGATGGCCACCGGTGCAGACCGATCGGCTGACTCAGATGTACTGGACATCTGTTGGATCCCCATGGCCAGCCCACAACAGTGGTGCCCCTCCACTGCAGCTTCAAGCTGTGTAACCGAAGGCATCACAACCTAGAGCTGAGAACGAAGTGTCACCAACTCGGCTCACATCTGCACATGACAATCAGAAAACGAATGATATGATTTGTTTCTCAGGAAGTATGGTGAAATCCCGCAAAGAACGATATTTTAAAACAATTAATTAATGCATAATTATGGATAAAAATATATATAGATATTTATTTGTGCTTATATACTAACTACCCATATACAGGGTGTTACAAAAAGGTACGGCCAAACTTTCGGGAAACATTCCTCACACACAAATAAAGAAAAGATGTTATGTGGACATGTGTCCGGAAACACTTAATTTCCATGTTAAAGCTCATTTTAGTTTCTTCCACCTACGCTCAATGGAGCACGTTATCATGATTTCATACGGGATGCTCTACCTGTGCTGCTAGAACATGTGCCTTTACAAGTACGACACAACATGTGGTTCATGCACGATGGAGCTCCTGCACATTTCAGTCAAAGTGTTTGTACGCTTCTCAACAACACATTCGGTGACCGATGGATTGGTAGAGGTGGACCAATTCCATGGCCTCCACCCTCTCCTGACCTCAACCCTCTTGACTTTCAATTATGGGGGCATTTGAAAGCTCTTGTCTACGCAACCCCGGTACCAAATGTAGAGACTCTTCGTGCTCGTATTGTGTACGGCTGTGATACAATACGCCACTCTCCAGGGCTGCATCAGTGCATCAGGGATTCCTTGCGACGGAGGGTGGATGCATGTATCCTCGCTAACGGAGGACATTTTGAACATTTCCTGTAACAAAGCATTTAAAGTCACGCTGGTACGTTCTGTTGCTGTGTGTTTCCATGCCATGATTAATGTGATTTGAAGAGAAGTAATAAAATGAGCTCTAACAGGGAAAGTAAGCGTTTCCGGACATATGTCCACATAACATATTTTCTTTCTTTGTGTTTGAGGAATATGTCCTGAAAGTTTGGCCGTACCTTTTTGTAATACCCTGTATAATTGTTTAGTGCATGTGCTATTGCATAACGCGACACGTTTCCATTAGCATGTCTCAAATACTGTAATGGGGAACTATTTATCCAAGGGGGAGGGGGAGTGTAGGTGAGTTGGTCAGTTTGTCAATTTTGAAACGTATCATGCTGTAAGAAGTAAATTTTATAGATGACACAAAAAACGCTATATCACAGGGGACTCATGGTTATCCACTCGATATCTGTTACATGTACATTACTTAGATATTTAAAACAACAAACAGTTAAACAGTAATTGCTCAAAGCACACTGTCGTTTCACTGAGGTCAGCCACGTAGTGCTACACTTGGCTAAACGAGGGTTTTCACAGGAAATCACTCCTAGAAGTGTATAAGAATTTTGTAATGAATAAAAACGCTGTACGCCAGATTCCAAGGGGGGAGGAGGGTGCAAGTGCCTATGCATGGGGACGCCTATGCATGTTGACCGCCATTTCCAGTAAAACATCAGATTGAGATTTTCACTCTGCAGCGGAGTGTGCGCTGATATGAAACTTCCTGGCAGATTAAAACTGTGTGCCCGACCGAGACTCGAACTCGGGACCTTTGCCTTTCGCAGACAAGTGTTCTACCATCTGAGCTACCGGAGCACGACTCACGCCCGGTACCTTTCATATCAGCGCACACTCCGCTGCAGAGTGAAAATCTCATTCTGGAAACATCCCCCAGGCTGTGGCTAAGCCATGTCTCCGCATTATCCTTTCTTTCAGGAGTGCTAGTTCTGCAAGGTTCGCAGGAGAGCTTCTGTAAGGTTTGGAAGGTAGGAGACGAGATACTGGCAGAAGTAAAGCTGTGAGTACCGGGCGTGAATCGTGCTTCGGTAGCTCAGATGGTAGAGCACTTGCCTGCGAAAGGCAAAGGTCCCGAGTTCGAGTTTCGGTCGGGCACACAGTTTTAATGTGTCAGGAAGTTTCAAAACATCAGATGTTGGACCATCAACACCTGAAAAGACTCTTTTCCTTCGTTCAACCTCAATTCTCTCAACAAGTTTTCCTGAGATACGTTTGACCAGATTTTTCATCCACCTTCTTTTCTGTTGCAAAAAAGTTGAGCAATTATGACAGCAACAGCTTCTCTATCGTCAACATTTCGAAACATTATTTTTGGGCAGCCTATGGAAAATGTCAATAATACTGCACAGTATGGGCCGCTTAAGATGTTGACAGTTATTTCAACATATAAATGTTTCTTGTTGTTAGCGTGCTTGCTATGTTCAACTAATCTCGTTTATCTCTTATGGTGAGACAATTCACTTTTGTTTGGTTTTTACCAAATCATGGACTTATTTCTTAAATACTGTGACTGTACTGAGCGACACCACAGTGAGTGCTCAACTACATCTTCCTCGCTGTTTACTTCGCGTTGCTGTAGGCAACGTCGTACATTCTTTCGCTGTTACTTGAAAAATATTTTTTTATCACAAAAGCTCTCTTATTTCAGTGCCTCTTATGCACATCCTTCACCTTCGGTGGCGAAATGAAATGTTTCGGAGCTCAAGTTGCGGGTTGTAATTCAACCAACAACTTCAGTAACGATATGTCAGCTTGATGAGCCGGCCGCAGTGGTCGTGCGGTTCTAGGCGCTGCAGTCTGGAACCGCGAGACCGCTACGGTCGCAGGTTCGAATCCTGCCTCGGGCATGGATGTGTGTGATGTCCTTAGGTTAGTTAGGTTTAACTAGTTCTAAGTTCTAGGGGACTACTGACCTCAGAAGTTGAGTCCCATAGTGCTCAGAGCCATTTTTCAGCTTGATGTTCAAAAAATTGTTAAAATGGCTCTGAGCACTATGGGACTTAACATCTGAGTTCATCAGTCCCCTAGAACTTAGAACTACTTAAACCTAACCAACCTACGGACGTCAGACACATCCATGCCCGAGGCAGGTTCGAACCTGCGACCGTAGTGGTCGCGCGGTTCCGTACTGAAGCGCCTAGAGCCGCTCGGCCGCAACGGTCGGCCAGCCTGATGTTGTTCATGAACGCTTTTACTTTATTCAATATTTACGGTCACCTTCTCGTGTTTTTTTTTTATGCTTAGGACCTGCTATGCAGTGCAACCAGTTCTGGTGTTAGACTGCCGGCCGGAGTGGCCGAGCGGTTAAAGGCGCTACAGTCTGGAACCGCACGACCGCTACGGTCGCAGGTTCGAATCCTGCCTCGGGCATGGATGTGTGTGATGTCCTTAGGTTAGTTAGGTTTAAGTAGTTCTAAGTTCTAGGGGACTTATGACCACAACAGTTGAGTCCCATAGTGCTCAGAGCCATTTGAACCATTTTTTTGGTGTTAGACTTCTTCGGCATCTACAGAAGGTCGAGGGCCCTAAGAGAGCTCACATCTACGCCAACTCGATGCAAAATGATGTAACTGCCTTTTAAGAGAACTCTTCTGAATTTGGTTGTTCTCGTATTCAACATTTACAACGTTAGGTGATAAATCTCTTATTACGCAGAACATCTCAAGTGAATGTCAGAATGGAACACAACGGCATCACATTTCTCCTCAGCTTTTTTCAACTGTTTCTTCTGGCGTTTACGCTGAAAGCAGCGATGAATGCTTTGTGCCTCCCAAAACACTGCCAAGCCGCGACACCAAAGCAGAAACGCCACTCCCACAGCAGGTGGACACGCTTGACAGCAATGCGCTTTGCCACTGTCCTGTGCTCACGCTTTTCCCATCGTCTCTGCACAAACCAATCTCAAAGCGCGCGCAATGGAGATTCCCTACACCAGGCCTGGCTAAACAGCGCTCCGCGTGGGCGACTCTCCAGTCGCGCTGCTACACAGAGATCCGAGCGCAGTCGCCACTGGGACAGAGGGAGGAAAATGAAGGCTGCAGTTGGACGCCTTTAGAGCGAGGCAGTCGGCTTGTCACAATTAGCTAACAATACAAGCTAACAATACAGGGATAAAATACAGGGAGCGAAAGGCTATTTACAATTTGTACAGAAACCAGATGGCAGTTATAAGAGTCGAGGCACATGAAAGGGAAGCAGCGGTTGGGAAGGGAGTGAGACAGGGTTGTAGCCTCTCCCCGATGTTGTTCAATCTGTATATTGAGCAAGCAGTAAAGGAAACAAAAGAAAAATTCGGAGTAGGTATTAAAATCCATGGAGAAGAAATAAAGACGTTGAGGTTCGCCGATGACATTGTAATTCTGTCAGAGACAGCAAAGGACTTGGAAGAACAGTTGAACGGAATGGACAGTGTCTTGAAAGGAGGATATAAGATGAACATCAACAAAAGCAAAACGAGGATAATGGAATGTAGTCGAATTAAATCGGGTGATGCTGAGGGAATGAGATTAGGAAATGAGACACTTAAAGTAGTAAAGGAGTTTTGCTATTTTGGGAGCAAAATAACTGATGATGGTCGAAGTAGAGAGGATATAAAATGTAGACTGGCAATGGCAAGGAAAGCGTTTCTGAAGAAGAGAAATTTGTTAACATCGAGTATAGATTTAAGTGTCAGGAAGTCGTTTCTGAAAGTATCTGTATGGAATGTGGCCATGTTTGCAAGTGAAACGTGGACGATAAATGGTTTGGACAAGAGAATAGAAGCTTTCGAAATGTGGTGCTAGAGAAGAATGGTGAAGATTACATCGGTAGATCACATAACTAATGAGGAGGTACTGAATAGGATTGGGGAGAAGAGGAGTTTGTGGCACAACTTGACTAGAAGAAGGGATCGGTTGGTAGGACATGTTATGAGGCATCAGGGGATCACCAATTTAGTATTGGAGGGCAGCGTGGAGGGTAAAAATCGTAGAGGGAGACCAAGAGATGAATACACTAAGCAGATTCAGAAGGATGTAGGCCGCAGTACGTACTGGGAGATGAAGAAGCTTGCACAGGATAGAGTAGTATGGAGAGCCGCATCAAACCAGTCTCAGGACTGAAGACCATAACAACAAACCAGTTGTGTTAAATTAGATTTACGTCCCACGTCAGAAATACGGTGGCGCCTACACACTTCGTTCAAATAAAGAAAAAGTAGAGAAGGCACACCATTAAATGCTGAATGGGCATTACTTTACTTTTCGTATGGTTTGAAGGCCATGAAAAATGCTTAGTGTGCCATCGCACTGTTATGAGCATTTATTGGAAGAACATTACAAAACCAGCCACAGAGACGATATGATGCAGTTGTCTTCTGATGAAGCCATAAGGATGACATGATGTATTTGGTTCTTACAAACGAAAGTGAACACTATCTGAACTTAAGGCGGCCATTAGGATAAAAACTAAGTAAAAGGTATGTAAAGTAGTGAGAAAATCTATTATGGTTGACATCAGAAATTATTTGATTTCATTAACACTTTTAATGCAAGGGGAGAATAGTTACGTAACAGCGGACATTGATGCTATCAAACAAAACTTAATCCTGTGGAAAAATCTGCTTCAAGTTCTTAACATGACACATTTTCCAGAACTCAAGGCAGTCACTTTGTGGACCAGACATGACTGACTACCTTTCAGTATTTGAAACTTTTCATTATGAGTTCTCATACAGGTTCCAAGACTTTGCACATTGAAGACTCATTTCGATTTATTTGTCACACCGTTCTCACTTTTGGTTACCGATTTACCTTCTCATTACCTCCAGCTTGAGCTAATAGGTGTAGAGTGTAGCACCCGGCTAAGTGACCTGCTTGTCCAGTCCGGGAATTTACAAAGTCTTATAAAATGTTATCCCAACAGCACTATCACGGACTACACAGACAAGTCTCTAAAGTTTAAAGTTATTTCATTGTTTGTATCAAATTATGTTCAAAAATGGTTCAAATGGCTCTGAGCACTATGGGACTTAACTTCTGAGGTCATCAGTGCCCTAGAACTTATAACTACTTAAACCTAACTAACGTAAGGACATCACACACATCCATGCCCGGGGCAGGATTCAAACCTGCGACCGTAGCGGTAGCGCGGGTCCAGACTGTAGCGCCTAGAACCGCTCGGCCACTCCGGCCGGCTCAAATTATGCATTTTTCTTTGGAAAGAAATTGAGAAAGTGCCGCCATAGTTCAGGTTTAACAGATGTTAATCTTCAAAAGACCAAGTGTTTTTGTTACGAACCACAATTCCAGATACATTACACATTCCAAAATTGTAATGTGTATAAATTTACAAATTTCACAACTTAATGTTACAGAAAATGCCTGTATGTTAAGTTTTTGTAGTTTTGTCCACTGTGTCACCACTGTCTAGTGCACTTATTCAATTAAGTTTGTAAAGTTGTTGTTTTGGCGGAAAATAAAAAGTTGAAAATAAACGACAGTGATAAAGTTCTTCTTATAAAAGTGTGTCTTACGGCAAGAAAAAGGAATAAAAGTGAGATTGTGTCAATACTTTCATCCTTCTTTACCTCCTCTGCATTACTGCAGATGACGTGTCACTGAGCACATTTGTACTGTGCATGCAGTACACGTGAGGTGCCTAATTGCCCTGTGTGGAATACATAAGTTCTTGTACACTTCACTAACCTGCTGTCTTCATTATGATGATGTCCCCAGCGCAGAAAACAGCACCCAGGTCGTGGATTCTTTTTCTTGAGGCTGAAATTAACTTCGCAAGGAACTGCTCCTACGAATAAACTATAACTCATTTGGGATGCCACTCGCGTTTTTATTGATATAGACACGAGAAACTATTCTTGATCGCAACGTATTGAACATATCTTTCAACAGTCATTATATCTGGCTAAAATAACATGAAATACGTCCTGCCACAGACAACATGTCTGTCTACTGGAACCGTCAGAACTGGAGAATAAAATTACATGAATCAAATACCACTATTACACACAACAAGTCTGTACATAGCGACGGTCGGAACTGTAGTAAATAAAATTGCATGAAACACATACTGCTACAACAGACAAAATGTCTGTATACTACAACGGTCAGAACTGGAGAGCCGGACTGCCTGAGACACTTTGCGCGCCAAGCCAGCAAGGCCTGACCCGAACGCCACCGAAGTGCATCGGCAGTAATATCGTCAGTCATTTGTTTTAGTAATACTTTGATTTTAATAATTTTGAAATGACTGATTGATAGCTGGCTGTTGAGAGATGTTTATTTAAAAAAATGAAGTAATTTGGATGGCAGGTTTAATTAATAATAGTAACGTTTTGGCGCCCTGCCGCCGAACACAGCAGCCAATCACATAGCAGCAGCATCATGCAGGCGGTCTTTCTCACAGGAATGGTACCGAATCTAACATCTGTCACCGGTACCTCATGCCACTTTGCGTCATCTCTATGCTTCCTGCATCTCCACTGCCCTGGGAATAGCTTCCTGTAGCCTAATATGATGGCTGAATAAGCCAGAAATATTACAGTCTCTTAGAAGTAGTCGCACTGTGTTGCAAACAGGTCTTCCCGCGTGTGCAACTTTCGGCATATAGCTGTCTTTTTCACACACTTGCTTAGAACAGCTCAGTGGTGGGGGAAGCCGGAGCAGGGAACAGACTAGGCTGCGCTGGAGCAGCGCGAGCGAGCTCCGTAAGCATGTCTTGGCCAGCCCTGCTCTACATGCTAACTACCTAAAGGACGGTTTTGCACCATCTTTCATCTGATTGGAACAACCTGGTACTCCATAATTCCAAGTAACCATCAACCTTCGGAGCCATTGAGCCACCTTTGGGTGCCTGTACGGTATGCAGATATTTTCGATATAAGAGCCACAAGCCGGCCGAAATGGCCGAGGGGTTCTAGGCGCTACAGTCTGGAACCGCACTGCCGCTACGGTCGCAGGTTCGAATCCTGCCTCGGGCATGGATGTGTGTGATGTCCTTAGGTTAGTTAGGTTTAAGTAGTTCTAAGTTCTAGGGGACTGATGACCTCAGCAGTTAAGTCCCATAGTGCTCAGAGCCATTTCAACCATTTTCGATAAGACCCACAAACTCCATAATCTGCGACCCATTCGCCTCGTCTTTCATTAGACCGATAAACTTGTTGTTATCATGCTTCATGCCATAAGGATTATCGACCCCTCGTCCAGACGTGTGGAACGTGTTGGGATGGTACATTGTCACTTTGTATGAACTGCAACCCTTCACCCAATAGATAAAACTGTCCGTATCCATATAATATAACTTCGGTTTTACAAAGTGCGTCTTTGCAAAACTACTTAAACCTAACTAACCTAAGGACATCACACACATCCATGCTCGAGGCAGGATACGAACCTGCGACCGTAGCAGTCGCGCGGTTCCGGCCTGAAACGCCTAGAACCGCTCGGTCACCGAGGCCGGCCCATACGGGGTTTGAATAGGTCCAATAAACAGGTTTCGTGAACTCCACAGCAACCTTAGCCATCTCTAGGGCCACGAAATTTTTGTTGAAGATTGTCGCCCATTTAAAATTTAGCTTGGCAATCAGTTGCCTTCCACTACAACGCCTCCCCCACCAACTGACTAAATAAATATTGCAATGATTTCTAACATTCTGCATTGTATTCCCAAAAATTGCATTACTCATGAATTTTTAAAAGCCTTTCTCAAAGGCACACGTTATGGAAGCTCTGTTACCAACGTACTTCTTCAGCCACTATGACTAGTCGAATTTAATAGCACGAGTGCCTCTAGTCACTTTCATCCCCATAGTGAGACATTGCTGGAGGTTTTCATAATGCAGTATATTTCTTCTCTTACCCTCCAGTATCGTCAACAGCTAGGGGAGGGAACAGTTTCGGTGCACTAGAGTGCTGTGGACGTAATGACAAATCGCTGTGTATGTCATGCAAACTCTTAGAATACGCCAAGTCTGCCTCTGATGCATGTTCTACACCCGAATCTACCTAATCAGGCGATTTATTTACGCTTCCTGATGGAATGCCCTTTTTTTAACCATTTACGTTCCAGCTTGGGTTTGCCGCGTAATTTATCAGCCGTTTTATGTCGACTGCATTTTAATTTTTATCTGTCGAAACAATATGGCAAAGGCCATTTAATTTTTAGTTTTGGACCTCCCTTTTTCCACATGCCTGTTTTTAGCTGTCTTCTATTATGTCAATTTGGACTGACGTATAGTTGTTTTTTAACTCCTGTCTATCTTCGTGACCTATAGTTTTAACTTGGGCGCGTAGGACCCCATTTGTTTTTGCGCACTAAAGCTAAGTAAAACAGACAAAACAATGTCAACATCGCTTAAGAGTTTTATGTTGAGTTGTGAGCTTTTGCGCATTGTGTCCCACGGAAGCCATGGTATGACGTAGTAGATAATTTTAATAGTTTTCTAATAGTCAGTGACACATGCTGAGTGGCTACACAGTAACATAGTGAGTGCAGTTTGTTCGTTGATCGGAGAAGCTACCTTCTCCCCAATTCGCATTTGACTAAAGAAATTTCCGACTTTTGCTTCATTTGGACATTGAACTAACTCAATGGCGACAGAAGAAAATTTGTGTCAGACCATGATTCGAACCCTCTTTATGCGAGCTGTCGCACCTATCCGGCCACGTCTCCCGTCCGACCCAAATTTGCCGTATGCCGCTCTCTACGGAGTAGTCTCCCCTGTCCATAAGGGTACGCTCGGGCAAAGGTGCGCACTTAACACTTTCCTGTTTTTCCCTTCCGCTTTTCTGGTTACATGACAATGAAAATTGTATACAACACACCTAAGATCGTACTTTACACGATACCATACGTACAAGATTACTTATATGATGTATTAAAGTTATATTTAAAGATATTAAAAGAAAAAGATATTAAAAGAAAATGGATCTTCGCCCCTGGCCTAGAGTAAACATCCTATTGTGGTTTGCGTCATTACTTTCGACATAGCACATAGGCGGCCGGGATGGCCGAGCGGTTCTAGGCGCTACAGTCTGGAACCGCGCGACCGTTACGATCGCAGGTTCGAATCCTACCTCGGGCATGGGTGTGTGTGATGTCCTTAGGTTACCTCAGAGTTAAGTCCCATAGTGCTCAGAGCCATTTGAACCAATTTTTTTTAGCCATAGCACATATAATCCAGATTTACACAGTACCCTACCAATTCAGTTTTCTGTCTCAGAAAACATCTTCTTGAAACTAACCCAATGATTCCATGCTATAGCATGCTGTAAATCTTTTACGTAATATGAATTCATTACATTCAAACCTTTTCGCTGCATTTGTAAAGTAATATGCATTTTCCGTTAGCTTCTTAGCCTCCTCTAACTTTTCAGAAGACAACGGCGTGGAGGGCGTTTTTTCTCAACTGGTTTCTGTAACATGAAGTTGAACTAATCTTATTCTGAACCAGTCGATGTGAAACAGTAAACTATAAATTACGGTACATTAAATATGTCAACTAAACTTATGGGTTCAGTGTCAAAACCGAAGAAAGAAGAGGCAAACGTTTTGGAGCAAAGTTACTCATGCTGACCCTTTGCCCCTGCTAGTTTGTAGGATCTTTGCCCCGTGGCCTTGACTTCTGATCTTCTGGTATCAGCTGCCGTATATGGTTCAAATGGCTCTGAGCACTATGGGACTCAACTTCTGAGGTCATCAGTCCCCTACAACTTAGAACTACTTAAACCTAACCTAAGGACACCACACACATCCATGCCCGAGGCAGGATTCGAACCTGCGACCGTAGCGGTCGCGCGGTTCCAGACTGTAGCGCCTATAACCGCTCGGCCACTCCGGCCGGCAGCTGCCGTATATGGCAACTTGTTAAACTAACAAGGAAGTTTAAAGTGAGAGTTAGGTTATGTACGTACATGTGAGATACTGGTAATTCTTTGGGATCCTGTTATAGCAGACAGATAGCTATCAATTGCGTGGCAAACTCTTAGCTCGCAAGTTTCAAAAAACTAACTCACCTCATATCTCGAAAGCTTCATAGTGCAAACAAGGAACACAACACACCTGGCTCTTATATCATAAAAACCCTAATTTTTATATACAGGGCTGACATACTACACTCACAAGCAGAAAAAAGCACTAGATTCGGATCGTTGCCCCGTGCGCATTTGCCCCCGCTCTTCGCTCGGACGCTACTGCATTCCCACGAGAAGTCGGACATTATTCTACATCTACATCTACATTTATACTCCGCAAGCCACCCAAAAATGTGTGGCGGAGGGCATTTTACGTGCCACTATCATTACCTCCCTTTCCTGTTCCAGTCGCGTATGGTTCGCGGGAAGAACGATTGCCGGAAAGCCTCCGTGCGCGCTCGAATCTCTCTAATTTTACATTCGTGATCTGCTCGGGAGGTATAAGTAGGGGGAAGCAATATATTCGATACCTCATCCAGAAACGCACCCTCTCGAAACCTGGACAGCAAGCTACACCGCGATGCAGAGTCTGCCACTTGAGTTTATTAAACATCTCCGTAACGCTATCACGTTTACCAAATAACCCTGTGACGAAACGCGCCGCTCTTCTTTGGATCTTCTCTATCTGCTCTGTCAACCCGACCTGGTAAGGATCCCACACTGATGAGCAATACTCAAGTATAGGTCGAACGAGTGTTTTGTAAGCCACCTCCTTTGTTGATGGACTACATTTTCGAAGGACTCTCCCAATGAATCTCAACCTGGCACCCGCCTTACCAACAATTAATTTTATATGATCATTCCACATCAAATCGTTCCGTACGCATACTCCCAGATATTTTATAGAAGTAACTTTACCAGTGTTTGTTCCGCTATCATATAAACATACAATAAAGGATCCTTCTTTCTATGTATTCGCAATACATTACATTTGTCTATGTTAAGGGTCAGTTGCCACTCTCTCCACCACGTGCCTATCCGCTAAAGATCTTCCTGCATTTCGCTGCAATTTTCTAATGCTGCAACGTCTCTGTATACTACAGCATCATCCGCGAAAAGCCGCATGGAACTTCCGACACTATCTACTAGGTCATTTATATATATTGTGAAAAGCAATGGTCCCATAACACTCCATTGTGGCACGCCAGAGGTTACTTTAACGTCTGTAGACGTCTCTCCATTCAGAACAACATGCTGTGTTCTGTTCGCTAAAAACTCTTCAATCCAGCCACACAGGTGGTCTGATATTCCGTAGGCTCTTACTTTGTTTATCAGGCGACAGTGCGGAACTGTATCAAACGCCTTCCGGAAGTCAAGGAAAATGGTATCTACCTGGGAGCCTGTATCTAATATTTTCTGGGTCTCATGAATAAATAAAGCGAGTTGGGTCTCACACGATCGCTGTTTCCGGAATCCATGTTGCATCCTACAGAGTAGATTCTGGGTTTCCGGAAATGACATGATACGCGAGCAAAAAACATGTTCTAAAATTCTACAACAGACCGATGTCAGAGATATAGGCCTATAGTTTTGCGCATATGCTCGACGACCCTTCTTGTGGGTCTTGACAAATTTTCATCTGTCGCCATAGATTTATTTCAATGTCACAAACACGTCTGAAAGGTAAATATACAGGGTGTTACAAAAAGGTACGGCCAAACTTTCAGGAAACATTCCTCACACACAAATAAAGAAAAGATGTTTTGTGGACATGTGTCCGGAAACGCTTAATTTCCATGTTAGAGCTCATTTTAGTTCCGTCAGTATGTACTGTACTTTCTCGATTCACCGTCTGTTGGCCCATTCGAAGGAAGGTAATGTTGACTTCGGAGCTTGTGTTGACATGCGACTCATTGCTCTACAGTACTAGCATCAAGCACATCAGTACGTAGCATCAACAGGTTAGTGTTCATCACGATCGTGGTTTTGCAGTCAGTGCAATGTTTACAAATGCGGAGTTGGCAGATGCCCATTTGATGTATGGATTAGCACGGGGCAATAGCCGTGGCGCGGTACGTTTGTATCGAGACAGATTTCCAGAACGAAGGTGTCCCGACAGGAAGACGTTCGAAGCAATTAATCGGCGTCTTAGGGAGCACGGAACATTCCAGCCTATGACTCGCGACTGGGGAAGACCTAGAACGACGAGGACACCTGCAATGGACGAGGCAATTCTCCGTGCAGTTGACGATAACCCTAATGTCAGCGTCAGAGAAGTTGCTGCTGTACAAGGTAACGTTGACCACGTCACTGTATGGAGAGTGCTACGGGAGAACCAGTTGTTTCCGTATCGTGTACAGCGTGTGCAGGCACTATCAGCAGCTGATTGGCCTCCACGGGTACACTTCTGCGAATGGTTCATCCAACAATGTGTCAGTCCTCATTTCAGTGCAAATGTTCTCTTTACGGATGAGGCTTCATTCCAACGTGATCAAATTGTAAATTTTCACAATCAACATGTGTGGGCTGACGAGAATCCGCACGCAATTGTGCAATCACGTCACCAACACAGATTTTCTGTGAACGTTTGGGCAGGCATTGTTGGTGATGTCTTTATTGGGCCCCATGTTCTTCCACCTACGCTCAATGGAGCACGTTATCATGATTTCATACGGGAGACTCTACCTGTGCTGCTAGAACATGTGCCTTTACAAGTACGCCACAACATGTGGTTGATGCACGATGGAGCTCCTGTACATTTCAGTCGAAGTGTTGGTACGCTTCTCAAGAACACATTCGGTGACCGGTGAATTGGTAGAGGCGGACCAAATCCATGGCCTCCACGCTCTCCTGACCTCAACCCTCTTGACTTTCGTTTATGGAGGCATTTGAAAGCTCTTGTTTACGCAACCCCGGTACCAAATGTAGAGACGCTTCGTGCTCGTATTGTGGACGGCTGTGATACAATACGCCATTCTCCAGGGCTGCATCAGCGCATCAGGGATTCCATGCGACGGAGGGTGGATGCATGTATCCTCGCTAACGGAGGACATTTTGAACATTTCCTGTAACAAAGTGTTTGAAGTCACGCTGGTACGTTCTGTTGCTGTGTGTTTGCATTCCATGATTAATGTGATTTGAAGAGAAGTAATAAAATGAGCTCTAACATGGAAAGTAAGCGTTTCCGGACATATGTCCACATAACATATTTTCTTTCTTTGTGTTTGAGGAATGTTTCCTGAAAGTTTGGCCGTACCTTTTTGTAACACCCTGTATATACCTGGCAGGACTATTTACATATTGACATAATCGTCGGTATTGCTTTCGTTTCCCAAAAGTTATAAATATTTCAATTTCGGAAAAGAAGCTCTGTATTTCGCCAAGATATCGAAGAAGAAGGTTCCTTACATACTGGTTGTATCGAGTAAGAACTGGAGACGGCGATTAGAAAGCGGACAGAAATAACGAAGAAGGGTGTCCCTTATCCGAGGGATCGCTACCTGGTGAAGGGGCAAGTGTGGAAAATGTCCGGCGTGGCAAATGTCCGTAGTGGCAAATGTCCGGCATTCGTAAATATGACGGTGTGGAAAAGGATTTGGGAGGCAGCCGATGTCTGGTTTGTGGTTAGGGCTGGTATTGTTTGAGGTCCAGGCAGTGACGGCTACCGCGTCCCGAGAGGAACCGGTCGCCGGTCGGGTGCAGGTAAGCCCATGCGTTGCGTCCTTGCGGTCTGTGGAGGGGGCAGGACTGTACAGCTCTGGGGGGGGGGGGGGGAGGAGAGGGGGGGGAGTGCAGCCTCAGCCCGCAGAGGCGGTGCTCAAGGCCGCACCCGCAGTCGCTTCGCGCCGTCCGACGCGATCTGATCTGGTTGCTGGTGTTGTGTGTTGTGAGTGCCCGCCGAGCCAGTGTCTGACGCCGAAAGAAACCACGCGAGCGATGCTGCTGCACCCGCCTGCGCGCCGCTAAACTACAGCCGCGTCTGCCGGTGAGTGGACAACACCACCAGTGCGTCCGCCCTCGCAAGAGACGCGCCGTTAATTTGTTTATAAGCTAACTGAGGCGTCGGGCCTGTACAATTTTTATCGATTTCACATTTGTCGGTGTTTTCTGATGCAGCAACGCAAGTGTGGCTACTGAGCCACACACGCGCGCCCGCAAAAATGTCTATTGTCACCAGTAAATGAAGCACCGCATCCTCTTGTAACCAATTTATTAATATACGGTTTGGGGTGAGGCAGGTAATTCGCACACCACCCTTGCACCTTGTTTCAAACTCGGAAACAAGATTTAGCCTATAGAAAAAAAAAGCCGTCAAATGCGAGCAACATCAGGAGAAACGTGATTCCGGACTGCGCGTGGACGTGCGAGCTTTGTTTACATGTAGCGTTTGCCGACAACTTCGGTCAACTGTTACGGTGTTGTACCACTTTTCGTGTTATTTTATCCATGCTGGAGTTGTTGAACTCTGCCCTATTGTTTGGTTGACGCAGAACGCAATCAGCTTCAAGTACTTTTTAAAAGAATAATTTCACTGACCTGTTTCAGTCGTTATGCCCATCTTCAGATGGTTACACTTGTTTCATTAGAGTTGCCAACAACATATTCTGTGCTCCCGTGTTGCATAAGAATTTTATGAAGTAAGCGCACTGCTTCATATGCTATGCAGACGACTTGCATAATACAGAAAAATATGCTAACGGGCATGCAGATGAAAACATATAAAATGACTCAGTTATGTGCAGTTACATTTCTTCAGGTGAACGCGTTGTAATCTGCATTAGCAATCTATACATTTTCTATGTTATTTGCGACTACTGTATGAATATATACACTTTTTTTTACAGCAAATTCCGATAGGTGTGTGTCTCACAGCACTGGATTACTTGCACTAACTTGTTTTTCGCACTCTTCAAAATACCACCCCTTATCAGTGACATTTCAAGAGCAGGTACGAAGAACTTGGCCTTCTGGTTCTGCGAAAGGCCGACGCTGTTTACATCTGCTGGCGCATAGGCTACCCCCCTCCCTTTTTTGTCAAGTGGGTCGTATTTACATTCGGGCTCACTTTGCTTTCATAACACCCAACATTTTTAGAATGTTGTATCCAAGCGACCTTTCGTACTAGTTACCGTGCAATTTGCAAAACGAACAGCTTTCAGACTCTGCCAGAAATACCGACTAGGTGGTCTGATATTATGTATCTGTTGTGACAGGAATCTCTTTATATTGTAATTTCGTTTCTTTGTTTTGTATGTGTGGAATACATGACAGTAACAGAAATTAACACATTGTTTGGACATCAGTAAATTAATTGGAAAGCCTTACTCCTATTGGCGTCCATAGATCTTAATCAAGTATCTCGATTAATATCCCATGAGATATTCCATTTTCAGCAAACCGAAATGTGGCATGTGGTGATCGAACTGGCCACAGAACGGGATGATTGTGCCCAATCTATCTTGCTCATCTCATTCAAGACTTGCATGAAGTTACTTACTTAGCGTGACCATTACATTACATATCAAAACACAAAATCATTTACGTAAACCTTAATTCTCAGCAGCCAAATTTGGCGCTGGTGCGTCTTTGTTAGCAAAAATCAAGTGTTAGTAGATAAAATTATTAGCAGTCTTTTGTGTCTATATCCAGGCATTTCGATGCACAAGCTGATGACATGCAGACAATCTCTTATTGTTCAAATTGGTCTTGATGATATTTACAGCAACGGATGATAAGCATAATAAAATAAAATAGAATCGTTCTAAACCCACCAGTTAAGGAAAGAATGCAAAATCTTGCTACAAGCTGTACATTTGTTAGCATTTTAGTCCAGTTCGTGATTAAACTTTTGCCGGCGTCTTGCAATGTAACTTAAGTGCCATTGCACTTCAGCTCCAATAGAAGAGATTTTCATCATCTTTGAAGCAGTTCTGCCTCCAACTGAAATGTCTGCCTCCCAAGCTTTAATTTCCTCCAGTTTATTTGGATATCAAAGCGTTTCAGATGAGGTGGATTGAAAAGTTCTGTTTTGTGCATAAGTTAAAACAAGTACGTCTGTTACGGCGCGCTACTCTGTTCTTAGTTCGTTGGATCATAATTTCCCCAAATATAAAATCCTGTGGTACAGTGTTTCATAGTTTTGAAGGAAAGGGTTAAGTACATGATTATGAGGTGATGAATTCAGCCAATTGTTTGCTGTTCGTGAATTTATGACCATCATAGGAGAAAACTGTATTATTTTTTTCTATTTAAAAAAATCTGTTAACAAAATAGTCAACATTATACGTTGCAACTTAACTTGTATCAAAAAATTGCTTTCAAAAATATTATTTGATTTGTTCGGGGAAAGGGGGGGGGTGGATGTTGTCTACATACAAAAGGAGACATAACACACTGAGTTATAGAAATGTTATATGTAAGTGAATTTGAAATGGTATAAATTTGTTGATATATTCAGTTAAGATGCTCTTGGCACATGGTATTGAAAGCTATGTTTGGTAACGACCGGAAACAAGTGAATATCGGTCCGTAGTCACACACCTATAGACTACTCCACCGTAACACTTCTAACAGTGAACCAATAATATGTATCGTTCTTCAACGAAGTAAGCCGCGAGTAACGAAATGAATTTCGTAGGATCATGGGTACAGCTTGCGTGGGAGCATCGTTGCAGATCCGCCCAAACTGCGAGCGTCTTTTAAATCCGGCCTTGGCGAAGCTAGCATGTCGGCGCGCCACCTGCACATGTGTTTAAATCTCCGAAGGCGGAGCCAGATGCGCCACATGGCCACGCACGGATTTTGGTCACCCTTCGCGGTCGGCAAAAAAGACGAAGACGGCAGGAGAGACCCCGCGTCCCTCGCCGCGTGCTGACCAAACCAGAGCCAGCGTCAGCTCAGTGACACGGTTCCTTGCATCGCACGTTCAAAACAGGGCCGACACTCGGGCACTTTTCACAGTATCTCTAGCGATCCTGTGTGAATGAAGCAGACAATCTCGATGTGCACACATTAAGATACAGTTTAAATATCTCCACAATAACATTCTGCCAACTGGCAGTCATTTGATGGATTAAAACACCCTTTATTTTGCTCTGTTGTCAAGTAATGGCACAGTTAGAGACCCGTCGCATTGGTGTTTGCTTTATTGAAAACTTGCCGTTAATGGTATTGGATTTACAAATACATAAATAGATGACTTGTACATTTTTCGCAGAGCACATGATACTTTAGTTTATAGATGTTTAGCCCTACAATGAACAGAGCTGCACAGCACCAAAAGTATGGTGATTATGGTTGAGCTGAAAATTCGAGTGAGAATGAAATGACTGCTTATCTGACATTGGTGTCAGTTTCATTCTGCATCAAACTTGTAGCGCAGCTGTCATTTTTACACTTGTGAAGCTAAAATCTCTATTTGTCCCTGGCCAACTCACATACAAACCAACGCGCCATGTCGTTTTAATAAAAGCATGCTAGCCGTCTGACGATGAATGAGTAAATTATAAACGGGGAACGGTACTTTTTCAATAAACTAAAACAAACACAAAGTCAACGTTTATATCCACTACCAGTAAGATACTGAAGCAGATATATTTTCGTTTATCGGTTATGTACTTATTCTTTAAAATATATTCTTATTTATTTAAAGAATTATTATTTAAAGAAATCTTGTTTGGTTTATAGTGTATGTTTAGAACAGGAAGTTATTTAGATCTCTCGTTACATATTAGTTAAAGAGCATTGCTTTAATTAATAAAATGGCTCTAAGCACTATGGGACTTAACATCTGAGGCCATCAGTCCGCTAGACTTAGAACTAATTAAACCTAACTAACCTAAGGACGTCACACATCCATGCCCGGGGCAGGATTCGAACCTGCGACCGTAGCAGCAGCGCGGTTCCGGACTGAAGCTCCTAGAACAGCTCGGCCACAGCGGCCGGCTTTAGTTAATAATCGACGATTTCTGTAGGTAGCTAAATAGTTCAAAATGTCATAAGTCATCGAACTGTTTTCAGTCAAGTCTCATGGTTCCTCAGCTACGACGCTAGAAAAACGTAGTGCAGCTGTAATCGAAAAAGTCAGGTTTATCCATACTCGTAGAATGATCGGAGTCTGCGTGCAAGTACAGCTCTTCGATGAAATTTGCATGCTAGCTTCCGGCAGGAGTAGGATTTCATATATTAGAAACGAGATAATAATTATTCCCAAAGAATTAATGACCGTGAGTGCACGTTCTACGCGTCCAATATCATAGACTGGAACAGTCTGTTGGCATACTCAATTTCCATAGTGATGAATCTGTATCTTGTTAAAGAAAACTGTATCATACCTTTTCCAATCGACAAACGTGTTCTACAACTCCTTTTACATTGGCTCAAACACGGAAAATAAACATCTGACACCATTCGCGTCGGTGACCAACAATGCTTTTCTCGCACAAAATGAGACTAATCACAATTCACGTACTCTTCGCTCCAAGCTCAAGACAAAAGTGTTTTTTTTTTTACATTACGTTAACTTGATGAATAATGATAAACTCCACAAAATAGAGCTACATCCAAAGAGCGTCTAATCTTGCAGTCAAGACTTAGTCAAGTTAATACTCTTGTGTTACAACTGACCTAAACTTTATCACAGCATAAAAGAGTTATTGCCCCTGCAGACAGATGGCAGGGAGGTTTGCCAATAAATAATATGTTGTGTTTTACGTTTTCCGATATCTGGTGGCTTCTGTATGCTATAACCATCCTGCGTCCCGTTATTATGCTTTCATTACTGCGAAGTCTCGTCCGTGAAGCCATATTTTCAAATCATTCTACGAAATAAATATCAAGGGTAACATAAATAAATATAGAACAACCATTGGCTCTTCAATCGAAAGCATGACGTGTTATCACAGTGCTAATTGTCTCTTCAAGCTGTGTCAAAATATCAACCGTTTAAGTTGAAAAGGCCACATTCGTAAGGGGATTGCTCATTAATTGAGAGAACATGACATTTAGTCGCTCATTGGAACTAGCATCTCTTTTGATAAAATGGGTTGTCATTATGGACTTTAATATTACATTTCCAGGTTGAACATAATGGTACTGTACATATCGTTCCATGTGATGTGGGCATTCCTGGTCAGTTGAAAACGATGACAGAAGTGATAGAACAAAGTTTCTGCATGCGTCATAGAGTCAACATTTTTATCTAATAAAGAGTCGAAGGAGTGAAAGAGTAGCAGTAGTAGAGAAGACAGGCTTGTTGCCTATCCCCCTTGTATTCAGTACGTACATTCAGCAGTCAGTAAAGAAAGCAAAGAAGTATAGAAAGTATCGAGGGAAAATAAATAAAAATTTAAAGGTTTACAGGTGACGTAATTCTGTCGGAAACGTCAAAGAACTCATGAAGCTATTCAGCTTATCGCACACCGGCAAGAACAGTGACACATCTCAAAAATGCAATGCCTGAGAAAAGTTGACTTAAAAAATAGTATACAACTTATGCTGAAGTCGTGTAAGCTTCCTCAGGCAAATATTTTTGGCAGTAAATTCCATTATATTTTATGCAATACCTTTCGTAGTCGGTTTTTTCTCAAGTGTTGAATTTTTGAGTCGTGTTACTGTTCTAGCCGGGGGCGTGGTATCTGGATTAAGGCCACTGGGATGCAAGAGGCATTGTAATTGCAGGAGAAAGGAGAAAGACAGTAAAATTCGCGTGTGATCAAGCAGTGCTGGCGCTATCAGAAGAGGAGCTACAGAAGATGTTGAAGAATACTGCAAGGGCAAGGAGTATGGAATGAAGATAAATATAGAAAAGACTAAAGTGATGAGAATAAGCGTGAAGGAAGCTCCATTTAACACATTCCTAGACGGAATAATGACATAGCAGGAAACTGCACAGAAGAAATAAGAGAGAATTTGAAAAGGTAAAGCAGAAGGTGAAGACATTACTGACATCTAGAAGAATTCCATTGGGGCTGAGAAAGAAGATTTACTAAATTTTGGGTGTTGAATGTATTGTTATGTCATGGACAGTTAAAAAGAAAGAGGAAGTATATTTAAAAACTTCTGAAATGTGAATGTGGAAAAGAATGTTAGCTGAAGTGGACTGACAGACATAAGAATCAAGAAGTAGTGAGGAAAACACGGGAATTACTGGAAATGATCTGAAAGAGTAAAAAAAATCTTGCCTGGAACATACGCTGCGTAGGAATGGTCTGGAACAAGGACATGTAGAGGGAAAGGTGGAAGGAATGACAGGAAGGCGTAGGAAGAGAATTGGAATGGTGGATGGCATTAGAAGGGGACGAACATACAAACAGACGAAGCAAAATGCTCTAAACAGGACACCCTGGAAAGCTTCCAATTGAAACCTGTCATAAGATAGATACACCAAAGAAGAAGTAGTACAGGTCACTTGTAAGAACACGACACAGTACAACTATGTTAAATTTTATGCAGATACACGCAGGAAGACTGTGTTAATAACGGCGTTAGCGTAGAGAGAAATCAAGTACAACGACCCCGCTGTGTTATAATGTGTCCGTCGCTGCCGCAAATGGAAAAAAACGCACGTACGCAATTTTTTTTGCCGTTTATCTTTATCCGATAAGAGCCCCTTAACAGAAAGAGAAATAACGCGACCGATGCCTTGCTGTTATCTCTCCTCTCGCGATAACTGTAAGACGATACTGTTTAAATAAAAACGAGAACAACTTTCTTAAGCGACGCCGGTAATGATCGTTTGCCTAACCGTAACATGTCACAGATAATGACGCGTTGTGATTCACGTCGTAGCGTAGTAGTTTCGTTTTCGCGGGGTTCTTTTCGGTTCGAAAATGCTCACATTGTGCGCTTACTAAAAGCTAATGCTAACGGTACTGCTACCGGTATCCTGCCTGTCAGTTAGTTTCATGTCCCGTGGATCATTTTTTACGATTGATCGTTATTACACTACTGGCCATTAAAATTGCTACACCAAGAAGAAATGCAGATGATAAACGGGTATTCATTGCACAAATATATTATACTAGAACTGACATGTGATTACATTTTCACTAAATTTGGGTGCATAGATCCTGAGAAATCAGTACCCAGAACAACCACCTCTGGCCGTAATGACGGCCTTGATACGCCCGGGCATTGAGTCAAACAGAGCTTGGATGGCATGTACAGGTACAGCTGCCCATGCAGCTTCAACACGATACCACAGTTCATCAAGAGCAATGACTGACGTATTGTGACGAGACAGTTGCTCGGCCACCATTGACCAGACGTTTTCAGTTGGTGAGAGATCTGCAGAATGTGCTGGCCAGGGCAGCAGTCGAACATTTTCTGTATCCAGAAAGGCCCGTACAGGACCAGCAACATGCGGTCGTGCATTATACTGCTGAAATGTAGGGTTTCGCAGGGATCGAATGAAGGGTAGAGCCACGGGTTGTAACGCATCTGAAATGTAACGTCCACTTTTCAAATTGCCATCAATGCAAACAAGAGGTGACCGAGACGTATAACCAGTGGCACCCCATAGCATCACGCCGGGTGATACGCCAGTATGGCGATGACGAATACACGCTTCCAATGTGCGTTCCCCGCGATGTCGCCAAACACGGATGCGACCATCATGATGCTGTAAACAGAACCCGGATTCATCCGAAAAAATGGCATTTTGCCATTCGTGCACCCAGGTTCGTCGTTGAGTACACCATCGCAGGCGCTCCTGTCTGTGATGCAGCGTCAAGGGTAACCGCAGTCACGGTCTCGGAGCTGATAGTCCATGCTACTGCAAACGTCGTCGAACTGTTCGTGCAGGTTGTTGTCTTGCAAACGTCCCCATCTGTTGACTCAGGGATCGAGACGTCGCTGCACAATCCGTTACAGTCATGCGGATAAGATGCCTGTCATCTCGACTGCTAGTGATACGAGGCCGTTGGGATCCAGCAAGGCGTTCCGTATTACCCTCCTGAACCCACCGATTCCATATTCTGCTAACAGTCATTGGATCTCCACCAACGCGAGCAGCAGTGACGCGATACGATAAACCGCAATCGCGATAGGCCACAATCCGATCTTTATCAAAGTCGGAAACGTGATGGTACGCATTTCTCCTCCTTACACGAGGCATCACGACAGCGTTTCACCAGGCAACGCCGGTCAACTGCTGTTTGTGTATGAGAAAACTTTCCTCATGTCAGCAATTTGTAGGTGTCGCCACCGGCGCCAACCTTGTGTGAATGCTCTGAAAAGCTAATCATTTGCATATCACAGCATCTTCTTCCTGTTGGTTAAATTTCGCGTCTGTAGAACGTCGTCTTCGTGGTGTAGCAATTTTAATGGCCAGTAGTGTGTGTGGAACGAGTCATGGCTACAGGCTGACTATTATATGCGTCCAGTCACACTAATGTGACCATCGCGAATGTTCAAGATCAACGTCCGACAACCACTCACACACGGCGGGTGGCAGCACTGGCAGTGGAGGGTATGTAGTGGGGGGTGAGTACCGGATTTGGGGGGGGGGGGGGTGGCAGGGACAATGCAGGCGTTGTAATGCAGAAACGTAGCGATTTATCTGACGTCCAAAAAGGTATGGTCATTGGCTTACGGGTCAAGGGTGGAAGCGTTCCCGAAACAGCCAAATTTTAAAACTATTCGCGTGCCGCCGTACTTAAAGTATACAGTCCATGGCAAAGTGGCGCTGTCGAAGACTGGAGCTGAGGTGCACCATTGGTCGCAGTGTGAACGACGGCTGCGGAGATATATACGGGCGAAGAGACGTGCAACTGTTGAGAGCAACTGGCCGCCCAGATGAACAAAGAGGCTACGAACAGTGTCTCCTCGAATACTGTTCAGCGAACAGGCGCCTAGTTCACGCACCCATGCTGACTGCTGTTCATCGGTGACGAAGGTTGGAATTTGTACGCCAATAGCGCAACTGGACGTCCACTGACTGGCGACGTGTGGCCCCTCCAGATGAATCATGTTGTGTGTTCCATTGGACAGAAGGCAGCTGGCATGTACGGCCCTGCAACTATACTCGCAAGTGTCCAGGGCGGAGGAGGGTGTTTTAGTCTGGGGAGTGCTTTCATGGCATTCCCAGAGTGAGCTCGTCATTCTGGAAGCCACAATGGATCAACACAAGTATGCAACTATAGTTGGGGACCACGTCCACTCCTACAGGCAGTTTGTTTTTTCTTGGCACGGCGGCATCTACCAGCAGGACAATGCAACGTTTCAGCTCACAGTGTACGTGCGTGGTTCAAAGAACACAAGGGTGATTTAGCTGTATGTATATATGTATGTATGTATCAAACCGGGGACCTAGAAACGACGGAGAGCTTCGTCCTGCCATAGCCCTCAGTGGTTCACAGTGCCACAACAGGCCACAGCAGTCCACCCACCCCACTGCCGCCCCGCCCCGCACCGAACCCAGGGATACTGTGCCGTTCGGCCCCCAGTGGACCGCTCCGGTAACGTCTCATACCAGACGAATGTAACCCCAAATGTTTGCGTGGTACAGTAATGGTGGTGTATGTGTACGTGGAAAGGTGTTTGTGCAGCAATCGCCGACACAGTGTAACTGAGGCGGAATAAGGGGAACTAGCCTGCATTCACCGAGGTAGATGAAAAACCGCCTTAAAAACCATCCACAGTGTGGCTGGCACACCGGACGTCGACACTAATCCTCCGGGCGGATTCGTGGCAGGGACCGGCACGCCTTCCCGATCGGGAAGCAGCGTGTTAGACCGCGCGGCTAGCCGGGCAGGTGATTTAACAGTACCCGTCTTTCCACTAAACTCTCCGGATTTTAGCTAGTCGAGAGTCTGTGGGACCATCTCGATCGGGCTGTTGCGCCAAGGCTTCTCAGGCGAGAAACCAAGAGCAGCTGGCCACAGTATTGCATTCGGCGTGTTTCCACATCCTGTCGGTACCTTCCAGATCCTCACTCTTTTCCTGCTCTGTGAAATATGGTTATTCTTGCTTTTGACAAGCGGTCACTTTAATGTCACTGGACAGTGTTTTATGAAAGTAAGGATCTTATAGGTTCCAACAAGAGCAGTTTTGGTTCTGTAGATTTGTTTACTGGGGTGGTCTCATATTTTGCCGCGCGCGGTAGCCGTGCGGTCTACGGGCGCCTCGCCACGGTTCGCGCGGTTACCCCGTCTTAGGTTCGAGTCCTTCCTCGGGCGTGTGTGTGTGTGTGTGTGTGTGTGTGTGTGTGTTATCCTTAGCGTAAGTTAGATTAAGTAGTGTGTAAGCCTAGGGACCGATGACCACAGCAGTTTGCTCCCATAGGACCTTACCACAAAAAATTCTCATTGTTATATGACATGACTAAGTACTTGTTCCAAGACGGTTGAATCAACTTAAGATGTACGTGATCCAAACTGCGTAACGGAAGAAAACTTGCGGTTTTGACGATCATTGTTTCAAAAGTGTATCTCGGTCAGTTTCTTCCTCAGGTCAAATCGCGAAACATCTAAAATTTTCTGATCGACATTTTTGCCCGTGTACTGTATTTCAAAGCATTGGGTTCGGGGCTGCACGAAGGAGCAGTTTGCACGTGATGGCTGAAATCGCCTTCCGGCAACGGTGCACGGACACGATCGGTCTGATTGGTCTTTCCGAAGGCCTGCGATATTGCGCGTGAAATCGCGAGAAGGGCGTCAGCGCTGCATGACGACGGCGGAGTAGAGAGCAAGCGAGGCGATCGGTATCGGCTGCGGCGTCAGGATGTACAGGGCACTGGGCCAGACAATACAATATAACACTCCCTCCCTGTGTAGCAGCTCTGCACTGGCCACTAGAGTAGGCGTATCACCAGAGGCCGAGCATGCGTTGTCGTTGTTGCTATGGTCTTCAGTCCGAAGACTGGTCTGATACGGCTCTCCCTTGTAACGTCTACCGTGGAAAACGGTTGAGCATGTCCATTACACTCTTACTGAACCTAAAAGATTTAGCTAATTTTACGACTAGCTCTTTACTATTGTGTACGCCTATTTGACATCCCAAATAAGTGAAGGACGACACTGGATCTAAAATCATATTATCCACAATGATTTTGGTTCAAATGGCTCTGAGCACTATGGGACTTAACTTCTGAGGTCATCAGTCCCCTAGAACTTAGAACTACTTAAACCTAACTAACGTAAGGACATCACACACATCCATGCCCGAGGCAGGATTCGAACCTGCGACCGTAGCGGTCGCGCGGTTCCAGACTGTAGCGCCTAGAACCGCTCGGCCACCCCGGCCGGCCAATGATTTTGGATCGAACCAGATCTTTGCCCCAGAAAGCCGTCACTTTAGCCTTGTTTTTGGAGATCTCAACATCTCATTGTTTACAAAAACGGCCAATCGCTTCGTGAGAAAATATTTGCAGTTTCCTGTGGCACCATGATTGTACCCAGGCGTGCATCTCTTCCTCCAAAGCAAACGACTATGAATCCATTTCTTCAGGCCTTCAAAAATTTGGAAGTCGGATGAAGTGTGATTGTGACTGTACAGAGAGTGTGTAAGGGCTTCCCAGCGAAACTTTTGGAGCAGAGTGGAAACTATTGTGAAAATTCGTGGTGAACCTTCAGCTGTCCTTTATTTTGCACAATGCGCTTCGCTACTAAACTCCGCCCGAACAAGCCATGGAGGTCCAATGGTACCGACTGGCTGCCGTGTCTTCCTCCGTCCGCAAGCGTCACTGGATGCGGATATGGAGGGGCATGTGGTCAGCACACCGTTCTCCCGGCCGCATGTCAGTTTACGAGACTGGAGCCGCTACTTCTCAATCAAGTAGCTCCTCAGTTCGCCTCACAAGGGTTGTGTGCAGCCCGCAGGACAACAGCTCTCGGCAGACCGGACGGTCACCCATCCAAGTGCTAGCCCAGCCTGACAGTGCTTAACTTCGCTACTAGTTTCGGCCAAATGACCATTATCTAGCATAAGCTGGCATGAACAGCTGGAAAGTTGTACCATAATAAGAGTAATTTGCTCTTTTGAGCCCGCCATAGTAGTACATAACTTTTACAATAAAAGCTGTGTACAAGAGATTCCATAAACAAGCAAAGTTCACGGCGACAACTAGCCACACACTCAAAACTGTAAAAAAAAAAAAAAAGTGTTACAATGGTTGGCCCAAAAGAGCAAATTACTCTTATTATGGTAAAAGTTTCCATCTGTTCATACCAAGCAATGCTTGATAATGGTCATTTGACCGAGCCTTGTAGTGAAGCGCTTTGTGCAAAATAAAGGACAGCTGAAAATTCACTAAGAATTTTAACAGTTATTTGGCGGCTGCACCTGCAAACATGCATAATAATAGTCGAAACAGCCTGCCAACAAAATGCCCGCTCACATGTTGCCAAGATTGCTTCGGGTATGCTGTAGAAGTCTCGCTGGGAAGACTTCACACATTCTCCATACAGTCCCAATCTCTCCCCCTGCGATTTCCATATTTTTGGAGCCCTGAAAAAATACACTCGTGGCCGTCAATTTGCTTCGGATGAAGAGTCGCCAACCTGAGTACAGTCATGGTTCTCTAGGCAACCGCAAACATTTTTCCTTGAAGGTGTTGGCCACCTTGTCTCACAGTGAGATAAATGTACAGTATTGATAGTTGTGAAAATTACTTTTGAAATAATAAACAGTTTATTTACTTTTTTCCTGTCTCGTTTTCATTTGAAATGAAATGAAGTGATCGTATGGCATTGATGGTTGGGCGTTTCCACCGGGGGAATTCAGCCACCGAGCTGCAAGTCTTTCCAGTTGATGCCATGTTGGGTGACTCGTGTGTCGATGATGATGAAATGATGAGGAGGATAACACAGCACCCAGACCTCAAAGTGAAGAAAATCTCTGACCAGTCAGGAATTGAGCAAGTGATCTACACAAGTTGCTGTGGATCACTAATAACGGCTCTTCTAGTCCCTCTCTTCATACTGCGTGGTTTCTAGTGCCGATCTTCTACTGTCCGGCCGAGGCTGGCGGGAGCGGCGCTTATATTCTGTTCGTACAGGGGCCGCTCCTATGCGATGTCGTCCTAGTCAGCATTCTATTGGCTGACGTCGTATCGCAGCCTTCTCTGCTCTTGCGTTCTTCATTTTCGTGTCCGCGTTTGTCGGTACGACAGAACAGATGTCAAGAGCTGGAGTTTCTCTCCTGCTGCATTATTTGTAATGAGTCTTCGTACACTTTGAGAAGTACAAATTAAGTGAATCTTCGGTTCACCGTGATAACTTGTTAACTAATCATTTCCGCTCCTATCCATCTTTCCTACAATGACAGTTGCTGCGCCACTCTTTAGCCCACCCCTCCTTATCATTGTGTATGAAGTCGTACACAACATTCCTCTATTTATTCAAATTTCTCCTGTTCTTGTTTCACAAGTATGTATTATAATTTTTTTATAGGCATCTTATGGCCTTTACTAATTCGCTAGGATATCCATTGCTTTCGATTACAGTCCAAGTTTGTGTCTGTTTTCTTTGTCATATAATTTGACCAAATCTCTAAATGCTATACGTGTTTGTAATTCTCATATTTTTTCTGTTACCTGTCTCAGAGTAAATACACTGTTTGTGATTGTTCTTCCTTTTCTAAATCCAGTTTGTTCTTCACTAACGAGAATTTCCGCAACCGTTTTAAGTCTGTTATTTATTATTCTTACATAAAACTTATATACTGAGCTGAGAATAAGTTTTATAATTTTTTTACAGTCAATAAATCTTACAATCTTTCCGTGCACTATCTTGAACAGAGATATTACTTCTGTTGTTTTACATGACTGCCGGCCGCGGTGGTCTTGCGGTTCTAGGCGCTCAGTCCGGAACCGCGCGACTGCTACGGTCGCAGGTTCGAATCCTGCCTCGGGCATGGATGTGTGTGATGTCCTTAGGTTGGTTAGGTTTAAGTAGTTCTAAGTTCTAGGGGACTGATGACCTCAGAAGTTAAGTCCCATAGTGATCAGAGCCATTTGAACCATTTTTTTTCTTTGCTGGATCTTCCCTGTATCCTCTATTAAACCAACCAGGTAAGACTCCTAGTGTAATCATCAATATTCGAGAGTCGGTGTTACAAATGTTTTGTAAGGCACTTCTTTGTGGATGAAGTACATTTCCTTGAGATTCTTCCAGTGACTGTCAGCGCGGCAGCTGCTGCACCCGTGAAACGAAGCATTTGGCTGCAGTATCTCTAGACACATGTGTCGGTGCACTTTTGAGGAGAAGTTTAGAGGAAATACGGAGACACCACTCGACTGCTGATAGGGCTGCTTGCCTAACGGTGCGTAGTTCGTAGCTAGCGTCCATCCGGCTGATCTTTGGCCGAGCAGGAAGTGTCAAAGAGCGGCAGGCGGCAGTGGACGTTGTTTGAGCACAGCAAGAGGCGAGCCCCTCCGCGTCTCTGCGCTGTCTGATCTGACGCCGAACACAGCACCACTCAGATGTTTCCGGAATACTCGCGTCAAGGGCAACTCTAACTGCATTAAGCAGTTCTCACCATCAATGTGGACGTACGAAATACTTTTTTCGAATATTCCTATGATATCATTAAGTAACTAACGGAGAAGTCTGGAGAAAAATCAGGTTATAGAAAGGGACGATCAAGTATTGACAATTTTAACTAAATTTTTCCGTTGGTGCTTGGCATACATGATAATAATATTAAAAAGGAAAAACACTACCTAATATTCTGCAAAATTATATTTGTCTGGTCACGAACCGGCTTTCGGCTTCTCAGGCCATTATCGGGTGACAACTGAATGTGGCGAACACAGATAAACATGATCTCCGACTTACACAGATATTATTTGTACAGAAGATACAAAAATGACAAAATGTTTACATCGGAAAACATTGCAATAATTGCATTAACTAAAAAAAGACTTGCAAGCGGCGTAAAAGTTTATATTGGTCAGTCAGGAAGAGCTGTGGCAATTAGGCTACGTCAACGTGAGAGAAGTTGCCGACTAAGGAAGAAAGATTCTATCTTTACTAATCATCTTTTGGCACAAAACCACTCATATGAAGTAGAACGAGAAGTTTTGCATTCTGTCAAGAAAAGTAGAAAGATGACCCTACTGGAAATACTGGAAATCAACAAACACTTGACACAGAATGCCAGCCTAGCATTAAACGATCGGACTAAATTTCCATTTTCCCCTTCGTTAAATTTTTTGCTACAAATACTAGATTCATACTATAAATTCATCGTATTTCTCATCATTTGTTAAATGTATCTCCACATAAAAAACTTTATTTACCACTCTTTTAGTTAATGTAATTGCTGTAATCTTTTCCTGTGAAAACAGTCTGTCATTTTTGTATATTTTGTATAAATAACATCTATGTAAGTCGCAAATCATGTTTATCTGTGTTCGCGATATTCAGTTGTCACCTGATCATGGCCTGAGAAGCTGAAAGCGGTTCGCGATCAAATAAATATAAATTTGCAGAACATTAGGAAGTGTTTTTACTTTTTGATATTGTTGACAATGTTTTTTTGTTACGCTACAATAAATAATAGAAAAGGGACGAGAATTAAGAAAGAATTCTGGCTTTTTAGATACTGAAAAAGCATTTGATAACGTGAACAGGAAAATGCTATGGAATATTGTGACTGAAAGAGGTTATCCGTCTCATCATACAAGTGCTGTGAAGAATCTATACACGAACACCGAAATTGTTGTAGATATGAGAAATAAAATCACAGAGCCAATGATGGTGTGGAACTACCTCATTTTATTTACTTTCATTCGATCGTCTAAGGCAGCGGTCACCGATATCGGTGGATTCCACCGACGACCGACATACACTGCTGATGTATGCAATACACGACAACTAGTATTATATGGGTTCTACGATACATAGGCCAAGGAATGAAAGTATTTTTTGGTTTATACTGCACCTGAAGATGGTGTAAGTGTTGCGCCGAAACTAGACACTTGAAATATTTTTCTTTGATGGTATGGCTGTGGTGGTTCGTTTCCTTTATTTACTGATAACTATAGTCAAAGAAGGAGTTTGTAGCATTTTGAGGATGAAAAATATCATAATGGGATATAGCTCGGAATATATGGACTGAAATGTCAGGTTTAGCTGATACGACAAGTAGGCAAAACATTTATCGGAAATTTTAGGCGTAAATTATAACATCAAATGACGTATCTTATGCTTAACGGTATAGTCCTGGATCTTTTTTGGATTGTTGTAGGTGGACGTTAGCCGTATACAAATTATTATGTCTGATTATTGGCGTTTTTATGGCGCCGGTGTCCGACGACCGTTATCGGTGCAAATGTGAACGCAGCCTAAGGTCGCGTTAGGACGTTCACTGTGGCACAGACAACAGTTGCCAAACGCTGTGCCAGAGGTCGCCAGATAACATCGGACGACAACTTGACCGTAGTGCTTCCGATCTCATTCCTCGGCGGCCGGAGTGGCCGAGCGGTTCTAGGCGCTACAGTCTGGAACCGCGCGACCGCCACGGTCGCAGGTTCCAATCCTGCCTCGGTCATGGATGTGTGTGATGTCCTTAGGTTAGTTAGGTTTAATTAGTTCTAAGTTCTAGGCGACTGATGACCTCAGAAGTTAAGTCGCATAGTGCTCAGAGCCATTTTTGATCTCATTCCTCAGTTTTTGACTGAGCCGCGGAGGTTAAATTAGGTTAGAATCTCCTCTGTGTATGAACTAGATGACATTTTACCCTCATAGGGGGTATGGATACCACCACATTTCTGTGCTTGGAGACGAGTGCAGCTATGCGGCTTTTGCTATTAAAAACGAGTCGAATGCATGTTAATGAGCTCTAAGTGTCTTTAAAAGAACGTGGCGAGAGCTGTACAAACTGTCCTCAGTCACTGGAATTACCGGACCAGTTTTAAGGATATATGAGATGAAGGGAGAAACGTTCTGGTACATACTGTAAACGATTCGTGGTGATCTTGATTTTTTGCTGTATTTATTTGGGTTGTGCGGACATCGTCAGTCAACCTTCAATGAAACTAATTGAGCATACGTGTGAAAACAAGCGCACAGCTTAGAATAAAAACTCTGAACACCTGCAACACTGAAAACTGGAAACACACACTCTACATTTGCAAACCACGTCATGCAACAGAATCACCAACCTACTGGCGTAAGAACGCCGACAAGCAGTAATACTAATCTGTAGTACCAACCTACAACAATCCAAAAAAGAACCAGTACAGCAAAAATAGGCCTAAGCATACGAACGCCACCATTCTCACTTTAACGAATTATTTTCGAATTATTTTTTGAGGTTATAAAAAATGGCTCTGAGCACTATGGGACTCAACATCTTAGGTCATAAGTCCCCTAGAACTTAGAACTACTCAAACCTAACTAACCTAAGGACATCACACACACCCATGCCCGAGGCAGGATTCGAACCTGCGACCGTAGCAGTCCCGCGGTTCCGGACTGCAGTGCCAGAACCGCTAGACCACCGCGGCCGGCTCTTTGAGGTTATAATTTACGCTCAAAATTTCCGATAAAGAGTTTTCTTACTCGTGGTTTCCAATAGAACAGCGATTTCAGTCCATCGATTCCTTAGTAAACCCGATTATAGTACTTTTTTATCCGCGGCATCCCACAAACTCACATTTTCTTGGACTAAACCTCTCAGCTTCTCAGAGTGTGTGAGAACGTCGGTCGATTTGACCGAAGAAAACAAACTGATCTGATATAATTGCGTAGGCTTCCGCGGCCAGAGTCAGTCGACATAAAAGTTTTCTGGGTATGGTACCGCGCTGTGCTGGGCTGGTACTCCGAGCAGCCTTCAGGTCATTAGGCGATACAGACCCAGAAGAAGGCCGCTGCAACCGTGGCCGAAACGTTGGTTTTTCTCCAGCAGCTGTAGTTTTTTTTTTCTTTTTACATTATGACGCGGTACCATACCCAGAAAACTTTTATGTCGACAAACTGATTTGAATTTCACCGATTTTCGTCCGAAATCTGTACGTTTCGGACGATGAGATCGGCTGCAGTGTGACCGCGCAGGTAGTGGCGTACTGATTTGAAAGGATCGGCCGTCTTCAGCCGACGTCGGTCGTCGGCGGAATCCACCGATGTCCACTACCTATAAATAAGCAGCGGAGTGGGACTACGCACCAGGGACCCGTGCGGTGGGCCTACGCAGGAGGGTAACGGCTGGCCGACGCCCGCCTGGCAACCCGGCCGCCTCCAAACAATGCACCTTTGTCCACAGCTGGCGGAGCCGCTGCCCACACGCCCGCCGTCTCCACTTAGCAGGTGGACACGTACAGTATCTGCTTACTTCACCGACACTTTGGCTTCACCAAAATTAATTTCACCCTTCGCGCTTTTTACGGGAGGGGGGATTCAGAACACCCGGAGTACTATGGCGGCGTTTGCGCGTCTCGTTTACGGCGCCTGTGGACCGCGGTGCTTTTGCCTTGCTGTGCTGTGCTGTTGGTGAAATTTAGTAGCCGTTTTCTGGTTGGTACCCCCAGCTTTTCTTTTAGCTCTGTAATCCTTAATTTTCCTGCTGAACTCTAACCTGATCTCATTGTGGTTAATTTCCGTTAGGGATGTTAGGAAGGGCGTGATTTCAGCAGCTAAGTGCCAGTTACGCCTGTTAGTTATTATGTCCTGCTCAATATGAAGTTCTGCAAGGCCTTTTTCTATTTGCATGATCCAGAGGGACCTAATGGCCTTCCCTGTTATGGCTATTTTCAAAATTTTATAGGACAGCCTGTTGGGGTTCATTCTGTACAGATGTCCGTAGAAACTAAATACTTAGGGATTACAATTACAAATAACCTAAATTTGGAACGATCACAAATATAATATTGTGGGTAGAGCAAACCAAAGACTGCGATTCATTACCAGAACACTTAGAAGGTGCATCAGGTCTACCAAAGAGACTGCTTACACCACGCTTGTCCGCCCTATTCTGGAGTATTGCTGTGCAGTGTGGGATCCGCATCAGGTGGGACTGACGGATGACATCGAAAAAGTACAAAGAAGAGCAGCTCGTTTTGTATTATCGCGAAATAGGGGAGATAGTGCCACTGACATGATACGTGAATTGGAGTGGCAATCATTAAAACAAAGGCGTTTTTCGTTGCGGCGGGATCTTCTCATGAAATTTCAATCACCAATTTTCTCCTCCGATTGCGAAAACATTCTTTTGGCACCCACCTACATAAGGAGAAATGATCATCACAATGAAATAAGAGAAATCAGGGCTCGCACAGGAAAATTTAAGTGCTCGTTTTTCCCGCGCGCTGTATGGAATCGCGCGACCACTACGGTCGCAGGTTCGAGTCCTGCCTCCGGCATGGATGTGTGTGATGTCCTTAGGTTCTGATGACCTCAGAAGTTAAGTCCCATAGTGCTCAGAGCCATTTGAACCATTTTTTCCCGCTCGCCGTTCGAGAGTGGAACGGTAGAGAGACAGCATGAAGGTGGTTCATTGAACCCTCTGCCAGGCACTTTATTGTGAATAGCAGAGTAATCACGTAGATGTAGAAAACTGGTCGTCTCCTTTTCAAGGCATCGTTCTTGGTGTTTCGAGGCGTATATTTTTCTGAAATAATTTTATGCCTTATCTTGTTTGATCTTCCTTTGTTCGTGAGCTGCCGTTTCACCGAGACCATGTTTCCGCGTAGCTCATTGCCTGGTGGAAACATTTCCGTAGGACGCTATTTTGGCTGCTTTCGAGTCGGATTTGTAACTTGTAAAGAGTTCCCATTAAAACGTTTGGCTGGCGTCGAAGCAACCGTAGACAGTAACCCAATCTAAAGTGGAACGAACTCATAGAGCTAGTTGCACAAAAAGTAATGATCGGACTGAGATTCATTGGAGGCATCCCATGGAAGTGTTATCATGCACGAAGGGATTGTTCTTCAGTCTATGTCTCTTTCTTCATGTTTTCGTTTGGTAAGTGCGAGAGCTTTGTGAAGATGTTCTTCGAACCGTAGTGTCAGACGCTGCAGGAGATGGGGTCTCGTGTTCATATACCGAGGGCGCATGTCTCGAGAAGAGATGGCCAACATATTACTTCCTCCCAGATGCGTACATTGAGCAAAATGACCACGACGAGATCAGAAAAAAAATTAGAGCTCATATGAAGCTTTCTCGACACCTACTCGTACAGCATAATGCGCAGCACGATAGTTCACGAGAGTGCAAGGGGAGCCAGACCCGCATCGTAGCCGCGCTGCGTCTGAACGAGACTGGGCTGGTACTTTGAGCAGCCTGCGCGTCGTTTTTAGGCGGTTTCTCTCGCTCGATTAGGCAAATTCTGGGCTGGTCCCCACTTTCCGCCTCAAAGAGTACAATACACAAACAGTTCAAATACGATAACACTTAGAAGAAATGCACTTAGAAAAACAATCTATATCACATTTGGTGGTGACCCGTTTCAGTCCAAAGGCGGAGCCTCTTCAGATCGTACTCCGAAGTTGATGTGTGGAGAAGGACCCATGGAAGAAGAATTGCAGATGTCTCCAGATGCTGTTGATAGCATCGGTTCACGCCATGGCAGCTCGTAGCCAGGGAAATCGTCGCTGCCAAGCAGTGCGTGCGGAGGGGTACGGGCAGGAGCGTGCGTCTATGCATCGTGCTATTGAAGTAGCTGTATACTATACGACATGTACATTTCTACAACAAGCTGAATACATTTATTAAATGATTTACGTTTACTGATGTAAAGCAAGATGTTCCGTTCCCCACTTCACATTCTCAGGGATCGATATTTTTTATTTTAACTTTCTAAAGTAGTCAACGTTCTTCCTCGGGCTTTAGCCTGTCTCCATACCAAATTTCATCGAAATCGGTTCAGTGGGCTAGACGTGAGACAGAGTTACTTTCACATTCAATAATATTAGTATGGATTAAACACGTTTATGCTTGTATAGCCATGGTATTCATTGGGTTGAAAACGAAGTGTTATATAAATGGTATCAGGCAACAAAAGCATTTTCACAAAAATTTTAAAGTTCAAAAGTCAAAGAGCAAATACGAGGGCTGACCAGAAAAAACACATGTTTTGGTCTGTCACGGCGGTGGGCGGGGCTACAGCCGCCATCTTGGTCCTGAGGGTATTTACGTTCCGTCGTTCCAACTACAAGAAAATGCGTATTTTTCTCCCTAGACGCGTTTCGCTTTATTGACGGAAAGTATCATAGTGGCGGTGACTTCTGCTTCGTTTCTCTCCTACATCGGAAATTGCCGTCTGCAGAACTGTGCATTTCTTACGTTTTTTACAGTACACTTTTCGCACGAAAAAGTACTTGCATGCATGTTCGAAGGAAATTACATCGTTACTTGGCATAACACAGGCCTGCACCGGGGCAGCGACTTTCAAGTAAAATGTCACCTCTGTACGGCATTATACATAATGGATGCGCGAGTACGGGTTGTAGACACGAGGTTGTCGACACGTGGAAGTTCGGGTCTGGCGGTGAGTCGTGCTCAGATGATCAAATGGTAAGACGACCGCTCGTGATAAACGGAAAAATCCGAGTTCTAGTCGCGGTCCCGCACAAATTTTCCTTGTTGTCATTCCATTATACAGCTGTTGTTGTTGTTGTTGTCTTCAGTCCTGAGACTGGTTTGATGCAGTTCTCCATGCTACTCTATTCTGTGAAAGCTTCTTCATCTCCCAGTACCTACTGCAACCTACATCCTTCTGAATCTGTTTAGTGTATTCATTTCTTGATCTCCCTCTACGATTTTTTCCCTCCACGCTGCCCTCCAATACTAAATTGGTGATCCCTTGATGCCTCAGAATATGTCCTACCAACCGATCCCTTCTTCTAGTCAAGTTGTGCCACAAATTTCTCTTCTCTCCAATTCTGTTCAATACCTCCTCATTAGTTATGTGATCTACCCATCTAATCTTCAGCATTCTTCTGTAGCACCACATTTCGAAAGCTTCTATTCTCTTCTTGTTCAAACTATTTATCGTCCACATTTCACTTCCATACAATGCTACACTCCATACAAATACTTTCAGAAACGACTTCCAGACACTTAAATCTATACTCGATGTTAACAAATTTCTTTTCTTCAGAAACACTTTCCTTGCCATTGTCAGTCTACATTTTATATCCTCTCTACCTCGACCATCATCAGTTATTTTGCTCCCCAAATAGCAAAACTCCTTTACTACTTTAAGTGTCTCATTTCCTAATGTAGTTCCCTCAGCATCACCCGACTTAATTCGACTATATTCCATTATCTTCCTTTTGCTTTTGTTGGTATTCATCTTGTATCCTCTTTTCCAGACACTGTTCATTCCGTTCAACTGCTCTTCCAAGTCCTTTGCTGTCTCTGATAGAATTGCAATGTCATCGGCGAATCTCAAAGTTTTTATTTCTTCTCCATGGATGTTAATACCTACTCCGAATTTTTCTCTTGTTTCCTTTACTGCTTGCTCAGTATACAGATTGAATAACATCGGGCAGAGGCTACAACCCTGTCTTACTCCCTTCCCAACCACTGCTTCCCTTTCATGTGCCTCGACTCTTATAACTGCCATCTGGTTTCTGTATAAATTGTAAAATACGGCTGATAGTAGTCCATACTCCCAGCTACGAATACATTTCGTGTATAACAAGGAAAAAGTTAAAAAAAAGAACTGCTCGTTTGTGTTATCGCGAAATACGTGAGAGAGTGTCACGAATATGATATGTGAGTTGGGGTGGCAATCATTAAAATAAAGGCGTTTTTAATTGTGGCGAGAATCTTTGACGAAATAAAATTTCCAGCTTTCCCCTCCTAATACGAAGATATTTTGTTGATCCCCATCTACATAGGAAGAAACGATCATTGGCTAAAATAAGAGAAATCACAATTAGTACGGAAAGAGTAAATGTTCGCTTTTTCCCGCGCGCTGCTCGAGAGTAGAACGGTAGAGAAATAAGTGCCAAAGTGGTTCGATGAACCCTCTGCCAGACATTAGAGTGCGAACTGCAGAGTAACCATGTAGATGTAGTGCGTATAAACAGACGGAAGGAACTATTACTGTGTGACGACTCGATTGAAGAATAGTCACTGGAAGCAGCCACATTCATCACATACAAGGGCTATTCGGAAATAAAGTTCCAATCTATGTTTTATTTGGAATAGTTAGCTACACCTTACAGCTACTTCTCTACACAGTCGCCGCTGCGACTTAGACATTTGTCGTAGCGTTGTACCAACTTTCCAATACCCTCGCCATAGAACGCAGCCGCTTGTGCTTTCCACCAATTCTCTACGCTCGTCTACAGCTCGTTGCCTGTGCCAGCGGTTCATGTGAGCAGAGAATTCAGGACGAGCCAATAACGGGCTGTTTTGTGGGTGATCAAACTGCAGCGTGCGGCCGAGAAGCAGAAGGGAAGCGCATGACAGTTATGTTATGTGGGCTGCACGATATCAGGCGAAATCTCACACCAGGCCGTCATACTTGGCGGGAGACACTGTTTTCTAGGCATCTTCACGTGTTCAGTGTGCGCTCAAAATTGAAAAGAGCAACGTGCGCGATCGACGGACATACTAGAGACACTGCCCAATACATCTGTGCAAAATTTCATCGGATTTTCACTGTGGTTTCCATTTCGCGACCGATCGGAACTTACTTTCCGAATAGCCCTCGTATCTGGGAGTACGCATAGGGAGCGATTTAATGTGGAACGACTACATAAAACTAATCACAGGTAAGGGAGATGCCAGTCTTCAGGAAGTAAAATGCACTCACAAAGGAGTTAGGTTACAAAACCCTCTTTCGACCGATACCTGAACATTCTCTTTAATATGTGACGTGTACCAGACAGGGTTGATAGAGGAAGTCGAGAAGATCCGACGAAGAGCGGCATATTTCCTCACTGGTACATTTAGCAGGCACGAAAGCGTCACGGATGTGCTCAATCAAACCCAGTGGTAGTCGCTACAAGAGAGCCGGTGTGCATCACGGTGTGGTTTGTTGTTGAAATTCTGAGAGTATAAGCTCCTAGAAGAGTCAACCAGTATATTGCTTCGTCCTAGCTATACCTCACGAAAACATCGTGATGGTAAAATCAGGGAGATTCGGTCTTACAGGAAGGCTTACCAGCAATAGTTCTTCCCGCGCACCGTTCATGACTGGAACAGGAAAGGGAGAAAGTGAGAGTGCTACACAAAGTACCCTCCGCCACATACCTTGGGCTGACTTGCGTTGCGTAGAAGTAGATGCAGATGTAGCAGCTACTGGAGCATGTACGGGCTCTGCCCCTCGGCTCCTATCTTTTGTTTACTACACCAGTTTCAAGTGGTCCGGTGATATACCTGCTGCGTAGTTATCAAGTTTATACTCGTAAAAAAGAAGTAGCCGTATACGAGCTAAGTCCATGTTATCTCATATTATCCCTTGCCACACCGGCGCCCAACTGTCTTGCAAGACTACAAGGACGATTCCGAACACACTAGTACCATCTGGCGGATTCTTTCGATTGTCCAACTCCGACTTTTGTGTCACAACGAGTTGACTACAAACTGTTTATGTCGCCTGCGACGGTGTTTGTTGTCATAGTGGAGTTCATAATTCTTGTGACGGCACCTGTAATTCTTGAGGAACTTATGAGTTTTCCGATGTCTGGACGCCTCCTGTCCTATCAGAAACGGAGCGCTCCCTCGTATCTTATCGCCGAATGCCGGAAGGGAGCACTCTCGAGTCCTCTGCCTCCAGACCCCAGACGATAAACCAATACCGACTGTCGCCGCTGGGTAAAGTGTTTGGAAACAGATCGATAGCTACAATATTCCGGAAATAAACGGAACCGCTGCTTTAAATGAGAAAACGTGTCTTCTGATACTACCAACGGACTGATACTGTCCTTTTTTACTGTTTCTGGACACTTGCTTCAGTTTAAGAAGACCGAAAATTGTGCACAGTATCAGATACTTATTTGCTATTAAATAGCGGTGTAAATTTAGTCTCCTATTGATTGACAGAAACTGCTCAAAAGAATTTTTGCACCATTCTCATCAGTTTCACAGTTTGTGTTGTATACCTTCTATCTGTCTCTTAAACAAATACAAGATCCATTCACATTAATGTGACCACCTCCTACATTCGATGTCAACATGAAACAGCTACTCACAGGTGGCAACACTAGCAGTGGAGGATATTTTAAGCCAGTCAGGGGGACGCGGAAACCACTGCACTCGTCGTAATGCGAAAACGGAGCGATTATCCGGCGCCCAGAAGGGCACGATCATTGGCTTTCGGGTCGATGATGGAACCACTATCGAAACGGCTAGGTGTGTAAACTGTTCGTGTGCGGCCATATCTAAAGTAAACCGAGCATGACAAAATGGCGCTATCCAAAACTGGCGCCGAGGCAACAGTGGTGTACCAGGGGTCATAGATGTCAGAGTGCACGACGGCTACGGAGATGTGTACGGGCGAATAAACGTGCAACTATCGAGCAACTAACCGCGCAGGTGAACCAAGGGGCAACCAGCAATGTCTCTCCTCAAAGACCGTTCAGCGAACGTTGCAGCGTATGGGCCACCGCAGAAGATGCCTGGTTTGGAAGATGGAAGATCGCCAGATTTAAATCCAGTCGAGAATGGGACCACCTCGATCGGGCTGTTCGCACCATGGATCCTCAGCTGAGAACCTAATGCAGCTGGCCACTTCCTCACGGTGGCCCGCTCTGAAAAAAGTGTTTATTAAGGCTTTTGGCAGGTGGTCACATTAACGTGACTGGACGATGTATAAGGTTTCTGTTACATTCTGGATAATTACAGTGCTGACTGCTGGAATTTGCACACCAATACTACGACTGGTCATCCACTGAGTGGCAATAGGTGGTATTTTCAAATAAATCACATTTTATGCTCCATCGGACAGATGGCTATTGGCGTATGCCGCGTGAAACGTATGAAAGCCAACACACTGATCGTCAGAAGAATCAAGGCTAGAGGAGGGAGCGCTATGGTCTGGGGAACGTTTTTCTGGCACTCCCTGGGTGATATCGTCATTCTAGAAGACACACTAGATCAACACAAGTACGCATCTATCGTTGGGGCCATGTCCACCCGTATATGCAGTTTCTATTTCCTCGGCACAATGGCATGTACCAGCAGGACAATACAACATGTTACTCAGCGCAGTGCACGTACGTGGTCGAAAGAGCACCAGAATGAGTTTACCATCCTTCCCTGGCCACCTAACTCCGCGGATTTAAACTCAATCGCGAATGGGATCACCTCGGTAGGTCTGTTCGCTCAGCTGAGAAACCTTGCACAGTTGGCCATTAGAGTGGTGTCTGCATGGCTCTGCATCCCTGTCGATATCTTCCAGAGCCTCACTGACTCTATTCCTGCAAGTCTCACGGTGGTCCGCGCTGGAAAGGTGGTTATTAAGGCGTTTGACAGGTGGTCACATTAACGTGGCTGGGCAGCGTATTACGTCCCTCATCACGGTTTCTGCTACCTTCGGTCTACTCTCAGTAGTGACTGTAGGCATTTTGAATCGGTTTTCGTTAATAGACAGATGGATACACGATGAAGGTATGTGTGTTGTCACCGCCAGACACCACACTTGCTAGGGGGTAGCCTTTAAATCGGCCGCGGTCCGCTAGTATACGTCGGACCCGCGTGCCGCCACTATCAGTGATTGCAGACCGAGCGTCGCCACACGGCAGGTCTAGTCTAGAGAGACTCCCTAGCACTCGCCCCAGTTGTACAGCCGATTTTGCTAGCGATGGTTCACTGTCTACATATGCTCTCATTTGCAGAGACGACAGTTTAGCATAGCCTTCAGCTACGTCATTTGCTACGACCTAGCAAGGCGCCATATTCAGTTACTACGAATGTATTCTGAACAGATAATATTGTGAATCATGTACCGTCAAGAGCGACGTTCATCATTAATGGATTAAAGTTAAGTATCAAACTAATTACGTCCGCTTCCTGAATTCTAATTCCTTGTCATGTTCCAGACCTCACGTCAGTATAGTTCTTGCCTCCTCACGCCAGCCTGCGTGAGCTAAAACGCCTGCATTTCGGCATCCACTAGTAACACGGTGTTGGCTCTTCTGCCAACACAACAGTTTTTTTTTGTCACCAGTCTACTGACTGGTTTGATGCGGCCCGCCACGAATTCCTTTCCTGTGCTAACCTCTTCATCTCAGAGTAGCACTTGCAACCTACGTCCTCAATTATTTGCTTGACGTATTCCAATCTCTGTCTTCCTCTACAGTTTTTGCCCTCTACAGCTCCCTCTAGTACCATGGAAGTCATTCCCTCATGTCTTAGCAGATGTCCTATCATCCTGTCCCTTCTCCTTATCAGTGTTTTCCACATATTCCTTTCCTCTCCGATTCTGCATAGAACCTCCTCATTCCTTACCTTATCAGTCCACCTAATTTTCAACATTCGTCTATAGCACCACATCTCAAATGCTTCGATTCTCTTCTGTTCCGGTTTTCCCACAGTCCATGTTTCACTACCAAACAATTCAGTACTCCAGACGTACATCCTCAGAAATTTCTTCCTCAAATTATGGCCGGTATTTGATATTAGTAGACTTCTCTTGGCCAGAAATGCCTTTTTTGCCATAGCGAGTCTGCTTTTGATGTCCTCCTTGCTCCGTCCGTCATTGGTTATTTTACTGCCTAGGTAGCAGAACTCCTTAACTTCATTGACTTCGTGACCATCAATCCTGATGTTAAGTTTCTCGCTGTTCTCATTTCTACTACTTCTCATTACCTTCGTCTTTCTCCGATTTACTCTCAAACCATACTGTGTACTCATTAGACTGTTCATTCCGTTCAGCAGATCATTTAATTCTTCTTCACTATCATTCAGGATAGCAATGTCATCAGCGAATCGTATCATTGATATCCTTTCACCTTGTATTTTAATTCCACTCCTGAACCTTTCTTTTATTTCCATCATTGCTTCCTCGATGTACAGATTGAAGAGTAGGGGCGAAAGGCTACAGCCTTGTCTTACACCCTTCTTAATACGAGCACTTCGTTCTTGATCGTCCACTCTCATTATTCCCTCTGGGTTCTTGTACATATTGTATATGACCCGTCTCTCCCTATAGCTTACCCTTACTTTTTTCAGAATCTCGAACAGCTTGCAGTATTTTATATTGTCGAACGCTTTTTCCAGGTCGACAAATCCTATGAAAGTGTCTTGATTTTTCTTTAGCCTTGCTTTCATTATTAGCCGTAACGTCAGAATTGTTTTCTTTTCCATTCTTCTGCATACTGTTGCCAGAACACAACAGTATGTGTACATAATTCCTAAATATTTCGTGCAAATGGGCTGAACTATGATGAATTAAATGCCCCTACTACTGTGAATGTCTGTGTAATTAGTTGAGTGTGTGCTATGGCTGACTCCAAATGCCTCTCTTTGGTCATCTCTGTTGAACATATAAAAAGGTATCTTCGTGACTATTTTGTTTGTGTACGTTTGCTGTTTTTCGCGCCTGTTGCGCACAGTAAATTGTGTGAGCTGTCAAGCACGATAACGAAAAAAATCGCAACACCAAGAAGTTGTGCGACATAAACGAAAGTTAGTATGCGTGTTTCTACACGTGAAAGACGATGTCTATTCAAATTTCGCACCAGTCGCATAAGAGTGGCAGTAGTAGCATCACTTCGAAGGTGCAAATCAGGTTTGCTATAACGGTCGTTAGCACTGGTTACCATTGAGATTGGACGCGGTGAGTTGATGACAGTCAAGAATGCCTTTAAGGCGACAAAGACGCCATTATTAACACCCCACTGAGTTGGGACGAGGTCGTGTAAGAGGGGTACGACAAACTGGATGTTTCTCCAACGCTACTGGAGAAAGACTTGGCAAGAATGTAGCCACTGCACATGACTGCTGGCAGCGGTTGTCACGGGAATGTGCGGTCGCAAGAAGACCGGACTTCGGTCGGCCACGTGGCACTACCGAGAGGGAAGACCGTCGGGTTTGGCGTATGGCTCTGGCGCGTCGTACTGCATCTACAGCAGCAATCTGAGCAGCAGTTGGCTTCATAGTGACACAAGGAACTGCTGCAAATCGATTACTTCAAGCAGAGCTCCGAGCCAAACGTCCTGTAGCGTGCTTTCCACTGAACCCAAACCACCGCCATTTGGGACTTCGTATGTATCAATCGAGAGCTGACTGGAGGGCAGGTTGTGTTTCCTGCCTCGGTGCCGGTGTGTCGGCTAGAAGGAGGCCAGTTGAGGGCTTGAAACCAACCTGTCTGCGTGCTAGACACACTGGACCAACGACTGGAATTATGGTATGAGGTGCGATTTCGTCTGACAGCAGGAGCTCTCTCGTGTTTATCCCACCTATCCTGACTGCAAATTTGTACATCATTCTGGTGATTCGACCTGGTTTGCTGCCAGTAATGAACTAAATTTCAAGCGATGTTTTCCAACAGGATAATGCTCGCCCACGTACCGGTGTTGTAACCCAAGATGCTCTACAGTGTGTCGACATGTCACCTCGGTCTGCTCGATCACCAGATCTGCCTCCAGTAGACCACATATGGGACATAATCAGACAACAACTCCAGCATCATACCGTCTCTGTACTGACCGAGTAAGTGCAACAGGCACGGAACTCCATACCACAAACTGACATCTGGCACATGTACAACACAATGCATGCACGTTTGCGTGCTTGCATTCAGTATTCTGGCGGTTACACGGATATTAAGGCAGCAGCATTTCACATTTTCAGTGGGTTATCTCGCGCTTACATTAACGTGAGATCTGCCAGTCACTTACATATGTTACCCAGACAAATGAATCTCTCAGATTTCATTACTCTACATTAATTATTTTCGGGTGTTCCGATTTTTTCCGGCAGTGTATGTGTGAGTGGACTACAAGAAAATTGCAAGTAAATTTTCAAATTAATGACTAACTGTATATAAAGATCGTTCATTAATGCCACAATTGAGCATGTTGATATATTATAGGAAAGACAGCCGAACCATGCAGCACCTCACACACCCAAAACATGACGAATAAATGCCATAGTACACGAAAAACCCTCTTGAGAATGGTCATCATTCCCAGAAACACGTGTCAGAAACATAAATAAAACGAAAATCGTGACTGGAATTAAAAAATGTTATTTTATAAACAAATCCATTTTAAAGAAGTCTACTAAATACTCATTTTACTAAGGTTTGAAGCTTCTCTTTTCTTTCTTCCGTGTTTGCTGGGTGGTTTTGGAAATCAGCCTTATGCAAACACAATTAGTTTATTTTTTTATATTTACCCAGACATGTTTCGACACGAATGTGTTATCTTCTGTGGGTCAAATTTTTATTACTTAAAATTACATCGCTAACTGAAATGCATTATTATACATCGATTTTAGTGCTCGTTTTCGTCGACTTTTTGACAGCATGTTATCTGCAAAATTTTCCGTCCTGTTTCGTGTCCCTGGTTGGTGTCTCAATCAGCTGCTGTTTAGAGCATTGCCTTCACTCAGTTTATCACAAATTTCCGCTCACTACTTCACCTCACCTGCACTTACACTAAATGTGGCGAAATGTGATTTGCTCAGACACTTCTGACAACATACTCTAAATTTCGGCAGCATGCCTGTTTCTCATACGTCGAAAGGAGACACCTGCATTTGATTTACCAAGATTTCAAATAAAAGAAGTTATCTTTCAGAACGATCGTTTTCAGATTGAAACAAACTGATAGAAAGCCTCCAACGACATAGAACATGTAAGTCTTCGCAAAGTGTCACGTACAAAGTAATTCCTAGCTTTCCCATACGGATGTAATATGAAATATATTTACAATCACAGTCGCTCAAATCCTGAATACATTCCAGATCTGTATAATAGGATACCGACTTGTCTTGAAAACCTGAAAAATCTAGAATTCCTGGGGAAACTGAATTTATTGGAAACGTCTGGAAGATCCCAGGGAACTCTGACTTAGGGAATTCTGATCGACTATAAGGGGAGTTGAATTGTTCGTTGACTGAGTTTTGATTCGGAAACAACCGGTTGTGAAGGAAGGGGCACCGAGTTGATGTAGTTTATTGCTCGATAGCTGCTTCTGGCGCATTTGCTGTCCTTGTGTATCTTTGTTATTTCCCATTGCACGGTCGTCAATGCAACAGTGTATGTGCGTGTGAGAATTTATCACGTAGTTGCGAATTCGTCATTTAAATAAAAGTAAAAGTAGCTTTTTTAAATTAAATAACAAATTGAAATAAGGATGCATTATCAAACACGCATACTATGTAGATCAGCACTGACTATTCATGCTTCGGTTTTCTCTCTCTCTCCCTCTCTCTCTCTCTTTCTCTTTTTAACACAACTGTAAATTGAAAGCAGTGCTTGCTCGCTTTCTCAGAGTATCATGTATAAAGTCTGAAGTGACCTCAGATCCTCCCGTTTGAAACTTGTGCCTTTGCTAACAATGTCTTCCGATTCTACATTGCAGAGACAATAGTTCGAAGCGTATTCCTGCGAGAATTTCTCGTATATGGAGTTGTAGCAGAATAAACGCCTCCGTCACCTTGTGGCTAGCGTCGCTGGCTATTAACTCGGAGATCGAGGAATCCAGTTCAAATTTTTCTAAGCTCTGTAACAGTGTTCACTCAGAGTAGTGAAACCATCTGAGAAACCGCTTGAATTAAGGAAAAACTGACACACATGCCGCATGAGAAGTGCGTCAATTAGGAATGCTTGTAACAGGCGGGCAGCGACACGACCTTTGTTGTTCTATCGCGGAATAAGAACTCGTAAGTGACGTGACACCTCGATAACTGTATTTGCGGCCATGAAAACTAGTAACGTAATACTAGTTTTCACAGAAACCAAAGACTGGTTCAGGGAAATTTGGAATTTCAACCTGGAAAAGCCTGGGGATCCCAGGAAAATCATTTGATCAAACGAAGTAGCTACCCCGTACGAAGACATCGAATTATCTTCCGTAAAAAGAAATTAATTTTTTTTGGTAGATGGTCGAGACGAAAAGCACTGCTCAGGATATTTTTGAAGAAAATTGTCTAGCTTGGCGGCTACAGAGAGGTTCCACAGACACGTAAATGATATGTTTGTAATGCTCGACATGGAGGCAAGGCAGCGCTGTAACGTATCAGTACTCAGTACGCGACTTTAACAGCGGAGGATCGGTGTTGGGGAATCTTTGGCTCCGTATGAGTCTGTCCACAGCTGTGGTCAGCCGCTCACAGTCGCTGATAAGGAGGCAACGGTTAGCAGTTATATATGGGCCTAGACGCGGAGTCGTGACCTTCCCAGAGAGCGCAGCAGGCTGCTCTACGCAGTTACAGAAGCAGGTCACAAGTGTTGAAGTGATACGGCGGCCACGTCTCTAACCGCCCGCCTTACCAAGTATAGCTGCAGAAAGCTCTGTAGACGGCCTTGTGAAGTCTTGCTTTTACTCGCCGTAAAAAGTCAGTTGTCAGCTGTCCGTCTAAATTGGGATATGGTAACAATTGTAAGTCAAATTAAAACTGTGTGCCGGACCGAGACTCGAACTTGCAGAACTAACACTCCTGAAAAAAAGAATCTTTTCTTCCCGGAGTGCTAGTTCTGCAAAGTTCGCAGAAGAGCTTCTGTGAAGTTTGGGACCTTTGCCTTTCGCGGGCAAGTGCTCTACCAACTGAGCTACCCAAGCATGACTCACGGCCCGTCCTCACAGCTTTAATTCCGCCAGTACCTCGTCTCTTATCTTCCAAACTTCACAGAAGCTCTTCTGCGAACTTTTCAGAACTAGCACTCCGGGAAGAAAAGATTCTTTTTTGCAGGAGTGCTGGTTCTGCAAGTTCGAGTCTCGGTCCGGCACACAGTTTTAATTTGACTTACAATTGCTACCAGCTGAGACGGACAGCTCACAATTCTAATCTGCCAGGAAGTTTCATATCAGCACACACACACACAGCTACAGAGTGAAAATCTCATTCTGGAAACATCCCCTAGGCTGTGGCTAAGCCATGTGTCCGCAGTATCCTTTCTTCCCGGAGTGCTAGTTCTGCATGGTTCGCAGGAGAACTTCTGTGAAGTTTGGAAGGTAGGAGACGAGGTACTGGCGGAATTAAAGCTGTGAGGACGGGTTGTGAGTCGTGCTTGGGTAGATCAGTTGGTAGAGCATTTGCCCGCGAAAGGCAAAGGTCCCGAGTTCGAGTCTCGGTCTGGCATACAGTTTTAATCTGCCAGAGAGTTTCATATCAGCGGACACTCCGCTGCAGAGTGAAAATCTCATTCTGGAATTGATTTGGTTGGCAGAAGAGCCAACACCGTGTTACTAGAGGAGGCCGAAAGGCACGCGTTTTAGCTCACGCAGGCTGGCGTGAGGTCTGGAACAGGACAAGGAAATTAGAATTTAGAAAAACTGACGTAGCTGGTGGAATACTTAACTTTAAACCATTAATGGTGAACGTCGGTTTGGACGGTACATGATTCACAATATCTATAGTAACTGATAATGGCGCCTTGCTAGGTCGTAGAAAATGACGTAGCTGAAGGCTATGCTAAACTATCGTCTCGGCAAATGAGAGCGTATTTTGTCAGTGAACCATCGCTAGCAAAGTCGGTTGTACAACTGGGGCGAATGCTAGGAAGTCTCTCTAGACCTGCCGTGTGGCGGCGCTCTGTCTGCAATCACTGATATTGGCGACACGCGGGTCCGACGTATACTAACGGACCGCGGCCGATTTAAAGGCTACCACCTAGCAAGTGTGGCGTCTGGCGGTGACACCACAGTAATTGTAAGTCAGTTCGCTGGGCACTAGATTGGTCACCCCCTTAAAAGAAATTTCCAAAAATTCTCCAAACAATCTTAAAAAATCCTTTAAAAATTTATTTTTGAAAATAAATGAAACTTTTGCATGCCGCATTAGCTGCATAGACGTTTCTTTACTACGCAACACAAACAGGTCCCGTAGATAGAATTGCGTCCTCAGGTGATAATAAGTTTTCACTTCGTAAGGCTAGATGGGACGTTGGGATATCGTACATTGCCCGGCCATGTTCCTAGTTGCATTACGTGTTCCCAAGGCCAAAGAAGGGTACGTCCACCATTGCCGAACTGTCCGGCTATGTTTCTAGCTGCATTACGTGTTCCCAAGGCCAAAGTAGGGTACGTCCACCATTGCCGAACATAATCGTTTTGGTTGTCAAGTGCTATTGTGTGGAAGGTGTAATGTTGTATAGGCAGACTGAACTCAAAAATCTTCCAACACGGTACATTCACCTATCAGCGCTATTGTGACACTGTACTCGTTCTCCAGGTGCGTGAATTTACATCTTCATCTACATCCGTACTCCGCAAGCCAACTGACGGTGTGTGGCAGAGGGTACTTTGAGTACCTCTATCGGTTCTCCCTTCTATACCAGTCTCGTATTGTTCGTGGAAAGAAAGATTGTCGGTATGCCTCTGTGTGGGCACTAATCTCTCTGATTTTATCCTCGTGGTCTCTTCGGGAGATATACGTAGGAGGGAGCAATATACTGCTTGACTCCTCGGTGAAGGTATGTTCTCGAAACTTCAACAAAAGCCCGTACCGAGCTACTGAGCGTCTCTCCTGCAGAGTCTTCCACTGGAGTTTGTCTATCATCTCCGTAACGCTTTCGCGATTACTAAATGATCCTGTAACGAAGCGCGCTGCTCTCCATTGGATCTTCTCTATCTCTTTTATAAACCCTGTCTGGTACGGATCCCACACTGCTGAGCAATATACAAGCAGTGGGCGAACAAGTGTACTGTAACCTACCCTGACTTCATTTTTACGGATGATAAAGAGTGATCGCATCGAACTGTGCACGTGGAGAAGCTCTTGAAATCAGTGGACTGGCCTGCCAGTTTCTAAGACTTAAATCCAATTGAGCTCGTGCGGGACGCATTGCACGTCCGCAAGCACCAACGACCATCCACCTCGCTGATGGAGCAATGGAACGCCCTGCCCTCTGGAAATCCACATCAGTCTATAGTCAGCAAGGGAGCACGTTGCAGAGGATGTACTGCCGTCTATGACGTTCACACATCCTATTAAGAACCACGTCGAGCCTTTTGTAATGTCCAGCGGACCGTCATAAATCGTGGTGACTTCACTGTAATTATTGTGTTTGAACAAAAGCGTCAATACCATTCGTCTCATTGCATATTTCTTTCAGTTACGTTTTATACTATACTGCAGCAGTTCTTTTCTGTGTATGGTCCGAGTCTCGGCAAGCTATGTTACTTGACGGTGAGACATCACGCGGAATTTGAAACTTCCTGGCAGATTAAAACTGTGTGCCGGACCGAGAATCGAACTCGGAACCTTTGCCTTTCTGGAGCAAGTTCTCTACCAACTGAGCTACCCAAACACGACTCACGACCCCTACTCACAATTTTACTTCCGCCAGTACCTCGTCTTCTACCTTCCAAATGTCACAGAAGTTCTCCTGCGAAACCTGCGGGACGAGCACAACTGGAAGAAAGAATGTTGCGGAGACATGGCTCAGGCACACCCTGGGGGATGTTTCCAGAATGATATTTTCACTCTGCAGTGGAGTATGCGCTGATTTGTAAGTTCCTGGCAGATTAAAACTGTGTGCCGTGCCGAGACTCGAAGTCGGGACCTTTGCCTGTAGCCCTGTTGGTAGAGCACTTGCCCGTGAAAGGCAAAGGTCCGGAGGTCGGATCTCGGTCCGGCATACGAAAAAAGCGTACCAAATTCAGAAGAACGCAAAATCCCCAAGACTGGCTAAGTTTCACGGAAGCTCGAAATTTAGTGCGGACATCAATGCGGGATGCTTTTAATAGTTTCCACAGCGAAACATTGTCTCAAAATATGGTAGAAAACGCAAAGAGATTCTGGTCGATTGTAAAGTACACCAGTGGCAAAAAACAGTCAATACCGTCACTGCACGATAGCGATGGAAATGTTACCGACGTTGGTGCCACTAAAGCGGAGTTACTAAATACAGTTTTTCGTAATTCCTTCACGAAAGAAGACGAAGTAAATATTCCAGAATTCGAAACCAGAACAACTGTTAGCATGAGTGACGTAAAAGTAGATATCTTAGGTGTTGTGAAACAACTCAAATCACTTAAGAAAGGCAAGTCTTCCGGTCCAGATGGTATACCAACCAGGTTCCTCTCAGAGTAAGCAGACACAATAGCGCCTTTCTTAGCAGTCATATACAACCGCTCACTTGACGAAAAGTCTGTACCTAAAGACTGGAAAGTAGCACAGGTCACACCAATATTCAAGGAAGGAAATAGGAGTGACCCATTGAATTACAGACCCATGTCACTGATCTCAATTTGCAGTAGGATTTTGGAGCATATACTTTACTCGAACATTATGAATCGCCTTGAAGAAAATGATTTATTGATACATACCCAACACGGATTCATAAAATATCGTTCTTGTTCAAGACAGCTAGCTCTTCATTCCCATGAAGTAATGAGTGCTGTCGACAAGGGATCTCAGATCGATTCCATATTCCTAGATTTCCAGAAGGCTTTTGAAACCGTTCCTCACAAGCGACTATTAATCAAATTACGTGCATATCAAGTATCGTCACAGTTGTGTGACTGGATTCATGATTTCCTCTCAGAGAGGTCACAGTTCGTAGTGATAGACGGTAAATCATCGAGTAGAACAGAAGTGATATCTAGCGTTCCGCAAGGTAGTGTCATAGGCCCTCTGCTGTTCCTGATTTATATAAATGATGTAGGTGACAATCTGAGCAGCCCCCTTAGACTGTTTGCAGATGACGCTGTAATTTACCGTCTAGTAAAATTATGAGACTATCAATTCCAATTATAAAATGATCTAGAGATAATTTCTGTATGGTGCGAAAAGTGACAATTAGCACTAAACAAAGAAAAGTGCAACGTCATTCACATGGGTACTAAAAGAAATCCGATAAATTTAGGGTATACGATAAATCGCACAAATCTAAGGGCTGTCAATTCGACTAAATACCTAGGAATTACAATTACGAGCAACTTAAGTTGGAAAGACCACATTGATAATATTGTGGGGAAGGCGAAACAAAGACTGCGCTTTGTTGGCAGAGCACTTAGAAGATGCGACAAACCCACTAAAGAGACAGCCTACATTACACTTGTCCGTCCTCTGCTGGAATACTGCTGCGCGGTATGGGATCCTTACCAGGTAGGATTGACGGAGGACATCGAAAAAGTGCAAAGAAGGGCAGCTCGTTTCGTGTTATCGCGCAGTCGGGGTGAGAGTGTCAATGATATGATGCGCGAGTTGGGGTGGCAGTCACTGAAGCAAAGGCGGTTTTCTTTGCGGCACCCACCTACGTATGGAGAAATGATCGTCATAATAAAATAAGAGAAATCAGAGCTCGAACGGGAAGGTTTAAGTGTTCTTTTTTCCCATGCACCATTCGAGAGTGGAATGGTAGAGAAGTACTATGAAAATGGTTCGATGAACCCTCTGCCAGGCACTTAAGTGTGAATTGCAGAGTAGACGTACTGTTTTAATTTGCCAGGAAGTTTCAAATCAGCTCACACTCCGCTGCAGAGTGAAAATTTCATTCTGGATCACGCGGAAGTTACTTCCGTCCTTCAGCTTTGCACACCAGCATATGTTTTCATAAGCCAATTTCGTTCTTAAACATTTATTTGCTAATTGTAAATCACCCTGAGCTTTTCAGAACATCAGCAGCCATTAGTCACCCGAGAAACCTTCCCCCAGCTACAGACAGGGAAGAACAATGGCAAGATTTTGGCACGATTCCAGAGACGGGGCATTGAATTACGATCTCATTAGCGGGATATTTCACGAACCGGCAAATGCGGGATCGGCTAGATACGTTTCGTGGCCTTTGCTGCGGATGCCTCGGCATTGTCTCCACAAGACTGTCGGTTGGATCGTGCGCCAGCAGAGGTCCGCGGTCCACTGCTGACGCCAGCAGCTCTAGCAGCCAGCGCTGGTAAGCGAAGGTCGCACTCGCGCATGCGCACCAGTACACTGTTTGTATACAACGGCGTGCATTGTGTGAGTTCATTCGCTGGGGCGCTGGAAAGTCCATTACGATTGCTTTTAATCCGGCGGCACGGAGCTAATTCAAAAATGGCTCTGAGCACTATGCGACTTAACTTCTGAGGTCATCAGTCGCCTAGAACCTAGAACTAATTAAACCTAACTAACATCCATACCCGAGGCAGGATTCGAACCTGCGACCGTAGCGGTCGCTCGGTTCCAGACCGTAGCGCCTAGAACCGCACGGCCACTCCGGCCGGCATGGAGCTAATTTCGATGTTAATTACATCATTCTTAATTCTAGATTCATTGTACCGCTCCACAAAAAAGTATTTCATTGATACCACTAGTGTTCTTAAACGTTCGTGATACTAAATACGATTTTGTCAAGTGATAAGTTCAAGTTGAGACACAAGACGCGTTGTTAAAATATTTCAAGAAACAACTAATTTTGCTTAAAATTTAATGCCACTTTATTGCCAGAAGCCTGCCGTGGTGGCCGAGCGGTTCTAGGCGCTACAGTCTTGAACCGCGCGACCGCTACGGTCACAGGTTCGAATCCTGCCTCGGGCATGGATGTGTGTGATGTCCTTAGGTTAGTTAGGCTTAAGTAGTCCTAAGTTCTAGGGGACTGATGACCTGAGAAGTTAAGTCTCATAGTGCTCAGAGCCATTTTGAACCATTTTTATTGCCAGAAGACCACAGTGAACACTTCAAACGCTACGACTGAGAGTAACGGTACGAAGACGCAAAGAGGAACTGATAATAGGATCAAGGTGAAAATAAGAATGTAAGACCGACAGAGCAGTGGTCGGATTAAAAAAGGCAGGGATGTGATCTTTCTCCTCTACTGTTCAAGTGGTTTACCTAAGAAGCAATAAAGAGAATTTTAAAAAAAGGTTCAGAAGTGAGATTACAATCAACAAACATTAAAAAAATGGCTCTGAGCACTATGGGACTTAACTACTGAGGTCATCAGTCCCTTAGAACTTAGAACTACTTAAACCTAACTAACCTAAGGACATCACACACATCCATGCCCGAGGCAGGATTCGAACCTGCGACCGTAGCGGACACGCGATTCCAAATTGACGCGCTTAGAACCGCACGGTCACACCGGCCGGCCCCAACAAACATTCCTCATTAATTTGCAGTCCAGTTAACTTCATTAAACTCAATAGCTCACTACAGGCCTGTAGATATATTCGTTACCGACAAGGGCAATCAGGAACCAATGTGACTTACAGTTCTACTGTAGCTTTTTCTTTACTGAAATCGTAGAGGAAAATAAGCTTTTGCTGGTCTAAGACACCGTTAACAATTGTGCCACACAGCACTTAACGGATAATGTGTTGTTCTGTTAAGTCATCTACTGTACTGGTACGTAACTCTTAGGACTTACAGGATATAGAACCAGTTGTGAAGACTTTTAGTCAAATAGATTTCTGCACGTGGCTGTCGACGAGAAGAAATCGTCAGATGTAAATACAGTTTCGGGCCTAGTCCACGGGAGCGTTGCCGGACCACTACTAACTACTCTGTCTCTATATCTCTTGACACACACACACACACACACACACACACACACACACACAAACGACGTGCGCACGCACTTAGCTGTACAGTTTTAACATAAAACCAAAATGTCTGCTCAACTAACTGACTGTTTGTGAACAAGGAATGGCCTTAGCAAAATGCTGTGCGTCGGACGTGAATGCTCTTTGATCTCTGCGACAGTGGCCTCCTTGCCGCTTTGTATAACACTGATATACTGACCTCGGAAACAAAGTCAAACAAAACCAGACGTAAACACTGAAACAAGTCTCACTTCATGTTTAAACAGTTATTAATCGAACGCGCAAGTACCAAACTGTATGTGTAATTTCAGAACTCAGATGAAAGTACGCGAAGTAAAGTATTTCTCCCATAAAAGTAAATTGGCGTTAAGGTTATCCAGGCACCTGTGGCATGTATTTTCTTTCCAATTCCATTCGCTCAGTTAATCCGATAGCAGTACACAGAAAAATAAATGATGGTAGTGACTCGTGTCCGAACTCCGTATTTATTTATTCTAGTCAATTCCCCTGATAACAATTGACCATTACAGAACATATTGCATTTATGTAGGCCATCATTACAATAATTTTTACAGTGCTTTCTTATATGCTGAACTGAGATAACAGTATCTATAATATTACTTTACCCTTATTTGTGTTCGTTATTTCAATCTGTTTAAATTAATTCTATTACTATCCTTGTCACCTGGCGCTATTACTGCCATTATAACAACTGTGACTGCAACTGTGTATACAAAAACAACAATCATTTGTATTACAAGAGCTAGTAGTGTATATTACTAATATCACAACATTGGATTTTTACAGCAACTATTGCTACTAAACAGTATGTTACCAACACTAAAACCAATTCTATTCTTGTACTACGATTTCGTTTGATCACAGTTATGGCACAACCTGACTAAAACGATCAAGGAATACTTTTGAATGCATTACGGGAACAGCAGTGATCAATGTCTTATAAATAATTACTATTAAAAACAGTCTTGATCACGATTTATTTAACAAGGTGACCGGTTTCGACCACTACTGTGATCATCTTCAGACCATTGAGTAGGAACCTCTTTCTGTTGGAGATTCTCCAACAGAAAGAGATTCCTACTCAATGGTCTGAAGATGACCACAGTAGTGGTCGAAACCGGTCACCTTGTTAAATAAATCGTGATCAAGACTGTTTTTAATAGTAATTACTGATCAAGGAATAGTCATCTGATATGGAGGGAAGTGTGGGGGGGGGGGGGGGAGGTGGGAAGGGGTAAAAATTGTTGAGGGAGGTCGAGAAGTGAATAAGCAGATTAAAATGGATGTAAGCATTCGAGCGATGTGATGGTCTTCACAAGTTTACCACTAATGGTATAATATGCTAAAATAGAGCTCTTCTCTTATTCTTTCTAACGTTAGAAAATCATTCAGCGTTGACTTCGGTCAAGACCGTCACCACAACTGAGTGATATAAGTAAGATTTCGAACATAGCTCGCCACCAGTGACTATTTCCGTGTCTGCATCAACTGGAACGCATGACGCGCATATAAATGTTAGAGTGCATAAATGGCATTTACGGCGTGAAAACCTTCATTATTTTCACATTTCTACGTTTGTCTTTTTTCCATTTGTGCCTTTGCGAGTTCTGCAATGAGACTCAAGGCAATGTTTGGTCCGCAGAGCACAGTTAGACTGCGTTGTTTCGTATCGTTACCCACATTATGTCTTCGCTATACGAGGTGTGTTCAAAAAATTCCGGATCATTCGTAATTTCGCGCCAATGGTGTGTTGGAGGGAAATGCGGTTGGTATTCCTGCGCACACCTGTGTTTAATGTGTAACTGACAGAAGTTGTTGTATGTATGTTAGTTATTGTTCACTGCTGCATTGAGTAGAACGTTAAGTCTCACAGTTTGCGAATTTCGAGATGGCGGAGCTAGAGGAGCAACGCGACTGCATTAAATTTTGCGTGGGGCTCAAGAAAATCTTTACAGAGACACACAAAATGTTGCAGGAAGCCTAAGGTGATGAGTGCTTAAGCCGTACTCGGAGTTAAGAAAGGTTCACGCGATTTAAAAATGGCCGACGGAAGTTAAAGATGACCCTCGTTCAGAAGGCCCTTCGACGTCTGCCGATGACGCTCATGTTAGGAACGTTAACGAAATTGTACATGCCAATCGAAGACTGTCCGAGAGATTGCAGAAGAATGTAACATTTCAGTTGTATCATGTCATGATATCCTGACACAGAATATTGGAATGTATCGTGTTGCCGCCAAGTTCGCCCCACGAATACCAGGAAGACCTTCGCCTTGCAATCTGTGATGAGCTTTAGGATCGCGCAAATGAGAACGATGTGTTCCTTTAGAGCAGGGGTCTCCAAACTGCGGCCCGCGGGCCGAAACCGGCCCGCGAGAGCCGGCAAACCGGCCCGCGTTAGCTGGCCGGGCATCCCCGTATCCGGCCCGCCAAATATTTGAGGTGGTACCTATACTGCCAATAATTGAGTTTCGAGGCCTATCGCGACCAATACACCGCGACATTGTCGGATTTTGAGATTTCGTTAACTTTGTAGGACGCTTTCGTGAAGAATGTGTAGTGACATACTTTTTTGTCGGTGAAATTCGCCAGAATAAAATACGCCAGAATTTCGGTCAGGTACGTCCACCAATCAAAATTATGTAATTAAATAAAAATCGTAGTTCGTTTCAATGCTAGCATTCCCACAATGTTAGATTTTTGCGATTTCATCTTTCCTTTAGCCTTACATTACGGTGATCATGGAGTGCTAGGGTGCTTTAATCCCACTACGTAGATCTTGGCCCTTATGACTTCGTGGAGAAGTCAATGTGGCCCGCGGACTAAAAAGTTTGGAGACCCCTGCTTTAGAGAATCATAACTGGTGATGAGGCGCAGGTCTACGGTTACGATGTTGAGACCAAGATTCAGTCTTGACAATGAGTTGGGAAAGTTTCTTCAACACCAAAAGAAGCTCGTAAGGTCAGATCAAATGTCAAAGCCATTCTGATAGTTTTCTTTGACTTTGAAAGATTGTCGGCCGGTGTGGCCGTGCGGTTCTAGGCGCTTCAGTCTGGAACCGCGTGACCGCTACGGTCGCAGGTTCGAATCCTGCCTGGGGCATGGATGTGTGTGATGTCCTTAGGTTAGTTAGGTTTAAGTAGTTCTAAGTTCTAGGGGACTGAAGACCTGAGATGTTGTCTCATAGTGCTCAGAGCCATTTGAACCATTTGAACTTTGAAAGATTAGTTCATCATGAATTCGTGCCAGAGAGACAAAATGTTAATCGATCGTACTATCGGAATGTGCTGTGACGCCTGCGAGAAAGTGTGAGGAGGAAACGGCCTGAAATGCGGCGAGACAATTTATGGGTCTTGCGTCACGATAATGCACCCTCACATTCATCCCTGTTGGTGCGTGACCATTGTACAAAAAACGAAATCACTGTGCTGCCTCATCCTCCGTACTCTCCAGACATGGCCCCTGTGGAATTTTTTTATTTCCCCGTTGAAAGGACGAACATGTGCTAATAGAATAGATAAAAGAAAATTCGCAGATGGCGCTTCGCGCGATCCAGCAAAAGGCGTACCAAGACTGCTTCCGGAAGTGGAAAAAGCGTTGGGAGCGGTGGATCGGTTATGAAGGAGAGAATTTTGAAGGAGACCCTGCACAATAAGTGGAAGGTAAGCGAAAAAAAAATTTTGTGGACAAATTTCCCGAATTTTAAAGACAGACCTCGTAGACTGACAAATACACACACATGACTTTTCTATTAACAGACTGCATTGTTCCTCCGGTGTCTCTGCACATCTTGTACCTGATCTGACATGCTATCGGGACCAAAAACGTGTGGTTGCCTCCAGACCACATACCTATCTTTCACTGACCCCTTCTTGTTCTTCTCTGGTAGGCCTGCTCATGTGCCCACCACACTTCACTGCGGCCAAGTCAGCGTAGTGCTGTAGGGGATCCGTTTCTCGTTCCCTATGCTCGTTCAAAGGTCTTTGCTGTGGTGCCTGTTGACTATAGCTACGCCTTACCTTTTCTGAGACAGCATCGGCTAGAAGGTTCAGAACATCAAAGCGATCCGTAGGAAGGCTGATAACGAATGTGGTAAGAGTAGCAGATAGCGGAGCGTCCAACCCGATAGCAAAAGAAATAAGGCCGCTGCAAAAGACCTCGATAGAGAAGCAGACAAAGGTGAAGAAGAAACTCATCCCCCCGGGCGCGATCTCCAAGGAGAAGCGGAGAATTATGGCCGCGGTAGCTGCACGCCGATGACGCAATACGGCAATAAAAAATCTCGCGCTGACACATTCTGCGATTCTTGTTCGCCAACATAATTGCTTCCTTTCTGGATCTTGACGCGCGTTGAATAAAAACAATCACACGCACACACACACACACACACATACACACACACACACACACACACACACACGCACGCACGCACGTTATATAACCGAACGTTAAAGCTTGATACTAGAATCGCGACACTAGCGCTCATTCTTGTTTTATGCACTATTACAGCAGAGCTCCAAGCCGCTGGTAAACTGCGCTGTTGAATGCGGTATCCGCTGAAACTGAATAGAAGGGTTTATGTTGATTTGAAACATGAATTTTACTAAAGGAATCCTATGTCGCACAATTAATTACAACATTAACAAAAATAACGTACCACGTATGTTATTCTTACACTTGCCGTGGATCATGAGTGATACGAAACACTACATTACAGGACACTTTAGCAATCCTTCTCTTCTTACAGGCATTAAGTGAAGAATAACGTTCCATTTTAAGAGCAAGAAATGCAGGAGACATGCTCTGTTGTAAGGTAGGATGTTATATACCTACATAATAATCTGAAGTTTTGTCCGCTACACGTGCAAGGAAACCAGTTTAAGAATGTGAAAACAGGAAACTGGTATGGAATGCAATACCTACACTATTCTATCTCGGTATCTGGTTACACTAAAAAAAGACTACGCAATTCAAGAAATAAATGCCGAATAAAGTAAATTCCAGTAGACAGCGTGTTACGAAATGGTATTAATTTTAATTTTGGTCCGCAGAAACCTGTACACAATTGAAGCAACACTCAAACGACGGAGCATCGTATGAAGTCATTGCTCTGTAGGGCTTCACATAAGTTTTCGATAGAGTAGATGACATGTAGATCTTACTGTCTAGGTCCATAGTGTGAAGCTCCTGAAGGTCGTTGAACATATAAAACAATAATACATAATACATTTAAAAAAAACGATAAGCTGATGCCCACTACAAAGATCCTATATGAAATTGGAAGAACATTATCATTTATGAGGCAATAACAAATGTGTCACAAAACATGTGAATGACCATACACGAGGTGTATACGATTATTCTTAGGTTATTGTTGACTCACACCATTACACACACAAAAAATCAATGTATGTGCAGAAGTCAGATTTTCGCAAACACATGCGTTATTTCTACTATCATTAGCACCATTAATTAGGAATCCCTACCATCTTCAACCCTCAGTGGGACAAATATCACCTTCTCTACTTCATCAAACAATATAGTAGTAATAGTAGATGAAAAACTAAATTCGACTGAGTGCGTAACTGCAGTTTGCAAGAAGGCGTCGGCATCTCGCCATGCCCTACGAAAATATAAAAACATGTCCTTGTTGACCTGAAGAAGAAAACTGTACAAACACTTGCGCTTTCTTTTATGTCGTCGTCGGCATTGCAGAGACTTGTATCATGGGAAGCAATGAGAGGATCTTTTTTGGTGGCCGGTATCCTCTTTCTACAATACAACTGCACACATGTATTAACAGGGTTCTTTATTAACATAAACAGAGAGCTACTTATCTTCAAGCAAGTTATCGGTCTTCATGCAACCTCTTTGCCCACCGTTGTGCTGGCGACAGCTTACGCCAGCACACTTTCCATTACTGACTACAGCGATGTTATCCTGCAGGACATTTCTCAGGAAAGCTCACGGCATCTCAAACTGGTCATGAATGCCTGTCTTCGTTATATCTGTGATGTTCGACTCTTTGCTCATACGAGTATTTCACTATCGTGTGCACAGCTATCCTGGCTGCATGCAGACAAGCGCAGAGATTTCCATACCCTCTGTCTTCTCTGCTGTCTTATCAGTGTACACCGTCCTCCACATATCTCATTGATCTTATCGCTCTTGTCTGAACAACATGGCAGAAACACCCGTTCCCATCAGGGCAAAACCTTTCTGTTCCACTACATCGTTCAGCCACTTTTCAGAAGTCCTTCTCAGTAGCAGTAACCTGACTCTGGAATAACCTCCAACATTATAGTATTTGAGAGCCTAATAACATCTGCTTTAGAAGATAGTTAATGACTTACCTTCTAAAGCAACAATAAGGATTACTTTTGTCCCTGTACACACTTGTCACTCTTGTACATCCTTCTTCCAGCCAGATGTTTATTCCCCAATATTCTAAGCTCGTGCAGTCTCCTTAAATTTCTTTTTCCCAGAAAAGATCTACTTTCTAACACATATAAATTCTATTTATGTCTGCCACTATCATTGTTGTCATTATTGTTTATTATTATTACTATCATCACTATTAGTGGCAGCAGCAGCAGCAGCAGTGTTACAAGTTCAAATGGTTCAAATGGCTCTGAGCACTATGCGACTTAACTTCTGAGGTCATCAATCGCCTATAACTTAGAACTAATTAAACCTAACTAACCTAAGGACATCACACACATCCATGCCCGAGGCAGGATTCGAACCTGCGACCGTAGCGGTCGCTCGGCTCCAGACTGTAGCGCCTAGAACCGCACGGCCACTCCGGCCGGCTATTACAAGTACTGCTACTATTAACATTATTAGTTCATAGTCAGTATTATTTACTCACACTGTAACTGTAGACACTCAAATCATTTTAATACTATTTTCAAGTTAAAGCTGTCATTTCTTAGTTAAATCTGAAATAAAAAGGATAATGTATGTTTGAAACCCTGGTACGACGTAAGAGAGCCGGCTGCTGTGGCCAAGCGGTTCTAGGCGTTTCAGTCCGGAACCGCGCGACCGCTACGGTCGCAGGTTCGAATCCTGCCTCGGGCATGGATGTGTGTGATGTCCTTAGGTTAGTTAGGTTTAAGTACACTCCTGGAAATTGAAATAAGAACACCGTGAATTCATTGTCCCAGGAAGGGGAAACTTTATTGACACATTCCTGGGGGTCAGATACATCACATGATCACACTGACAGAACCACAGGCACATAGACACAGGCAACAGAGCATGCACAATGTCGGCACTAGTACAGTGTATATCCACCTTTCGCAGCAATGCAGGCTGCTATTCTCCCATGCCATGGAGACGATTGTAGAGATGCTGGATGTAGTCCTGTGGAACGGCTTGCCATGCCATTTCCACCTGGCGCCTCAGTTGGACCAGCGTTCGTGCTGGACGTGCAGACCGCGTGAGACGACGCTTCATCCAGTCCCAAACACGCTCAATGGGGGACAGATCCGGAGGTCTTGCTGGCCAGGGTAGTTGACTTACACCTTCTAGAGCACGTTGGGTGGCACGGGATACATGCGGACGTGCATTGTCCTGTTGGAACAGCAAGTTCCCTTGCCGGTCTAGGAATGGTAGAACGATGGGTTCGATGACGGTTTGGATGTACCGTGCACTATTCAGTGTCCCCTCCACGATCACCAGCGGTGTACGGCCAGTGTAGGAGATCGCTCCCCACACCATGATGCCGGGTGTTGGCCCTGTGTGCCTCGGTCGTATGCAGTCCTGACTGTGGCGCTCACCTGCACGGCGCCAAACACGCATACGACCATCATTGGCACCAAGTTAGAAGCGACTCTCATCGCTGAAGACGACACGTCTCCATTCGTCCCTCCATTCACGCCTGTCGCGACACCACTGGAGGCGGGCTGCACGATGTTGGGGCGTGAGCGGAAGACGGCCTAACGGTGTGCGGGACCGTAGCCCAGCTTCATGGAGACGGTTGCGAATGGTCCTCGCCGATACCCCAGGAGCAACAGTGTCCCTAATTTGCTGGGAAGTGGCGGTGCGGTCCCCTACGGCACTGCGTAGGGTCCTACGGTCTTGGCGTGCATCCGTGCGTCGCTGCGGTCCGGTCCCAGGTCGACGGGCACGTGCACCTTCCGCCGACCACTGGCGACAACATCGATGTACTGTGGAGACCTCACGCCCCACGTGTTGAGCAATTCGGCGGTACGTCCACCCGGCCTCCCGCATGCCCACTATACGCCCTCGCTCAAAGTTCGTCAACTGCACATACGGTTCACGTCCACGCTGTCGCGGCATGCTACCAGTGTTAAAGACTGCGATGGAGCTCCGTATGCCACGGCAAACTGGCCGACACTGACGGCGGCGGTGCACAAATGCTGCGCAGCTAGCGCCATTCGACGGCCAACACCGCGGTTCCTGGTGTGTCCGCTGTGCCGTGCGTGTGATCATTGCTTGTACAGCCCTCTCGCAGTGTCCGGAGCAAGTATGGTGGGTCTGACACACCGGTGTCAATGTGTTCTTTTTTCCATTTCCAGGAGTGTAGTTCTAAGTTCTAGGGGACTGATGACCACAGATGGTAAGTCCCATAGTGCTCAGAGCCATTTGAACCATTTTTGACCGTAAGAGAGGACCTAATGGCCCTAATCGTAAATTTAATGATATAAATAGTATACGTATCGGTTGGTTCTGCTAAGAACTTCGTCAATGCGGTCGTCATGGCATTAGTTCTAGCGAATACCTTCATTGATCTAAAACCTATTCTATATTTTATGTCTCAGAATTCTAAATGTCGGTTGTGGTGAACTTCCGGGTGGCGAACTTAAATTTCGAACATGGCAGGGCACCTGTGTCTATATGCTACATCTGCATCAGCGGGAACGCACCGTGTACATAGATACGTTAGAGTGTATAACTAGTTGTAAGCTTATTTTCGGAAAGATTACAGGCATTTACGGCGTGAAAGCCTTCATTATTTTCACATTTCTACGTTTATCTTTCTTCTCTTGTGCGCTGACGCGTTTTCCGATGGGACTCGAGGTAGTGGTTTTTACTGCACACCCTTCTCGTGAAACGGTCGTAATGGGTGGCCACCTAGGGGGGTTACTACACTGACTGTTTTATCTCTCAGTTCCAAGACTCACGACAAAGTACAGCAGGAAATAATAAAATAAATGGGGAATAACGGGAAGAATCCCGACAGATCTATGAGTGAAATTAGACAACGGTGACTGCTGCAGGTAAATGTCTAAGGCAGTTCAGGTCTGAAGTCGCTCCACACATGCTGCATTGCATGAACATAAATGCAGGTGCTAGCCGGTCCCGTAGGTGGCACTCTTGTATTTGTCCACGAACGGCGCGTGTTCACTGGTCTCAATACATCACAAGTGGCATTGGTGGTAAGAACAATTTTTTGTGTTGTTGTGAGCATATTGTATCGGAGGTACGTGAATTCGGAAGTGGGCAAATTGTTGGTGCTTGTATGGTTGGTGGTTCCGTAACCGAGGGAATCGAAATGTTTTGTGCGTCAAGAGGCTCTGTATCGAAGAATTATACCGCGTACAGGGAAAGCGGAAAACATCGTTATCCACTAAGTCACAACGAAAAGCGTGTGTTGGGTGATCTTAACGAACGTTCATTGAAGAGGATTGTTACCAAAAATAAGGGGACGACAGCTGCAAAAGTCCCTGTAGAACTGAATGTCGCACTCGCGATCTCTGTCAGCGCCAAAACAAGAGGAAGGGAGCTCCATAAGCAGAGAAATCCAAGGCGAAATGAAATTCCAAAACAATTCATCGGTAACGCAAATGCGCGTAACAGAACGTGGTTCCGAAGCCATAAAACATGGACTATGGAAGAATGGAAGAAAACCATTTGGTCGGATTAGTTTTGTTTCAGACTGTTTCCAACTTTTTGCCGAGTTTATGTCCCAAGAGTGATACATGGCGGGGGTCTGGTGATGATTTGGACAGCCTTATCGCGGTATTCCATGGGCCCCTCGGTTGATTTGTATGATTGCACTACTGCCAAGGATTATGTGGATGCCGCGCGGAGTGGACGTGCGGTTTGAGGCTCCATGTCACGGATTGCGCGGCCCCTCCCGCGGAGGTTCGAGTCCTCCCTCGGGCATGTGTGTGTGTGTTGTTCAAAACATAAGTTAGTTTAAATTTGTTGGAGTAGTGTGTAAGTCTAAAGACCGATGACCTCAGCAGTTTCGTCCCTTTGCAATTCACACACATACACACACACACACACACACACACACACACACACACACACATACATCTGATTATGTGGCCTTTTCAGCTGTCCATCCCATGGTACAATACTTGTTGTCTATCGTGATGATGTGTTCCAAGATGAGAGGGGCCCAATTCACAAACTATCTCCAGGACTTGTTTTGTGAGCACGAGGATATATTGTCGCACCCCTTTGGCCACCACAGTCATCCGACTTCAGTATCATTGAGCATTTTTCGTCTACTTTGGACAGAAGGATACGTGACCGCTATCCTCCATCTCCATCGTCGTTACCTGAATTCGCCACTATTTTACAGAATTACCCTTGAAAATCATGCAGGTCTCGATTTATCCATCCCGAGACGACTGGAAGCTGTTTAGAATGGCAACGAGTTGGCTACACTGTATCGAAATGTGTGTTTGTGGTGTTTTCATATTTCTGTCCACCTACTGCAAATGACAACTATCGAGCCAAAGGATACTGACCAAGTTTCAAGAAACATCATTAACTGAATTAACTAGGAATATAACACAACCTCCTACGTGTTGTTGACTTGAGGCAGCAAAGATTAGACTAATTGCAGTGCTCTCACAGGCATTTAGACTCGCGCCCATACACGAATGAAACAGGAAGGAGCTCTAATAAATGGTACGATGTGGTTTGCAGAATGTAGATGTAGATGCAGATGTGGACCGCAAGTCTCAATGCATGCATTACACTGGCTCAGCAACCTATCGCTGTTGTTCGTTGTACAATAAAGCACACAACTACAAACCTAGTCAGCACTTAGTCTTCAGTTTGTAGTGAGGTTTCAAACAGCGAACCCACAAGACAGAATCGATAAGGGGGAGACTGGCGATCGTGCTGGCCACGGGGAAAGATCTCTCCTTCCAATCCAGCGATAAAAGTAGATGTAGTTCAGGTGCCCGACGACGTTAAAAAAAGCAACAGTAGTCGGACGGCGCTTAGCGACGCCGTCTTTAGCACTGAATGCCACGGTGAAGTCCAAGGCCGACGTGTCGCCTCGATGGCTCACACTGAGTTGCAACACGCGCGCAATCACAGCTCACCATTTCAGTATTTATTTGTCCTGGAAAGGTCGGGCCTGGTGATCTTTTAAGCGCGTGTCAGGAAACTGAAAGGTCGCGAGATCGAATCCCGGTCGGTCCACGGAGTATTCAGCCTGCCTTTAACCCAATACAACCTTCACCTCTCACTGATGTGAAGATTCACCAGGAACGACATGTGCTTCGGATTTCACGCTCAACTGTAGATGCCATTGTACGAAAGAGTGGTGTCTGTTCCTTCGGACATGTACGAAAGAGCAGATACCGCGCATTCGTATAATTTGATTGGCCTAGCTGGACAATGGATTCAGCTTCTTCAGTGCGGACGCACAAATTCGTCCGACCTGCTGTGGGAACCTCAAAGAGACAACTTGGAGGAAATGAACAGGGCTACCGCATCTGCCTAGTAGGCAGGAGAGCCCCAGTTCGAATCCCAGTCCGGTACACATTTTCAGTCATCGCCACTAATTCCCGAAGCAGCTGACAGCAGTGATACCCACCCTTTCCTTTCCTTTCTTTCCTTCTCCACCTTCAATTTATATGTACTGTAGACCCCCATTTCCCTGGTGGGATTGCCGGCCGGTGTGGCCGAGCGGTTCTCGGCGCTTCAGTCTGGAGCCGCGCGACCGCAGCGGTCGCAGGTTCGAATACTGCCTCGGACATGGATGTGTGTGCTGTCCTTAGGTTAGTTAGGTTTAAGTAGTGCTAAGTTCTAGGGGACTGATGACCTCAGATGTTAAGTCCCATAGTGCTCAGCCATTTTGAACCTGGTGCGATTGCTCGGGTAAATTGCGGAAATCAAAGTCGCCGAAGTGGCATCAGATAGATAGACTTGCACCAGACAGTTGAGCGACATTGTACTATTAGTTTTCTGACATGATTACGTCCGATATCTCTCACATTTGGCCAGGCGTTCTACATATTCTGCGTTGTGTTTGTTAGGGTATGTAAGAGGAATGCAAGACTTGAAAAATCATGATGGCGTAAGTAGTGGTAACAGCAGTGGTTATAGCAGAAAGTAAGTTTGCACAGTAGAATAATAAAGGGAAGTTAAAAGCATGTAGGTTAAAACTCTGAGTACTGGCAGCAATGGACGTGGTAGAGGGGAAGAATTAGGCACGTGTTAGAACACAAGCAATAAAGAGAGCAGAAAAGAGAGTGGTATGGATGACTCCGAAACGAATAGAGAAAGAAGCGTAAAAGCGAGAAGGCAGAAGCATTTGACACAGAGAAACAGGCTGCGTGTGTTAAGTTTTTTACGGAAAAGTTATACAAAAGAAAGCGCTTCAATTTCTTATTAAACGCAACAAGGCACTGAATTGAACGCAGAGGAAATCAGGGTAGCTTGTTCCATAGACGAACAGTAATACCGGACCAGGAGTTTGTGAAAGCTCTTATACTACTGATGGGAACAGCTAGGATTCTACATGAGTGAGACCTTGTATTACAATTACGATGAGATGATACAAGGGGACTTCTGAAAGGAAGTTACACATTATTATAGCAGGCCAAGTAACTTTTATTGAATACTGCACTACAATTCAAAGTGACAGAGATAACATGACACTATTTTTCAACATAGCAACCAGTGTGTGTAAACAACAGTTGGAACAATCTACCAGTCGTTCAGTTCCTCCGTGACACAAATCTGCACTTGGTCACAGAGCCATTCAAGAAACGCTGTCTGAAAGTCCTCATCGTCGGAAAATTTGTGACTGCTCCGAATCAGTTCATAGGTAGCTCAGATATTGTTGTCTGTGGTCGCTATCAATGGCCTTCCTTCCCGATCAGCATCACTCACATTTGTATGGCCTTCGCTAGATTGTTGGCACCGTTTCACTACGGCTGGACCGATACTACATTTGGTCTATATACCGTCAGAATTTCACGGTAAATCTGTGTGCAATTTCGACGTTTTTCCCACAAGACTTGTACTGTCCCGCGTGCTTGAATTTTGAGTACGTTTCCAGTTGCCATGATTATAATTCGTCTGGGTGTTGTACCGCGTCAACGTATAAATTATTAAACCGACATTTCGACCTATTACAACGGCCTGCCTCAACCTTGCGCTGAGGAAGGCCGTTGTAACACGGTCGAAACGTCGATTTTATAATTTATAATTCAAGTATTTTATACATTGACGCGATACAACATACAAAAGCATTTTAATCATCGTGATTTCGGCCAGGGAAGCCTATGTAGTTAAGTTTCCAATTGCCGAGCCATTTCACTCCGACCCTGTGGTGCACTTATTAACTGCCCGCAGCAGAATCGCGTCTGCACGAAACTCAGAACTGTATCGTATTTTTTTCTGACAGTGCGCGACTCTTGAATCGCTGTGGTCTTATCGTGTAACTTCCTTTCTAATATCCCCTTCGTAAGTATTTGGTCAGTAGTGCGAAGTATTGGGGTTGAAGCGTTCCTCTCGTGGTTTGATAACTTTTGAATTTTTTCTTACGAAACACAAAATAGTTCTCGAAAGCAATTTTATGAAACTGGCTGTTATTCGATACGGAATGATGAAAGATGCCGTCGTGAAAAATAAGATGAAATTGTTCGCGGACTTCTGGTTCAATCTAAATATCTGGCTCAATCTAAATATCGTAATTACACTTTTCTTTTGATGTCTGGTGAAGCATGCACAGCCACCACCAAACCAGTTATTTGAGTCTTATTGAGAAGATCTCTGGCACACTGATCATGTTCTTATAACTGAAACGAGATTTCAACTTCGAATCGAACATCAAAGGCTGTAAAAGAAGTTACTCTGCAGAAAGAGAGAGAGAGATAGGGAGAGAGAGTGCTAACGGTGTCCATAGCAGAAGTGGGTATTTTCACCTGTAATTCCACGCTCCGTGATCGTAAAGAGGTATCTTTTGAAAGAGGGTTACTTTACAACATTGCGGGGGTATGTTAAACGTACACCACGAAATTAGTAAGTTAGGTCGCGCAAGCGGTGTCAAATTGTCACCATGTGTCCGACCCACACTGGGCAAACAGCATCTGGAGGCGGGAAAGCGGGTCGCAGACGCCTGATCACTACCCTCCCTCCCCCACTCCCCCCTCCCGCCCAGCTGCTGCTCACACACACACACACACACACACACACACACACACGGAGGTACTGGTGGCTGTGCGACGCGACCAGCGATTGTCGCGTGGTGGAAGTTCAGTTTGCCGGGTCATCAACCGCGGCGCCACTGTCGCCTTTGCAGCGATGCCGCTGCACTGCCTGGAAGCTGCAGATCCGCTTCGACTTGCTGCACCCGTATTGTATCTCGCTGTGCGTAAAAAGCCCACCGTTTCACACAGCGGTCACGTAGTTACAGCGTGCGGCGGTGAACTAGTCTGGTACTCTACCCACCGCTGTGTCCCTTATCAGTTGAAACCGAAAGGACATTTTGCTTAGAATTAGAAGTATAGAGTTTTGAGAGGAATTTATCCACTCAAAGATGGCTGTATGCTTTCTGTTAGAAATAAACAACGAGCATTAGTATAGGACATTATATATATTTTAATAGGAGCCTATACATGGACGAGGTAAAAATATACCCAACCAGCTTTTGAAAAAAGAAATGTCAAGATCTTGTTCTCAGTCAGCTCCAGATCATTTTCGCTTGCTGGAAACTAGGCGTGCGTGTATGTGTTTGTTATTTCCGACTATCAGCATTCAGCGATACTGATCAGTGACTGATTTTGCAGCGTCCTAGCATTACGAATGGTATGTGCAATGTAAGTTCTGATCGGTCGCGAAGTGGAAACCAAGTAAAAATTCGATGAAGCTTTGTGTCTCTCATACGCCCGTCGATAGCGTCATGTCGCTCGTTGCAGATCTGAACGCTCAATGAGCATGTAAAGATGCTTAGGAAGTAGTGTCTCCCGCCAAGTACGGATGCTTGCCGAGAGATTTCGCCTGATTTCATGCCACCCTACGTGACGTATCTGTCATGCATTTTCTTCTTTATGTAAATTCTCGGTTGCACAATGCAGGGGCAATGAAGGCGCTCCTGCAGCGTTTTCGACGATTAGTGTTTGATCACACATCATACTGCCCGGGCATGGCTTCCTCTGATTTTCATCTCTGTTCACATGAAATGCTGGTTATGAAGACAACATTTTGACACAGACGTCGTGCTACAGACTATCGTAGAGAATTTGTGGAAAGCAGAGGCGGCTGGAGCGACAACTATGTAGAGAAGTAGCTGGAAAGTGTACCTAACTGTTGGAAAAAAAAGAAAGAAAAAAAATTCTGATTTTGACCTCGGTTTCCATTTCGCTATCGATCGGAACTCACTTTCTGGACAACCTTCATATTATCACGTATGAAGTTTGATTAAGTTACAGTATTGGTCAATTATGGTGTATCTTAGCCTAAGTATATCTTTTTTGAGCTGTGCTTCGCAACTTTTATGAAAGACCTTTTTACACATAAGCGCCATAATGCTGCTAATATCCTTTATTCCGGAATTAGTTCCACAGCAGGGAAAAAAAGTAAGCAAACAAAATCCGAACAGGCCTTGAAGGCCCAACGGCACCGACCGGCCGCCGTGTCATCCTCAGCTCACAGGCGTCTCCGAATGTGGATACGGAGGGGCGTGTGGTCAGCACATCGCTCTCCGGCCGTTGTCAGTTTACGTGACCGGGGCCGCTATTTCTCAGTCAAGTAGCTCTTCAGTGGTTGAGTGCACTCCTCTTGCCAACATCACTCCGCAGACCAGGACGGTGATCCATCCAAGTGATAGCCAAGCCCGACAGCGCTTAACTCCCGTCATCTGACGGAAACAAATGTTACCAGTGCGGCAGACGCGATTTTGAAATTTTGAAGCGATGACACACTCTCAGAAATAGCTGCAGAATACTAAAAGATTTTAGCGCCTTTGTAGCGACTATACATAAAAATGTCCAAGTTAATCGTCTTTTTGTATTCTAGTTTGGTTTGGTTGTTTGGGGAAGGAGACCAGACAGCGTGGTCATCGGTCTCATCGGATTAGGGAAGGATGGGGAAGGAAGTCGGCCGTGCCCTTTCCGAGGAACCATCCCGGCATTTGCCTGGAGTGATTTAGGGAAATCACGGAAAACCTAAATCAGGATGGCCGGACGCGGGATTGAACCGTCGTCCTCCCGAATGCGAGTCCAGTGTCTAACAACTGCGCCACCTCGCTCGGTTTTTGTATTTTAATTTATGTCTTTAATCAACACTTTTTAAATTCTTATTCATCGAATGAAGCTATGTAGATAGAAATTTGGGGAATGTTTTTATGATATATTACAAGCTGATTAACACGAGAGTGAGGAAAACTGAGGAAATGTAATTCATGAACGGTGGTTGTGGCTTACAAAAGACTCGTTCGACAAATTCTTGCGACGTGCTAACCAGGTAGAATTAATAAAGGAAAAGGAGAAGATCCGAAGGAGAACTATGCTTATCCCTACGGGCAAGAGAGTTGCATTACCTAGAGTTTTGGTATTCAAATTCGTAGAGCGTAAGCTTCAAGGAGAATAAATCGAGATGCTGCAGCGTGGTATATACATCTCGCGAAATGAACATGACGAGAAACGCTGAGCAATACGCGCTTTCTTTCCGCGCAGCATTCGCCAATGGAAGAAATGTTGATTCTTTCCAAAATGCTTTATCAGATGGTGCCCTGTCATATTGATACAAACACTCACCGTCTCTGAAATGTTCCTCTACTGTTCACAGTACGCAATGTTGTGAAATGCATTCATATCCTTGTGCATTTAGCATTTCCTTAAGCGCAAAAAGCGGATCACTCGCTGACGATGTTAAACAGCTGTGAAGAGCTGGTCGCAGGAATTTCTGAGACATCACGCCTCCTGTCTCCAGAACCTTTTCGAGACAACGCAGCAGGTCGTCAGTTTGTTACAAGCCACTAGCACGAAGGAGAGCTTACTTCGCAGTTGAAAACTCGTAGTTTAGTTTCCCCATACTTGTGTGTGTGTGGGCGCGGTCTCGTGTGTTCACAAATCAGCGATTAGATAATGTTAGCAACGGCGCGCTACTGTATCGAGGTCAGCCGCGATATCAGCCGAGTAAGCAGTGTGTAGAGGCGCGCCTTCCGTGCCCGTGAGCTTCCGCTGCTCGTCCGGCGACACGCGGGGTCGCCCCTGGTACTCGTAAAGCCGGCCTACAACATACCGGTACCTGTTCCGGCTGCCGAGCCGTCTCAGAGCGCTGACGTTTACGATCTGCTCTCGTATATCCCTCATGTGCCAACACAGATCGGTTGCTTCGGCTCCTGTTCGAGATAAGCGTTCCCAGTCGGCTTCGGTCGCCTCGCTTTACGAAGGCGACTTCGCGAGTACGCGAGTTTGAAAATAGAGGTCACTGCTAACCGGTGGCGTCCCAAGCGACACAAACCGCCGCGTGGGGCTCTAAGATGTGAAGGGCACCAGAGGCGTCGCAGCTGTAAGATTTATGTGCGGGGCGGCTTGGGCGGCCATGCTGAGAGGGCCGCCCGAGTATAAGATTTGTAAACAGTTGTAGCACAATTAGTATCGAGAAAGGGCGAGGGTGAAAGTGTATCCGAGAAAAGGGGGGTGGGGGTGGGGGAGGAGTAGGAGATGCGCCAAATCATAACTCGCTTGTGTGGAAAAATGTTGTCGAACCGGCACTTCTGCTAATGCAAGTTGGCGTGGCCGTCGTGTACCGTCAAATGTTAAGGCTGCGCCACAACAACAATCCTGGACCAGTAATATCGCCCCCCCCCCCCCCCCCTCCCCTCACCGAGCGAGGTGGCGCAGTGGTTAGCACACTGGACTCGCATTCGGGAGGACGACGGTTCAAACCCGCGTCCGGCCATCCTGTTTTAGGTTTTCTGCGATTTCTTTAAATCCCTTCAGGGAAATGCCGGGATGGTTCCTTTGAAAAGGACACAGGCGACTTCCTTCACCATCCTTTCCTAATCCGAGCCGGTCGGGATGGCCGAGCGGTTCTAGGCGGTACAGCCTGGAACCGCGCGACCGCTACGGTCGCAGGTTGTGTGCGATGTCCTTAGGTTAGTTAGGTTTAAGTAGTTCTAAGTTCTAGGGGACTGATGACCTCAGTTGTTAAATTCCATAGTGCTCAGAGCCATTTGAACCCTAATCCGGTGGGACCGATGACCTCGCTGTTTGGTCCCCTCTCCCAAATCAACCCGCCAACCTCCTCTCCCCCCGCCCCACCCCACCCCCCACCAACCCAAATACGATTCATAAAAGATCCAAGTCCCATGCTTATAACGGCTTCAAACGTCCGATTACTTTAGAAATACGTTAATGTGTTACATATTCACATTTTTCTGAAAAGCTAAATTTTCACGTGAAATGTGTATCAAACAATGATATAATTTTGTAGTATACATGGATATTGTTTGCGGAATGGGTAGTGAATAGACTTAGTAGTAAAGAAATAACGCATGAACAACGAATATTTGGGAAACGGTAATGTGTTTTCCTTTCTTTATTTTGTGGGGCTATAGGGGAGGAAATGTTTGGAAAAAAAATACGCGTGATGTGCGCTGGAAGTCGCAAACTGCCCTCTGTCTCAAATATTGCGTGAATATACAGGGTGTCCCAGGAGGAATGGTCGGCATTCAGATACATGACACAATCAATCATTCGAAGCAAAAAAGAAAAAAAAAAAGTTTATTTATACTGGGTTCTAAAATGGATACCTGAATAGCTTTGAGCACTGCTTCATCTGCGATACTCTAAAACAAATCTCTTTTACTGCAAGCTCTTTCTTTCCGTATTTTGCGAGAAGATAGTATGGATGAAAACAAGAAAAAATTGTCGAGTACACATGGGCCCTGAAATGAACATCTTAGGAACTGTGCGCCCTTGTTCAGTAGAATAGATGCGTTTCACAGTAGCGAAGATGAAGTGCTCATAGGTCTTAAGGAAAGCATTTTCGAGATCGTGTTTACTAGACTCTTTTGCTTCGAATGGTCGTTCCTGTCATATCCCTGGATACTGACCATTCCTCATAGGTGATAAGCGCGCTATGAGTCAACACTACCTCGAGACATATGCAAAATTTGTGACTACAATACTTACTGCATTGAGTTAGACCTTTAACGTTAGACTGTACCTCTTAATGACTTGATCATAACAGTATTTTATATCCAGAATGAGATTTTTACTCTGCAGCGAAGTGTACGCTGATATGAAACTTCCTGGCAGATTAAAACTGTGTGCCGGACCGATATTCGAACTCGGAACCTTTGCCTTTCGCGGGCAAGTGCTCTACCAACTGAGCTACCCAAGCACGATTCACGCCCTCTCCTCACAGCTTTACTTCTGCCAGTACCTCGTCTCCTACCTTCTAAACTTTACAGAAGCTCTCCTGCGCACCTTGCAGAACTGGACTCCTGAAAGAAAGGATATTGCGGAGACATGGCTTAGCCACAGCCTGGGGGATGTTTCCAGAATGAGATTTTCACTCTGCAGCGGAATGTGCGCTGATATGAAACTTACTGGCAGATTGAAACTGTGTGCCGGACCGAGACTCAGTTGGTAGAACACTTGCCCGCGAAAGGCAAAGGTCCCGAGTTCGAGTCTCGGTCCGGCACACAGTTTTAATCTGCCAGGAAGTTTCAGTGTTTTATATTTTTAAATTTGGTCAGTAATTATATGAAGCACTGGTAATCAGATATTTGTTGCCTCTGGAAGCCATTGAATAGGAAACCAGCCAGCAGCCGGCACCTAGTGGCTGATGTAACCGTTTAGTGACACACCCAGATTTTATCATCAGTGACAACTGACATGAAAATCTGCAGACTTAGATAAATACAGATGTTTGGATATCGAAATGAAAAAGAAATAACTAGCATTTCTTTCTCACCCGAAAACATCCGACAAGAGAACGCTTGAAAAGAGGCCGTCGCCACGTGACACTTGCGTTTCACGTAGACAGGTGGCCCTCGGCAGCCGGTGTGGGCGTGCCGATTCCGAGGAGCGACAGCTAATCCCAGGGAACCGGTCTCTTTCCTCGTGTGCGCAGACGTCCCAGCCGCGTTCTCGGAACGCGTGCGACGGCGGAGAGGAGACCCGACGTGTTCGTTCGCCGGCGGAAATGCCACACACCGGCCCCGTAGCCGGTGTCTGCTGTGCTGTGGCCCGGCACGCATCTGCCAGCGCTGCCGTCCGAGGGCCGAGCAACTCAGTTCTGCACCTCGTGCGAGGCATCATTACTATCACATTTAGGGTACCTCCATTAACACAGTTTCCTGCACCGCACGGCGAATTTGTATATGTACCTACACGAATAAGAAAGGCTTGTTTTGTAAATAAAACAAGCCCCATACCAAGCCTCTGTGCAGAGGCTGGTGAACCGCCACTTTATATGCGGCGACGGCTACTTACGGTGCGCCAGGCGTCTAATACTTTGTCCACACCATACACACCTGTATACCATACCGTTGCTTACAAGGGAACATCCCCATCGCACCCCCCTTAGATTTAGTTATAAGATGGCACAGTGGATAGGCTTCGAAAAACTGAACACAGATCGATCGAGAAAACAGGAAGAAGTTGTGTGGAACTAAGAAAAAAGTAAGCAAAATATACAAACTGAGTAGTCCATGCGAAAGATAGGCAACATCAAGGATAGTTTCAGCTCAGGTGCGCCGTGGTCCCGTGGTCAGCGTGAGCAACTGCGGCACGAGAGGTCCTTGGTTCAAGTCTTCCCTCGAGTGAAAAGTTTAATTTTTTTTTTATTTTCAGACAATTATTATCTGTGCATCCGTCCGTCCGATGCGAGGTAACTGCGCCGTAGTATGGGGGCGCTACATCTAAACAAACATCGAAACACACGAAGTCAGTCGACTACAGCGCACGGAAGAGAGAGTATTCCTGCTAACGACGCTCCTTGGCTGGCAGTTGACTGTTCGCCACTTTGGACGAGAGTGCATTAAATACGTGAGATGTATTCCGTGGACAATATGAATCCAGCAAATATAGCTCGCGACTTCAATAACAAGGTGAATGAACGAACGGACAGATCATAACTTTGCGAAAATAAAGAAAGTAAACTTTTCACTCGAGGAAAGACTTGAACCAAGGATCTCTCGTTCTGCAGCTGCTCACGCTAACCACGGGACCACGGCGCTCCTGAGCTCAGACTCTCCTTGATGTTGCCCATCTTGCGCATGGACTACTCAGTTTGTATATTTTGCTTATTTTTTTCATAGTTCCACACAACCTCTTCCTGTTTTCTCGATTGATCTGTGTTCAGTTTTTCAAGGCCTATCCACTGTGCCAACTTATAACTAAATCTGAAGGGGGTGCGATGGGGAGGTTCCCTTGTTAGCTTCCTCTGGCACGGCTATTTCATAACCGCCAACGTGCGACGCGGCCCCATGGGATTCGCGCACAGGATTGCCTCTCAGCGATGGATATGGCTGATCCTCATGTTTTACGTCGCGGTTGGAGCAGATTTTCACCTTGGCTGCTCCGGAGACCAAGACTTATTTTAGATTTGACTAATTTTAAGAAAGATAGTACACCAGATTTCACATTCCAATCTCTGTTTTTTAACATTTTAGATGTGCATCACGATTTTACTGTCGTTTACACTGATGGCTCCAAACAGGAGAATTTCCTTGGCTGTTCTGTGGTGTTCCCTGATCATGTTACCCGGATTCGCCTCCCTGCTGAATATACCGTATTCGCAGCAGAGCTCCACGCGATCCTGAAGGCACTGGAGCTGATGAATCGTGTTCGGGGCAATCGATTTCTCCTCTGCTCCGATTCTCTTAGTGCCTTACAATCACTGCAGACTCAGTACCCAACTGAGGTGATGGTCCAGCTGATATATGACCAACTGTACTTGCTCCAACGGCGGGGTAAGGAGGTGTCCTTCTGCTGGGTGCCTGGTCGTTTCGGAATATGGGGCAATGAACAGGCCGATCGGGCTGCCAAGGAGGCCTGCAGAGGGCAGGATGTGGTCCAGTATCCTATTCCCTTGCAGTCTGTCATTTCTGCACTTCTAACAACCCTACCACAACAAAGGTCAAAATTTAATAGTGATCGTGGTGTTGATCACGCTGCTAAATACTGCATTTTCGGGCAACAACAAAGTTATTGTGTGGCAGGTGTCATTACAGCACAGTTAATAAAGTCATTTCATGTAATAACGAATAAACTAGGCACTCATCTTTTCGTGTTTCCCACGCTGGTCTCGTTGTAAAATCATGGCTCAATCGTCGAAAATCTAGGTGGTGATGATTCCAAGCTCGGATGCAAAGAGGCCTAGGTTTTATTCTGCTATATTCAAAAGTTTTATAGATGTGTTCCACAAACCATTCCTGAAGATTAAACCTTTGAAAGTTAGCACAAAGGAGATGTAAAAAAGTAATCAGCACTCCGAATTTAAGTTACACTTCTTTTTTATTACTTTCGCTGCAATATCACGTAACACACAAAACATCACAATACAAAACATACTTGAAAACATCTTCCTCACTGTTAAAGTTCACATTTTATAAACTGGCTACAATATGCGTCTTTTCAACATGACGTCCAAGACTTGACTTTCTAAAGGTCCGACTCTCTAATAATCGCCTAAGCGCCCAAATATCAGAGTTACATGTACGTCAAAGATCATAGTGACAAAAGAAAGACTACACATAAGAATAATATCATTGCAATATAAACATATCGATGAATCAAAGTACTTCTACATTAATGAAATCAAATCTGAATGTTGTCTCAGAAATATGTCAACTACTTTAAACACAGTAGAATATTGCTGGTATCGAGAGGTTGAGTTGAGCTGCCGTAATGGTTACGTAATTCAAGTTCCATTACACACTCCACAAGAAGTGCATGGAGTTGTGGGAGGAAGAAGTGCATGGAGTTGTGGGAGGAACAATGGTTGGCGGTGACGACCAATAAACTGCGGTTGGTGAAGTCAACAACTCGGCCGTGGCGTTCCTCCTGCCAGTTGCTCAGGCAGGAAGAAGTGACCCTCACGCGTCTTCGGATCGGGCACTGTCCTCTCACACATAGCTTTTTATTACGGCGGGAGGATCCCCCGTTTTGTGATGCTTGTGGTGTGCACATCCCTGTCCGGCACATTTTAACAGATTGCATTTTATACCGCGATGCAAGAGCAGAAGCACAAGTTGAAGGGGATCTGCCCTGTGTTTTAGCTAACGATCAGACGTGTGTGTCTAGGGTTTTAAAGTTTTGTGATGTGTCTGGACTCTGCATTAAACTTTTAGGCTGGGGGTTTTAGTGTATTGCAGAGTGGCTAGCTCCTCCCTTTTTTCCTTGCGGTCAGCCACCCACTTCCATCTGCTATATTGTTTTAGCTCCCTCAACCTCTTTCTTCCTGTGTTGTCCATGTTTTACTGCTGACGACATGCTTCGTCCCACACTTCGGTGTGGGTAGGCACATATTTTTTAAACCTTGTTACCAGTGTTTTACGTTCTGTTTTATCTTACTGTTCTTAGTATTTTCTTGACACCCGTGTCAATTTGTTTCTGAGCGGGCGCTGAAGACCTTGCTGTCGTGCGTCCACAAAACCCTCTTCTACTAATACTACTACTACTACTGTAAAACTGCCTTTTCCTGCTGCTAGTTACTTTATTTATCCCATACGCGTTTCGCCTTTTCCTGTTCTAAGGCATCATCGCTGGGATCTATAACGATAAAATGGCTCTGAACACTGTGGGACTTAACAGCTGAGGTCATCAGCCCCTAGAACTTAGAACTACTTAAACCTAACTAACCTAAGGACATCAAACACATCCATGCCCGAGGCAGGATTCGAACCTGCGACCGTAGCGGTCGCGATGTTCCAGACTCAAGCGCCTAGAACCGCTCGGCCACACTGACCGGCGATCTATAACGATACAGTTTTGTTAGTTTTACATTATTAAACAGTTCACTTCGCGATGTATTTGTACAAAAAGTAATTACTTATGGTTTTATGATCTGCATTTCCTCACATCTGGTCTGGAAGCCGCACTACCACTTTCATCACTGCCATATAATCACATCTTTGTGCTCTGGCCTTCCTCACACTGATCACCACTTTCTCACTCTTTTTTGTGGTGTACTATTGTTCTTTTGTCACTCGATACAACTAGTTCGTCATATTGCGTAATTACGTAATACGTAAATATTGCGACTCCATTATGTGTTTCATCTTGTTTGATATGTTTACCTGTTTGTTGCCAATCTAACAAAGTCTATGTTCAAGACTCTGACTCATACGCACACACGGTATAACCATCGTAAATAGAAGGTTCCTATTTAATTAGGGTTCCTATTAAAAAACGCAGTTGATATCCATTTGGTCGGCCGGAGTGGTCGAGCGGTTCTAGGTGCTACAGTCTGGAACCGCGCGACCGCTACGGTCGCAGGTTCGAATCCTGCCTCGGGCATGGACGTGTGTGATGTCCTTAGGTTAGTTAGGTTAAGTAGTTCTAAGTTCTAGGGGACTGATAACCTCAGAAGTTAAGTCCCATAGTGCTCAAAGCCATTCGAACCATTTTGATATCCGTTTGACCTATCGCAGCGCCATCTAGTGGGCCAACCATAGCGCCATCTGGTTTCCCCCTCCTAGCTAGGCGAGTTTCGTTCTTTGTAATTTTTTCGTTTGATGCTTATTTCGTGAGATATTTGGCCCGGTCACTATCAATGGACCATCCTGTATAAGAGCATCATCTGCAGATTGCCTCATGGAGCTTCCGAAATTTTCTACTTGCTCACATTTATGTATAAAGAATGGTAATAGTCCTGTATCACTCCCTTCGGGCTCGCCCGAAGCTATTTATACGTCTGCAGAGATCTCTCTTTCAAGAGAGACATGCTGTGTTCTGTTTGTTAGGAACTCTTCCGTCCAATCAGAAAATTGGTCTGATATTCCATAAGACGGTATTTTATTCGTTAGACGATAATGCAGAACTGTATCGAACACCGTCGGGAAATCGAAGGAACTGGGCATCAACCTGAGCGACGGTGTCTGCTGCTGGGTCTCGTAGACGAACAGAGCGAGCAGTGTCTCAGTACTCAAGTTTCAATATTTCAATCGCTGTGCCATGAAATATTGAGGTGGAGAGCTAACCTGGCTCTCGGTAACCATTGATCTTTCGGTCTGCTGTACTGTAGAAGCAAATATCTGTCACTGTCTCCGCTAGTCTTCGATGTATTTGGCAGCCTGCATTGTGTAGCCGTTTTAGAGTAATCGAATAGTCGGAAGGGGCTCATAAAATAGTGACCTATGTCTTTTCGTAACCTAATTGGCCGCCGAGATAGAAATAATAGCTTTGTTTTTCCAGATAGCTCTATGTTACGCGTTAGCCCCAGAATATCAGTTTCCCAGCGATACAAATACAGCTATACAGTTATTTGGCAGGACCTCACAACAAATCAAGGACTAAAAATAAATACAAATCAGGCAAAGTTTTGAGATATGACCTGCCCGGATAGCCGTGCGTGTTAAAGCGCCGCTTCTGGGACCGGGTGGTGCGTCGGCCCCAGATCAAATACGCCAGCCAGACCGCATGTGGATTTTAGGCAGTTTCCCACATCCCACTAGGTGAATATCGGGCTGGTTTCGAGGTCTCTCGTTAATTACGCGACTCGCAAACATTTAGAAAATTGTCGATCACTTCCACATAATTAGCACTACACGCAGACAGGTGGGGTACATGTATTGCTTTCCTGGAGGGGGTTTGGAGGCGGGGGTTGGAGGGGTGGGGGGTGGCTGCAGGGCGGGCATCCCACCACCTCTCAAATTAACCATACCAAATCCGTCAGCAACCATGCCGATACCGTACAATGGTACAAGGAAAGGAAGTACAATGATGGGCGCTCAGAAGTGTATGGCACTGTTCCCGAATATGAGCGGTTGCGGGATAAAAAGCAAATTCACCTTTTAGTCTCCCGCCTCTGCTAATTTTTAAACGGCCAGTATGTGGTACCGATGAAATTGTAACATGAGAGGAAAAAAGTACTGGATTCCCCACTTAAGCTTCCAATTTCAAGTAATTACCTTCTGATAACCTAATCTACTTTGGTTCTCATTTCAGGGTTTTTGTTAAGATAACTCGTCACTTTTGAAAGGCGTTCCTGAAGTATTTCTTGCCACACTTGTTAAATAATTATGTCAATATTACAGTGTAACCCCGAAATCTCAACGAAAAAAATTTCGGAGGCAGTTCGTCTATATTTTATGCGTATTTTGGCGTAAGAGACACGTGCTCTCCAGTAGTTTGTTACAGAGTAATTGCATTTTACTGATTTCGTAGGTCTATTTATTTTTGTACCTGTATTGTACTGAAAGTGTCGATGATATTAGCTGTGTGTGTAGTGTGGAGACAAACTCCTTCCATTTACCCATGATACTTGCTGTTTACAACAGTAATGCTCACTTTACTCTTCATCCTCAATCCTGCATTCAGTATTGCTCGGTTCTGCCTCGGGTTTGTTTACTGTGGGAGTGTTGATTGTAAGTTATGAGTGATATGTAGCTACATGGGTTTTGTGTTTTGGTGTTCGCATATATTACATGCCTTTTCACTTCTGGGAAGGTAGTTTCACAGAAACAAATTGGGGTGATAAACCAATAAAAACACAGTTTCTCATTAAAAGTAAGTATGTCCACCCTTCGCTTTTTGACGGCTCAGCTGGGAACGTTTTCAAGTAGGTGCCTAAATGTCTATGGAGGAGTGATAGCCCATTCTTCCTCATGAGCCGAAGACAAAGAGCCGGCCGCTGTGGCCGAGCGGTTCTAGGCGCTTCAGTCCGGAACTGCGCTGCTGCTACGGTCGCAGGTTCGAATCCTACCTTGGGCATGGATGTGTGTGATCTCCTTAGGTTAGTTAGGTTTAAGTAGTTCTAAGTCTAGGGGACTGGTGACGTCAGATGTTAAGTCCCATAGTACTCAGGGTCATTTGAACCATTTGAAGACAAAGAAGGTAGTGATGTTGGACACTGGGGTCCGGAGCTAAGTCGACGTTGTAAATCATCCCAAAGGTGTACCGTTGGGTGCAAGGCAAGATTCTGCACAGGCCAGTTCATTTCAGGAGTTGTCCGCAAACTATTGTCTCAGAGGTGCTTTATGAGGGTGTGCATTGCCCTGTTGATACAATCATCGTCTCCGAACTATACGCCGTATACAGTGCTGAGGATATGTGTTCATATCTTTTAGTATTTACTTAAGCGCAATAAGAGGGCCACACCATAACCCCAAAAAACACTGCCATTCCGTAACACCACCACATCCGTTCTTCACTGTTGGCACTACACATTACGGTAGATAACACTCTTTAGGAATTCTCCAAACGCTAAAAGCCATCCATCGAAACGGCACAGGATGTAGCCTGATTTCATTACTCTAAATCACTCGTTTCCAGTCACCCACTGTCCACTGTCGTCGCTCTTTACACCACCTCAAGCTCGCTTACCATTGGCAGCAGAAATGTGAGGCTTATGAAGAGCTGCTTGACCAGTGCATTCCATTTTTTTTCACTCCCTACGGACAGTCAATGTGCCAGCTACGCTGCTGATAACACTCTGGAACGCACGACTGATTCCTTCTGCTGATTTCATGCCGTTTTTTACAGCCACCCTCTACAGTGCTCACTGGTCCCTGTCCGCCGGTACATACGGTCTGCCTCGTCTCGGTTTAACTGCGGTTGTTCCTTCTCGTTTCCACTTCACAATCACTTCGCCAAGAGTCGACTCGGGCAGCTTTAGAAGGGTGGAAATGTCCCTGGTGACGTCCAGTGACATGTCTACGTTCGAAATGGCTGAAGTCTGCTGACCGCTGTTGTCGCTGTTTCTGTACTGACAACTCAGCATTCTCGACCTCCTTTTATAATGACAAGTCCTCCTCTAGTGACATCTAGTGATTAGTTCTTCATTACGTAGGGATGTCCGGACACTTTCGATCAGATAGTGTAGTATTAGAGTAAAGACACTAACTATGATAAAATTTATGAGCTCCCAAACGAAAATGGATAACAGATGTTCTTGAAAAAGTTTGCATGTTAGACAGCTGCAGCGTGAAACAGCTAGAATAGTGCTGTCGAAATATCTCAAACATCTACATTTATTTACTAGAGACTGCACATGGATAGAAATGTGTATAATAGCATTTTTCTCAGACCCCATGTGTTTTATTTTCCTGCTAGTACAGATTAATGCCAAAACTAAAGGATTCTTCGTTCAATTACTGTAAAGCCTGAATAACATTTCGTTTTCAGGTACCTGGCCTCTTTTGTGAAAGAACACTCATAGGAAAAATAACCAAATCCTCTTGGAATCGTTGCAATGTGTAACGAAAACACAGCAGACAACGAAATAAAGATCAAGAAGATGCAAAATCCTCAACAATAACAAAAACGTCACCGACGTAACTTTTTTTTCTGAAGAACTTCGATGTTGATGTGTCGTATCGTCGATGGGTTGAGTGAATGCCGCAATTCGCAGTGCATTTTGGCATATTTTGACCTTCCATTCTGTTTTGTCATGTGAGAATCGAACTGCCTACACTACAGTAGTCAGTTATCTTTTGGAGTACTGCTGCTCGGTAGTGGATCCTTACCGGGTAGAACTGACGGAGGACATCGAAAAAGTTCAAAGTAAGGCAGATCAGTTTGTATTATCGCGGAGTAGGTGAGAGAGTCTCTCGCATGTGATAAGCGAGATGGGATAGCAATTATTAGAACAATGGCGATTTTCGTTGCAGGAAGATCTTTTCAGGAAATCTCAGTCATCAACTTTGTCGTCAGAATACCAAAATAGTTTTGTAATGCAGGTAGATTTGATAGTAATTTAATTTAGTTAATTTAGCTGCTATTGGCTCTGAGGTGTGCATAAAGGACCAACAACTATGTTTTATTATTTATTTCGTTTCCTATCGCAGCTGCATACATATTCCTTAATGGTTTCGACAGAGTCCGTTAATTTTCGAACTGTCGACAGCGTCTTTATAAAGTGATTCTAAAAGAATTCGAGCGTAATATATACAGTTTTATTCCATTCGTATAGCACACATTCGAAGTTTCTGTTCTTGGCGTTAATTGTTCGAAAATGCACGGGCTCGTTCGTGCTAGTCTCTACTACGGCGAATGTATGCAACTATAACAGGTATATTTTTTTTTTTTTTTTTTTTTACTACGACCTACATAGAGAGAAATGACTGTCGTAATAAAAAAAGAGAAATAACAGTTGGCTCGAAAAGATTTAGGTATTCATTTTTCCCTGGTTCGAAAGTGGATCGAACGAGAAATAGTCTGAAAGTAGTTGTGTGAACTCTTGGCCAAAACTTAAGTGCGAACTGCAGAGTAATCACGTAGAGGTAGGATGGATATTAGGAAGAGGGTCAGTCTGCAGTACGGATGTTAGTTAGGTTAATAAATTGACAAGTGAGTTTCTAAGAAGTGAGCAGCTCGTCCCGTATCTGTAATGTTACCGCTGATACGTTTGCGCGTCAGTCGGAATCAGAGGCGTGAAACCTCGCGTGATCTGTCATCATCTCACTTGGTATACAAGAACTTTGGAAATTTGTGATCAGAGGCTATGGGATCGTACTGCTGAGGTCATCGGTCCCTAAGCTTACACACTACTTAATCTAACTTAAACTAACTTACGCTAAAGACAACATACACATCCATGCCCGCGGGGGCAGCTGCGCGAAGGGTATACAAGTATACAATGAAGTAACGAGCAGAAAGGCGGTAACTCGCGTGTATGACAAAGACGAGTCAGAGATGAGGCTGGGTGACGGTTCGCGACATCATTGCAATTCCGTGGCGGCGTGTCCAGCTCACAGCCGTTGCACGCGCGCTAAGAATAGCACGTGACCTCCCCGGGAGAGCAGAGAACGGTCTGATGGACGGGTTGGGTCGCCGCCAGCTGAATGCAGGCGCACGTGGGCGGGAATTACTTCGCGGAACAAGGGGAACGGGTTTACCTGCATCGGTCCTGTTCTGCTTTGTGCTGTGTGGGCCGTAGTAATACTGCGAGCCGAGATGAACGACGGCAGTGCCTTGCCAGGTGTGGCCACTCCTTTTTTAAAAGCAGACGCGAGTACCACGGGGCTCCGCTGTCAGCATCTATACACACACACGGCCAGAGCCTGCGCTAAGTAGTACCTGCTCGTGTAGCCTTGCGGCTTCCATAGTGGTGCAAGAGGTGGAGGCACCGGCTACTAAGACTTTCACGGCAGTAAATAAGTACTACTTATGCCCTGGCCCTTTGTATTTATATATTCAAACTGCTCTGCTATTGCGGTCCAGTTTTATTCTTATTAATGGCTTTAGCTGTCAGTTCTTGTAGAACAGATTCATGTGTGTTTTGGTCTTCAGTCCAGAGACTGGTTTGATGCAGCTCTCCATGCTACTGTATCCTGTGCAAGCTTCTTCATCTCCCAGTACCTACTGCAGCCTACATTCTTCTGAATATGTTTAATGTATTCATCTCTTGGTCTCCCTCTACGATTTTTACCTTCCGAGCTGCCCTCCAATACTAAATTGGTGATCCATTGATGCCTCAGAGTATGTCCTACCAACCGATCCCTTCTTCTAGTCAAGTTGTGCCACAAATTTCTCTTCTCTCCAGTTCTATTCAGCACCTCCTCATTAGTTATGTGATCTACCCATCTAACCTTCAGCATTCTTCTGTAGCACCACATTTCGAAAGATTCTATTCTCTTTTTGTCTAAATTATTTATCGTCCACGTTTCACTTCAACAGATTGATATTCAATGTTAAGTACAGTTGAATAGGATTGCTGCCTGGCAGCCCCGAAGGGCAGGTGCAGTCGCCTAACTGGAAAGTTTTTCCTGTCTGTCGCGCGCAACGGCACCTTTCCTTCGCGAAGTGTGGGAGTTCCGTGTTTAAGTGTACCTGGGATTTGTAGGTGACCGTAATGCGCGCGTGAATATCTTTAGGTGACAAAACTCATGGGATACCTCCCAATATCGTCTCGGACCTCATTCTGCTTTACGTAGTGCAGCAACTCAACGCGGCATAGACTCAACAAGTCGTTCGAAGTCCCCTGCAGGAATATTGAGTCGTGTTGCCTCTACAGCCATCCATAATTATGGAAGTATTTCCAGTGGGGGATGTCTTGCACGAAATGAGCTCTCGATTCTGTCCCATAAATGTTCGATAAGATTCATGTCGTGCGATCTGGGTGGCCACATTATTCGCTCGTGTGATCCGATGACATGGCGCATTGTCATACATAAAAATTCCATCGTTGTTTGGGAACCTGAAGCCGGCCGAAGTGGCCGTGCGGTTAAAGGCGCTGCAGTCTGGAACCGCAAGACCGCTACGGTCGCAGGTTCGAATCCTGCCTCGGGCATGGATGTTTGTGATGTCCTTAGGTTAGTTAGGTTTAACTAGTTCTAAGTTCTAGGGGACTAATGACCTCAGCAGTTGAGTCCCATAGTGCTCAGAGCCATTTGAACCATTTTTGGGAACCTGAAGTCAATGAATGGCTGCAGATGGTCTCCAAGCAGTTCAGTTGGACCAGAGGACCCAGTTCCTTCTATGTAAACAACGTTTTGGAGCCGCCACCAGCTTGCACAGTGCCTTGTTGACAAGTTGCGTCCACGGCTTCTTGGGGTCTGCGCCACATTCGAACTCTACCATCAGCTCTTACGAACTCAAATCGGGACCGGCGCATAGCATACTCCTCTCGAATAGCACAGATGGGGCGGCCCAGTTGAATGTTCCCATTCGACGGATGGATCACCATCATCAGTGTCGCATGCGTTCGCTTCATAAGACACTGCGGAGGGATTTGGAATTTAATCTAGGACATTAGCGTTACGTCTGGTGATCTTACGAGAACTGGTCCATTCAAAGAAGCAATGCCATTGGCTTTTATTCAACTTGAAAAGCAGGTTGACTGCTTTTCTTCTATTAAAATTTACTCTATATAGAGACGCGTTTCGTGTTCTCTCCTATGTTCAATCGGTGTAATTGTTACACTTCACGTTTTTCCCCTATAAAATAAGCGATTCTTACGATGTCTTTTTGGAAAAACTAATGAATCAATCAACATAAATCCTTTGAGACACTATTTATTGATTCTTGGACAACATTTAACATTTAAAGAAATTCAGTCATCATTAAGACCCCCCCCCCCCCATGCGAGAAGTAAAAGTTACTCTGTCCAAAATGCGAAGTGGCCGTGCGGTTCTAGGCGCTACAGTCTGGAACCGTGCGATCGCTACGGTGGCAGGTTCAAATCCTGCCACGGGCATGGATGTGTGTGATGTCTTTAGGTTAGTTTGGTTTAAGTAGTTCTAAGTTCTAGGGGACTGATGACCTCAGCAGTTGAGTCCCATAGTGCTCAGAGCCATTTGAACCTTTGACCCTCACCCACTAGTCTCCCCGATCCTCTCCCATCCCCGCTCGCTGCCGCGCCTGTATTCCCACGTCCCACCCGGTCTCCATCTCTCCACCCTCCTTACCCTCTCCCAAGGTGGCTTCCGCCAGCTCCCTCTCCCTGATGATGCCCTCCTCCCCTGCATCTACCCCTCCTACCAACTTTGATCCTCCCACCCTCCTCCTGTGTTTGCTCCTCTGGGCACCCTCCCTCCCTTTTCTCCCTTTTCCCTCCCTCCTCATTTTCACCCCACTCCTCCCCCGGGCTTCCCCTCCCCTGTCCCTCTCCTCCTCCCCCATATCCTCAGCCATTGGCATCCTTGTTCTCCCCTCTCCCCCACCTCGCCCTTATTCCCCTCTTGGCAGGTCCCTGGACTCGCACACGCTAAGAGGAAATTCGCGCGCCGGAGATCATCGCCATCAGTGTCTTGTGTGTGCCGTCGTATTTAGTGTTCAGTGTTCACCGTCACACTCCATCGTTCACCAGTGCCATCGTCATCTTCAGTGTTTGTGCTTCGTGTCACCGGTTTGTCGTGTGGATTGTCATCGAGTGTGAACGGCTTCATGTTTTTTATGTTCATGTGTATACTGTTTTTTCCCGCCGTTTTTCCAAGTCATGTATCTTCTTTGTTTATATCATTGTGCTATCTTTGGCTGAAGAGCGGCGTATTGTGCTGCTGCCAGCCTACCTGTTATCCAGGTTTTAAAATCACAATAAAGAAAGAAAAAAAAATCTGACTTTCAGTAATCCCTACAAAAGAATGGCCCTGACTAACAATAACCTATACCTTTCATGAATTCTTACCTCACAAAAATCTTCGTTACTCGAACTACTGCAATACAGCGAACGCCAATACTGCCAGCTAAATAAAAGATTCTAACTACTGAAGGCACTAACTACTGATAGGCATAGTTAGCAAATAAAATATTTTGATAGAGGACAAACAATGTATTTACCTTAATAGTGTTCAAAAGTCATAATATATATATCAGTTCATGACATCCAGTCTTACAAATTTACTGTCTCTGTCCAGATCATCCGCTCTCAAAACTCCGCCATCTCATTCCCCACATCCACCACTGCTGGCGGCTCACCTCCAACGTGCTGTTAACATCCAGCTGCCCAACACTACAACAGCAAACAACAGTGATAACCAGCCACAGAATGCACACAGCACAGCCAGTGATTTTCATACAGAGCGCTACGTGGCGTTACCAATAAAAAAAAAAAAACCTAAACAGCCTACTTACAATGTCTGTTCCTAGGAAAGAACAGCAGGAGATCCCGGGTTCGAATCCCGGTCCGGTTCACATTTTCGCTCGTCGCCGCTGATTCCGCTTAATGCCCCGCTGCAGCTGACGGCAGTGCTCACCCTTCCATTTACTTATAGAAAACCAGTGTTCACACCGCGTAGCTCTTGGTTCACGGTTCAGGACCGCGACCCTCCGCTCCCCGGTGCGGCCGGCAGACGCGGCCCGCCACGCTGTCTGCAGGGGGTCTGGCGGCACCTGTTGCGCAGTCGCAGATCTGCCGCGCCGCGAGTCAACGGCCGAGTCGCTCTTTCCAGTTTGCGCTTACGACGTGTTGCAGAGAACGCGCAGGTCCGGTTTGATAACATTCTACCGTACAAGAGATGTGTCATACATTCCGCCAACTTTCCTCGGGCTCTCTGTAATGTCTTTAAAATCCAAGTCCAGTGATCGTAGAAAAGGGCTGTACTTTCTTTTAAAATAATTATTACATAATTCCACCGTAACAAAAACACCTTTATGGATTTTATTCCAATGATAAATATTAAAATAAGACACAATTTATTTTCATTTAATGTACTACCTGAGATCTTTAAAAGCTTTTAGTAAAGCAAATGAAAGTAGACTACTGTTCCAGGTTCAGTAAAATTTGCAGGCCATATACACAGAGATACCCTATTTTCAGTTTGATCCAAATATAAAATTAAATGAAATAACTGCATTCCCTTCAAAAATTAAATTGTGTGTCAAGCTGAATAAAAAAAATTGAACATCAAATCAAAACATTTCCACGTGAGCCTCTGTATTAACGCGAACAATGTGCAGTCTGTATTCAGTTTCCATCCAGGTTCGCTCCAACATGTCCGAAATGATGGTACGGGTGACTCCCACAATCCAAGTACGGCGGTCTTGAAGGTCCCGCACTAGAGCGGCGAACACTCGGTACTTCACATAGGCCGGCCGCTGTGGCCGAGTGGTTCTAGGCGCTTCAGTCCGGAACCGCGCTGCTGCTACGGTTGCAGGTTCGAATCCTGCCTCGGGCATGGATGTGTGCGATGTCCTTCGGTTAGTTAGGTTTAAGTAGTTCTAAGTCTAGGGGACTGATGACCTCAGATGAACTTCACATAGCTCCAGAGGTAAAAAGTCAATGACGCGATTTTAGGAGAACGTGGAGGCCAATTCACGAGTCCATATCTTCCGATGCAGAGTCCTTTAGATGTTCGACTCAGAGTTATCCGAACATCCAACGACCAGTGTGGTGGAGCACCGCCTTGTTAAAACCAAAGGTTTGGTTGCAGGTTTCTACCTGGGGAAAAGCAAATATCTCCATCTTGTCTAGGAACGTCGTTGTGACAGTCTTCTCAGCAAAAAGAGCGGTCCAGTCATTCTGTCGCAGGTGAGGCCACACCAAGCGTTCACTTTCGGGGTGCCCATCACCTCTTCCCTGACACTGTGTGGATTCTGTGAATCAAAAGGGATCCGTTATTCTTATTCACAGCTCCAGAGATGTGGAGTGCGGCTTTATTTACAAAAATATTCCGATCGATTCGGTTAAGCATTTCAGATGCAAATTCATAGCGCCAATGCTTGCCATTGGCCTTTGTTCCCTGCAGAATCTGCACCTTGTACGAATACAGACGCAATTGCTTTTTCAGGACCTTGTGAATAGCTGCACGTCGCAACTGAAATTTCCGTGAAGTCTGAGGAATTGATTTGCATGGACTTCGATGGAAAGCTCGGCGGACGTTCTCAACTTGTCCTTAACACGCCCACACCCTGCATGCGGCTTCGGAATTCTGGCACTGTCCAGAAGCTGGTATGACATGCTTTTACCGTCCCGTGCTACTTTCTGGTAAACAAACCGAAACTACCTTTGCACCATAATAAAAGATTTAAACCTCTGCGCAACAAAGCATACTTTAAATGTTTTAACTGGGTCGTGTCTTGCAGCTCTGAAATAGTGAAGAAAATCATTTTTAACACCAAAGCTGCTATTTATTTCCTGTCTGACTTGTTTAGGCCCTTGCCATTTTCACAAATCGCTTATTACAGAGAGCAGATTTTGTTATCTGTGGGCCGGCCGGAGTGGCCGAGCGGTTCTAGGCGCTACAGCCTGGAACCGAGCGACCGCTACGGTCGCAGGTTCGAATCCTGCCTCGGTCATGGATGTGTGTGATGTCCTTTGGTTAGTTATGTTTAAGTAGTTCTAAGTTCTAGGGGACTGGTGACCTTAGAAGTTAAGTCCCATAGTGCTCAGAGCCATTTGGACAATTTTTTTTTGTTATCAGTGGAAGTGTCGAATACGGATAATAAAGATATCACTGATAATGTGGATCATATGCTAAGTACTTACGTGTTTTGTATGTGGGATATATGTGGAGTGGATAGCTGTATTGAAGTCATCACACTGCAGTATGTCTCAGACCGATGTTAATGGATGTCACAATTGTAGGACAGGGCATTTGTCTGACTTAAATACAAAATATAAAACGTAAAGTATTACATAAAACCGGATTATATAAACAAAAATTAACAATCGTAAGAATAGCTTGTCTAAAAATTACGTTAGTCTGATTGCGCCGTTACAATAAAATATATACATTTTTAACCTAACATTTAATTACATATCGGGTGTACCTCCTAAGAATCATTACACATTTTTTCTGATGTTTCGGTAGATACGTGCAATTTTGCCTTTGCAATATGCGGCTGGAGTCAGCCCAAACAGATACTGCTCACGACGCCTTTCATGCGACGCCCAATGTCTATGGAAAGCGTCGGTATGTTTCCTGTCAGAAGCAAAATGATTTAAAAAGCGAAATTTTGCGTGCTCATTCGATAGAGCGGCCGCAAATTAGTCTAGTGCGATATTGGTTTTATCTAATTGTATTAGCAGGAACAATAAAACAGGAAGAATAACCAGTACTCCAGCACCGAGCCGGCCGAAGTGGCCGTGCGGTTAAAGGCGCTGCAGTCTGGAACCGCAAGACCGCTACGGTCGCAGGTTCGAATCCTGCCTTGGGCATGGATGTTTGTGATGTCCTTAGGTTAGTTAGGTTTAACTAGTTCTAAGTTCTAGGGGACTAATGACCTCAGCAGTTGAGTCCCATAGTGCTCAGAGCCATTTGATCACTCCAGCACCGACTGAATAACGTTGGTGCCTGGCGCTGACCGTCAGCGCGGGGCAGGAGGACACGGCAGTCGCCTCTTTTTTCGTCTGAGTGAAGACAAGAACAACAACAACCACCACATGTATTATGCAAGAGAAAAAGAGCAAAATCGAAACCAGCTGGTATTGGTTGGAAATAGATCCTGGTGGAAGTGACGTTTTTTAAACTTATCGAAGCTGCAGTCCCTTTCTAGAAGAAGGCAGTTCGAAACTTGAGCAACGAACCACTGAGCTGCGCAAGAAAGGCAGGAAGATATCGACCGTGACCTTGTCGAATGCACCAGCCCACCACACCCCCGAGATAAACTGAGAAAACCGAGCGGGATTTCAAATTGGCTGTTCTGTAGTGAGGCACGAATGCGTGCCCACCACATTTGCACACGGTTCGCTGATCCGGAGGAAGACTTAAAGCAGACGCAGAGTATTATGCAAAGCAGGCCGCTTACGAATTCTCGGCCAGGTGTGTGTGTGGGAAGCCGAGCCAAACTGGGCCGGCAAGGCGCAGGGGAGCGGACAGATTCAAATAAGCTCGGTCGGACGTTTAAGTGGTAATGTATTTAACTCGAAAGTCACAGGCTGATGGGCGAAACCCGAGCCCGGCGGATAAAAAGAGGAGTCGGGGGAGCGGTGGTGGTGTCGGCGCGAGTGCAGCTGCGCGGGCGGTTCCCAGCCAAGGCACTGCGCCTGCTGCCCCTAATCCGATTTCGCGAACCGGCGGCTGCCCCGCGCTCCACGCCACGCCGCATCCGTCTCGGCGGCTTTCTCCGCCGCGGGCCGCCGCTCTGCTGCCGAAGCCTCGCAGGCGACACCCCGACACCTCCCCAGTACACAGTAGCGACATCGCAGGCACACTGCACATCATCCTCTCTATGGGTGTTATAGCTCTTCTTACATTCTGTGCTTGGTGAGAAAACTTGCAGATAAACTCCACTTTATGCTAGACGCTAGGTAATTAAATCTCTGTTGATCCACTGTAGAGACAGGACAGCGGCGGGTCACATATTTAGCAAAGAAAAATCGCCCAACAGCCGTATGTTTTCAGAAGAAACCTACGTTTCTAGCATTTGTAGACTTAGAGAAAGCTTTTGACAATGTTGACTGGAATACTCTCTTTCAAATTCTGAAGGTGGCAGGGGTAAAATACAGGGAGCGAAAGGCTATTTACAATTTGTACAGAAACCAGATGGCGGTTATAAGAGTCGAGGGACATGAAAGGGATGCTGTGGTTGGGAAGGGAGTGAGGCAGGGTTGTAGCCTCTCCCCGATGCTATTCAATCTGTATATTAAGCAAGCAGTAAAGGAAACAAAAGAAAGTTTGGAGTAGGTATTAAAATTCATGGAGAAGAAATAAAAACGTTGAGGTTCGCCGATGACATTGTAATTCTATCAGAGACAGCAAAGGACTTGAAAGAGCAGCTCAACGGAATGAACAGTCTCTTGAAAGGACGATATAAGATGAACATCAACAAAACCAAAACGAGGATAATGGAATGTAGTCGAATTAAGTCGGGTTACTACTTAAAGTAGTAAAGGACTTTTGCTATTTGGGGAGCAAAATAACTGATGATGGTCGAAGTAGAGAGGATATAAAATGTAGACTGGCAATGGCAAGGAAAGCGTTTCTGAAGAAGAGAAATTTGTTAACATTGAGTATAGATTTAAGTGTCAGGAAGTCGTTTCTGAAAATATTTGTATGGAGTGTAGCCATGTATGTAAGTGAAACATGGACGATAAATAGTTTGGACAAGAAGAGAATAGAAGCTTTCGAAATGTGGTGCTACAGAAGAATGCTGAAGATTAGATGGGTAGATCACATAACTAATGAGGAAGTATTGAATAGAATTGGGGAGAAGAGGAGTTTGTGGCACAACTTGACAAGAAGAAGGGATCGGTTGGTAGGACATGTTCTGAGGCAACAGGGGATCACAAATTTAGCATTAGAGGGCAGTGTGGAAGGTAAAAATCGTAGAGGGAGACCAAGAGATGAATACACTAAGCAGATTCAGAAGGATGTAAGTTGCAGTACGTACTGGGAGATGAAGAACCTTGCAAAGGATAGAGTAGCATGGAGAGCTGCATCAAACCAGTCTCAGGACTGAAGACCACAACAACAACAACTTTATTTAAACGACCAGTTTCGGCGGTTCATTAAAGCCATCTTCAGCCCCCTGTGCACTTCATGTATAGACAATCAGACACATCGAACACCTCAGTTGCTGTCAAATCTTCGAGGTTCAAACTCCGCAAAAAATTCAGATATTGATGGCTCCAGTTATGCGAGCATCGATGTATCTGATGGTCTATACATGGAGTTCATAGGGGGCGGAAGATGGCATTAATGAGACGCCGAAACTGGTCGTCTGAATGAAATAACTTCTGAAACATCTGTAAATACATCTTTGGAGGAACAGTGTTATCTCGAATACAAGGTGTAAACAGTCTGGTTATAGAACGAAAATACATTATTCCGGAAACAGCACCCTACATCATATACAGGTTTAAATGAAAAACATCCATGCATCAGCGCAGTGCAGAACAATTATAAACGTAACAGAACACAACTATCTGTCGTATCTTCTTGTGAAGTGGGCCTACGTGTCATGCATAAACATGGTACACAAAATTACGAAAATTGGCCATTAAGATATTATGTGTCGTAACCAATACGTTGTGGAAGATATATAACGCATGAAATATAGGGAATTAAATACAGCCGCTCGGAGTGACCGCGCGGTTTGAGGCGCCATGTCACGAATTGGTGCAGCAGCTCCTGCCGGAGGTTCGAGTTCTCCCTCGGGTATGGGCGTGTGTGTTGTACTTAGCATAAGTTAGTTTAAGTAGTGTGAAAGACTAGGGACCGATGACCTCAGCAGTTTCATACCTTAGGAATTCACACACATTTGAACATATTAATTGCACGGTTCACGTAGTGATCGAATGTTTATGAATACAGAGGGAGTGTTACAGGGGGGAGGGGGGGCAGAGAGTGGTCGCGAGGCGGTGGGGGGAGGGGGGGGGGGAGCTGGAATGGAGTCGGGAATAAAGCGTGTGGGACTGTTGCTAGGGAGGTGGTGGAAAAGGTTTCAGTGCGATATAAGCACAACTACTAAAAGGGGGAGAGTGGGAAGCAGGGAGGAAGGGGGGGAGGGAAAGATGACATGCAATAGCGTGGATGAAATGGGTAGGGAAGATTATCACTATATGATTAGTTTTGTTTTACCCAAATATGTTTCAGCACATTCTTTGACATCTTCAATGGACTGTTTTTCCTGAAAATTACAATGATGTGATGACACTGTGGTTTGCCGATGACATTGCTCTTCCATCAGCGATAGCTACGTGGCTTGGAAGGGCAGTTCAACGGAGTAGATTGAGTCTTCAAAACAAGTTATAAAATGAACACCAGCAAAAGTAAAATAAGGATAACGGAAAGTACTCGAATTAAATCAGGCGGCGCTATTGGAATTGGATTAGATTAGGAAACGAAACAATAAATGTAGTCTATGAGTTTTGCTATTTGCGCTGCAGATCAGCTGATGGTGGCCGAAGTGAAAAGTATGTAAAATGCAGATAAGCTATGGCAAGGAAAGCAATTTTGCAAAAGAGGAAGTTGTTGACATCGAATATAAATTTGTAGCCTTGAACAAAAGTGGAACGTGAACGGTAAGCAGCTTAGAAAAGACGGGAACTTTTTTGAAAAGTGGTGCTACGGAAGAATATGGAAAATTAGATGGGTGGATCGTGTAACTAATTACGAGGTACTAAATCGAATAGGGGAATAAAGAAATTTATGGCACAACTTGAATTATTTAAAAATGAACAGTGGAGATCGCAATAATATTTCTTTGTTAACCGGTTTCGGCTTATCTACAAGCCATCACCACAATTTTTTGGCGCTCTATGGCTGGTGCTGGCGGCTCCTCGAATTTTTCAAGATCCCGCGATCGTACGGCTTGTAGATAAGCCGAAACCGGTTAACAAAGAAATATTATTGCGATCTCGACTGTTCATTTTTAATATAGAACCAGGCCACTGCTCACAGTGGATTATATTGTCAAAATTTATGAACAACTTGAATTAGTGAAGGTATCGATTGATAGGACACATACTCAATCGCCAAGGAATCATTAATTTGGTAATGGAAAGAGATGTGGGGTAAAAGCTGTGGAAGAAGATCAATGTTTGAATAAATTTGGCAAGTGCAAATGGATATAGGTTGCAGTAGTTACGCAGAGATCAGAGACTTGCAGTCTTCAGACTTAAGACCATAGTAACTACAGCATCTTGTGGAGGTTATGCATGATGTATGAAGCAACGGCAATTAGGCGTTAAATTTTATTTTCATATGCAGGTAAAGAAACATGTCACAGAGTTGGGGCATTAAATTTACGTTTGTGCAATGTTGAAAATTAAGCTTACGATACTAATTTGGAATGTTATGTTGGCGGCTGTTCTTTCGAGAATCTCCGAAAGGACAGACACCATTTTGATCCTGCAGCCACTACGACCATTGCGCCATCGGGACACAGTGGCCGTCGTAACTGCAAGGACTACCCTTGCACGCCTCCCGCGAGTAATGAGAATAACAGACAAGGACAAGGGGCACTACACCAGTAGTGTATGAATAAGTTGAGAATTTGGGTCTGGCGGGAGGAGTAATAGGGCAGTCCGTCCTGTGGCGCCTATCACTGCGTCCGGATGGGGCAGTGGTCAGCGCATCTGCGTAGTAAGCAGGAGACCGTGTTTGAATCCTGGCCCTGTACAAATTTTCAACTTTCCCCATTAATTTAAATCAATGCCCACTGCAGCGTATGTCATTAAATCCTTTGCGACTAATTTGGAAATACAGCAGTTACACAGTTTTTCACCTAGCTCACGCGACGCTATGACTTATCTACCATCCATTCTACAACTTGTCATCTATAAATAGCAAAAACTTTTTCTATTTTTCTTTTGTGTGTCTGTTTGAAACTGAAGATCGCTATATTACCATCAGTCAAACACGCAACAAAACAAATGAAAGTCATATACCTACACAGCCGGTCGGAGTGGCCCTGCGGTTCTAGGCGCTACAGTCTGGAACCGAGCGACCGCTACGGTCGCAGGTTCGAATCCTGCCTCGGACATAGATGTGTGTGATGCCCTTAGGTTAGTTAGGTTTAAGTAGTTCTAAGTTCTAGGCGACTGATGACCTCAGAAGTTAAGTCGCATAGTGCTCAGAGCCATATACCTACAATAGCAAGTTAACTGAGGGCAAAAACCATGTGTTTTACTAATAAAGTACATGAAATTCGTGAGTAACAGTTTGAATAGTAGTAGCAAAAGAAATAACCTTTCTAACACGTCTAAAACAAGGGAAGCAAACAGATTTTATGCAACAAGTTTCTTATGGTGGCCGTTTTCGCAGCAGCCGTATATAAATTGCAATAGTTTACAAGAAAAGCGACTTTTGCATGTTGCATATTATTTTCTTTTTATTAATTAAAATAAAAAATGTGCAGCATGCAAAATGCATTTTTCTTGTAAACTACTGCAGTTTGAATATTATTCATCTTGAACATTAGAGGAAGCGGTTGTGAAGATAATCGTTATCGTTATTTAGCATAAACCATACAAATGTGATGAATGTTATCCACAACTGCGCGTTGCGGGAGCCAAGCTTGTTTGCGGAACAAGCCAGCATACGAGAAGGCCGCTGGTGCGACTTCAAGCAGATGTGGTCGGTGATACTTTGGCGAACAGGCGGTAGTAAGAAGAGGCAAAACCCAGGATTAAGAGTTGCCGATTTTAAACTAAGACAAGGACTTTATATCCGAATATCTTTATTTTATTTCACTATTGTTTTGTGCGTTTTTAAGTGCATGTGTATGAAGGGTTGAATGCAGACATCCAAATGACGGGGGCTTGACAACCGAAACGCATAATTGTGGATAACGTTCCCCACATTAGGTTTTGTCTGCAAAATAACGTTAACGAAGGGAAGCAAAACCACAGCGTCTTAAACCGTAAGTAACACAGTAAGTAGCGCGACACATTATAGCAATTTTCAGTCTGAAAAGTACAAAAATAGAAAAACTGAAAACGTTTCTGTCGCTTGCAGATGCCTAACAACCCGAAGAATTCACTGTATATATAAAATTTCCAACATAAATAGCTGAGGTATGTGAACAACTGTATAACTATCGTACTTCTAAATTGCTACCCTAAGCTTAATTTTCAATATAGAATAAGGGTATGACATTTAATGCTTCAAGTTTGTGACATATGTCACTGTATATGTAAACAAGCGTAAAATTTAACGCCTCCTTTTAACAAATAAATAGCTTTAAGGCGAAAATCATACAACCTCCACAAGATGCTATTATGTCATAGTAATTTTCAGAAAGAACAATTAACAAAACGCGCTGAAGATAGCAAAGAAAGTGCTGGAACATGTTTTGGTGAAACAAAATTAATCAATGTCTTACATAAAGTGAAATTTCTCTCCGATTCGTCCACACTGTACGTGGTAAGAAAGTCAGCGCCTTTATTCTATCACACAGACAGACATTCTAACAGACACCAGACCTTATAATTTTTGTGTGGAACATAATTTGATTTGATCCATTGTAAATGGCTTTTGAAAGCCCGCGACTGTGAAAACAATAGGTTTGTTTATAAATAACTCTTCTGCTACCAGTCACGATTTTTCATTATTTACTTTTCGCACGACGCGTTTCGACAAACGATTCCCATTTTCAAATGCGTTTTTTTGTGTGCATTAAGCGATTTCTATTGATGTTGTCAATAGAGTTCACACATTGACAACATGAATGAAAATCGCTTAATGCACACAAAAAAACGCACTTGAAAATGGGAATCTTTTCCCGAAACGCGTCGTGCGAAAAGTAAATAAAGAAAAGTCGTGACTGGTAGCAGAAGAGTTATTTATAAACAAACCTATTGGAACATAATTATTATAGTTTAGGTATGTAAAGGATATATCGTAATTAATAGCGAAACCTGGAGAAAATGTAGAATAGCAGAAGCAAGACGTTATAAGCAATGGTCCCCAAAAGACTGCGAACATGTGTTTATAAGCCGCCACTGATGAAATATTGTCCTATTTAGTAGACATGTATTTGAAATGTAAACTTTTCGATTAAATCCCCGTCTAAACTGGGCGATCAAGAGGAGAAAAATATTTTGTTGTAGTCAGACTTCAAGAAACTACATTTTAGCTGTCACACTACAAGAGAAAAAAAATTATAACACTGATGTCACAGATCTACAATGGTATAAATAAATAATTTTTCAAACGCTTCACAATCACTCACCTGAAATAAGATCTCCTACATGTTACGATACCAGCTGTAAAAGTCGCCTGACGTATTTCTGAAAGCTTCGATTGCGAAACTGCTCCGGCTGAAGGGCGACTTTCTAATGGCCACAGGCCAAAGTTGTTCCCCAGAGGGATTTAAAACGAAGAAACAAATTCGAAGGCAGTGTTTGACTGCCGAAGTTGACCAAGGAGGGCTACAAGTTTGATAACTAAAATTTAAGTGTGGTATTCGGTATTTGTCGCTGCTGACAGTTCCACAGTTTATAGGCATCATGAGTTTCTGTGATAACACATGGTGACCATTAGCATCCAGCTCGATCGTTGTTGGACTACAGCTAATGACTCAGGACCTGGCAGCAGGTTTTGTTATCAGACAAGTATCGGATGAAGTGATGACGATATACGGGTTACGTGAATAGTACATTTTGCTTATTCTTCGAAGTGCCATGCTTCAGAGGACACCGCTACAAATTCGTGCGGCAGCAAACATGTATCTCTTTCGTGATGGATTATACGTCCTCAGCCATCCTGCATACGTTGTAAATAAATGCAGCTCATGAATGACATATTTGGAGCCGGCCGAAGTGGCCGTGCGGTTAAAGGCGCTGCAGTCTGGAACCGCAAGACCGCTACGGTCGCTGGTTCGAATCCTGCCTCGGGCATGGATGTTTGTGGTGTCCTTAGGTTAGTTAGGTTTAACTAGTTCTAAGTTCTAGGGGACTAATGACCTCAGCAGTTGAGTCCCATAGTGCTCAGAGCCATTTTTTTGACATATTTGGATTTGTTGCATAATACGCGATATGGGACTCAGTAACCAGTGCTGCGAAGTTTCAACAACACCGTCTGAGCCGTATATCAGACGTGCTTACAGCGAATCCGGAGCCCTGAGAAATACGGCCCTCGCAACGAACTTGTGAGTCACACTTCGCGAACGCAAGGCTTCGTGCAGAACCCACGGGAAATCAGTATGTAATTGAAGAGATTCCCACTAAAGGTCTAAACTTTGTCGTGTGCTATCGATGACTTGTACATATTTAAATGCACAGTCAAGAATTATTAAACTCGTCTGAAATAGTTACTCGCTCCCCGCCGGAGACAGCTGCTGGTACTCGTAAGACCTGCGGTGTCACGTGCTCTTTCTAGTGGACCTCGTACGAATCACTTCTTGGTCAGCGTCACCTTCCGGCAATCCATAGTTATCTTTTTCCTGATTTCCCGATGTTGCTTAAGATAAATACGGTATGGTTTCTTTTGGAGGGGGTAGTCGATTTCTTTCCACATCGTTCCTCAATTCGAGCTTGTGTTCCATGTCTGACTTAGTCGTCGACAGGATGTTGAATCCTAATATTCCTTTAGTTTTTACAAGACGTTAAACCCTAATATTAGTTAATTTTTCTTCGTCGGCGTCCGGTACACTGTCCAATGTGAATTTTTTAGTAGCATATCGGTCACCATCTCTAATTTACTGAAACAGTAAGTCTGTGCGTTAACATCTTTAAAACGTCACGCCCGCTATAGTTAGGTGTGAGTGATGGAGACCCACAACCCAAGTTCACCTCACGTGTCAACATTTGGTTCTGGAAAGTGTCACGAGCTCAGAAAGTACTTCCAGAAGCAGGCCCGACCGGCGAGAAGTGTAGCAAGAAGTGTATTTCACGGATTATCAGACGGACTGTGTCACGTCCGGCACGAACCATGGGAGCGCGGTCCAGCGGATTTCCTCCACGATCGCTGTCTGGGCGCCTCTTCCTCGTGCCAAACTTCTCCCTTCCCTAGGGAAAAGGCTGCCACAATCCTAAGCAGTGCTACAATTCGCCACTGCTCTACTTTTGTTAATGATTCAGGCCAGTCGTTTTCAGTCCGGACTATACAGCAAGGATCCGAGATCTGAGTGATTGTGGAAGTGGGGTTTCCTGCTGTGAGAACATAAATTAACCAATAAGAGAAAGCTCACGTCGGAAAAAAATAACATACAAGACGAGAAAAAAGTCCTAAATAAAGAAACAACCGTCTCCTGATATAAAACTTTATAGCTTACATTAAATGAAAGCAACGGAAAAAAATCTGATACTGCATAAAATATACTCTATTCAAATTTAGACATAACGTCTGTGGAACGTCAGCGGCTGATAACACAAAACGAATCTCAAAACAATCGAAGTCGCTTTAAATGGTTTCGGTTACACTATCTAGTAGTTCAGCATATGCAGAGCGTCCCTCCTAAGAGATGTCAGGCGCATTTCGGCACATACCTGCAGATTTGTATTTACAATGTGTAGCTGGACTCATGCTAAACAAAATTGCTTATTGCATCTTTCATGCGACGCCCAGCCTCGACGGAAAGCTTTAGCTCTTTTCCCATTCTAACCACAATGATTGTTAAAGCGGAATTTTACGTCCCCATGCGTTAGAGCGGTCCAATATTAGTCTAGCGCGATATTCATTTTATTGCTATGTATTAACATGTGCAGTAAAATATGAAGAATAACCCGTACTCCAGCAGCGACTGAGTAGCGCTGCTGCATGATGGTAGCAGACAGCGCGGGGCAGGAGTGCACGGGAGCCTCTGCTGGAGTACGGGTTATTTTTCGTGTTTTACTGTCCCTGTTAATACATAGCAATAAAGCGAATCTCACGTTAAACTAATTGGGACTGCTCTATGGAACGGACAAGTAAAATTGCTCTTTAAAAATCATTTTGTTTGTACCAAAGCTTTCTGTCGACACAGGGCGCATGAAAGACGTGATGCGCAATATTTGTTTGGGCTGAGTCCAGCTACCGTTCGGAAAAACGAATTTACAAATATATGCGAAACACTATATAAAATGCACCTGACAACTCTTTTAGGGACACCCTTGTATATACATGAGACAGGTTATGGTACCTCTGCTACGGCATCGAGGAACAGTCCGGTCTGTGCTGGGAGGAGCAGTAACGGGGAAAATAATAAGGGAAAAGAAAGGGTAGATCATGCAAACAGATTATAGACGATGTTGAGTGTAGTATTTTCTTCGAGATCGACAAATTAGCTCCAGGTGAAAAAAGTTACTAGAAGATTATTTTTTCATGTCTTTAGTGACTGTCTACCACCGAGAGTATGGCATCTACCAGTAACAGAATGTGCCTTTGCCACACGGCTTGGTAAGTCTGCAAATGGCTGGAACAGCATTGCCGAAGTGGGCCGTGTGAAAATTGCGCCATGCAGTTTTCTTCAGCACTGCTCCTGATAGGTGGAGAGATCTAACAGTACCTGACAGAAACACTTGCCGCTCGTGTAACGGCTACGCTAGGTATCAGGACCTGGTCGTATATGAAGGCCGTTCAATAAGAAATGCAACACATATTTTTTTCATTAGGATACCGATATACCCCCATTCTTTTGGCTATAAAATCCTATTTTTCAACATAATCTCCGTTCAATGCGACGGCCTTACGCCACCTTGCTGGGGGGGCCTGGTACCACTCTACTGGTCGACGTCGGAGCCAACGTCTTGCTGCACCAGTAACTTCCCCATCATCCACGTACTGCTTCCCGCGGAGTGCGTCCTTCATGGGGCCAAACTCATTGCTCTTAATGGTGTCCTGCTAGTCAGCAAGGAACTCAGCGGGCACACACCTTTGTGTACACCAACTGGTGGACAAGTTTGTCAGCACTACCAAGAGAGACGTCCAGTTGAGTAGCGAGGTGTTTGATTGTGATCCGTTGTTCACCTGAGCGAGAGTGTGCGCACGCTCCGACATTGCAGGAGTCGCGGCTGTGTATGGCCTGCCGGCACGCGAAAATTCGGTTAGGTTTTCGCGACCTCGTTGCGATGATGACAGACGCCTCGCCCGAGGACTCACCGCGCTTTTGTTCACTGCCAGGGCTCCGTAGACATTCTACAAGCGCCAATGAATATCTATAAGGGTCTGGTTTTCCGCCAAAAGAAACTCCATGGTTGGAACGCACCTCCGTTGCAGCCGCCATTTTGAAGGCTACGTATAGCGCAGGTACCTAATGGAAGTTGATAAGACTACAAAGCCTGAAGCGGGAATATTCCACGATGCCCCGCAACAAATATCGCATTTTTCAACCACCGAGAAAAAAAGTGTTACATTACTTATTGATCGCAACTTGTAATATGACTTAGCAGTGAGTCCAGCAGTCAAGATACCGCAGCACTCAGCTCGGTACGGTTTGGCTATACTGTGCGAATACACACTGGACCACGGCTTCAGTGAGCAGGTGACGGGCCGCACAGACAGCTGTGGAGACGGCGGCGCCGCGGGAGACGCTCTGGCCAGCGCCTGCCGGCCTGCTATTCCCGACGCCGGAGACCCACGCTGCGCCTCTGGCTGCTTCCTGTATTAAGGCGGCGCTGCGCACGCAATCCCACTGCGCACGGACCATATCCCACGCACCCGAACCGCGTATGTCTAAGAGACACATCTACATGTACAGTCGTGGAACAAACGAGCGAGACCCCTCGCCTTTTCGTTATGCTGTTCCGAACAGCTTTAAAGTCTGCTACACAGCATAAAGGGCAAGGCGACGAAGTGCTACCAACATACTATGCACAGGCGTGACATTGAAAAACTATAGAACTTTGTCAGACTGTTTTCAATCATGTGTAAGACTATATTAATGCTGATAAGTGTGTTAAACAGAACTCGTAAATATAAGATATAAATGAAAGAAGAAACGCTAATTAGTATGAACTGTACTAATAAAAATGAATTTCAGATAATCTAGATAACATAACTGTTTTAGTAAGACAAAGTACCCCAGACCGTTACGAATTAGCAAAATATTATGCTCATTCGACCGCGAAATGGTCTGTGTCAACGTTCAGACCAGTCATACTGGATTACTGTTGCTGACCTACCATGAAAGTGTGCAAATTTACCAATGCGTGAAGATTCATAACGAAATTCAGTTAAAAATCGTTCAGTGCCACACTTAAGTCAATTCAATTACTGACAGAAGCGGAAAAAGTAGGCAGTAACAATTGTGAAATTCTACAAGTGTTTCATATTGACATCCACAAGGCGCCAGTACAGAATAAAGGTAGCAATAAAAATATTTAGGTTACGAAATCCTAACAACGAAAATAGCTACGACAGTTGCTGAAGATGTGGGCCGCCTAAATAATTCCCCCTACTCTTTATTCTAAATCCTCTAGTTGCAGTCGATACTTCAGCATATTAATCGTAGCTGCGCTTTCGATCCAAATCACGTTTACAGGAATGCAAATAAAATCCATTTGCCTATACACGTGGTAATTCAGATCCCAGTATTAATGCCACCGCGTTTTAGAAGTCCCAACATTCCCACTGCTAGCTAGCTTAAGAAACACTTTGGCTAATGAACGTTTTCTGGCTGTGACGAGTCTAATGGAGAATTCTAAACATTGTACAATACGTTTGGCAGCTATGTCGCCATTTATTTCCTGGGGTGGTGCAGAATTATCGTACTAAATTTACTCGCTAATAACAGTATTTTGTTAGTTCGATAAACATCCAGAATTATTGTCACATAAGCGGTGACATAAAGGTCGAAAATTCATGTTTTTCAGTCCAGAAAGCTCTATGCAACAGAAACTGCAGATCATTTTGCCATATTCATTGCGAAATTGCTGGCTTATTCATGTCTGGCGTAATAATACAGGGCTGTTTGCCTGGGTTGTCTGCTAGCGTAGTGAAAGGTGTTTGCTACTGCAAGGGAGGTCTGGTTTGTTTTCGGCTCGAATCTCGATGGACGCAGATAGACTATTAGTAAAGCAATTTTAAGAAATTCTCGCGCCCCCAATACTTTTATTCTGTACTGGCACCCTGTGGATGTCAATATGAAACACTTGTAGAATTTCATACTTGTTACTGCCTACTTTTTCCGCTTCTGTCAGTCATTGAATTGACTTAAGTGTGGCACTGAACGATTTTTAACTGAATTTCGTTATGAATCTTCACGCATTGGTAAATTTGCACACTTTCATGGTAGGTTAGCAACGGTAATCCAGTATGACTGGTCTGAACGTTGACACAGACCATTTCGCGGTCGAATGCGCATAATATTTTGCTAATTCGTAACGGTCTGGGGTACTTTGTCTTACTAAAACAGTTATATTATCTCGTTAATCTGAAATTCATTTTTATTAGTACAGTTCATACTAATTAGCGTTTCTTCTTTCATTTATATCATATTTACGAGTTCTGTTTAACACACTTATCAGCATTAATATAGTCTTACACATGATTGAAAACAGTCTGACAAAGTTCTATAGTTTTTCAATGTCACGCCTGTGCATAGTATGTTGGTAGCACTTAGTCGCCTTGCCTTTTATGCTGTGTAGCAGACTTCAAAGCTGTTCGGAACAGCATAACGGAAAGGCAAGGGGTCTCGCTCGTTTTGTGCACGGCTGTACATGCGGAGGTATGGGAACCCCAGAACACACAATCCTACTCTGCGGGAAGTACAGACATCACAGGAACACACCAGGAATACAACACTTACAAACCGAACGACACATATACGATGCAATCGGAACACCAGAATTAGGGACGAACTAAACGTACTGTCAGAAAAAATCTCAGATGAATGCCATAAAGAGTACAGGCGCGAGAGACCGTACAGACGACAAACCTAGATGCAGCACCTACATAGACGCCATAGTGTGGAGGATGAAAAGCGAGACAGAAAGAAGACCGACAGAAATGCATTAGTCTAAACATAATGTACAGATATCACAATAGATTACACGTAACTAAAGCTCAACGTGAATAGATGTAAACAGTGTCGGCATACCGTCGCAGTTGCCACAGGCAAACTCGGCACTTTAAACCTGTCAATAGTGTAATTATCTTAGTAAGAGCTTTAGTAATTAGCATAGTAATTATAGATTAGCATAAATCTTCTTAGTTAAAGGTAAGCAAAGGATTGGAGACTGAGGATCAATGGCTTGATGACTAATTCTAAGGCTTTCATCCAAAGTTCCCCATGGTAGAGGGACTATAAACTTCTTCCTTTCCTATCTTCTTTTCTCTTCTTCATTCTAAACTATATTTTTGTATTTCTTTTTCAAAATTTAAATTTCATGTAAATTTTTGTCAAACGTTTTGGGAAAGCTGCCATAAAGAAAAGAAAAGAAAAGAAAGACAAATAGCAATCAAAGATAACCAAGTAAAAGAAAACCAAATAAAAGAGACAAAAACAAAACACGATCAACTATGGTCTGCTTCCACGTGGCGGGACACGGGCAACGGTGCGATCGGATGCGGGAACTGGTGTGGAGGTTCAGTCACATAAGCGCCCATATACCGATCGCAGCGGACAAGTGGTCAATAAAGACCCACCGTAAGCAGTTAGGTGGTGGGTCGTAAAATCAGGGCGGCAATTGAAAAAAAAAAATTCCGTCGCCAAAATGTTTGTTTCCCGTGAGTCACTTAACCACTTCAGATTCTTTCGATAAGGATTACTGTCGAGATTCTGTAAATTTTATAATGGTCGAGGATTTCTTCGTTGGGAGGATGCAGAAAAGGGTTTGTGACTGCATCAGGGATTTCTTCATTGGAAGAGCAGAAAAAGTTTTGTGACCAAATTGAGTTTGGAGCGTGACATCCTGGCTAGAGAGTCATCGTAGATGTGCCTCATCTGATGGCAAGTATCTGGACATCCGTCTGTCATGCGGAGTTGACAGCTAGAGCTCACGGGAAACGGTCTCGTCACCATAAAAGGAGGCGGGGAGTCAGCAGTAACAGCAGACTCGATCGATCAGAAGAGCCGAGGGACTGCGAACGTAGACCCGTCAATCAATGGCAGCTGAGTGATAAATCCAAAGCTCCCCTAGTCAGCTGTTGGTGGTGTGATTGTGAAGTGCAAAGGTGAAAGAACAAACACAGCTAAACCAAGACCAGGTAGCGGCCGTCGGGCATTCCAGAGGATGGATGTAAAAAAATGGCCTTAATTTAGCGGAAGTGATTTCCAAAGTGCTACCAGGAGTCCAACTGGCACAATGACTGTGCCGGGGGTTTAATGGTCCAGCAGCTCCTTGTGAGCCACACATTTCTGTATTCGGTGGCAAAGGGCACTCGGTGTGACGAGGAGAGCGCCTTGCTAGACTGGAATGGACTGGAAACGAATGGTTTGGAGTGATGAATCGCACTGTACCCTGCGGCAACCCGATGGAACGGCTTGGGTTTGGCGAATGTCTGGACAACGTTACATACCATCGTGCGCAGTGCCAACACTGAACTACAGAGGTCGTGCTGTTACGCTGTGGGGGTGTTTCCGTGGTTAGTATTAGTGTTATTGCGCTTAGAAAACGCTAAATGCGGAGGGATATGAACACATTTTACAACATTGTGCACTGCGTACTGTAGTGGAACAACAGTTCGGGGACGATGATTGTTTACATCAGCCTGACAAAGCATCCTTTCATTAAGTAGCATCCGTGCGTCAATGGTTTGTGGACATCAACGTTCCTGAAATAGACTGGCCAGCCCGGTCTTTACCTGAATCCAATGGAACAAAAAAATGCCTCTGAGCACTATGGGACTTAACTTCTGAGGTCATCAGTCCCCTAGAACTTAGAACTACTTAAACCTAACTAACCTAAGGATATCACACACAGTCATGCCCGAGGCAGGATTCGAACCTGCGACCGTAGCGGTCGCGCGGTTCCAATCTGTAGCGCCTAGATCCGCTCGGCCACTCCGGCCGGCACCCAATGGAACATCTTTGGGATGAGTTAGAGAGTCACCTCCGCTCCAGACTCCAGTTTCCAACATCACCATCTTTCCTTGTTTCGGCTGTTGAGCAAGAGTAGGCTGCCATTCCTCCAAAGACATTTTCAAGCTCTCATAAACCCGAAGAATCGACATACCGCTTATTTACTAACAGCTGTACGGATACTGTTGATCAGATAATGTAGAAGTAACAATGAATGTGTTTAGACACTTGCTGTTTAACGTTGTGTCTTGGTGACTGGCGGACAACATTAATAGTCGATGCCGCGGAGTGCACAAGATCCAACATATATAAAATAACGTCAATGGTAACCTAACACATTTTTAGATGAGGTGGTGTATACAATAACATACTATCTGAAAAAAAAACCGAAGTTCCTACAGATGTTGAGTCAGATCTAGATACGATTATAAAGTGTTGTAGAGATTGACAACTTGTTTTACATGTTCATAAACGTTAATTTTTGTACTTCACAAATCGAAAAAAAATCGTATCCTGTGACTGTAATAAAAGTGAGTCGATGCTTAAAATTCTTCCTCACTCTCTCAATTATGAGTGTTTTCTATAGTGCAGTAAATAAGGCAGCCACGTGCACAACCCTACTACCCCGCTGCTCTTCAGCCTCATACAACTATCTCACAGGAAGGAGTCTGTAAGAGGGGGTCTGGCGATAGTGCTCACCATGAGACAGATCTCCTCTTCCAATGCAACGGTGATTTACAGGAAATGTATTCGCAACTGCGAAATACGAACCACCATCGTCTGTATATTTGAATAACGACAGTGAAAATTTGTGCCGGACCTGGACCCGAATCCGGATTTCCCGCCTTACGCGAGCGGTAGCCTTAGCCGCTTCGGCTATCCGTGCACGAATCACGGTCAGATCCAAATTTTCATATGTTGTCCACGTGTCACAGCCTGGGCTCGTACGTTACGTAGGACATATTTATTGAGAGTTGGGGGCCTGGTACTGGCAAATAAATACGAAGTAACAGTGCCTGCTCCGGCCGCGGTGCTCCAACGGTTCTAGGGGCTTCAGTCTGGAACCGCGCGACCGCTACGGTCGCAGGTTCGAATCCTGCCTAGGACATGGATGTGTGTGATGTCCTTAGGTTGGTTAGGTTTAAGTAGTTCTAAGTCTAGGGGACTGATGACCTCAGATGTTAAGTCCCACAGTGCTTAGAGCCATTTTGAACCTCGTGTCATCCACAGGCAAAGTAGTTTCTTTTAGATGTGATGATTGTCTCCTTGCCGGCCAGGGTGGCCGTGCGGTTCTAGGCGCTTCAGTCTGGAACCGCGTGACTGCTACGGTCGCAGGTTCGAATCCTGCCTCGGGCATGGATGTGTCTGATGTCCTTAGGTTAGTTACGTTTAAGTAGTTCTAAGTTCTAGGGGACTGATGACCTCAGATGTTAAGTCCCATAGTGCTCAGAGGCATTTGAACCATTTAACAGTGCCTGCGTTATTCAGAACTACGATTCACTGTTCCTTCGGACATGCATAGAATTTCGTATTCCGCAACGGTGGTTTGATGTCCAGGTGTTCAAAGACGTTATCGAAAGCATCAGTCGGCCAGCACTCAGCTCAACGTTTTTAATACTGAATGCCACGCTGAAAACCAAGGCTGGGATATGAAATAGTATGGTCACATAGGATCAGTAATAGGAAAAAGAAAACTGGTAAACTCTTCAAGACTGACGACAACTATCCCACGAAATGTTATTTAGTAAGTTTCAAGTACCAATATTAAGAGAGGAATCTGGCGATATACAACCCTTACGTAGCGCTTTCGTAGGGACCGCGCAGGCAAGCTCAGACTAATTAATCCATTTAAGTAGTCGTTCATTCCGCGCGTCAGGCGCGAAAGGAACTAGAAGAAGATCTAATACCTAGTACAATGCGTACGTAGCGTGGAAGGCCATCACTAATTCCCTTGTCCTCTGTGGCAAAGATATAACTCCGTCTCTAATAATCTGGTTGTAGACAAAAAGTTAAACCCCAGCCTTTCTTCCTTCCATCAGTAACCGTCCTATCTGGATGAGTGACATTCCCCGATATTTTACTGTCACAAATATCTCAAAAGGGATGCACGCCCTTGCACTACATATAACGATGAACACCACTCGAATTTTGAATTGGACGTTGAGTATTTGTCACAAAACTCTTTCCTTTAACAGAAGTTCGACCTCTGTACCTTGTTTCAAAGGCCCTTTTTACACGGCCGCTACTGCACACCCGCTCTGCCCACATTACGCCATTGAGTTGCTTATTTACGGAATTTCCTTCTGTGTAAGAACAATTCAGCGACAGTTTCACTTACCTGGACACGAACTCGTGCATCACCACTCTTACGACAGTTTCTTCATCGAATATATAAACCACTCGCAGTGCAGTAAAAACAGAAAATTGTTGTCCGTGAAAGCACTTAGACGATAGAAATAGAAGAGTTTGTTTATATTCGGAGAGGATGTATTCAGTACTTTAAACGTCGCATATTTTAGACGTAAACTTTATCGAACGTAACGACAATGTAGATAGTTCCAGCATGCCTCTGTAATGCGAGACGACACAAATGCAAATAGGTAATTAGAATGTCAGTGAAATTATAACGCTATGAATGAATATTAATGAAAATTCGCTGTCTCGTAATTCTTGCAAATATCCATTCAATGTTGCGTGCTTCTGTGATCAGTTGTGATCACCAGGTAATGAATATTAAATATAATGGAGATAACTAGACTACGTACGTAATTCCAAGTAATACAGCCCACGCTCGATAAACTAGGCTTGCAAAACGCTTCGCAGTACCTGCACGTCATCGCATCGCCTCAAGGGTGGATATGGCAGTGACGATCCTAGTTTCCAACCTTGGAATTAAGAGTATCATCAGGAGAGCAGCAGGATGTGCAGAGAGATGAAGCTGTAATCTTTCTCTTGTGGTCCCCTGAGGCGCGCCCGGGTTCCCGGGTTCGATTCCCGGCGGGGTCAGAGATTTTCTCTGCCTCGTGATGACTGGGTGTTGTGTGATGCCCTTAGGTTAGTTAGGTTTAAGTAGTTCTAAGTTCTAGGGGACTGATGACCATAGATGTTAAGTCCCATAGTGCTCAGAGCCAGCCCCCTGAGGTGACATCATTTAGACACAGCAGGGCAACATTTCTCCTCTCCAACCTTGGTCACGTGCAGCACAGAAGAAAATTGAGTTCCTGCACTGCACCTCTTCCTGAAGATAATAAGTGATGAATGTGTATTTTTACTTTATTATCTTTTCTTTTCATCTTTTGAAAGAGTCTGTTTCAGACGAATATTGTTTTGATACGTGGACAAAACTACTTTCTCCTTATGTTTAAAAATCGCAGAAATTTACACCCTCGTTGATCAGTTTATTAATATTGCCTTCGCTAGCAAATGCTTTACATTAACTATATCACATTGCTTAAACAATATGTCTGCATCAGTTCCACTGTCATCGAGAGTACCTTTGAATACATGAGATACGAATTTCATTGTTCGACATAATCTCACTTTTTTTTAACTTTAATGTAATGCGTTATTAATCTCCCACATATGTGTGATTTTTTTTTAAAAAATCATCACCTTTGACGAAGTGAAATTTTTAATTGGTCGTTATCAAGCAATATTAATGTTAATAACTTCAAAGAATTGTCTGCAGAAACTGTTGACGCCTTGTAGAACACGTAATGTTTACAAAGAAATTAGTATTACCGGATGAGACCTCCATTCGACATTGTGATCTAAAAGGCTCCACAACTGTAAATATCTCGTCTGTAGCGTCACCTGTCAGCATGCGTGGGGTATCAGTGACAATGTAGCAACGCGTTCTTGAATCTGTGGCAGATACGTAGAACAGATTAAAAGCGAAGGAGGAAGGTGGCGCAACTTCGATTTTATGATCGATATCAGTTAGAGGTACAAAGATAATAAAACATAGTATCTCAGAATGAGTCAAAATAAATTAGACCGTCACGTACTCCAAAGGACTGATCAACAGGTAAAATGTAGCAAAGTATAACAGAATTAGGACGTAAATATATGACTCGCGTCGTCTTTCTCAACCAACAGTAGCGGAGAACGTCCAAGGGGAGAGAGAGAGAGAGAGAGAGAGAGAGGGAGGGAGGACAGGCAACCTGAAAATACCAGACAGCTTAATGCATGAAGCGGATGAAGATCATTATAAGCACTTTCGCAATTCATTGAAGTCGCTGCTTGGGCTTCCAGGGAAGGCGCAACGACTGCAATCCGCTTTGGAAATCTGTTTATTGGTTGCCTATATGCAGGAGTGAACTTATTCGATGCGACAATACGGAGCAAATGATTTGTCTACATGTTCTGACACACCTGCCACCTCTGCAACTACGCCACGGGGCATGTTACGAATCGAAATTTCCAGATAAGCTCTATCGACGGATTGAGTTGTTTTCATGTATGTGTTGTACCTTCCGCACAGTTGTCTTCTGAAACCCAATGGTACTTACGAATCACCCTGTATTTAAAATTAGAAAGTCTTGGTTTTTATATTAAAGCGCGGTCCCTCTTAAAATCATAAAAGACAGACAATTTTTATGTGTGGGCTTAATCGGCGGAATGGTTCGGTGAAAAGCTGATATGAATTATTGTCAGCATTCAACATTCATAGCCCCCCGCCCGCTCCGTCACTTCAAATTCCCAGTGGCGGCCAGTCAAACGAGTAGCATTTGCTTAGGAAATATTGCTAAGACTTTTCAAAGAATCGTTAAGGGAATTCTTCCACACCTAATATCATCCAAATCAGATCACACAAAGTTTTGACCTACTGTCGCGAGGCGCGGATTCTCGAGCACTTGAAGCCGGCGAAAACTACCTTCACTTATTAACGATATATAATAATATAATAACAGAATATTTCTTTTGAGAAATGCCGGCTACAGGCTGAAGATTACCAAGAAACATCAGACGGAATATTACAGCACAAAATTTCTTAAAATCCGTAGCGTCTGACGGGTAGCTTACTGGCTGGTGATATCACCACCCGCCGTGAACCTTTTGGCGGGATTTTCGTAAACCAAATAAACAAATTCCTTTAGAAAAAAGGTAAGTTTATATTTTTATACAAAATATTTTTTGTTGTGCCAGTTATATTAGTATCAAATACAGAAAGTTATAATGTGTTATTTTTAAAATTGAAACACACACACACACACACATATATATATATATATATATATATATATATATATATATATATATATATATGCCGCTCTTCATAAAGAAAACAGTTTTTGATCGGTGTGTCCTACCGGTTTAAACGTATGGGTTTGAAACTTGGACTTCAAATGAATTTTTCAAAAGGAAACTTACAACTTCTCAGAGAGCTATGGACAGGTCAATGTTAGGTCCCACAAAGAAAGATCGACAGAAAATTGAAGACATTCGAGCAATAACAGGAATAAAAGATATTATAGAACGGGTTAAGACTCTAAAACGGCAGTGGGCAGGACATATTGCACGAACGAAGGATGGAAGATGGACAAAATCAGTTTTAGAGTGGAGTCGCAGAGAAAAACGAAGACTCCCAGGGAGACCACCTCATCGCTGGGATAAGGAACTCAGGAAAGTTGCCGGCTTCAACTGGCTGAAGACAGCAGCGGACAGAGCTGCATATATATGTATACGATATGTAATAAGTTAAAATATGAACTGGAGACGGAACAGAACAGTACCATAGTAAAGTTTTATAGACCTTGAGACTGAACGTGTGTTGCAGGAAATTTTGTGAAAATTATCTCTAAACAATGCATTTTCGCATTAAAAGCCTATTCAGCAATACTGGGGGTTTATTATTTAACTGTATAAAACTTTAGCACACAGTTGTATGATATAAGGAATCAATAAAATATTATAAAGGGTGATTCATCCGTCCCAAACTAAGGGTTGTATGCAACCCGCAACGCCGTCAAATTGCACACGCAAAATTTTCATATTCTCTCGCTCGTTACTTGCAAACTATTAGCCGTACAGAAAAAATGTGCTTGACATTTCTCTAGGAAATTTAATGAAGTTAAATTTTGTACAGGGATACGTTTTCGCTAGAGGCCGTACTTTTGAATAATTTAAGAAAACGAACAAAAGTGGCCTTCAAAAGTGTTTATCTTCAATAACTCGAAGACCGTGGCCTCCAGCAGAAACATATCACAGAACAAACTTTACCTACATTAAATTTCCTACAAAAAGGTCCTCTTTAGTTTTTCTGTAGGACTAATAGTTTGTGTGTAGCGACTGAGAGAATATAAAAATCTCCCACATGGTTTCTGAAGGCACTGCGGCTTGCATAAAACAGATAGGGGCAGTTGAGTCTCTCTATATATGCTTTCCCAGGAGGAATGGTTAATATTCACGGATACTGCAGGAACTATCATTTGGAGCAAAATTGTCTACTAAACACGGGCTCTAAAATACATCCCTTAACAGCTACAAGCACTTCTTCATCTTCAACACTGCAAGCTTTTTGCTTTCCACATTCTGGGAGCAGGTAGTACGGACCAAAAACAAATAAAAAACTGGCTAATAAACATAAGTTATAAACTGCATACCTTAAGAACTATGGGCACTTGTGCCGTAGGAGAGATGTGTTTCACAGAACTCAAGTTGAAGAATTCCTCATGTTTACTAGACTATTTTGATTTGAATGATCCCTGAGTACTGATCATTCCTCCTGGGAGAAGATGTCCTCATGTTTACTAGACTGTTTTGCTTTGAATGATCGTTCCTGAGTACTGATCATTCCTCCTGGAACACCCTGCATATATATATACTCAGCCGCCCCTATCTGTTTTATGCAGGCCGCAATGCCTTCAGAAACCATGTGCGAGATTTTTATATTCTCTCAGTCGCTACACACAAACTATTAGTCCTACAGAAAAACTAAAGAGGACCTTTTTGTAGGAAATTTAATGTAGGTAAAGTTTGTTCTGTGATACGTTTCTGCTGGAGGCCACTGTCTTCGAGTTATTGAAGATAAACACTTTTGAAGGTAACTTTTGTTCGTTTTCTTGAATAATTCAAAACTTCTCCCTCTAGCGAAAACGTATCCCTGTACAAAATTTAACTACATTAAATTTCCTATAGAAAGGTCCTACTCATTTTTTCTGTACGACTTATAGTTTGCAAGTAACGAGCGAGAGAATATGAAAATTTTGCGTATGCTATTGGACGGCGTTGCGGGTTGCATAAAACCCTTAGGTTGGGACGGTTGAGTCACCCTGTATAATATTTTATTGATTCCTTAAATCATACAACTGTGTGCTAAAATTTTATACAGCTAAATAATAAACCCCCAGTGTTGTTGAATAGGCTTTTAATGCGAAAATGCATTTTTAGAGATAATTTTCACAAATTTTCCTGCAACACACGTTCAGTCTCAAGGTCTATAAAACTTTACTACGGTACTGTTCTGTTCCGCCTCCATTTCTTATTTTAACTTATTACATATCGTAAACAGTGCGAGGGAGACACTTCCTTTCAGCCACGTTGAGGAAGTACGTAACAGTTCCGCTGCTAGGAACTTTATTTTTCGACGACCGTAGTGGCCATTTCCTAGAGACGTGGCGAACGAAACGTCGCCGTTACTCGGCCGACGCCGTTTACGAGCGGCCGGTGTCAGCAGCGCGGCTTTCCCCGGGCTTATAAGACTTTGTTTAGAATCGCTGGATGTGGGTCGGCGGCCTTGCAGGTGTTATTAGTGCGGGCCGTTACCGCGGGATGTTAATGCGGCGAGATGCGCCGGCCGCTTGCGCCTATCTGCGCTTGAGCGGTGATTCACGGCTTCCGTGGGAACGCCGCGGCTGCCGCGGGCGGCCGCAGTTCCGCGTTGCTGCTCGTAATCTCCTGCACACTGCTGCTCGCACCCGCGGGATGACTGCCCGCCCATTTGGGCTCTCTTCTTACTCTTTGCGAAGCGTTTTTAGATTTCTGAACGAGGCAGAACATAGCAGGTGTATTTCAGTTCCGTAAGTCTAATTGTCTACTGTATAGATAGAGGTACTCAAGGTACCCTCCGCCACACACCGTCAGGTGGCTTGCGGAGTATGGATGTAGATGTAGATGCAGATGTATGCACAAGATAACTTTGGACTTAATACAAGGCGATCGTTGCAAAGAAGAAAACGGTAACCAGCTGCTATTAATGATGCTATTTATTTACAGGTTCATTTTCAGTCGGCTGTTCACGTTCGGATTACTTTTCTTGTTGTTTACATTAGTTGTCAGCTGTTTATTTCCCCTTAGTGGTCCGCTTAGCCATTCATAAATACAAAAATCACTCCGTCGTCAGGCCACGAGTGTCCTACCGGGACCATCCGACCGCCGTGTCATCCTCATGGAGGATGCGGATAGGAGGGGCGTGGGGTCAGCACACCACTCTCCCGGTCGTTGTGATGGTTTTCTTGACCGAAGCCGCTACTGTTCGGTCGAGTAGCTCCTCAATTGGCATCACGAGGCTGAGTGCACCCCGAAAAATGGCAACAGCGCATGGCGGCCTGGATGGTCACCCATACAAGTGCCGACCACGCCCGACAGCGCTTAACATCGGTGATCTCACGGGAACCGGTGTAGCCACTGCGGCAAGGCCGTTGCCTTATTCATAAATACAATAGATAATTTAATTTAAACTGTCAAGTAGCTATCACAAGTTAATATAATGCGTGATTTATGTTTAACTGTTAGTCATAATTTGTTTCCTTTTGCATACATCAATTTCTATGTAATACCTATTTCTATAATATTAACTAACAAATAGATTTCTTTATTTGTCTATTTTAATTGTAACTAGCCAACAGCCTTGCTGCAGTGGTGACACCGGTTCCCGTCATATCACCAAGGCTAAGTGCTGTTAGGCTTGGCTAGCACTTGGATGGGTCACCGTTCGGGTCTGCCGAACTCTGTTGGCAAGCGGCGTACACCAAACCCTTGTGAAGTCAACTGAGGAGTTACATTAGTGAGAAATAGCGGCTCTGGTCACGAAAACATAACGGCCGGGAGAACGGTGTACTGACCACATGCCCCTACATAACCGCATCAGATGATGCCTATCGGCAGAGGATGAGACGGCGGTCAATCGATACCGTTGGGCCGTATGAGGGCCCGCTCTAATAGAGAAAGAGTTTTAATTGTAACTAATGCTCATTCAGTGTAAATTGCAGCTAATGACACCTTCATACGTTGTAAATTTTCTGATGTCACATCAGTGTAGCCTACATACGAGAGCGTTTGAAAAGTTCGTGAAAAGTCCGAGAGGTGTCATATTTAGTTAGTAGCAACTTTGGGAAGAACGCACACCAAGTTTCAGCCATATTGGTCTATTTCTTTGTGTTCAACTGATTGTCAAAAAAAGGACAAAAAGAATTTCGGAACTTCGTGTGGTGATTAAACATTATTTTATGAAAGGAAAAACGCCTCCGGAGACTAAAGAGAAGCTTGGTAAACATTACGGTAACTCTGCACCTTCGATTAGAATAGTTTATAAGTGGTTTAAAAATTTTCGGAGTAGCCATATGGGCACAAGTGATGCTGAACGTTATGGACTCCCTGTGGAGGTTACGACTCCACAAATCGTTGATAAAAACCATGATATGGTGATGGATGACAGAAGAGTTAAGATGCGTGAGATTGCTAGTGCTGTGGGCATCTCGAATGAACGGGTACATAATGTTTTCCATAAACATTTGGACATGAGAAAGCTATCCGCAAGATGGCTTCCGCGATTGCTCACGCTTGGCCAAAAACGGAATCGTGTGAAGTGTTGCAAGGACTGTTTGCAGCTGTTCAGGAAGAATTCGCAAGACTTTAAGCGTCGTTTCGTCACTGTGGATGAAACGTGGATACATTGCTATACTCCTGAGACCAAACAACAATGTAAAGAATGGGTTACCAAGGGAGAATCTGCACCAAAAAAGGTGAAGACCATTCCTTCCACCGGAAAGGCTATGGCGTCTGTCTTTTGGGATTCGCAAGGGATAATCCTCATAGACTATCTGGAAAAGGGTAAAAATATTACAAGTGCATATTAATCATCGTTATTGGACCATTTGAAAACCGAGCTGCAAGAAAAACGCCGACAATTAGACCGCAAAAAAGTCATTTTCCATCACAACAATGCACCATCACACACCTTAGCAGTTGTGGTCGCAAAATTGATGTAAATAGGATTCCAACTCGTTTCACATCCCCCCTATTCTCCACACTTGGCTCCCTCGGACTATTATTTGTTGCCCAATTTGAAGGAATGGCTGGCGGGACAAAGATTTTATTCAAACGAGGAAGTGATTGCAGCAACTAATAGCTATTTTGCAGGCTTGGACAATTCCTATTATTCGGAAGGGATCGACAAATTAGAACAGCGTTGGACGAAGTGTATACGTCTAAAAAGAGACTATGTCGACAAATAAAAAAGGTTTATCCAAAACACGTAAGTAGTTTTTATTTTTGCACGGGCTTTTCAAACGCCCCTCGTATCGTAACATCTCTGAGAGAGAAATTATTTGTCATTAATGTATCTGTGATATCACTGTCTGTGTGTTCAGTCTTCCGTTTCGCGAAAACTATGTTGTGTGTGTGTGTGTGTGTGTGTGTGTGTGTATGTTTGTGGGTGGGGGTGAATATTTATATATCAAAAACTGCTCCATATATTTTTTACTAATCCGTGAACACAACATAATGACTCGGGAGTTCATTTCGTTATTTGGAACTTTTACCGTTAAATAGCCTGTTCCGCACACTGTTTGCTTTAAAGCATCACCAAAGTACTTTCGCCGCACAGGAGGAAAAAGAGGACTACTAATGTAGACAACGACAAATATAAACTAAACATGAACAGCTGTCTGAAGACGGGCATGTCGGTTCCAAACCGGCAACGGCACTATTTGTGTATGTAAGTAGCATTATCAACAGTGTTTGGTTCCTGTTGTCTTCTTCGTGAGATTGAACTTGTATTTTGTGCATGACCACAGTCTCAAAATATGTGTTCGACAAAATAGCAACTTGGCGCTGTTCTGGCAGCGAAGGAATCGGTGTTGGGATGATGACTTTGGGCCGGTGCGGAATATTTCCGCCCGTTGCCAACCTTAGTTACTGAAGAATACGACACACCATAGCATTGTTGTAGGTACTGTGAATGCAAAGTTGTTTCCAGTTGCTGCATGCTGTACGAGAAAGGGATGCGGCGACTGCAGTCATTACGAAATAAATAATATGTACTCGCAGTTGCGAATACGCACGACCATCAGCTGTATAACGGAACGACGACCGTGAAAATTTGTGCGGCACCGGGACTCGAACCCGGATCTGCTGCTTTACGAGAGCGTTCGCCTTAACCGCTTTGACTGTTCGTGTAGGACCCACTTCCAGCCCCGGACTTCCATGTGGTCTGCCTCCGTAGCTGCGCGGAGAGTGCGGCGGGTACCTAACCGATGGCGCTCGGGTTCGGTTCCCGGCCGGGTAGGAAATTTTCTCCGCTCAGGTACTGGTTATCCTCGCATCCGGTATCACATAATTGATATTGATATTGAGTGACAGTATAGGAACATCCCGAAAGCCAATAAATTAAAAAACAAAACAAAAAACTTCCACGTGCCGTCGTCCCTGCGTCACAACCTGCACTTGTATACACATTACGTAATTCCCATACAGGGGACAATGTTTTAACTGAAAGTCGCTGCCTGGTATCGGCGAATAAATAGGATATTGCAGTGCCTGTGTTGTTCAGAAGCACTACGGCGACTGCAGCCGTTATGAAATACGCGAGATATATTCCCAGTTGCGAATTAGAACAGCTATCAGTTGTATAAGGGAAGACCACAATAAAAATGTGTACCTGGGCGGGACTAGACCCCTGATTTCCCTCTTAACGAGAGCAGTCGCCTTAACCGCTTTGGCTATCCGTGCGCGACACACGACCAGACCCAAACTTCCATTTGTCGTCGTTCATGTGATTAAAATGCCATCCCTTGCACGAGAATTACATAATGTGCTATGATGCAGGAACGACGATATGAAAATTTCTCTATGTCCATCTTTTCGGCCGTTCAGTACAAAATGCCAAATCAAACACCTTCCAGCCGTCTAAATTTCCAAACTTTCATTTTATTGGGCAACAGATAGCATTCAAAGAGTGGTATCTGTAGGTTTTAGAGACATCGATCACTTCAGACATCACCTGCCGACCATATTTTGACCGGAACCGAGGTTGGAATCTTCCTACACGTCTGTCCGGGGTCCTGAAGATGGAGCAATATATCGCCGAAACTGTAGCCCCATAAAATAACAATTTGGAAATTTGGACGGATGAAAGATGTTTCCCAGCGTTACAAAAATTTCATGTTGGGAGAAGGAGAAAATACAGAGGAAATGGTTCAAATGGCTCTGAGCACTATGGGACTTAACATCTGAGGTCATCAGTCCCCTAGACTTAGAAGTACTTAAACCTAACTAACCTAAGGATATCACACACAACCATGTCCGAGGCAGGACATCTGACCGTAGCAGCAGCGCGGTTCCGGACTGAAGCGCCTAGAACCGCTCGGCTACAGTGGCCGGCAAACACATATGACAATCAAGTCTAGTAGACTAGTCTTCCTAAACATGATCAAGTAACTGTGCAGAAATAAGAAGATAACTGGTTGCTGTGTCCCACTGTGAACTGGTGATGTTTTAAGTGACCGCTGTCGCAAAAATGTACAGATACCAGTCTTTGAATGCTGGCCCCTATTATTACTGGAATCGAGGTTGGAATCTTCCTACACGTCGGTCAGGCACCGTAATATATTGCCGAAACTGGAACTCCAATAAAATAACAATATGGAAATTTAGACGGCTGGAAGGTGTTTGATTTGACATGCCTTTTGAAATTTGGGTCTGGCCGTGTGTTGTGCACGGATAGCCGAAGAGGTTAAGGCGACCACTCGCGTAAAGCGGGAAATCCGGATTCGAGTGCCGTTCTAGCACAAATTTTCATTTACGTCGTTTCCTTTTACGGTTGATGGTTGTTCGTATGCGCAACTGCGAATGCATACAATATGCACCAAGAAAGAGTAATTTGGTAATGGTGAGTATGTGGGGGGGGGGGGGGGGGGGGGAAGGAAGCGGAGGGTAAACATTTAGAGGAAACCAAGGCTTGCCTACAATAAGCAGGTTCAAATGCAAGTGGATTGCACACGTTATGCAGAGACGCAAAGGCTTGCATAGGATAGAGTAATGTGGATAAGTGTATCGAACCAATCTTAGGACTGAAAACGACGACGACAACAACAACAACAAGTTGTACCAGAACTACTACTACTACTACGACAGAAGACAATAGGTACGAACCAGCATCTATCGTCAAGTATCTCTCTTATTGTAAATGACGCACGACTACGTACCAAATGAGTCGGAAACTAACGAGAATGTGTTTGAGTTTTTACATTTCTTTGTGACAGGAACAGGCCCAATTTCAAGTAGTGCGACCCGGAACTTGCTGCACCGAGCGAAGAGCACGTGTTTCTGGGGAAACTGCGCTGAGTTACCCTGAGTGATATAAACTGCAGCCCAACGATAGGACGGTATATTGAGCACGGCGACTCAAGTCACTCTCTCCTATTTTCCGGGAACTAAACTGGTACTTCGTGTGTAATGACCTCTGCAACAACGGTACTTTAACTGTGAAAATTCGCTACAGACATTTCTAGAGTCACGAAAATGTCACGTTGGGAGAAGGAAAAAATACAGAGGACAACGACGTTTACTAGTCATTCCTGAACATGATCAAGTAACTGTACTGAAAGAAGAAAGTAACTAGTTACTGTGTCCCCATTGCCAATAGACGTACGGTTATTCGAAATCTTAGCTTTATTCTCCATAATGCATTACTCCTCTGGTCGATTAGACCTCGTTGTTTTACGTCCGTGTGTATCTCGTACAGAAGCGAGGGACAGTCATGTACTCATTGTTCAAACTGTTCTTTATTGCTTCTTTTGTCTTTCGTTATCTGCATTTGTTAGAACGTTACGTTTGTTCACAGCAAACGAAGTAAAGCAACACGACATTGTCTATGGCATTATTACAATTTCACATGGGAGGTCTACAAGGCGCAGGTGGTGTGATTATGCGCATTCCACGACCCGTAGCTATTGTTTTCGAGCATGCATGATTTAAAACACTACTGCTGCGCGCAGCGTAGGTGAGCGAAGGGTGCGTTGGTAAATACACACCGCTCGAGTGCTGATCGATTTATGATCCAAGCAATGCTTATGATTCTCAAGCGACAAGCAAACATAGCCAGGTTTTGTTAGCTCCTGAAATTTATGTGAGATGCACTGCCAAGACCACACCTGTATTTACGCCTATTGAATATTCTGATTGAGACTGAAATCCGTCAGAATTATAAACTGATAAAGCCCTTAATACTATTGTACTCAAAGTATACTAAATTAGTTACTACTGAAGAGAATATGAAAAATAATCAACTGTTTCTCATCGTGTAAATTGCTTTCTACTTTAATATCTGATAAACAGTGGAGTTTTTTAAGCCTCCGACTAAAGATGATTTGCGTTTTGCTAACTGTAAATCTTGAACAGCGTTTCATTCCATTTCGCAGAAAAGTAGATCGCAGTTACAGTTAAATTCGGTGCCGCTCAATATCACAGGAGTAGTGCACTGTTACATTACCTCACCATGATGAATGCGTACTTTTGCAAATGGAGAAACCAGCCCACTCAAGTAAAACAGTTGTCGCGTTCCATCTCCATATAAGACAGAAAGCTACATTTGCTTTTTGATGCGATGGAAGTGTCCCGTAATTAATTTCTTAAATATCTTAGTGCTGCACTGACATTTAAACAACTCTGCTTCACAAAGTCACCGGAATACTGTGTCCCTGTTTCGGGAATCAACGCAGTAACAACTAAAAAAGACGCACGTCTGAATGAAACCTCAAGTACTTTTACTTGCATTGTCAGGTCTACTCCCTCTGAGTAGGTTGCCTGTTCTGCTCACAGCTACACCTCTGGGTCTGAACGGAAAAACTGACGGGATGAGAATTTCTAAGAAGACAGAATCCCATATTAAGGCACTCCTAAATAGCCCTTACCAGAAACCACCAGCCTTAGGGACACAGTCGTTCCCGATGTCAACAGGAAGTGGAAAGAATGCTAGAATTAAGATCCACCCCAGAAGGCCCCTAATTCAATATCCAGCGAAGAAGGCTGTCCCTAGTGTTCAAAACTCAAGCACATCAGAACGGAAAAGAAGGGTGTGTCTACATCTGGAGGAAGTGATGTTATTGTTAAAGTGCTGCTTACGACTGTGCGGAGTAAGGAACAAAAGGATATACTATGAAGATCTGTCCACTCATGCTTGTAAAGGAGGCCTGAAAGATTTGCAAAAAGTGACCAAGAGTGCTGTCGTCTGGCTATCAGTTGTCAACATTAACTTGTTAATACATTGTGTGTATATGTGTATGTGTTCTGTGATATCATACGATGATGATGACGATGATAATGATAATAATAATGTATTATACAGGGTGAACATCAATAAACCGACAAACTGCAGGGACGGATCCCTGACTGGAAATGGGAAAAAAATGTGCTATGAACAAGTTTCCGGAAATGGACGGTGTGCATGCATGGACAACAGATCGCCCCGAACACAGTACAGAGCCGCATCGCATCCACGTCACAACAGATGTTCAAAGCGGCATCCATGCGACTGCAGGTGATACGGATAGCAGCGATTGTCATGCAGGATACACGGAGTCGTACTTTGGCGTATACCATGTTGTCGGGCCACTTGCCTAGAAATGGTTCAAATGGCTCTGAGCACTATGGGACTTAACATATGAGGTCATTAGTCCCCTAGAACTTAGAAATACTTAAACCTAACTAACCTAAGGATATCACACACACCTATGCCCGAGGCAGGATTCGAACCTGCGACAGTAGCGGTCGCGCGGTTACCGACTGAAGCGCCTAGAACCGCTCGGCCACACCGGCCGGCGCCAGTTGCCTAGAGCTTGTGCTATGAATCGTCTGAATGTCCTGTAGAACCTGAGGATCGGGATCCTCCAGATCTGGTGTATGCATACTTCGCCGCCTCTTTGCACGTTCGTTTGTGTGCAAGGACGCAAGATAACACAAACGCCTAAAAAGCCCTTTAAATGTTGTGTGATGTGGTTGCTGTGCTTGAGGGTATTTGTTTAGTAGAGCTGTTCTGCTTCTCGACTGTTTTCATTTGCTTGGCCGTACACAAACACCTTCTCGGCTTGTTTCCGACGTGAATGCCGGACCATTCTGCTGCTTAGAGTGCGCTACGTCAATCACACAGCGTGCAGCACACAACGGACATACGGCACGTGGTCAGAGGAGCTGTCGTGGATCAGCGTGTTCATAGGACCTTCTTCCCCTCATTTTCAGTCAGGAATCTGTCCCTGAAGTTAGTCGGTTTTATTAATGTTCACTATCGTATGCATCAGTTAGCTTACAACAACAAAACTGTTTTTACATACTTAACAAAATGGCTCTGAGCACTATGCGACTTAACTTCTGAGGTCATCAGTCGCCTAGAACTTAGAACTAATTAAACGTAACTAACCTAAGGACATCACACACATCCATGCCCGAGACAGGATTCGAAGCTGCGACCGTAGCAGTCGACAACTTAACAAAAAATACATATGTACAACTGCTGATACTACATAAACACTTCAACCCATGGCCCATATTATACACGAATGTCGGAAGACAATCCAATGGAGCCCATTGTCGGAAGTTTCATGTAGGCTCCTGATACTATCATGGAAATTTCTGTAAGGACATTCATTTGCAATGGGGATCCTTGTCTGACTATCACTACTGCCGCACATAGTGTCAGTGCAAAAGCTCCCCTTGTACATTTTCCATTTGCACGTATCCTCTCCAATCGGAATCTGTTGAGCTGTACCGTCATCTTCTAAGGACTCTGGAACAGTAACAGCTGGATTGTCAATGAGTTTGTGCTCCCGTGTTTTCGCGGCTTGGCACTCATGTTTCCATTCAGCGTTCCTGTTAATCCCAGTGCAGAACATTTGGATTCCTTCTTCATATGGTAACCTTCTTTAACGGAGACGTCTTCTAGGCAGCAACAGTGAATTTTCGTCAAGAGGGAGTGATTTATTTTTACAAACTTGCTGATACAGATTGTAGAGAGCCTCCTTTCGACGAAGGTGAGCTGGAAAGATGTTCGAAAGTATTGGTAACCAGCATGTAGGTATAGATCAGACTGTGTGCCGTCATTACATACGGCTTCGAACGCATCTTCGGATATGTTGGTCACGTCGGGTGCTCCCTGGCCACCTAACTGAACAGTTTCAATTAGACTAAGTCTCACAGAAAGCGTTTCGGATATAATTTCAACATCGAACACAAATTATATACCAATATTGTTTCCTATGTAGACGACACTTTTGAGAGGCAACTTGAAACGGGCTCAGAATTTCTCACCTGTATTTTGAGGGATTCTCCAGAAATAATAATTATAATATTAATGATAATCGGTAGAATACCAAATATTATTGAAAGAATAGCGTCCATTCGATTTTCTTCTACGTGCTCTCCGACTCTCTCAGTTCCTTTCACCTCGTTTACGCATGGCTTGTGCTTGACTGCGTTCACAGCAGTGCATTGTTTGTTACAGTCTGCTCGAGAATGTTTCCAGGAAAAGACAGCACTGATGAGACTATCAGTGTTGACACTGATCAGTTAAGCCATAGACTTGCGATATCGTGAGTTCTTTTTTCCTCACATGTCATTTTCTACGAACAGGCGTAGTACAGATGTTGATAAGAATGGTGCGTCGCTTGTTATACGAAAATGTTTCAATTATGAGTCCTTCTTTCAATATACAGATTGTGCCGGTCGATTTAAGATTTGTAATTTGAATCCGATTCTCATGAAATTTATCTTGTGACTAATGGAAGCGTAAAAAAGATTTTATTTACCAAACTGTTTCGCTGGCGGTCTTTTAACGAAACTAATTCTGTTTCCTTAGTCCTGTTCGCTGCTTGTGAGTAACCTGTTAAAACTAAATCATATCACTCAGGTGCCTTGCCAGAAGGCGTCTCTTGCTATTTGTTTGCCCATGTGAAGGTCATCAGTCCCCTAGAACTTAGAACTACGTGAACCTAACTGACCTAAGGACATCACACACATCCATGCCCGAGGCAGCGCTGTTCCGCACTGAAGCGCCTAGAACCGCTCGGCCACAGCGGCCAGCACCCCACTGGCCAACAGCGTCCCGTAGCCTAGACGGTCACCCACCCAAGTGCTAGCGAAGCCCGACGCATTCAACTTCGGTTATCTGGCGGGGACCGGTGTTACCACTGCGACAAGGCCGTTGGCAGAAGATGACTGAGAGTCACTAAAATTCTATTTAAATTGTGCAAGTTATTGTGTCTTAACAGCACATCGCATTTTGCTTTGATGAATGACCAAGACTTCTGTACAGGTAACAACATCTGCTATGAGACTGTTAAGTTGTTCAATTTTTATTGCACGTCCTTGTAATGGCCACGATATTTTCAGTCTTGTAATGTATGTGTTCTATTTGAAAAGCTAGCAAGCAACATTGATCATAATATCTTAGGAGTCAGTTGGATATTAAGTGACTTTCCTTCTGGGTTGATCTTTAGAGCTGAATATCTCGAAACATACACTTTCTTGTTGGTTCACTCTGGCGTAGGACCTTCAAAGAGCTGACGTGCTCATCAGTGAAGTTGTGTAAGCCGTTGCTGCTGCGCAGCTTCTCAAATACTGCTCCCGCGTTAAGACGGTTATACGAAATGATGAATTTTGGTGTGAAGTGTGTGGCGGGACGTGACTGGCGTCAGGTTTTGCAGGAAGAGAGGGGTCCGCGCCGTGGCCTTGATCACGGCCGGCCTTGGCGGAGTCTGCAGAAGCAGCAGGCAGCGCGAGCCGACTCATCCGCCGCGGCTGCGTCATCGCAAATGTTGGACCACGGAGATCAGCATTTTCCGCGTGCACGTCTCGAGGATGAAAAAAATTCACGAAGTATGACCTTCATCCACATATTTTGCTATTTATCAGCGATTCGGTTAGGATAAAACATTACCTGTGTGTCAGTTTACTTTCGTAAGGATGCACAGGTGAAAGATTCGCAGTAGTGGGTCGCACGACCACCTATGTTAATCACTTATATTTTCTTTCTTCTTCTCCTTATTTCTCTCTATCTTCGTTTTGCCTGCTTAAAGAACGGGACTGAACTTGATATTTGGCTTGAAGGTTTTTGCCTTCTCGTCCTTCCATATGAATTCATTACATGTATAAGCGTTCATCTTGATAGCATTTTGCCAGTCTGCTTTTTTTTTTAATTTTTACGTGAATCTGTTCTTTCTCACTAGCGTTCGAAAGATTATACGGTTTATTATGCTTCCTTCTCTGATGTTCATGTCTTGTGAATCGTCGTCAGGTTCTTCTAACCAGCTGTTTTTGACTCTCTTTGAATTAACACACGGTGTCCATAAAGTCCCGCTATCAGTACAAAAAATCATAAGTTGGGAAATGCTAGAGACAGAACGTTGTACCAGATCTTCAGCGTGTGCCCTAGTCGTCGCTTCTAGAAAATCAGGATGATATTCTAGCTACGCCCATGTACCGGTGTGCGCCGCAACATTAACAGTTCCTATTGGTTTATTTATTCCTGCACGAAGGGCAGCAGTGTCGTAGATGCTGTTTGGCATACGCGATCCTCGGAAATAAGAAGTGCTCTCCGAACCACGGTGCGACTCAGCATTTTCCACAGACACAAATCACTCTCGGAGGTGATAAGGGACAGCGAAGTGTACTGGGAATTATTGGGGATCCAACACCAGACCTTTATATTTTTAGTCTGACGCCTAACCTTTGAGTTACCGATGAAAAACTCGACTGCTCGAGCTTCAGTAGCTTGTGTGGTGACGCAGTGCAGCTCACTATTGCGTGCGTTTGCTCTTTCATTAATCAGAATACACGTACAGAAGCTTAACTACGAAGTGAATCACTTACAACAGACAGTAGATATATTTAGGTGAGATTAACATCTGCTTGGGGAGTCCTGTCGCCTCAGAACTAATTATTCTGGCAATACATCTCTTCCAGTCTAAAAGAAAATGGCTACGTGTGAATTTCCTTGTTATTGCTGGAGCGGCAACTTGCAGTATTTTGAGATTTGTTGCTTTCCTTGCCAGTTTTTTCTGTTACGTTTGAATCACGCAGTAGATTACCAAAGGGCTTCACAAAAAACAATTGACTCTGCACTACGGTGCATCTTGGCGTTTTCTAACGTCAACAAATCGTTGCCACAGAAGAAAGAAGTGGTATGCGACAGAAAATAGTTATTATTGGAAGGACCCATGATCGAACTCCAGATCCTTGGAATTGTAATGTGGCGCTTTCCAACTTTTTTTCCAATTGAGTTATCAATCCAGTTTTTACAGTTATGGGGTAATCTGCTGATCAGCAAACGGTAATACCACAATTCGACGAACCAAATGTTGACAATGGTAATACGACAATTCGACGGACCAAACGTTGACATTGGGTGCAAATGACAGTGAACGTCGTAAAAGAAATAAGGGTATACATCCATTTTTAATCTGAGCACAGTGTTCATTACATCACAGAAGAATACACTTATCTTTCGATGAATCAGACTGGCTTTCGTTTCCCTCCCAACGCTGTCGTCCCATATTAAATTACTTCTCGCCTACGGTCGTACATAGTGTATCCACAGCTCTACTAATCCTTATTTTCATTCTAGATGTCGGTACAGCTTTGACAAGTGATTGTATCAGTACCAAAAAGACGAGTGTGTTCTTCTTGGTTAATTTTTGTGTCACTTCTGTATCTGTAGGGGTACTGAAGTTACTACGAGTAGACTTTTTTAAAACAAAAAATATGTTTTTTTAACGGCCTTTGAGTTGAGCGATAGTAAGGCTCGTTAACCTTTGCAGGGGATTCCTAAATTGTAGGAAACACTTCACGGCATTCGCTTCAGAACTGGTACAAATTCGTCGGGCAATAGACCGCGCCGCTAGAAGTGTCAACATAACTGGCACTGCTACGAGTATCCTACAACTTCCACACCGCTGGCAACGGGTTATACACAATGCTAGTGACTACTTTGAAGTTCAGTAAAACTTTGAAACACGCATCTATTTTGTACGAGCTGTAAATAAATAGTTGCCACTGTTAAAGTTCCAGCCCTCGTATTTTTATTCTCGCAACTTATTGTTTCCAACTGTTAGCAAAAATAAATTCCAACTCGTTTTTATCACACTTGTTTCGTAATGCTTTGAACGAAGAATCTTTGTCTGTCGGAAAGAGCGATTTTCGTGTCGTCACATGCAGCAGACCGTTCAGTCACATGCGAAGAGTGTTTGTGTCTAAAGACACGAATGAGCTTCGAACAACGTCATATGTAAGTAGCACAGCAACGACTGATGAATGTATTCTGATAGAGGTCTAATCTTTCTTTCATGGTGACGTCCGACTATTTACAGCAAAGAAAGCAGATGCACATGTTAATCAACTCTAGGCGCCACGCCGGCGTGACGTCGGTGGACTGACGTGCATACAAAGTATGTGTAAAACAAAGCTGACATCGGAGAAACGTTTACTAGAAATTAAAATTGCCTGCTTTAAAGGCATTCACAACTAGGCGCCTGCTTTTTGGCTGCAGTTCTCTTGTCGTCTGTGCCATCACTCGACACGTGAACAGACTTAAATTTTAATTTACTTTTACATTGGTGTAAGGACGAAAGTAACTTTTGCATTATATGTCAAGTCAGATAACATAGCTCAATGAGACTTTTATTCACATTTACACACGATGGAATTACAGCAACCTTAATTCAAAGACAACACTGAAATTACGGCGATTAGTGATGGTCCCGTGGGCGTTACAAAAGACGGGACGTGGTTGTCGTCTCAGTAGGCTTTGTGCTCGCCACGGACGGCGATGCATGCTTTCCAACGTGCTCCCATCCTGATCACAAGGTTCGTAAGCAGTTCTGTGATAGGGCGTTGGTGCACGTGGAGGTGTATTTCCTAATGCATCCAACACGTGCTCGATGGGGTTTAGGTGGGGGGAACGGGCCGGCCAGTTCGTACACCGAATACCCTCTCGTTCCAAGAGGTGCACCACCAGTGCTGTTCAGTGCAGTCGTGCATTGTTATCTATAAAAACGATGTCAGGGCCTAATACGCATCTGAAAAGACGCAAGTGGGGAAGGAGTACAATGTCGCAATAACACTGATTGGTGGGTGTACCGTGTTCAGAGATTTGCGATGGTGCCAACGGTATAGGGACTGGAGCATCGGGGAGTGGGTTCGCGTGCTCTTCTCGTATGAGAGCAGCATCAGCCTGAGTAGTGGTTCTGGACGTACCCTCATTTGGTGAGATTTGGGAACACGTAATTCTCCCAGGAACATTGTCGAACACGATCGTTTTGCTGATCCAGATAATATAGTGTGGGTAGGCACAATGTTTCATGAGCGTACTGAGGCCGGTGCACTCACCAGCGTTACTGTGACGCTGTAATCTTTCTCCGTATGCATCTCTTCGCAGGGTGCATTTGACCCCGTTTTTATGGATGACAGCGCACGGCCGCATTGAACATTGCAGGTAGAGTAGCTCATGGAGCGAGAGGATGTTCGGCGTATGGACTGGCCTACCCTTCTCTTCCCTCCCTGCCTCCCTTCCCATTTCTTCCCTCCCGAGTTAAATCCCATCGAGCACGTGTGGGGAGACGTTCTGCAGCACATCCACATGCAGCAACGGTTACTTAGAGTTGTGAACCACTCTGGTGGAGGAATGGAACGCCCTACCAAAACTTCTCACCGAGTTGGGGGCCAGCATGCGAGCCCGTTGCGGACTATGCACCACCGTCCGTTGTAATCACACATCCTAATAAGAACCACATACCGTCTTGTGTAATGTCCAGGAGATCATTATGAGACGCTAATATATCAGCGTAATTGTTGTTGTTGTGGTCTTCAGTCCTGCGACTGGTTTGATGCAGCTCTCCATGCTACTCTATCCTGTGCAAGCTTTTTCATCTCCCAGTACCTACTGCAACCTACATCCTTCTGAATCTGCTTAGTGTATTCATCTCTTGGTCTCCCTCTACGATTTTTACCCTCCACGCTGCCCTCCAATACTAAATTGGTGATCCCTTGATGCCTCAGAACATGTCCTACCAACCGATCCCTTCTTCTGGTCAAGTTGTGCTACAAACTTCTCTTCTCCCCAATCCTATTCAATACTTCCTCATTAGTTATGTGATCTACCCATCTAATCTTCAGCATTCTTCTGTAGCACCACATTTCGAAAGCTTCTATTCTCTTCTTGTCTAAACTATTTATCGTCCATGTTTCACTTCCATACATGGCTACACTCCATACGAATACTTCCAGAAATGACTTCCTGACACTTAAATCAATACTCGATGTTAACAAATTTCTCTTCTTCAGAAACGCTTTCCTTGCCATTGCCAGCCTACATTTTATATCCTCTCTACTTCGACCATCATCAGTTATTTTGCTCCCCAAATAGCAAAACTCCTTTACTACTTTAAGTGCCTCATTTCCTAATCTAATTCCCTCAGCACCACCCGACTTTATTAGACTACATTCCATTATCCTTGTTTTGCTTTTGTTGATGTTCATCTTATATCCTCCTTTCAAGACACTGTCCATTCCATTCAACTGCTCTTGCAAGTCCTTTGCTGTCTCTGACAGAATTACAATGTCATCGGCGAACCTCAAAGTTTTTATTTCTTCTCCATGAAGTTTAATACCTACTCCGAATTTTTCTTTTGTTTCCTTTACTGCTTGCTCAATATACATATTGAACAACATCGGGGAGAGGCTACAACCCTGTCTTACTCCCTTCCCAACCACTGCTTCCCTTTCATGTCCCTCGACTCTTATAACTGCCATCTGGTTTCTGTACAAATTGTAAATAGCCTTTCGCTCCCTGTATTTTACCCCTGCCACCTTTAGAATTTGAAAGAGAGTATTCCAGTCAACATTGTCAAAAGCTTTCTCTAAGTCTACAAATGCTAGAAACGTAGGTTTGCCTTTCCTTAATCTTTCTTCTAAGATAAGTCGTAAGGTCAGTATTGCCTCACGTGTTCCAGTGTTTCTACGGAATCCAAACTGATCTTCCCCGAGGTTGGCTTCTACTAGTTTTTCCATTCGTCTGTAAAGAATTCGTGTTAGTATTTTGCAGCTGTGACTTATTAAGCTGATAGTTCGGTAATTTTCACATCTGTCAACACCTGCTTTCTTTGGGATTGGAATTATTATATTCTTCTTGAAGTCTGAGGGTATTTCGCCTGTTTCATACATCTTGCTCACCAGATGGTAGAGTTTTGTCAGGACTGGCTCTCCCACGGCCGTCAGTAGTTCCAATGGAATATTGTCTACTCCGGGGGCCTTGTTTCGACTCAGGTCTTTCAGTGCTCTGTCAAACTCTTCACGCAGTATCATATCTCCCATTTCATCTTCATCTACATCCTCTTCCATTTCCATAATATTGTCCTCAAGTACATCGCCCTTGTATAGACCCTCTATATACTCCTTCCACCTTTCTGCTTTCCCTTCTTTGCTTAGAACTGCGTTTCCATCTGAGCTCTTGATATTCATACAAGTTGTTCTCTTATCTCCAAAGGTCTCTTTAATTTTCCTGTAGGCGGTATCTATCTTACCCCTAGTGAGATAGGCCTCTACATCCTTACATTTGTCCTCTAGCCATCCCTGCTTAGCCATTTTGCACTTCCTGTCGATCTCATTTTTGAGACGTTTGTATTCCTTTTTGCCTGTTTCACTTACTGCATTTTTATATTTTCTCCTTTCATCAATTAAATTCAATATGTCTTCTGTTACCCAAGGATTTCTACTAGCCCTCGTCTTTTTACCTACTTGATCGTCTGCTGCCTTCACTACTTCATCCCTCAAAGCTACCCATTCTTCTTCTACTGTATTTATTTCCCCCATTCCTGTCAATTGCTCCCTTATGCTCTCCCTGAATCTCTGTACAACCTCTGGTTCTTTTAGTTTATCCAGGTCCCATCTCCTTAAATTCCCACCTTTTTGCAGTTTCTTCAGTTTTAATCTACAGGTCATAACCAATAGATTGTGGTCAGAGTCCACATCTGCCCCTGGAAATGTCTTACAATTTAAAACCTGGTTCCTAAATCTCTGTCTGACCATTATATAATCTATCTGAAACCTTTTAGTATCTCCAGGGTTCTTCCATGTATACAACCTTCTTTCATGATTCTTAAACCAAGTGTTAGTTATGATTATGTTGTGCTCTGTGCAAAATTCGACCAGGCGGCTTCCTCTTTCATTTCTGTCCCCCAATCCATATTCACCTACTACGTTTCCTTCTCTCCCTTTCCCTACACTCGAATTCCAGTCACCCATGACTATTAAATTTTCGTCTCTCTTCACAATCTGAATAATTTCTTTTATTTCATCATACATTTCTTCAATTTCTTCGTCATCTGCAGAGCTAGTTGGCATATAAACTTGTACTACTGTAGTAGGCGTGGGCTTCGTATCTATCTTGGCCACAATAATGCTTTCACTATGCTGTTTGTAGTAGCTTACCCGCATTCCTATTTTCCTATTCATTATTAAACCTACTCCTGCATTACCCCTATTTGATTTTGTGTTTATAACCCTGTAGTCACCTGACCAGAAGTCTTGTTCCTCCTGCCACCGAACTTCACTAATTCCCACTATATCTAACTTCAACCTAGCCATTTCCCTTTTTAAATTTTCTAACCTACCTGCCCGATTAAGGGATCTGACATTCCACGCTCCGATCCGTAGAACGCCAGTTTTCTTTCTCCTGATAACGACATCCTCTTGAGTAGTCCCCGCCCGGAGATCCGAATGGGGGACTATTTTACCTCCGGAATATTTTACCCAAGAGGACGCCATCATCATGTAATCATACAGTAAAGCTGCATGCCCTCGGGAAAAATTACGGCTGTAGTTTCCCCTTGCTTTCAGCCGTTCGCAGTACCAGCACAGCAAGGCCGTTTTGGTTATTGTTACAAGGCCAGATCAGTCAATCATCCCGACTGTTGCCCTTGCAACTACTGAAAAGGCTGCTGCCCCTCTTCAGGAACCACACGTTTGTCTGGCCTCTCAACAGATACCCCTCCGTTGTGGTTGCACCTACGGTACGGCTATCTGTATCGCTGAGACACGCAAGCCTCCCCACCAACGGCAAGGTCCATGGTTCAGGGGGGGGGGGGGGATCAGCGTAATTATTGCCTTTGAATAAAAATGCCGTTTCTGTTCGTCTCATTGCGTATCTCTTTCCGTTATCATCAGTACTACATTGCAGCAGTTATTTCTACATATGGTGCAAGTTGCATCTAGATATGTTATTTGGCAGTGACACATAATACTAATATTACTTTATCCTTAAGTTTTGCACACCACTTGTAGCCGCCCTCCGTCGATCTGCTTTCGTCGACTTCTCTGGCGTAATATATTGATGTTGTTATCTGCAGTATATGCCCGACTTTTCGTTATATCTACACATCAGATGGAGCAGCCACAAACATCTTCACTGTAACGGCAACTAAATTTCGGGTTTTAATACTAATAATTAATGTTAACATTTTGCTCAGTCGATCACCCTTCATTTATTGATGCGTTACCCAAGACAAGATAGTTAATAACGTCTGTGAATGTTAGTTATTATTTGCTAATACGCTATTGTGCAAATCACTTTATTTTTTTTACTAACAAAATTGATAATAATTAAATGATCGTGAATGATATCGTTTTATACATAGGGAAAAGGAGGGTTGATCCTATAATTACTCTCAGCAATTACGGCAACTAAAATGTGCGTGATTTTTATAGCACTCAAAGATATTATAGCAAGGACTATGGTCCATTACGATACTTCGTTACAGTCATTCAAACTTCGTACGCTTTTACTTTCACAAAGCTAAGTGTCTAGTCCGTTCTTATATTCAATTTAACGACCCTGCGTATCAGGGCCTAGGCCGGCCGAAGTGGACGTGCGGTTAAAGGCGCTGCAGTCTGGAACCGCAAGACCGCTACGGTCGCAGGTTCGAATCCTGCCTCGGGCATGGATGTTTGTGATGTCCTTAGGTTAGTTAGGTTTAACTAGTTCTAAGTTCAAGGGGACTAATGACCTCAGCAGTTGAGTCCCATAGTGCTCAGAGCCATTTGAACCATTTATCAGGGCCTATTATCGGTTATTCGGCATGTAATAGAATTTAATACTGAGCGCTACTTTATCTCGCGCACACAATTCCTCAGACATTCTTAGTCCGTGACTTTCCGGCAAAAGTCTGTCCCGTATACATTAACTATAGCCAGTTTTCTTGCAGTTTAACAAAAGTGCCCTGGTCCCTTCCGTAGCATATCATGCGGGAATGCCAGCTAAATTGCACGCCGCAGCTACATAGACTTAACGCAGAGCGCAAAAAAACAAGAGAAATAACAATACCCGCGCAGCATTCTTATAGTAGAATTTAGAAACAGAAATAGCCGCATTACACCCTCTCTGATTTCCTTGAAGCGCTACTTTGCCGCGGGCGTTTTTCTGATGAGAGTCTGTATATCGATAATTTTAATTAAAGCTTTTTCACTGCTATTACTTACTTCGGATATTAATTATCACCTCTCTCCTATATGAAAATAAGCCTGATAGTATTGTTCTCAATTAAAAGGGCGGTTTTAGGTGGAGTAACACTTTCGATGTGACATCAAATTTCTGGTTCGGCACGTTGATACTGGTTAGAGCCAGATTCAATAGTCAAATTAATACACAGACTATATGATGTGTTCGACATGTTCGCCGCTAATCTTTTAATAGCACACTACGGGGTTCTTTCTCTTTGTTGTAGCCGTTGACTTGCATCGCCTTCCTGTGGTCGTGTGCAACTGACAGTTCTTGTGTTTTCCGGCCACATCACGGAATTGATGCCTGTCAATATGACGACGTGACATGTGCACAGCGAGAAATACCAACTACGAATAAAGCGTAAGCTACAAAGAACAAAAGCGGAGTTTGTTAAAGTTTTGCAACTTCAGCTGAGCTAACAAGTCTATCGCTCTCCCTTTGCCCACTAACAAAAGATAGATAATGTGTTTTAGGATTACTGCCAACTGGTAGATATAAGGGGCCCTTATACCAATAGTTCCCCCCCCCCCCCCCCCCCAAAGAATCCACAGCTGTTGTATTCTTCTAAAATAAAATATTTTCCCTGTGCAGGCTGTTCCTGTTAATTTGAGTAAACAATTTATTTAATCATTTCACAATTAGCAAATTTCACCTTCTTGGACGTTATCAAGATACATCGCAAAAAAACTGTTATTCTTACAGCATGTTACGGTCACATATGAATGTGAGGGAAAGCAACGAGCAATCTCGTATGTAAGAAGAGTTTCGCAAAGCGATAACAGGTACGGGCCCAACTATTACAAACACGAAGTCCATATGTAATTTCACTTTTTACGTGTTACATACGGACTTCACGTTTGTGTTAAATTATGCTCGTATGTATTATGGATGTGCGAAGCTTGTATTAGGATCACCAGCTAATGTTGCTTCCCCCCCCACCCCCCCTCCCCCCCTTCCCACTACTGTTTGAGTCATAACATAGTAATTTTTAGCGAGATGGCACGAAAAACTGATAACGGCTGAGGGAGCGGTGTTCTGACCACATGCTCCTCTATATTCGTATCCAGTGACGCCTTTCGGTTGAGGGTGACATGGTGGTCGGTCGGTACCGTTGGGCCTTCCGAAACTTGTTCGGACGGAGTTTAGTTTTAGTTAGCTTGATAATGTCGAAAGGGCCGGAATTAGCGAACTGCTAAATAATGAAACAGAGTGCTTATTTCAAAATACGAATACGGGCTACACAGAAAAATGACTTCCTATAAGAGCTTTACATCCGCGGGAAGCATAAGAGGGCATTACTGTAGGGCTTCAGCCGTTGTGTGTGAGGAAGCCCTTTAGGTGGCCGGAAGGCTGGGCCAATTAACGGCTCTGCCCTGTGCTACGTCGTCCTTCGCCGAAGCGTGCGCAGCTTTTCTGCTTACAGCAGCACGCGGGAATGTTAATCGTTCATTCACTCCACTTTGCACGCACTCCTCCCCCTCGAGATTACCTGTTTGTTTTAGATGCCTTATAACGCCCTTACTTCGCGCTAACACCGTCCCGGAATGCCGTAAGCCAAATTTTAACGAGTGCCGCTAAGGAATATGGCACTGGAGCGGTGATTAAGGTTAAGCAGCTAAGCGCGACAGCTCTTAATTAGCATTCATAGTTGCGCGATTTATTTATGGCCGTTATATATCGAACAGCGCTGATTACAAAACGGTTAGTACATTATGCTGCGAGCTCGCTGGCAGCATTTTTGCGCTCTCAGTAGCTGCATGTGATCAGCCAACGAGACGCGTGCTTTTTGCAGCATTAATTACAGAATTAATGCCTGTGCTGCTTTTCGTGTCTGTGTTCGTGGTTCACAACCGCCACTGACATAGCTCGCAATTACGTTGGCGTTGTGTTTATGCAAACGGTGCTCTACAAGTCCATCATTTCTAATTTAGACTCGTTTTACATATCATCCGACGAGATACATAACCGTTTTTGCGACAATAATTGTTTTTCCTCGATAGCTGCAATGACTATTCGTGGAGGGTGCCATGCGATGTCCAATATTACACGCGCGAGAAAGTCAGACACCAACCAAAAAAAAGCTTTCGTACAGTTTTCAGCTTCACCAACACGAAAAATGATTTCGATTTATTTACTTTTCTTTTCTTTTCCTCTCTCTCTCTCTTTTTTCCACGAACCAGCTGCATGGACTAAAATTCCCGTCAGTACACTATACACAACTCCTATCCCAGAATATCATTCATAAAGGCAGATCTTGTCTAGTTTCAAGGGTGTACATTTTATTTGTTTATGTTATTTACTCGTATTATTTACCCTAATATGATTAGGACAATCAGGACCTCTCTTAGATCGGACCAAAGTTTCACACAAACAGTATCCTTTTTTACATCATAGTTACCTAAGAAAAAGTAATTTTAATATGGCAAACAATATTAAAGATAGTACTTCTACTACTGCAGCTGCTGCCACTAATAATGACTGTAGTAACAATAACGATAATGATAATAATAATAATGACAATATTAACTGAAGCCGGGCGGGGTGGCCGAGCGGTTCTAGGCGCTTCAGTCCGGAACCGCACGACCGCTACGGTTCTAAGTTCTGGGGGACTGATGACCTCAGATGTTAAGTCCCATAGTGCTCAGAGTCATTTGAACCATTTTTTTTATTATCAGAATGATAGTGGCATATATAAAAAGAATTGATGTGTGTACAAAATAGATGTTTTCTTATACAAGGAGTTCTGGGGAAAGGAAATTTAAAGAGACTGCACCAGCTAAGAATACTGGGAAATGAGAAAGATCTGGCTGGAAAGAAGGATGTACAGGGGTAATGTGTGTGTACATGGACAATGGTAATAATTATTCTTGCTTTAGTACGTACGTCATTAACTGTCTTCTGAAGCTGGAGATGTAATTCAGTTCCGTAAGACGATGCGCGAGATTATTCCACAGTCGATTTCCGGCTACTGAGAAGATTTTAGGAAAAGTAGCTGAACGATGGAGTGGGATAGGAAGGATTTTGCTCTGATGGGCTCGGGTGTTTCTGCCATGTTGTTCCCACAAGAGCGTTAAGATCGAGGAGATATATGAGGGACAGTGTTCGTTGGTAAGACAGTAGAGAAGACAGAGGGTATGGAAATCTCTGCGCTTATCTGCACGCAGCTAGGATAGCTGTACATATGATGGAGAAATATGATCAAAGAGACGAACATCGTAGATGTAAAGAATACAGGCATTCATAACCAGTTCCACGCGCCGCGAGCTTTCCTGAGAAAGGCCTTGCAGGATAATATCGCTGTAATCAGTAACTGGAAGTATAGGTGTTTCTACAAGTTTCTTTTTCAGGCCAAGAGGAAAGAGATTTGTATATTTTTGTAGGACATGGACGGATGCTCATTCCTTCTTGCACATTGCTGCTAGGTGCTCAGTCGAATTTAGATTTTCATCTACTATTACTCTTAGACTCTTTGCTGAAGGAGAGAAGTTGATATTTGCCGCATTTAGGATTAAAGATAGTAGTGATTCCAAATGTCTTGGGCTAACGAGCCTAGAATGAACAACAGCATCGCTTCGGTTTTGGTTGCGCCCATTTTAATATTACACACAGGTAGGTATTGATATTCTCGATAACTGTGTTCAGGTTTATAGGTCTCGCACTTAGATACAACTGGAGGTCAGCAGCGTATATGCATTATTTACAGTAACATAGAACTGATGACATCATTTACGTCTAATGGAAAGAGTATAAGGCCTAATACTGAACCGTGGGGGACGCGTAATATTACCTGCCTCCATTGTGACTTTATGGCGCCGGACATGACGCATTGCTGGTGAGACGTCAAGTGTGAGGGAAACCATTTACACTGCACTTGGAGAGAAATTTAGGCTGCTAAGTTTGGCAAGTAAAATATCGAAGTCGACAGTGTCAAAGACTTTGCTGAAGTCTAAGAAGCACACGAGAAGTGCCTGTTGCGCGGTAATGGCAAGCTTCGGGTCATCCGTTATCTTTACTAAGGCAGATGTGCTGCGATGTTTACGGCAACCTGATTGGTATTCGTCTTGTAAGTTGTTTTGTAGTTAGGTAGTTTGTTAGTTGGTCGTGGACTATATATTCTAAGGCCTTGGAAAGTGCAGGAAGAATGCAAATAGGTCGGTAATCAGAGGCTGCTCCATCAACGTCCATTTTAGGTAGTGGCTTAACTAGTCCCTGTTCTCAGGCGTCAGGGAAAACACTTGAGGTTAAGGAGTGGACTCTGTTATAGTGGACAGTAGCGCGTCACTAATAAGCTTCATCATTTAGACTACGATTCCATCGTGTCCAGTAGATGCTGATTTGATATGCATGATGGCTTTTTCGACGGTTTTGCAAGTTACACGCTTTAGATAGAAGTTTTCGTGGCTGCAGTCGTTTACCACCACGGAGTAATGATTGAATCCCTGTTTCGTTTGTGGTTCAATTGTGGCTGTAGGTAACATGAAGTACTGGTTCATTTGTTCCACTGGAACAACGGGAACAGCTGCAGCTTTTACTATACCAAGACCACGCAGGTTTTTCCATAGGACAGCTGGTCCATTTCCGTTTGTCGGTTATTGTATGGGCCTGCCTGCGTTTTGAATTTCTCGCAGCTTGACCGACTCTGTTGCGCTTCTGCTTGTAAGCAATGCGATTTTCATGTGCGGGACGACTCTGAGATACGTGAGCAGTTTTAATTCTTCAGGTAACCAAAGTGAAGGTTTCATTCTTACCCTTCCGGTCTTCAGGGGAACATATTTATGATATAGTTGAGTAAGTTTGTTAGTAAACTGTAGGGTGTTGCAGAGTGAGTGACTTACCAAAAATGGTTCAAATAGCTCTGAGCACTATGGGACTTAACTTCTGAGGTCATCAGTCCCCTAGAACTTAGAACTACTTAAACCTATCTAACCTAAGGACATCACATACATCCATGCCCGAGGCAGGATTCGAACCTGCGACCGTAGCGGTCACGCAGTTCCGGACTGTAGCGCCTAGAACCGCTCGGTCACTCCGGTCGGCTGAGTGACTTATCCATTTTTAGTTTTAGACAGTTATACACATCCGTTGTCAATCTTTAGTCGTTTTCCAATCAGTCTGGAACACGTTTAACTGTAAATATTAGCAGACGTGCCCGAGAACTCCTCATGGCAACCTTCGAATCACCAGAGAGTCCGTTTACGAAACGAACCACATTCCTCCTTGTACTATAGATATTAAGGACTGTGCCGGCCGGTGTGCCCGAGCGGTTCTAAGCGCTTCAATCTGGACCCGCCCGACCGCTACGGTGGCAGGTTCGAATCCTGCTTCGGGCATGGATGTGTGTGATGTTCTTAGGTTAGTTAGGTAGCTGAATGTAATACAAGGGGAAGTCAAAAAATAAAGGGCTTTTCAGGAAAGGAATATTACTTCTAATGATAGAAATCTGGAACATACATTATTTTTCTACATAATCGCCCAGCAGTTCAACGCACTTTGTCCACCGTTTCACAAGTTTCTTGCTTACGTCGGGAAAAGGTTTTTTGGTTGCACCTGTAAACCAGATTTGCACCGCATCAGTGACTTCCAAACGGCTGCAAATCTTATTCCTCTGAGCACTTCCTTCAGTCGTCCAAACTTACGGTAATCACTTGGAGCCAGATCTGGACTGTATGGCGGGTGTTCCAGCAATTCGAATCCCAACTTCTTTATTGTTTCAGCCGTATGCAGAATGTGGCCGAGCGTTATCTTACTGCGGATGACACATTTTCGTAAATTTCCGGGACGTCTGGATCTGTTTGCAGGTTTCAGTTTAGTTTGCAGCACATCGCAATAGTTCTTAATGTTCACAGTTTCGCCTCTTGGGGTGAAACCAGTAGTAACTACACTTTCCATGTCCCAGGTAGCGTCAGCATACTCTTACCAGCTGATCGTTGACGTTTAAATTTCTTAAATTCTGGCGATCCATGCTCGCAGCCTTACTTTCCGTTTCTTGATGACACACCCACGTTTCGTGTACAGTAACGTAAAAAGGTCTGTAAAAATCCATATCCTCGCGATTATAACGGGTCAAATGTTAAAGAAAGACGTCCATCCTTTGCGCCTTATGCTGTTTTAACAGTTCTTTCAGGACCTACCTTGCACGCACTTTCCGAAAATGTAGTCTGTCCTGGAAGGTGGAATACGCTGAACCATGACTGATAAGTAAAGTATTGGTGATTTCGTCCACTGTGATTCGTCTGTTTTCCATCGCCATACCCTTGATGACTACCAAGTTGTCTTCAGTTGTTGACGTCGATGGCCTGCGTGATCTTTTCTTGTCACACAGAGAAGTTCTTCCCTGTTTCAAGAAAAATGATTCAAATGGCTCTAAGCAATATGGGACTTAACATCTGAGGTTATCAGTCCCCTGGACTTAGAACTACTTAAACCTAACTAACCTAAGTACAACACACACATCCGTGCCCGAGGCAGGATTCGAACCAGCGACCGTAGCAGCAGCGTGGTTCCGGACTGAAGCGCCTAAAACCGCTCTTCCACAGCGGCCGGCTCCTGTTTGAAGAGCTCTGTCCGTTCGTAGACCTTGCTTCGCGATAAACGCCTGTCACCATACTACGCTTGCCGGCGGGGTAGCCGAGCGGCTCTAGGCGCTGCAGTCTGGAACCGCGTGACCGCTGCGGTCGCAGGTTCGAATCCTGCCTCGGGCATGGATGTGTGTGATGTCCGTAGGTTAGTTACGTTTAAGTAGTTCTAAGTTCTAGGGGACTGATGACCTCAGATGTTAAGCCCCATAGTGCTCAGAGCCATTTGAACCATACCACGTTTGCATTCGATGATTAATTTCCGCGACTTGCCGTCACGGCAGTAACTGTACCAGTAACTGTCCCATGCGGTCTAAACTTCACTGACGTTCTTCCGCATATCTTGCCGGAGTACCACTTGTTTCTTTCTGGAGTGCTACTCCTGCAAGGTACACAGAAGAACTTCTGAAAGTTTAGGTGGCTCGACAGAGGTGGTGGTGCAAAGAAAGCAGTGAAGGCGAGTCGCGAGTCACGCTCGGATAGCTCAATCGGTAAAGCATTTGCCTGCAAAAGGAGAAGGTCCCAGTTTCTTGTTCCGGTCCGGTACCGAGTTTTAATCTATCACCATGTTCCAAAACAGCGCTCACCTCGCTGCAGAGTGAAAGATTCATTCTGAGAACGGAGTAGGTTCGTTCAAAAATATTTCAAATGGTTCTAAGCACTATGGGACTTAACAAGAATGGTTCAAATGGCTCTGAGCACTATGGGACTTAACTTTTGAGGTCATCAGTCCCCTAGAACTTAGAACTACTTAAACCTACTTACCTACGGACATCACACACATCCATGCCCGAGGGAGGATTTGAACTTGCGACCGTAGCGGTCGTGCGGTTCCAGACTGTAGCGCCTAGAACCGTTCGGCCCGTCCGCCGGCGGTGTGTGCCCTATGTTGTACCTGATTCGCCAAGGCGACAATAAAAAGAAATTACAGCCACTAAACAGGAAGAATCCGTTTCAAAGACTGAGTTTAATTTCAATTCCTTTTTTTATATTAAGAAAAACTTGTCGGAGCCGGGAACTCATCCTTCGCTGGTCACGACGTGTCGAGTCATTAAGCGTCACGCTGGCCGGTCGCAGTAAGGAGTCTGTCGGGAAGAGCGGTACCACAGTGTCGCGTTTGTTGACAAGCTTATATTTGCAAGGACAGAGAGTGAGCGCGTGCCTCGCAGGTATTTAAACGCGGGACAGACGCACCGCCGGGGACCACAAAAAGAGCGTGCGTCTGTCGGCGGAGGTGCCGTAAAAATACCGCCGCCACGTGGGTCCCTGCCACGTGCCGGCACAAAAACTGTAAGCAGCGACGCGCCGTGGCGCCTACCGCAACACGGAACGGCAGCGGCTGTCCCTCCACAGCACAGCACAGTGCTGCGGAGGGGGCCCGAGCGCAGTGCCCGCTGGGTGACGCTCGCCTAGAACTGTTGATATTTCTAAAAATATCAGATCCGAAATATCGATATTAAAAAAGGTATCGTTAACGGCCGTCTATATACAGGGAAAAAGTATCGATAGGCCTACGTATCGGCGTAAAAAGCATCGACGTACTTGCCTATAAAAATATCGGTTGCACATTCTAAATATATTGCCAGTTTTAGAGCTGTATATTTAAGTATTGATTTGCTATCAGATGTTCTGTAAATCAACAAGTTAGCAGCCTGCCTATCCCCCTTAGAACAGGAACTGATAGGAAAACGATGCACGTTCACGCTAGGTAATTACCACCTTGCTAACAGTGAAAGCTGCAGGTAACTGGCACAATGAAAGGTGTCTGATGGCTCCATCGTTCTGCTTCGTCGTATATTTGATTTGTCCGGAACACTTAATATTGACTTCCCTGGTTTTTTTGTTTTTTGTTTTTTTTTTTTTTTTCATTCCTGCAAACGCTAGCATCCTAGCAGTTGAAGTGTCAAAACTGTGTGGTGAAGCTAAACGCCGCGGTTTCTGTTGGTAGCGCCGCTTACGTCAGCGTTTCCATCTGTTTTTGAAGAATGTCTATGTGAAGAAATTACACACTATTTGCGTTAAATATTGTTTTTTTAACGAAACTAATGTCCTGTTTGTTCACATCGGAAACCTTGTTATTCCACTCCCACCGCAAACCCCTAGAGCAATCGCTGTTATTGTTTTGTGCCATATACACTTGCTTCACACAGTGAAAGCATAATTATGTTCAATACAATGAAATGAATACCCTTAGCTGCATATAGGCGTTGATATACGTCCACGAGGACAGTTGAAAATGTGTGCCCCGAACGGGATTCGAACCCGGGATCTCCTGCTTACATGGCATATGCTCTATCCATTTTTTTTTTTTTGCCTCATTTTGTTATATATTGTTCGTTGAATTTGTTCGGGGTGGACGTCAGATGACACCCGTTTAGGTTGTTAGTTGATCCATTCACTCAGTTTTTTTATTACAGAGCGTAGCTAACCCTCTGACCGAAAACGCTGAGCTACCGTGCCGGTATCCATCTGAGCCATCGAGGACACGGAGCATAGTGCGACTGCAGAGACTTATCTCTGGCACGCCTCCCGTGAGACTCACATTCCCTACTCATTGTCCCGCACTGTATTCGTAGTGTCCCCGCCCATTACACTCATTACTCGCGACTTTACCGATTCCCGTAAGACTTCGGGCAATCCGTGTGCATCCGCACAGATGGTCAAATGGCCGGTGAGCCTTAAACATATATATGAAGATGGTGTCTGTTCTGTCGGACATGTCCGACAGAACAGACACCATCTTCATATAGGTATATATAATGATGTTCTACTACAGTTTCAAAAGAAAAACTTCATATATTTTCCGAAAACTGTGAAAAAATACAATATATAATAAGAATATCGTTTCTCGATATTGCCGTTTTGATATCGATATATACGGAAAAATACTGTCGGCGTTATATATCGATAATTTGTGGGAAAGTAGTATCGAGCATTTGCATCAACAGTGTCGCGACATTTGTAAATTCAGAAAGTATAACTAGTTAAATAGAACAGTGTAATAATAGATCACGTAATAAATGAATGATCGTTATCTTGAATTCCAACATTTTTTGGAAAATATATCGATATTTTGTCAACAGTCCTACTTTCCACACTAGCTGTCCCGACACCCTGGGGTGTCGAGCAGTAGCATCAACAGTGTCGCGAGATTTGTAAATTCTGAATGTAAAACAAATGTAAAACAACAGGGTAACAATAGATCACGTATTAAGTGAGTGACCGGTATGTTGAATTCCAGCATTTTGTGAAAGTAACTTCTGATTACGGCACTAGATGGCCCTCTCCTGCTGCTCTACATTGGCGCTCCCTATCGGTCCATGTCTTAACAAGATCTTCGAGTGGCGATAGTGGGAGATCTATACTGTTCCTTAAGTCTATTTTTTTTTGTTTCTTCGTGACAAGAGTCATTATTTTACGTCTTCAGAGCGATATAATTTAAAAAATTCATCAGGAATTGATAAATTTATTCTCAGGGACAAAATATGCAGCGCGACGTAAATAATGAACGGAAGTCGTCGTAATTCGCGCTACAGTTTTTCATAGTCTTTCATGCCACATGCGATACACCTCTCGCGACATACGCGAACAGCAAGATGCGTAATATTCTGGATCAGAAACCAAGTGCGAAAATTTTGTTTTTCTGTGTATAAAAGCAGCTACATACCATCCAACGAACGTGAGTACACGAATAGCTAAGTAACAGCTCATTACACACCGAATAACTGGATTCCACAACACTACCACAAACGCAAGTATATATTGCTGACATACGATATTCACCTTTCAGTATTTTGTTTACTAACAGCCGCTCACGCGCTTGCAGATGACATGATGTTCGCTGAGTAAAAAACGGCAACAGAAAAAAAGCGCACAGAATATATGTCGCAAACAGCGACAATAATTCTTAAAACATGCTGTAACATACAATAAATAAGGTAGTTATGAAAGTATTCATAGAAAACTATATTTCAAAAAACGAATGGTAAAAATGTAATAATGTGCTACTGTGTTTGTATAACAATGCTATTTTCTGCATGTTTTAGATTAAATAACCCCACTGATGATGGTGATATTTGTCGCCGAAACTAGTTTGCGAGAATAAAGAAATAAACGAACAACAAGGTGTTTTGCATCAAGGCGGACTTATTGTCTGATATTAATGTTTGTCTATGCAAACGCGGACCAAATGGAAGAGTTCCAAGACAAAATTATTGATAGACGTACAACTTAACGAGGCCATACGAATTGTTTGTGGGTCAACACGATCTACTCCCACACACTGGCTACCTAACCTGACGGCATTCCATCTCCTGATATCAGACAGAAGAGCGCGCTATTGCATGAGTACCAGAAGATTGCTAATAACACCGACCTTCCAATAGTGGACGACGTATTTTCTGCGGAGCGGAAATGACTAAGATCAAGACATTGCACTCTCGTCACAGCCGGGACTCTCATGGAACCTGAATTCACTTCCATAGATGAGTGGAAACATTGCTGACAGCTAAACTGTTCTCCACAATGCCTGAAGCTGTCTTGTATGCAGAAGAAATCTCCTGGATTCGACGAGCCTCGGGAAATTTGAATTACCTTAAACCACATGGACGACGTGCAGACCCTCTACAAGTGGGGAAAATCTTCATCGTTGTATGACTGTGGCGCGGTACGACATACAGCTGCTCATGTTGTATCGATAGGTCCCGCACGTGCCTACAATGGTCCTTTCGAAGAGTTCCTGACAGCGACAAGCGACGTTATAGAATACATAAAAGACCTTAATATCCATACATAGCTGTTGTCATTTGTGAGCCACCCGCTGTGGCCGAGCGGTTTTAGGCGCTTCAGTACGGAATCACGCAGCTGGTACGGTCGCAGGTTCGAATCCTGCCTCGGACATGGATGTGTGTGATCTCCTTAGGTTAGTTAGGTTTAAGTAGTTCTAAGTCTAGGGGACTGACGACCTCAGATGTTAAGTCCCATAGTGCTTAGAGCGATTTGAACCATTTTTTTTTTGTCATTTGTGTTATTTTATGCTGGAGAGCTGTGCTTAAGTGTTGACGTGTAGGAAATTTTTAATCTTTGTATGTGTATTGGCATACTATAAATAAATAAGTCTGTCAGCAATCGTCGCAGGTAGACGGGGTAAATCGCGATGAAGACTGTGAACACGTTGATGGAACGGGAAGCCAACTGCTGGAAAAGGAACGTCGCATGTGTTATTTTAAACATCAGACGATCATGCTCGTATTGAAATGCACATTTGCTCCCTTGTCTAGACGCTAGCCAAGTTGTCCTCCCTGTACTATATACACTTTATTGAATTGAAATGGAATCATCCTGTAACGTAGATAGATATCTTGCAATTCATTGATCCATGTTCCCTGGCACGTTCACAAAATCGAACAAACTCAGTCCTGAACCGTGACATCTAACACTCCACGACACACTTCTATTAGAGCGCCAGAATGATTTAGAAAAACAAGGTAGCGAATAAAAAATATTTGCATAAGGCTGGTTGCTAACCTGCAATCCTTCAGTGCGCACCAAAAACGAGCAGTTTTTTTGTAAATCTTGAATATGCCGGAGCCTTGAAACGCATACTTTCTTAACATGCATATTATAATACGGAAAGTACCAATTACGAAGCGATTTAACCACCGGTATATCGTTTCCCGTCATTTTATTGTAACAGATCGTACAAAAAACGACGCGTTTTTGTGATATTCTCAACGTTCCACTGTTTTGAAACAGTGAGTATTCGTACCACGTGAAGTCGTAAACCATCAAATACGAGCTTCAGCTGCAAACGACGTAATTAATATGGCATCTCCTAAGTTCTGCCTGTGTCGTAGAGAGCGCATCTTGCATGTCTTTGGCCACGTTCCACTCCACGAAGCAAAAATGTAAAGCTGTCCTCACACGGGACGTGTTTGCCATGGCGAAGAACTCCACACGTGCTGTCCGTCGTGGTTGCCGCACGCGCTGAAACGACCTGCTGCATCTCATCGAACATAACGTGCTCTCCATAATGATTTGCGACTTCAGCGCGTCTAACGGCAGTCTTCGGCATCTTGCGCGTAAAGTCAAACAATTTGTGTACGAAAATGGACGCGCGTAAAATAGCTGCGTTAACTTTGTTAAGGATTGTCGAACGGGAATTGTGAAGAAGATTCTGGACTCGCCGATGGCTCGAACAGCGAACAGTGCTCTACGACGATCGAACTAGAAGTTATTCTTTAACACAACTTTATTTTCAGTTTCAAAGTGAATGTAGTTAAACTACAGTGTCTAATGCCAGTTTGCACATGCTAGAAACCATATTCTCGATGTTGCAATGACTTTGAAGTAACGTACCTCATCATATAGATTTCAAGATCGTTATTCATTTCGTAATTCCAGTTGAATGGAAGAGGAGATTTATTTTCATCATGTAGAACAAGATATTTGCCGACATGATACAAACATGAGGCAGTCCATAAAACCAAGAATAAATGTGTATATTTTACACAATGTTTCATGGCAGCAAAAACTTCCAGTGTATATCTTGTGTTCGTGTTCATATAGACTGGCAGCACACGAAGATTTGTGGCCATTGTGGTAACATACCAATCGTTTGTCCTTGTAACACGAACTGCAATAAATACATTATATAAACTGAAGAGCCAAAGAAACTGGTACACCTGCCTAATATCGTGTAGGGCCCCCGGCGTCTCGCAGAAGTTTCGCAACATGACTGGCATGGATTCGACTAAGGCCTGAAGAAGTGCTGGAGGGAAATGACACCGCGAATCCAGCAAACCTGTCCGTAAATCAGTAAGAGTAAGAGGAGGTGGAAACCTTTTCTGAAAAGCAAGTTTGCAAAACATCCCAGATATGCTCAACAATGTTCATATCCGGAGATTTGGTGGTAGCAGAAGTGTTTATACTCAGAAGAGTGTTCCTGGAGCCACTCTGTAGCTGTTCTGGACGTGTGGGAGTCGCATGGTCCTGCCGGAACTGCCCAAGGCCGTCAGAATGCACATTGGACATGAGTTGATGTAGGTAACCAGACAGGATGCTTACGTACGCGTCACTCGTCAGAGTCGTATCTAAACGTATCAGGGATCGCATATCACTCCTACTGCACATGTCCCACACCATTTCAGAGCCTCTGCCGCGCGGAGTGGCCGCGTAGTTTGAGACGTCATGTCACGTATTGCGGCCCCTCCCGCCGGAAGTTCGAGTCCTCCCTCGGGCATGGGTGTGAGTGTTGTTCTTAGCATAAGTTAGTTTAAGTGGTGTGTAAGTCTAGGGACCGATGACTTCAGCTGTTTGATCCCTTAGGAATTCACACACATTTGAACATTTTTGAACAGAGCCTCCAGCAGCTTGAACTGTCACCTGATGGCATGCAGGGTCTATATCTCCATACCTGTACACGTCCATCTGCTCGATATAATTTGGAACGAGACTCGTCCGATCTGGCAACATGTTTCCACTCATCAACAGACAAATGTCGCTGTTGACGGGCCCAGGCGAGGCGTAAAGCTTTGTGTCGTACAGTCATCAAGGGTACACGAGCGGGCCTTCGACTCCGAAAGCTGAAATCGATGATGTCTCGTTGAATGGTTCGCACGCTGACACTTGTTCATGGCCCAGCATTGAAATCTGCAGCAATTTGCGGAAGGGTTGCACGTCTATCACGTTGAACGATTCTCTTGCCGTCGTTTGTCCCGTTCTTGCAGTATCTTTTTCCGACCTCAGAGATGTCGGAGATTTGATGTTTTACCGGATTCCAGATATTCACGGTACACTGGTGAAATGGTCGTACGGGAAAATCCCCACTTCATCACTACTTCGGAGACGCAGGGTCCCATCGCTCGAGCGCCGACTATAACACCACGTTCAAACTCAATTAATTCTTGATAACTTGCCTTTGTAGCAGCAGTAACGGATCTAATAACTGCGTCGGACACTGGTTGTCTTATATAGGCATTGCCTGCCGCAGTGCCGTTTTCTGCCTGTTTACATATATCTGTATTTGAATACGCATGCCTACGCCAGTATAATGAATAACATCGACTACCGCAGGTAAATATTTCTGTTAAATTAATAAGAAAGACACGGGATATTTCAGAATAGAAAAGGAGAAAAACAAATATTTGGAAAGAGTTGGACACCCACCTGCAATCTTTCTTTTCACAGCACATGACACTTTCAACTATGCTACAGCTTCAGCATAGCAGCTGCGCCTTCGTATATGGTATATGTAGTCTAAAGACTGTATCTACAAATCTTATTGTTTGATATTTGACTATGACAGAATGTTTCAAAACGAAGTGCTTTTGATAGATCATTATTGTGCCGTAGCTTTGGAACGGCATCCTTTCGTAGCACACAAGTTATAACACTTAGAACATCAAATACAGGAGGCCTGTATCTACCAGTATGTACTTTCCTGTCATTTTATTATAATGTCTCGTAGCGTTTTCGAGAGATCCTCAGTTTGCTGATGCTCTGAAACCGCTTATACTAATACTACGTACTCTATTATAAGGAAAACCCACCAAATACGTGGTTTAAAAGGCGATAGTGGAAGGAAAAAGCGTAATAAACAAAAACACAACACTTTGCAACAACACACTCTTCACCGACCTAAGAGAACTGATGTAGGACACTGAACAGGAAAACACACACACACACACACACACACACACACACACACACACACACACACACACACACACAAAACCCACTCCACCCAATACACAGATACATAAATAGGGAACAGAAGTCAGAACTCCCGCTACAGTTTTGATAATCTCTCGCAATATGCGATGCGTACCTCGCGACACACGCAAGATGGAGTAAAGTTTTGGACCAGGAAAAAGGTGTGTAAGTTACGTTTCTCTGTGTCCAAAAGTAGCTGTAAACCGTCCAACGAAAGTGAGTACATGAAAAACTACGTAACAACGTAGTACACACCAAAGCTGTATCTACAGCACATTGCAGTCGCATTTGTGTAACGCTGACATACATAAGTTCACGTTTTTTTGTATTTGCTTATTAATAGCCGCTCAGTTGCAGATGACATGATGTATACCGAGAAAAACAGCAACAAAAAAATGGAGTTAAATATGTCCCAAACAGCAGCAACGATTGTAAAATCATGCTGTGACGTATAGTGAATAAGGTATTATGAAATTATTCTACACATATAGTAACGTTTTACAATGTTTTCACTGAACCGCCAAAGAAACTGGTATAGGCATGCTTATTCAAATACAGAGATATGTAAAATGTAGAGTACAGCGATGTGGTCGGAAACATCTATATAAGACAACAAGTGTCTGGCGCAGTTATTAGATCCGTTACTGCTGCTATAGTGGCAGGTAATCAAGATTTAAAGGATTTTGAACGTGATGTTATAGTCAACGCACGGGCGATGGGGCACTGCATCTCCGAGGTAACAGTGAAGTGGGGATTTTCCCATACGACCATTTCACGATTGTTCCGTGAGTCTCAGAAAACCGGTGAAACATCAAATCTACAACATTTCTGCGGACGGAAAACAATCCTCCAAGAACGAGACCAAAGACGACTGAAGAGAATCGTTCAACGTGATAGAAGTGCAACCCTTCCCCAAATTGCTGCAGATTTCAATGCTGGGCCATCAACAACAGCGTGCGAACCGTTCAATGAAATATCATCGATATGGGCTTTCGGAGTCGAAGGCCCACTCGTGTACCCTTGATGACTGCACGACACAAAGCTTTACGCCTCGCCTAGGCCCGTCAACACAGACATTGGACTGTTGATGACTTGAAGCATGTTGCCTGGTCGGACGAGTCTCGTTTGAAATTGTATCGAGCAGATGGACGTGTACGGGTATGGAGACAACCTCATGACTCCATAGTCCCTGCATGTCAACAGGGGACTGTTCTAGGTGGTGGAGGCACTGTAATAGAGTGGGGTGTGTACAGTTGGAGTGACGTGGGACTTCTGATACGTCTAGATACGACTCTTGACAGGTGACACGTACGTAAGCATCCTGTCTGATGACCTGCATCCATTCATGTCCATTGTGCGGAACGACAGACTTGGGCAATGCCAGCAGGACGATGTGACACCCCACACGTCCAGAATTGGTGTACAGTGCCTCCAGGAACACTCTTCTTAGTTTTAACACTTCCACTAGCCACTAGACTCCGAAGACAAGAACATTATTGAGCATACCTGGGCTGCCTCGCAACGTGCTGTTCAGAAGAAATCTCCACCCCCTCGTACTGTTACGGATTTATGGACAGCCCTGCAGGATTAATATTGTCATTTCCCTCCAGCACTACTTCAGACATTCGTCGAGTCCACGCCACGTCGTGTTGCGGCACTCCTGCGTGCTCGTGGGGGTCCTACACGATATTAGGCAGGTGTACCAGTTTCTTTGGTTCTTCAGTGTACAACATGACGATTCCTAAGCTCTGCTTGTGAAGTAAAAACGATGTCGGATCTAAATGTTAAAAAAAAAGTTCAAATGTGTGTGAAATCTTATGGAACTTAACTGCTAAAGTCATCAGTCCCTAAACTTGCACACTACTTAACCTAAATTATCCTAAGGACAAACACACACACCCAAGCCCGAGGGAGGACTCGAAGCTCCGCCGGGACCAGCCGCACAGTCTATGACTGCAGCGCCTGAGACAGTCGGCTAACCCCGCGCGGCACATGTTGAAATGTGTGTGAATTCCTAAGGGACACAGTGCTGAGGTCATCGAGCCCTAGACTCACACACTACTTAAAATGTTCTGCCTTACGCGCTTGGCAGTTCCCCACAACGTGATATTCCATGTCGTAACGCAACAAAACTCGGCCAGTCCGCCGGTGGGTGGCGCGCACGCCGGGGCACTCGCAGCTCTGCACAGAGCGTCGAGTTAGCGCGGGAGGCGGCGAGGCTCCGAAAGCTTTAGTGGCCGCTTGCGCGTATGAAATACGGGCCCTCTTAATGTTTCCACGACGCCGCCTTTTTATTTTCCCTCGTGGCGCGGCGGCTATTTAAAACGGGGTAATTGCGGCCGTATTTCTCCCGCCAGTGTTGCGGACAGACCCGACTGCTCCACTTGGGGCAATAGTCCGCATAAAACAGCAGCCAACCCTCCGCACGGGAAATTATTTAATAACGCCGACAAGAAATGAGGCTTCTGGATCACCGCTCTGGCTGGCCTCTTACACTTCCCTCGCCTCGTTTTTCATACCTGCTGGCTTCCTTCCCGCGTTTCTGTGAAAAACTATCGCTCCTAAATAAACAAGTCTAGGGTAAATACACCCTATGCTGACGACACACTGCTACTGGTAGGAAATGTAACGCAGCTATAGGCACTGTTGAAGAAATTAATAGAGTCGAGAACTGTTTTGGCCTCAAAAAGAATTGTAGCAAAAGCAAATACTTGATTATGAGCAAAACTCAAAAGATCTCTTCACGAGTCACTATTAACACCAACAGGCGACAGGCAGCCGCTGTCTTCACGATATGGCGACTCGAGGCGGGGGGGGGGGGGGGGGGAGGTGTACCTGTTACGGAACTGTCACCCCTCCTCTGAATAATAAAACTTTAAGACTTCCTTGAGACTAAGTGTGTATCTCTATCAATTTAGCATTAAACTTCAAGCAACTGGAACACAGCATAAGGGCAATAATGAACACAAGTGGAGCCGGGCCGGGGTGGCCCAACGGTTCTAGGCGCTACAGTCTGGAACCGCGCAACCGCTACGGTCGCAGGTTCGAATGCTGCCTCGGGCATGAATGTGTGTGATGTCCTTAGGTTAGTTAGGTTTAAGTAGTTCTAAGTTCTAGGGGACTGATGACCTCAGAAATTAAGTCCCATAGTGCTCAGAGCCATTTGAACCATTTTTTGAGGACCAGTGAAAGGACAAGCTAAGTTTAAAAATGGTTCAAATGGCTCTAAGCACTATTGTACTTACCATCTGAGGTCATCAGTCCCCTAGACTTACAACTACTTAAACCTAACTAACCTAAGCACATCACACACATTCATGCCCGAGGCAGGAATCGAACCTGCGACCGCAACAGCAGCGCGATTCCGGACTGAAGCGCCTAGAACCACTCGGCCACAGCGGCCGGCTAGCTAAGTTTAAATTTGGAATGCCAAGAACATAACCCAGAGGAAACAAATTTTAAAATTCTCAATATATTATTAAGTAGGCTTTACACTAACTAAAGAGCTGTAACTGAAATCATCATTTTACAAGACTGTTCAATCATCAGTTACGAGAGACGGGCACAACACGCCCCCAGGCCGCTTATAATGCCGACAGCTACCGCCTACAGTAACAAGAACGGTCTTGTCACAGGGTGGTGCAGGTGACCTCTAGAACAACAAACTTATAACACCTAAAACGCGGTTATTTTAAAATCCATGCTATCAAGGATTAACACCCGTCCCGAGCTCGGGAATCGGTGGTTGGTGCAATAACAAACCCTGTCTTTTAATTACAGGCAGCACATTGGGTAATAAACGTAACAGACAAGAAAATATATTAACGTAGAGCTAATAAAAGCCATTGCAGTTGGTCACAGGACGGAAACCCAGCCAAACAATCAAACCACGGGCAGGTAACAGACTTTATTTCATAGATGCTCACTCTTATGACGCTCACCCTTATAATTCCGTAGTGAAGTTTGCCTTTATCGAACCTCATATGAGTATACCATATTAAAGCTATTTAGAAAATATTCTTAATTCTTCAGGTATAGAATTTTGCTTGAATAAAATGCACTGTATTTTTAGAATGAAATATATGACATGTGGACAGCTAAGCCATGCTTCGTCGGTCGTGCACCATCTTGTACTTTCAAACAGAAGAAGATATTTTACCATGGAACATGTGACGCTTGCAAGTGAACTAAGTTTCTTTGATACCTGGCTATTTTACCTGTTTTGAAAATGGAAATTTGCGTTATTTTCCAACACATTCTATTTCAAAATGTGTTTAACTTGCACCTGGTTTTTTATAATACTTCTATTTAATTTGATTTCACTTACTGATTATTGATGTGTAGATAAATAATAACGTAACACATAGACTATCAAATTCAGTATCGATAAAATTTTCTCGATTGTAACGCTTTTAAATTTCAATCGAAAATTTATGCCGTTACACTTGGAACAGGTTTCACATTTGGAAAACCTTAGTTTTCCAGAGCGTTTCTTGTAATTTCAGAAAAAAAGACCGCAGCACACAAAAGAGAATGCCATCACTTACGAAGGGAATAAAAAATGTACTCAACAATAATGTTTAACTAAATAAGCCCTCGGTCACAATTTTTAGTCTTTTTGACCAGGTTTCAACGCTTCTATGAGTGCCTCCATCAGAAATTAAATATTTAAGGTAGTCTACAATATCACTACAAATTTATGAAATTTTTTTAAAATATAAACGTGTAAGTACTGACTAACAGTACAAGAAAGAGTCAGTACTTACATGTCACGTATAAAACAGATATCAAGCCAGAAAGGATTTAGTCACAAAAATTTTAAAAAAGAATACATGGAAGGCGAACCACCGTGGGCTGCTCATACCTATAAAGCCACAGGTAGCAAGACTGAGGCGCGCGCGTTAGCAAGTGCGGGCAGGTGAACATTGTGCCATCTAGTAGCCGTAAATATAAGTAGGCTACTTAATGTTTAAAATACAGACAGCTGAATGTTAAAATGAACAGTATACTCTAAATCAAAATAAACTAAAAACGACGCCTCACGAAGGAATTAAGTGAATGGGACGGAAATTGGTAGATGTGATGTTTATGTACAGACAAACAAATGATTACAGTTTCACAAACGCTGTGTGATTTATTCAAGAGAAGGAGCTGTATAAATTGAGTAAGTCATTAACGTTGGTCCACCTCTGGCCGTTATGCAAGAAGTTGTTCGGCTTGGCGTTGATCGACAGAGTTGTTGGGTGTCTTCTTGAGGGATATCGTGCCAAATTCTGTCCAATAAGCATACCGCTCTTGTGTAAGGGTGGCGGAGGTGATAACGAAAGGGCTCCTGCTATGAAAAGAAATGGCAGGCCAGACCATCACTCCTGGCTGTCGGCCATATCGAAGGCGACAGTCAGGTCGGTAAACCACTGCTGACCCGGACGTCTCCAGAGACCTATTCGGGCTGGAGCAGAATTGTCTTTAATGATGAGTCCTGTTTCGAAATGAACCCCGGTGACCAGCGGAGACGTGTCTGGGTACTCCCTGGACTGCAGTGGGAAACCAACCTGACTGCCGCCCACCATACGGTCCGACAGCCAAGAGTGGTGGTCTGGGGTGCCATTTCGTTTCATAGTAAGATCCCCTTTGCCCAGTTGGCCGTGCGGTCTAACGCACGGTTTTCCGGGCGGGAAGGAGCGCCGGGTCCCCGGCACGAATCCACCCGGCGATTTGTGTCGAGGTCCGGTGAACCGGCCAGTCTGTGGATGGTTTTCAGGCGGTTTTCCATCTGCCTCGGCGAATGCGAGCTGGTTCCCCTTATTCCGCCTCAGTTACACTATGTCGGCGATTGCTGCGCAAACAAGTTCTCCACGTACGCGTACACCACCTTTACTCTACCATGCAAACATAGGGGCTACACTCGTCTGGTGTGAGACGTTTCCTGGGGGGTCCACCGGGGGCCGAACCGCACAATAACCCTGAATGTTTCGGTGTGGGGCGGCGGAGGGGTGAAGTGGACTGCGGTAGTCGTCCTGGGGTTGTGGACCACTGCGTCTGTGGCGGGGACGGAGCATCTCCGTCGTTTCTAGGCCCCCGGTTAATATGCAATGCAATACATACAAGGCCCCTTTGATTGTCATCCGCGGCACCCTTACCGCATATCGATACGTCGACGGTATTCTACGCCCCGTTTTGTTGTCCTTCATGGCAAGCCATCCTGGGCTTACATTTCAGCAAGATAATGCCCGCCAGCGGACGGCTAGAGTGACTGCTGCGTGGTAAATCCTACCTGTTTCGGACTGCCTTAACAGACATTGCGTATTAATCGTCTAAGAACTTTACCATTGTACTCGACAATGGAGTAAAAGCCTAAATGTAGATAGTGCAGAAGATAAATACAGTAATGCGGTTTATTCTTTCCGAAATTATTTCATGATTGAGTCTCAGCGCCACCAAAAACTTTTCTCAGAAGAGAGTACCGAGGTACATCACTCTCCCCCAGTACTGCTGGTACTACTGCTTCTTTTTGTTGGTTCATTATGGTAATCGCTAAACTACGGAAGGTTGTTTCCGCTACTAGGTTTACTCGTGTAAGGAGCTGGATCTCCGGTGTTGCCCGCACGCGAGGTGCCGGTAGGGGGCGAGAACACGTGTAGAGCGGCAGCGGCATCTTGTAGTGGCTGCAGTCGGTCGGCTCTGGCCGGGTCAGTGCCCAAGGCCGGCGGCGGCGCGCCGTCACGACTGCCAACAGCTGCTCGACCTGGACCAGCCTCCAGCCAGCGCCGCCCCTCCCCTCCTCTTTTCTCTTTTCTAGCCCGGCTACAGCTTCCTTGTACGCCAGCCGCTGTCCTATCAATATCGTGTAACATTGTTTTAACACTGCTGTCCATATCTAAATGCGTACTACAGTGCATTGCATTTTGACATGATTTCGGTACCACGTGCATTTCTACAGTGTGGTCAGAAACAGCCTGAAACGCTTATGTGTTGTAGGTTGTACCGGGAAATATTTGTTACGAAGGAAATTTAGATACGTTGTGCCTTTTCCCAGTTAGCAGTCAGCTAGTACAATTAATGTAATGTAATTTGAAGGTGGAGGGGGGAGAAATGAAAAGGAAGGAATTAATGACATCAACTGCATCAGGACTTTATGCGGAATCAGTGGTGACGAGAGAAATTGTGTGCCGGACTGGGATTCGAACCTGCTCCGGCTTACTAGGCAGTCACGCTAACCGCTGCGCCACCCGGACACAGTACTTACCGGAATTGCGCGGACTACCTCGGCACGCTTCCCAGCCGACCCACACCCCCACCTAGCGCCAGCTATCTGCGGACGCCGTCCGTGTGCTCCGTGCTCGCTACTTTGAGATTCCCGCAGAAGGTCGACGTATTTCTTCACCCGCACTGAAGGTGCTAGATTTACTGCCCATCGAGGCATGTCCGAAGGAACGGACACCGTACACTCATACAATTTAATAAAAGAATACATCGTCCGTTATAGGCTGTATGGCATTTTATTAAAATAGTGCTATTAGCGAATTTCAGCCTTGAGCCATTATCAAGCACATTTGCAATGTCATGTGTCACGTATCATGCTCATCACATTGTATGTAATACCTGACATGCAGACGTGCTTGATCATGGCTCACGGCCGAAATTGGCTGATAGTATGATTTTAACAGCTGGCCGGAATGGCCGAGCGGTTCTAGGCGCTACAGTCTGGAACCGCGCGACCGCTACGGTCGCAGGTTCGAATCCTGCCTCGGGCATCGATGTGTGTGATGTCCTTAGGTTAGTTAGGTTTAAGTAGTTCTAAGTTCTAGGGGACTGATGACCTAAGAAGTTAAGTCCCGTAGTGTTCAGAGCCATTTGAACCATTTGATTTTAACAAAGCACAATACGGCGTGTAACAGACAATGTATTCTTTTATTAAACACTCAGAGCAAAATCATCATTCATACAATTGATTCGACCTCCTGCAGGAATCTCAAAGTAGACAGTGTGGAGGTCATGGACGGAGACTGTGGATAGGTAGCGCTCGGCAGGAGTGTGGGTCGGCCGGGGTGTGTGCCGATGTAGTCCACGCAATTCCGATAAACACTGTGTTCAAGTGGCGCAGTGTTTAATGAACTGCCAAGTAAGTACGAGATGCCGGGTTAGACAACCTGTCCGGTACACATTTTCATTCGTTGTCACTGATACCCCATACCCCACATAGTCCCGATGCAGCTAACATCAACAGTTCCTTCTCTTTCCTTTCCCCTCTCTCTCTCTCTCTCTCTCTCTCTCTCTCTCTCTCTCTCTCCCTCCACCTTCAGTTTACATAAACTGTATCGCAGTTGTGGATCCCGCGTGGTGTCTGTTCCTTCGGACCTGTTCGAAAGAGCAGACACCATCCCTTCATATAATAAAGAGATAGTGTCACTTGTTGTCATAGTGTAGATGATAGTGCACGAGACTCCTCCTCAGCCTTTGGCTCGGGTTCGATCCTTTTATACCGCTCTCTTCATCGGTTCTAAGAAACCAGACGAAAACTCGTTTGGCGACACCATCTCCGGTGATCCGCTTGACTTTGCGCGCGTTACTACTTGGCTGCCGAACTTCAGCGCCAAGTAAATCGGAAACGGCTCAATGTGCCGAATTCTTTTCTGAACAGTTATTTTCCTGCACAACGTACCCTGGAACATACTTACAGACTTCTCAGACTGTATATTTGTTGTTGACTCCAGTACCTAAAATTGTGTCAATACCTCGATGATATTGCTAAATAATATAGATACCGACAATAACAAAAAGTGGAATGAAATAACAATACCATTCACTATTTAATCCACAACGCGTTTGAAAGTTTTAAACCTCCATCATCCGGTGGCTGTATGTGCGTTAATATGGCGTATGTGTGCTGCATTACGACTTTGGGATAACCTGTCGCACTGTCTCCAGTGATCACAGCCTTCTTTCATTGTCGTAATACGTCACATGTAAAATCGTGTCTCAAAAGTACATCACGTTTGTTTACAAAAGCCGGTCGTTGTGGCCGAGCGGTTCTAGCGGCTTCAGTCCGGAACCGTGCTGCTGCTACGGTCGCAGATTCGCATCCTGCCTCGGGCATGGATGTGTGTGATGTCCGTAGGTTAGTTAGGTTTAAGTAGTTCTATGTTTAGGGGACTGATGACCTCAGGTGTTAAGTCCCATAGTGCTCAGAGCCATTTGAACCATTCTTTTGTTTACAAAATGTGACAGTTTACATGCGATGTATTATGACAGAGAGAGGAGCCCCTGACCTCAGGAGACATTGCGACAGGTTACCCTAGATTTTCAAATAACTTCCGGGAATTCAGCCAGGTAACACTTTCAGCGACTGCCGATATTTCGGCGGGAGAACACCCCGCCATTTTCAAGGCAGTTTGCCTTGAAAATGGCGGGGTGTTCTCCCGCCGAAATATCGGCGGTCGCTGAAAGTGTTACCTGGCTGAATTCCCGGAAGTTATTTGAAAGTTGTATACGCCAGGAGAAACTCAGGTCTCACAGGTTACCCTAGAGTCGTAACACAACGCACACGTCATATTAAAGCACATAAACCCACCAGACGATGGAGATTGAAACCTCTAAAAGCTTTGTGTATATAAATAGTGACTGGTAACAGTAAACTTGCCGTTTCATTCGATATCAATGGAGCCCGAAAGTTAGACTCCAAAAATCAAATTGTTTCTCCTCTAACTCCCAATCCCTGTACCCTTCCACGATCACACACAAACTATCCCACTACTTTACACCTTCAGACACTCCGCATGCAGAAATTTTCTTTCATTTTAAATATCTCTTTGCGAAACTGGAAGACATAGCTGTATTTTTACATGTACATGTTCATTTAGGGCTAATCAACTTTCCGTTGACGTCAGCTGCTCTGTGGTTAAAAATCTCTGCTCTGCTGAGAAAAAGGACTTTGTCCGTCTATCCGAATTATTTTCACACGGATCATGTAAATATGATAATTACCAGAATGAGATTTTCACTCTGCAGAGGAGTGTTCGCTGATATGAAACTTCCTGGCAGATTAAAACTGTGTGCCGGACCGAGACTCGGACTCGGGACCTTTGCCTTTCGCGGGCAAATGCTCTACCAAATGAGATACCGAAGCACGACTCACGCCCCGTCCTCACAGCTTTCATTCCACCACTCGTGCTTGGGTAGCTCAGTTGGTAGAGCATTTGCCCGCGAAAGGCAAAGGTCCCAAGTTCGAGTCTCGGTCCGGCACACAGTTTTAATCTGCCAGGAAGTCTCATGATAATTACCAGTTTGAGCTACTATGTTAACTGAAAATGGTAGGTGTCTTGCATGGTTACTGACACATCGCGGCGCTGCAGAGGGTGTCGAATCCAGCTCTGAAGCTCGCTCTGTGGCTCCCGAGGTGGATTCAACTCGTCTGCTGCACGAAGACACTGGAATTCCGCTTTTGCGGGTCAGAATACGGCAGAGTGCACATACTTTCCACGAAAGGATGGTCAATCCCGCAATCGACTCATCATGGAAATGGGACGCCAACCACACCACAGGCCGACAACACGTTTGCCTGACCTGCGGCGAGAATGATTTTATCCGCAGCAGACTGAGGAAAAATCACCTCCACAGCACCAGAGGCCAATCTTTGTGCGAGATAAATTTTCCTCGCAGCTGTTGGAGGAGAAACATTATCTGAGGCCAATTCAGCGAGTCAGGTGAAACATAACACCACACCGAGGGTTTCAGCAGGAGTAACATTTTAATATTTAACCTGTACACATGCCGGCAAGGAATACTCGACAAATAAGCGACCAGCATGATTACTGCAAAGATATTTCTGCTGGTGAATAATTACTTGTCGAGCAAAAAGCGTTGCTGATCAGCATATGATATACTCGTATGCATGCGGACGAAGCACGCTATTTCTGAAGCACCTATAAAGACAGTGGAGGAGAGTGTTTATCTATTATGGGATGATGTGTTAGCGAAGGACGCCCAGGCGAGCTTCCGTGCGGCCTTGAAGTGGCGCCAGCACCAGGGAGACGTGTTTACGTCCAGGAGCCGGCCGAGCGGCCGGGGAGGCGCGCCAGCGCAGCGATGCATGCACAACTCTTTGGCGACAGGAGAGCGTGCAAGATAAATTGCTGCATTCCCTACACATCAGCGAACGTGTGTGGGGCTAGATTCAAGGGGAAGAGGGAATGAAAGAATAAGCCTTATGAAACTAAAAGAACAACATTACTTTGAACTAAAAACAAGGCAACAAGCAAAATACACTGAGGTGACTAAAGTCATGCGATCTACATCTACATCTACATGGATACTCTGCAAATCACATTTAAGTGCCTGGCAGAGGGTCCATCGAACCACCTTCATAATTCTCTATCATTCCAATCTCGTATAGCGCGCGGAAAGAACGAACGTCTATATCTTTCCGTACGAGCTCTGATTTCCCTTATTTTATCGTGGTCATCGTTCCGCCCTGTGTAGGTCGGTGTCAACAAAATATTTTCGCATTCGGATGAGAAAGTTGGTGATTGAAATTTCGTGAGAAGATACCGTCGCAACGAAAAACGTCTTTCTTCTAATGATGTCCAGCCCAAATCCTGTATCATTTCTGTGACACTCTCTGCCATATTTCGCGATAATACAAAACGTGCTACCTTTCTTTGAACTTTTTCGATGTACTCCGTCACTCCTGTCTGGTAAGGATCCCACATCGCGCAGCAGTATTCCAAAAGAGGACGGACAAGCGTAGTGTAGGCAGTCTCCTTAGTAGGTCTGTTAAATTTTCTGAGTGTCCTGCCAATAAAACGCAGTCTTTGGTTAGCCTTCCCCCACAACATTTTCTATGTGTTCCTTCCAATTTAAGTTCTTCGTAATTGTAATACCTAGGTATTTTGTTGAATTTACGGCTTTTAGATTAGACTGAGTTATCGTGTGACAAAAGTTTAATGAGTTCCTTTTAGCACTCATGTGGATGACTTCACACTTTTCGTTATTTAGGGTCAACTGCCACTTTTCGCACCATTCAGATATTTTTCTAAATCGTTTTGCAGTTTGTTTTGATCTTCTGATGACTTTATTAGTCGGTAAACGACGTCGTCATCTGCAAACAACCGAAGACGGCTGCTCAGATTGTCTCGCAGATCGTTTATTTACATAAGGAACAGCAAAGGACCTATAACACTACCTCGGGGAACGCCAGAGATCCCTTCTGTTTTACTTGATGTCTTTCCGTCAATTACTACGAATACCTCCTAATATCGTGTCGGACCTCCTTTTGCTTGGCGTAGTGCAGAAACTCTACGTGGTATCTACTCAACAAGTCATTGGAAGTCCCCTACAGAAATATTGAGCCATGCTGCCTCTGTAGCCGTCCATAATTGCGAAGGTGTTGCAAGTGTAGGATGTTGTGCACGAACTGACCTCACGATTATGTCCCATGAATGTTCGGTGGGATTCATGTCGGGCGATCTGAGTGGCCAAATCATTCGCCCGAATTGTCCAAAACTTCAGCTAGACCAGAGGACCTAGTCCATTCCATGTAAATACCGCTCACAACATTATGGAGCCACCACCACCTTGCACAGCGCCTTGTTGGTTCCATGGTTTCGAAGGATCTGCACCACAGTAGAACGCTGACATCAGTTCTCACCAACTAAAATCGGGACTCATCTGACCAGTCCACGGTTTTCCAGTCGCCTAGGGTCCAACGATATGATCACGAGCCCAGGAGAGGCGCTGCAAGGAAAATAACTCGCGTCGGTCGTCTGCTGCCGTAGCTCATTAATGGGACGTTTACCATCTTTGGCCCGAAAAAAGCATGTTCTTTGACAATTGTTTCTCGGGATGTGTTATAGATATCAATGTCAGATTTGGTCAAAATGCTTACTGATATTTCCTCTAGAAACAGGAATTTTTTCGACCGGAAATGTCGAAGAGCAAAGGCGGAAGTGCCGCCGGGACTAAACGAACTTTCGATGTAGACCTCCACGCACGGTATGTCACAGGTCAGCCGGCTCATCTGAAATCAAAATTGAGTTGACGTTAGCGAAGTCTATAAGATTCTTTAGGAGTTGTACCTCGCTTAAGTTATTTGGACCATAGGAAACAAAATGGAGGCCATTTGAAGAAATATAGGGTTTTTTAATCGATTTTTCGACTTCGTCGGCCAAGTAAAAATATTTAATGTTGATGGATCAGGATAAAACTCCTATACAATTTAGTTAGCTTCGTCGGAAACAAAGAATCATGACAATCGGTTCAATAGATTCAAAGCTACCATACCGCGCGGTAAAAAAAAAGGTCATTTCGAGAAAAACGCATTTGAAGTTTGACTACATATAAATGCAATATTATGCAACGTACGTTCAGTCTGCTATTCCGGGTCCATAAACTAGTCCTGCCGCTTCCTCATACAGAGCGTTCTGCTCGATCTGGGCCATCCTGCGTTGCTCTAGAGCCGCTCGTATGGCCGGTGACAAGCGGTTTTCGGCCGCTTGAGTCCAGTGGTCGTCCGAATGCTTGGCGAACTGCGTCGAATAGAGTCCCAGGGTGACGTCCATCGTTGTCATGGTCTTAGAATTGCTGAATACCCTTCGTTGAAGCTGCTCACTGCCAGGAAAGTCGCAATTCCACAGTATTCGCACCAGAATGCAAATGAATGGGGGCTAACTTGCAAACACACGCCTCCAAACTTTTGTTTGAATTTTGTGTGTTTCCTTCCAGGCACCGGTACAATAACTCGTCCTCCGAAAGAAAAAAACTGGTGCGTGAAAAAGGCCGATTTCAGGCAGGTGCATTTTGTTGTTCAACCGCGAATAACAAACATTTCCGTTCCGTATTCGGAAAAACCGTTTCAGGGGTGGACTCTAAACACTTTTATGGGTCCAAAAATGCAATTTTTAAAAAATCGATTTTTTGAACCAAAAGATAGTAAACCTCCCCTTAACGGCAAATTTCGCCGCACTGTCCTAACGGATATGTTTGTCATACGGCCCATATTGATTTCAGTGGTTCTTTCACACAGTGTTACTTTTCTGTTAGCACTGACAACTCTAGCAAACGCCGCAGCTCTCGGTCATTAAGTGATAGCCCTCGGCCACTGCACTGTCTTCGGTGAGAGGTAAGGCTTGGTGTTTGGTATTCTCGCACGTTCTTGACACTATGGATCTCAGATTACTGAATTCCCTAACGATTTCCGAAGTGGAATGATCTGTGCGTATCGCTCCAAGTAAAATTCCGCGTTCAAAGTCTGTTAATTCCGGTCGCGCGGCCATAATCACGTCGGACACATTTTCACATGACATCTCCGGCAACGCACTGCCCTTTCGTACCTTGTGTAAGCGTTACTACCGCCATCTGTATATGTACAAATCGCTATCCCGTGACTTTTGTCATCTAAGTGTAAGGACAGCATGTACGAACGTGTACGTCTTTCCACATCTTTGAAGGTATAAGCTGCTGTTGGATAATATACAACTCAAAGTTGCGATCCAAGACAGGAGGGAGGACAGCATCGGCCGACAAATTTTAATCTGTATACTACACATCGATTCTAGCTACTGTGTAGCCATCTTCAGTGCCACTACTGATACGAGAAATGCCGTGTTATTCCACCTCTTGCATTCCAACGCGATTGAAGCGTCCTTGAAATCCTGTCAATTTGCTAGCCGAGACTTGCCGGTCAAGCGCAGGTCATTTCACTCTGCTGGTAAAAACCTATGTATGCACAACCCAACATTACAGAGTATGACTTGCGTCTATCTACAGTAAGTTTTGGTACAGCTGTTCTCAACCAAGGATAGATCTGTCCGTGTCGTGCTTGAACTGCAGTCCTTTCTTGTCTCCCCAGGCTCACTACTTAAGATTTGTTTTCTACGCCATTATGAGTAGCTGTCTGTGAATAATTACGCTTGAAGGCTTCAGTTGTCTGCTTTTGGAGAGTTTGTGAGGGCTTTGTGTCTACTGAAGTTAAGCACTGCGAATATTGCTTTTTCGTTGTGCCGGGTGCATGTTCCCGGTCCGGCACCTCCCTCCCAGCTGCTGCAGTTTGCTTGTGCGCCTGTCGCTTTTGCGGCAGGTAACAACAGCAGCAGCAAAAACAACAAAACAAATTATTGCTCAGTAGATACCTTAATTTTGAGCGTGCAAAGGGGGTTGTGAGGCTTAAATATGTGTTTCAGTTGTTAGTACAGTACAGTTTTGTAATCTTTACTAGTAGTCTTAACGGCCATTCACTAAAGTAATTAATTTTAAATATGAGGAGAGAATTATTTGCGAGGTATTGTATGGTTCCGATGTAAGAAGCGCTTAGTGGATGAACACACTATACAAATGTTATCTTTGCAATAATACCTGTCAGTTGTACCTTATACGCCGTTTATAGTTGATTCGTACTGTTTAGAGTATGTCCAGCGTATGTAAAGAGGTGTGCTTTTGTGCATCATGTTTGTATGACGTAACAAGCATTTGTGAGCAATATGTATAGGGACATGGTCTTTTGCAGAAGGTGCTTTCTGTTTTTAAATATTTTAGCGATGACAAACATTTTATAATGTTCTGATTTAATCCACTTGACATCTTGTGCGTGATGAACACGTTTTACAACAAAAATATCTTTACAGTATTTAAATGTATATGCCCATTTCCGGGTTCTATAATACCAAATTAAAACTTGTATGTCAAGTGTTGCATCTGAACTTATGAAATGCGTCCAATGTATATGCTCTTTCTTAATAAAATCGCCGACTTCGGTCAGTAACCGTCTTATCTCACACCACACACAACACCAGGCCGCGTCATGCTGACTTCCTATGGCCTCCAGGAGAGTGAAGTAGACGCTTCTGCGGAGGTGAACACAACAAGCGCGGATATTTTATTTTAGGAGCTCCCCAACTGTGTTGGTTGACTTTTTACTGCTTTAGCCTCATGAGTTAAGTTTTTATAGCCTAGTGATTAGAGCAGTGTCCCTTGAAACGCATTGTTAAGTTCTACGTAGGACAGAAATACGGTCGAATGCTACCAGTCATTAGTGTAGAAAGTAACAAACGCTCACAGACCTGTTGCATAACATTAAACAAATTTTCGGCTCCACTTGCAACTGTCTGTCCGCATTGGGCCTGTTCTGTGATAGCTCGTACTCATATGAAGCTGTGGACGAGCCGGAGCAGGAGACGGCGGCGCTGGTCAGCCTGCCAGACGTGTGGTGTTTCATTTCTTTTTCTTTATGTCCTACTGGTGGCACGGCACGGCGGGCCGGGCTGGGGCTAGGCGGTCCGTTTTCTGCTTTCACCGACCCTCCCAGCTCCTGTCATCGCTGTGCCTCCTCAGGATCCGTCCAGTTCGGCGCATACATTCCATACGCAGGCGGAAGCGCCACTGGCGGCGAAGGCACGAAACATACAGAGCACGGCCGAGCATCCGGCGACCCGCGGAAGAAATTCGTGGGGGAGAGAGAGGCGCCGCAGAACTTTATAACGGAAATTTTGAAGAGAAAAAACGTAAAAGCATCGTTTGTGAAGACACAATGATCAAGACGCATAAGTAAATATAAACAGCTGATGATGGGGGAACATAAAACGCTCTCAAAAGCAAAATGTTTCGAGGTAGGTGTGACGTGTCGGAAAGGGGTGCCATTCATATCGTTACCCCATAGACATTAACGTCACCGGCGATATATTTTTGACTTCATGCTCTAGGACAGTGGTTCCCAACCTTTTTTATACCATTATCCCATGATACTGAGGGAATTAGATTAGGAAATGAGACGCTTAAAGTAGTAAATGAGTTTTGCTATTTGGGGATCAAAATAATTGATGATGGTCGGAGAGGATATAGAAGATACACTGGTAATGGCAAGGAAACCATTTCTGAAGAAGAGAAATTTGTTAACATCGAGTATGGATTAAGTGTCAGGAAGTCGTTTCTGAAAGTATTTATACGGAGTGTAGCCATGTAAGTGAAACATGGAGGATAAATAGTTTAAACAAGAAGAGAATAGAAGCTTTCGAAATTTGGTGCTACAGAAGAATGCTGAAGATTAGATGGGTACACCACATAACTAATGAGGAGGTATTGAATAGAATTGGGGGGAAGAGAAATTTGTGGCACAAATTGACTAGAAGAAGGGATCGGTTGGTAGGACATGTTCTGAGACATCAAGTGATCACCAATTTAGTATTGGAGGGCAGCATGGAGGGTAAAAATCGTAGAGGGAGACCAAGAGATGAATACACTAAGCAGATTCAGAAGGATGTAGGTTGCAGTAGGTAATGGGAGATGATGAAGCTTGCACAGGATAGAGTAGCATGGAGACCCGCATCAAACCAATCTCAGGACTGAAGACCACAACAATAACAATCCCTGAGTGCACTTAGACATTAGCTAGTACCCCCGCCCTCTGGTACCCCTCCTGTCTGTTGCCATTCCCCATCTCCCCTCCCCACATTATCACCAACTTCAGTAGCTAATTAAACTGTAGAATGAAAACTTTTCTTGGAACACTTTTATTTTTTAAATGATGAAAGATGAATGATATTTAATTTGTGTTTGTGTTAGAATGAATGACAAAGGAATTTGTGGTGCATCGCAGTTGCTACCCACAACTCATTCTCAGACAAGAAAGCTAGCTATCCACAGCAAGGGTAGACACTTGTTACACAACATACTTCCCCTGCGTTACTGCTCTACGTTGCGGCACTTGCTTGACCAGCACACTGCAATCCCACTTAAAATCAACAAGTTAAAATGTGTGCACTATACTTACTGTTCGTTAATCACTTGATTGCTGCTCTTTTTACTTCTTAATTGGCACAAATCGGACGACTTCAGGCTGTTAATGCTTTGTGTCTGACCACAGCCACTAATAGTAATGATGATAATAATAATAATAATAAATACATCCAACTGGCTGAGGAAGTCAAGGACATGTGGCATCAGGATAAAGTTGACATTATACCAATTATACTATCAACTACAGGAGCCATACCACCCAATATCCACCAGTACATCAACGCAATACAGGTACATCCAAATGTATATATACAACTACAGAAATCTGTAATTATTGATACATGTTCAATTAACCGAAAGTCCATAAATGCAATGTAACATATACAGTACAGTTAAAAGGAACTCACGCTTGATCAAGGTCCGCGTCACTTTCCATTTTAACCAGACATAACGTCTAAGAAATGAAAGAAATAATAATAATACTGTGCACAGCATTATAGTAGCCCTAATGTAGTTACTGCTGCGTCGTGCTGTCAATTAATTTATTTATTTGTTTCGAAGCGAGTAATGAAGCAATTCCTGACTACTGCAGGTACTATCAACAACTTGGAGAAGATATTTTCTTGATATATTTAGTATTGATTACGTATATCTCTCCCTTTTATCATCAGGCGATGTACGGGCCAAAGCACAACATGTGTGTAGTAGGTGGACTATGTGGGGAACTTGTAATCTCCGCCTCATTAATGCTACTAATAGAGAAAAAGTAATTATTGATAACTTACATAATCAATATTAGTGTCTAACAAAACTGTGATGATGATGAGGTCCCAAACTCCTAGGAGCGTAGGGAACGACGCGGGAGACCCGCGCCGCCATACTAGGCAAGGTCCTAGCGGAGGTGGTTTGCCATTGTCTTCCTCCGTCCGTAATGGGGATCAATGA